>NC_092411.1:174375924-174997174 GCF_040894005.1 Engystomops pustulosus
GTCTCATCCACAAAGCTCTGCATGATGCTGCACCCCTCTATCTCTCAACTCAGTCTATCATCAAACCCGTGCTCTTTGATCTGCCACTGATATTAATCTTTACCTTAATTCGAACCTCTCATGCATGTCTCCAGGACTTCTGCCGAGCTGCACTAATTCTCTGGAATGACCTTCCCCGGACTATCAAACTAATACCCAACCTCAGTAGTTTCAAACCTGCTCTTAAGAGATCATGCCAGGCTTAGAGTAGAGGAAGAGGAAGCAAAATGAGGTCGATGAAGGACTGTATGCAAAACGCCTGAGGGGTTCCAGGCTCCATCAACACCTATGGATCCTGGAGCCTCAGGCTCATTTGCATACAGACCTTTATTCTGGTGGTAGATGCCCTTTAACCCAGGCCTGGGATGAGGGGTAGGAGAGGTAAGCAATCGCCTAGGATGCCACCCTCATCTTCCACCCTGGGGAGCCATCCTGGCCCTCAATAGCAATCAGCGATATGTGTATCTTTAAGATACACATATCGCAATAAAGGAATTATTATTATCGCTGATTGTTGGACACAGACAGCACCCTCTATGACCATGGCGCGCAGCCGCCAACGTCATTGTTTAGGCGCTAGTGCACCCTAGTCATAGAGTGAGAGAACACTGACACATGAGATAGCAGTCCCTTGCAGGGAGCACAGTTGAGTATACTACTGGAGGGCTGGCTGGCTTTATACTACTAGGGGGCTAGCTGGCTATTTACTGGGGACATGTGCTGTCTGGATACTGAGGTGATGGGCTACTTTTATACTGGGGAATTGTGCTTGGGCTACCGGGTTAATAAGTATATATAATAATTATATATTTTAGTGTACTAATGGGTTGCAGTGTATTATGTGTAAATGCAGGGGTTATGCAGTTGTTATCTAGGGGACATTTTATTGTCTGTGATTTTATTTAAGGACGGAGTATGAAGATGTTCTCCAGATCCCACATTCACCAGGGTGGTATAGTCTGCAGTGATAAGTGACAGCTGAGAGACGTTTCCATGATGTTCTCTACCTGATGGAGAAGGATTAGAAACAATGAGAAGACTACAGGAAGAATAGCGTGATGGACTGGGCCAACACAGATATAGAAGGAATCAGCTGCAACCTAACAGTAAATGATATCTGTGCCCGAGTGCAGCACAAATGTGCAGTCTATTTAATGCTGGTATATATTTAGGTTTGTAGTAAATACATTTTTGGTTCATATTTATAAGTGCAGGATATTATTATGAGCTGTTTATTCATTGCTGGTAAGTATTTATATGTGCGGCATAGTCATTCGTATCTATGTGTTTAGTATTGCTGGCAGGTATATATTCTTGGTGTAAGCATTGCAGGTATTTTCTCTGGAAGGACATAGTTTTCTATTGTATGTTATGTTTGCAGCTGTGAAGCCTTATTGTAGATCTTTGCATAGAAGATGGCCACTTAGATTTATTTTTATTATTTTTAATGGGGGGCATTTAATATTTTCCCTAATTAAGCAATGTTTTTGTTTTTTTTTGTTTTTTTTTAAGGGGGGGGGACAATTTTGCTTGTCTGTCTAGGGCATCAAAATGCTTTGTCCAGGCCCTGGTTTGCTTCCTGCATAGCATAGCTGCATAGATTACTGCAGAATTCTATCTCCACTCCAGCAATTAGAGTCCAGTACCAGGTCTTCAAAGAGACCAACACTTCCTGAATGATCCAATTCACATTCTGGTTTATGTAATACACATAACCTCTCATTTCTTCTCCTGTCCAGTAGCGACCCTGTCAAAGTAGATTAATATTTGTACTTATTAATGGGTGTGTGATAATATGGAGGTGTATATTTCTGTCTGTATGATCATCAAAATGTATAGATTTATACATTTATTTGGGTATAGGACCTTATTTATTAGCAATGTATAGAATGGTATTTTTATTTGTAAGGCCCAGGTCTCTTCTCCATCCCACCATCCACACTCTTGTTACGTGTTTATAACAGCAAAAATAGAGCTGCAAGGCACATAATTTTTGCAGTTATATTTAATGGAAACATCTTAGCCTTGTGTACATCTATCCCTATGCTGAAAGGAGGATGGAGGAGTTTCTGTTCACCTTCTATTTATAGTTTTTGTTCTGTGGCACCTGGGTGGGCAGAAGGGGATTGTTGGCTCAAGTTTGAACATGGGAAACTAATGTGCCGTAGGGGGGGGGGGGCAGGGAGGTAATTAGGAAAGGCAGGGCCCCATAGCAGACTTCTGAATAAATTCTCCCTTCCCACTTAAAAATATACATATTACACTCAAATATACATACATTTCTATATGTATATACATAAACATACAGATCACTCATACACACATTTATACACTCTTATACACATCTGCACACATAAAGAGCATATATACACACATACAGTGCCATAGATTGACAGCATATATACACATGTACAGTATATACACGCCATAAACCCTATAGATATACAGCATACACACATCTCAGATACACACACACATATATAGCATATATACATCGCATAAATGTTATATAATGGTGCACATCCTCCTTTCTTTAGTGTCAGGTCGGATGATGGGGCCCCCTGACACTGTGGCCCCATATCTGTTGCTAAGGCTGCTACCACTGTACACCCCTGGGGGCACAAAATTTGTTGGTAGGGGCCCAGACATTCCTAGCAGCAGCCCTGATTATAGATGGCACAGAGCTGCCCCCAAATTTGTAACATCTACAGTATATATGCTTCAAGGAATCTCCCTATTTGTGTGCCACAAGCTGAGCGTTGTTTTAGACAATAAGTTAAATTGGCATCAGCACATCGAAAAGGTATGCAGACGCACTAGCAGTAATTTATTCTTTTTACGTAGATTAAGGTCGTATGATGTGTCAAGGACAATGATGGTAGGTTTTTATCGTACAGTTATGATGAGTGCATTTGTGTTTGCTTTAGCAGCTTGGGGTAAGTTATAATTAAGAAGGCATCCTCGATAGTGGGTACGTCCTTTGAGAAATGGGAGGAACTAGTACAGTGTCGAATAATGAGCCAAATAGATAAAATCAGAGATAATATCGACCATCCCATGTATGGCGTACTTCCAGCATATATGAGTGGTTTTAGTCCCCGTTTTATTCTTATGCGGTGCAGGTCGAAGGGGTTTAAGAAAGCACTTATACCAGCTGCTCTTGAGCTGTCAAATACTGTGAGGAAGGCTAGACCAAGTCAGGATTGTGTGTTAAGTATTTTAGAAATGTAATAGGGGGGGTTTATCTGTAATTTATGTTTTTATTGTTTATATGTGGGTTTTTTTTTTTTTAATCATTGTCAATATTTTTGTTTGTATTGTGTATAGTGGACATGACAATTTAAGTTAAAACCATTTACTGCTGTATGTACAAATTGCAAACATTATAAATATAAATGTTTGTGCTATTATCTTGCCTCTTTGTTTAGAACAAAGATATGTTTTTGGCTAACAAATGTAAGTTTTGGGGGATTGCATGGCTTGCACAGGTATTTAACAAGTGTCTGCACTGGGATTTTGGCGCACGATCCTGTTTGTGGTGCAGCTGCGCTGGCTTCCATGCAACGCAATTTAAATCCGACTGATTCAGACTGAGCGCAGGATTTAACATTCAAATTGTGTTGCAAGCCCAAGCTCTTACATGCACCACTAAAAAGATGGTGAACTCTGTCGGACCTGAACGGGGAAGCGACACATGCAGGATATCGGGCACACGATATCGAAATTGGGCGGCACAGCACATTATCATCGGACAATCGTCGCAAGCTCCAGCTGCCAGGTATGTTTATGTGCCCCAAAGTGTAAATAAAGACCAATATTCAAAATGTGGGATGTAGTAAATGGAAAACAATTACATTGAACTTTACATAATTTCCCAGCATATGATTTACATACAGAAATGTATAAATAATATTAAATTAAAATCTACTTTACCTGCTCTATAACATAAATGCCATAGTCTGCTTGTTGTTTCTGTAGGAAGGGGTGCATGTTGTGAAGCCAGATTTTAAGATGTGATTCTCTATTTCGAAAAGGGATCACTATAGCAATTTTCTGGAGAGCTATGCAGTTCTCAGGCTTGTTGTGGCCTCCAAGTGACATCCTTTCATTTTTAAATTCATTATCAAGGGGAACATTCAGTTGAATATTGTAAGGACCTGTTATTTAAAGTAGAGATATTTACCTTAAAAAATTATCTTTTAAAAGAACACCATTACATTGGTCAAGCTCAATTTGGGGGTGGGGGTGTAACAGGTAGAAGTCATAGCAGCTGTTACAGGACCCGCAGTGTCAGAGGGCTTGGCTTCGGACCTACAACACTAAAGAATGGAGGAGGTGTACAGTTATATATGTGTGTATATACATATATATATATATATATATATATATATATACATATACAAGCTCTACAGCTTGAGAAAGGCTCACTGTTTGGAGCCGAAACGTTGCTCTTTCACATGGAATAAATCCACTAAGGTATTTTTTCACTACAATCTGGTGTGCTGCCTTTTTTTTCCTTTGTCTTTATAATTGAAGGACCTGATGCCCGGCCCTCTTAGGCGTGCACCCGCTTTCTATTTTTGTTTACCCATTTTCTGTTTTGATAGTGCTGCTTGGACCTTTTCTTACTGTATATATATATATATATATATATATATATATACTGCAAATTGTACAGAATAATATGTAAATAACATCTTCTATAGTAAACAGCAGAGATGGCCGCTCAGATAAGAAATGTTGGGGGAGGGGAAAGTCGCAGCAGAATTGCGGCGCTATAGGCTCTACCGCCTGCCACATTTCTCCCTATATGGGCCAGGTACTGGGCCCAGGGATAAGAAGACTGCCTGGCAGTTAGTACATACATGTGTATATGTGTGTATATGCTGCATGTGTGTTTATGATATGTATGTTGTGTATCTGCTTTATGTGTATATATGCATGAGACTATTTGGTGTGTATATGCTGTATATATGCTATATGTCCAAAATCACAAAAATGGCAGCACTCCAAGATTTTGTAAAGAAAAAAAAGTGTAATTTATTACCACAACAAATATCTTGCTAGGTTTCATACTATAGTCTTTCTCAAGCAAGGCTATGTTTCTCAAGCAAGGATATAATAAAAGCTCTAGTCCCTAGGAGCCAAAACATAGCTATACACATGTTGTCATATAAAAAATATGCCTTTTTTCTTTTCCAAATTATTAGCATGCTGCCATTTTTGTGATTTAAAAAAAAAATTTTTTATGGATGTTACCAAAGCACTGAGCTGTGCCGCTAAGTATATCTTTATTTTCTACATGTGTGTTGCATGCATGCTAGCATCATCTTCTGTCTGCAGAATGCAGCTTAGAAGGCATTGATTTTCCACTGTGTTTGCAACTAGAGATGAGCGAACACTAAAATGCTCGGGTACTCGTTATTCGAGACGAACTTTTCCCGATGCTCGAGTGCTCGTCTCGAATAACGAACCCCATTGAAGTCAATGGGAGACTCGAGCATTTTTCAAGGGGACCAAGGCTCTGCACAGGGAAGCTTGGCCAAACACCTGGGAACCTCAGAAAAGGATGGAAACACCACGGAAATGGACAGGAAACAGCAGGGGCAGCATGCATGGATGCCTCTGAGGCTGCATAATCGCACCATTATGCCAAAATTATGGGCAACAGCATGGCCATGACAGAGTGACAGAATGAAGCTAGATAGCATCTAAAACATCCAATAATTGACCCTGACACTATAGGGGACGGCATGCAGAGGCAGCGGCAGCAGGCTAGAGAGTGTCATGGCGACATACCCTAAATGGACTCAGGCTTCAAACCAATGGGTGGCAGAGAGGAACCAAAGGAGGTGAGCAAGAAGCGCTCAAATAATATCGGTACATGATAAAAGTTTGCCAGTATATTTTGTGGATTACACAGCAGGGTGGCGACAAAGTTAACATGGAAGCCATGAAAACAACCCAAAATTCTGCCTGACACAGCTCGTTTGATAAGGGGACGATGTATGGAGGCAGTGAACTAGTAGTAGATTAAAGGTGCTGCAGTTAAAACTATGTTAGTTGGATCTTGGCATGGAGCTGGCGCTCCGCTGCCAGGCGAGCTTTCGCCAATCCAAGCCCCTGTCTATAGGCTACTCCCCAAACAGCACTTCTAAGAACCTTTTGTATAAGATCAAGTGTAGTAGCGTTCTTATAAGTTTAGGATATGGCGGGTGAGGGGAATGTAAACAGATGCGCAAGAAGCGCTGAAATAATATCCCTAAATGGTAAAAGTTTGCAAGTATATTTTGGGGATTACACAGCAGGGTGGCGACAAAGTTAACAACTTTGATGTGGAATGCCCTGTAATAGCTCTTGGGCGGTGTGCCTTTTATCGCCTAGGCTCAGCAGTTTCAGCACCGCCTGCTGTCGCTTAGCGACGGCACTGCTGCTGTGCCTAGAGCTACCGACTGATGGCGCCATGCCCACGGATGGTAATTCGGAGGAGGAGGAGGTGGAGGAGGGGTGGGAGGAGGTATAGTAGGCCTTTGAGACCTGGACCGAGGTAGGCCCCGCAATTCTCTGCGTCGGCAGTATATGACCAGCCCCAGGGTCAGACTCGGTCCCAGCCTGCACCAAGTTAAGTGTAGTAGCGTTCTCATAAGTTTGGGATATGGCGGGTGAGGGGAATGTAAACAGATGCGCAAGAAGCGCATGATGCGCATGGAGCTGGCGTTCCGCTGCCAGGCGAGCTTTCGCCAATCCAAGCCCCTGTCTCTAGGCTACTCCCCAAACAGCACTTCTAAGAACCTTTTGTATAAGATCAAGTGTAGTAGCGTTCTTATAAGTTTAGGATATGCCGGGTGAGGGGAATGTAAACAGATGCGCAAGAAGCGCTGAAATAATATCCCTAAATGGTAAAAGTTTGCCAGTATATTTTGTGGATAACACAGCAGGGTGGCGACAAAGTTAACAACTTTGATGTGGAATCCATGAAAACAACCCAAATTTCTGCCTGACACACCTCGTTTGATAAAGGGACGATGTATGGAGGCAGCTATATGGACGACTTTTGGAGGTAGCAATGGAGACAACGTGTGGAGGCTGCTATGGAGACAATTTAATTTGGATAGTGCCTGTATGTGGCAGTCCCAAACATTTTTCAAACCAGAGGAGCAGGTAGGTGGCCCTCCAGTAAAATGGGATAGATTGAGTGCCTGTATGTGGCAGTCCCAAAAATGTTTCAAACCAGAGGAGCAGGTAGGTGGCCCTCCAGTAAAATGGAATAGATTGAGTGCCTGTATGTGGCAGTCCCAAAAATTGTTCAAACCAGAGGAGCAGGTAGGTGGCCCTGCAGTAAAATGGAATAGATTGAGTGCCTGTATGTGGCAGTCCCAAAAATTGTTCAAACCAGAGGAGCAGGTAGGTGGCCCTGCAGTAAAATGGAATAGATTGAGTGCCTGTATGTGGCAGTCCCAAAAATGTTTCAAACCAGAGGAGCAGGTAGGTGGCCCTCCAGTAAAATGGGATAGATTGAGTGCCTGTATGTGGCAGTCCCAAAAATGTTTCAAACCAGAGGAGCAGGTAGGTGGCCCTCCAGTAAAATGGAATAGATTGAGTGCCTGTATGTGGCAGTCCCAAAAATTGTTCAAACCAGAGGAGCAGGTAGGTGGCCCTGCAGTAAAATGGAATAGATTGAGTGCCTGTATGTGGCAGTCCCAAAAATTGTTCAAACCAGAGGAGCAGGTAGGTGGCCCTGCAGTAAAATGGAATAGATTGAGTGCCTGTATGTGGCAGTCCCAAAAATGTTTCAAACCAGAGGAGCAGGTAGGTGGCCCTGCAGTAAAATGGAATAGATTGAGTGCCTGTATGTGGCAGTCCCAAAAATTGTTCAAACCAGAGGAGCAGGTAGGTGGCCCTGCAGTAAAATGGAATAGATTGAGTGCCTGTATGTGGCAGTCCCAAAAATGTTTCAAACCAGAGGAGCAGGTAGGTGGCCCTCCAGTAAAATGGAATAGATTGAGTGCCTGTATGTGGCAGTCCCAAAAATTGTTCAAACCAGAGGAGCAGGTAGGTGGCCCTGCAGTAAAATGGAATAGATTGAGTGCCTGTATGTGGCAGTCCCAAAAATTGTTCAAACCAGAGGAGCAGGTAGGTGGCCCTGCAGTAAAATGGAATAGATTGAGTGCCTGTATGTGGCAGTCCCAAAAATTGTTCAAACCAGAGGAGCAGGTAGGTGGCCCTGCAGTAAAATGGAATAGATTGAGTGCCTGTATGTGGCAGTCCCAAAAATTGTTCAAACCAGAGGAGCAGGTAGGTGGCCCTGCAGTAAAATGGAATAGATTGAGTGCCTGTATGTGGCAGTCCCAAAAATTGTTCAAACCAGAGGAGCAGGTAGGTGGCCCTGCAGTAAAATGGAATAGATTGAGTGCCTGTATGTGGCAGTCCCAAAAATTGTTCATACCAGAGGAGCAGGTAGGTGGCCCTGCAGTAAAATGGAATAGATTGAGTGCCTGTATGTGGCAGTCCCAAAAATGTTTCAAACCAGAGGAGCAGGTAGGTGGCCCTGCAGTAAAATGGAATAGATTGAGTGCCTGTATGTGGCACTCACAAAAATTGTTTCAAACAGAGGACCGGGTAGGTGGCCCTCCAGAAAAATTAAATGCATGAAGTACTATAGCAAGAGCCAGTGGGCCCTGTCAAAAAATAGCCAGTTTCCTCTGCTTTACTGTACAAAGAGGAGGAGAAGGAGGAAAATGAGGAGGAGGAGGAGGAGTGGATCAATTATTCAGGTTGAGCTTCCTTCACCTGGTGGAGATTGGAAATTCTGAGAAATCCAGCCTTTATTCATTTTAATAAGCGTCAGCCTGTCAGCGCTGTCAGTCGACAGGCGTGTACGCTTATCGGTGATGATGCCACCAGCTGCACTGAAAACCCGCTCGGACAAGACGCTAGCGGCAGGGCAGGCAAGAACCTCCAAGGCGTAGAGCGCCAGTTCGTGCCACATGTCCAGCTTTGAAACCCAGTAGTTGTAGGGAGCTGTGTGATCATTTAGGACGATGGTATGGTCAGCTACGTACTCCCTCACCATCTTTCTGTAAAGATCAGCCCTACTCTGCCGAGACTGGGGACAGGTGACAGTGTCTTGCTGGGGTGACATAAAGCTGGCAAAAGCCTTGTAAAGCGTACCCTTGCCAGTGCTGGACAAGCTGCCTGCTCGCCTACTCTCCCTCGCTACTTGTCCCGCAGAACTACGCACTCTGCCGCTAGCGCTGTCAGAAGGGAAATACTATTTCAGCTTGTGCACCAGGGCCTGCTGGTATTCATGCATTCTCACACTCCTTTCCTCTCCAGGGATGAGAGTGGGAAGATTTTGCTTGTACCGTGGGTCCAGGAGAGTGAACACCCAGTAATCGGTGCTGGAATAAATTCTTTGAACGCGAGGGTCACGGGATAGGCAGCCTAGCATGAAATCTGCCATATGCGCCAGAGTACCAACGCGTAAGAATTCACTCCCCTCACTGGCCTGACTGTCCATTTCCTCCTCCTCCAACTCCTCCAACTCCTCTTCTTCTGCCCATACACGCTGAACAGTGAAGGACTCAACAATGGTCCCCTCTTGTGTCTCGCCAACATTCTCCTCCTCTTCCTCCTCATCCTCCTCCACCTCCACCTCCTCCGATATGCGCTGAGAAACAGACCTCAGGGTGCTTTGGCTATCAACAAGGGAATATTCTTCCCCCGTCTCTTGTGACGAGCGCAAAGCTTCCGACTTCATGCTGACCAGAGAGTTTTTCAACAGGCCAAGCAGCGGGATGGTGAGGCTGATGATGGCGGCATCGCCACTGACCATCTGTGTTGACTCCTCAAAGTTACTCAGCACCTGACAGATATCAGACATCCACGTCCACTCCTCATTGTAGACTTGAGGAAGCTGACTGACCTGACTACCAGTTCTGGTGGAAGTTGACATCTGGCAGTCTACAATCGCTCTGCGCTGCTGGTAAACTCTGGATAACATGGTCAGTGTTGAATTCCACCTCGTGGGCACGTCGCACAACAGTCGGTGAGCGGGCAGTTGGAGGCGGCGCTGCGCTGCCCTGAGAGTGGCAGCATCTGGGCTGGACTTCCTGAAATGCGCACAGATGCGGCGCACCTTCGTGAGCAAATCAGACAGATTGGGGTATGTCTTGAGGAAACGCTGCACTATCAGATTTAACACATGGGCCAGGCATGGCACATGTGTCAGTCTGCCGAGTTGCAGAGCCGCCACCAGGTTACGGCCGTTGTCACACACAACCATTCCCGGCTTGAGGTTCAGCGGTGCCAGCCACAGATCAGTCTGCGCCGTGATGCCCTGTAATAGCTCTTGGGCGGTGTGCCTTTTGTCGCCTAGGCTCAGCAGTTTGAGCACCGCCTGCTGTCGCTTAGCGACGGCACTGCTGCTGTGCCTAGAGCTACCGACTGATGGCGCCGTGCCCACGGATGGTAGTTCGGAGGAGGAGGTGGAGGAGGGGTGGGAGGAGGAGGAGGCATAGTAGGCCTGAAACACCTGGACCGAGGTAGGCCCCGCAATCCTCGGCGTCGGCAGTATATGAGCAGCCCCAGGGTCAGACTCGGTCCCAGCCTCCACCAAGTTAACCCAATGTGCCGTCAGCGATATATAGTGGCCCTGCCCGGCAGCACTCGTCCACGTGTCCGTGGTCAGGTGGACCTTGTCAGAAACGGCGTTGGTCAGGGCACGGATGATGTTGTCTGACACGTGCTGGTGCAGGGCTGGGACGGCACATCGGGAAAAGTAGTGGCGGCTGGGGACCGAATACCGAGGGGCGGCCGCCGCCATGAGGTTGCGAAAGGCCTCGGTCTCTACTAGCCTATAGGGCAGCATCTCCAGGCTAAGCAATCTGGAGATGTGCACATTAAGGGCTTGGGCGTGCGGGTGGGTTGCACTATATTTGCGTTTCCGCTCCAGCGTCTGGGGTATGGAGAGCTGAACGCTGGTGGATGCTGTGGAGGATCGTGGAGGCGACGATGGGGTTTTTGTGCCAGGGTCCTGGGCAGGGGGCTGACTAGCAGCTGACACAGGGGAAGGAGCAGTGGTGTGCACGGCCGGAGGTGAACGGGCTTGTTGCCACTGAGTGGGGTGCTTAGCATTCATATGCCTGCGCATACTGGTGGTAGTTAAGCTAGTAGTGGTGGAACCCCTGCTGAGCCTGGTTTGGCAAATGTTGCACACCACAGTCCGTCGGTCATCCGGTGTTTCCTTAAAGAACCTCCACACTTCTGAAGATCTAGCCCTCGCCGCAAGAGCCCTCACCACGGGAGCTTCACTAGTTGACAGTGGCGCTGATGCACCAGCTCTGGCCCTGCCTCTCCGTCTGGCCCCACCACTGCCTCTTCCAACCTGTTCAGGTCGAGGACTCTCCTCCGTCTCAGAAGCACTGTGTTCACCCGGCCTCTCAACCCAGCTTGGGTCTGTCACCTCATCATCCTCCGATCCCTCAGTCTGCTCCCCCCTCGGACTTCCTGCCCTGACAACAACTTCCCCACTGTCTGACAACCGTGTCTCCTCATCGTCGGACACCTCTTTACACACTTCCACTACGTCAAGAAGGTCATCATCACCCACAGACTGTGACTGGTGGAAAACCTGGGCATCGGAAAATTGCTCAGCAGCAACCGGACAAGTGGTTTGTGACTGTGGGAAGGGTCCAGAAAACAGTTCCTCAGAGTATGCCGGTTCAAATGCCAAATTTTCCTGGGAGGGGGCAGACTGGGGGGGAGGAGGCTGAGGTGCAGGAGCTGGAGGAGTGGCGATTTCGGTGACATGGGTGGACTGCGTGGAAGACTGACTGGTGGTGGACAAATTGCTCGAAGCATTGTCAGCAATCCACGACATCACCTGTTCGCACTGTTCTGGCCTCAACAGTGCTCTACCACGAGTCCCAGTAACTTCAGACATGAACCTAGGGAGTGTAGCTCTGCGGCGTTCCCCTGCTCCCTCATCAGCAGGTGGTGTCTCACCCCGCCCAGGACCACGGCCTCTGACCCCTGCAGTAGTTGGACGCCCACGTCCCCGCCCTCGTCCTCTACCCCTAGCCCTCGGGTTAAACATTTTTAAAATGAGAGTTATAACTTTTTTTTTTTTTTTTTACTTTTTTTTGTTTTTTTTTGTGTTTTTTTTTTTTTTTTGTGTTTTTTGTTTTTTTTTGAGTTTTTAAAACCAAACAATGCTATCCTATTGCTATGGCTATTTTCTAGCCAAGTATCAAAGCACACTACTATGCCAGATGAGATGACACTGAGTTATTGGCTAATAGAAATCCAACCCCTACTGAATTTTGCCACTTCGGCCTTTGCTATGGATATGTGCGCCACTAAGCGCAGAACACAGCGGTCGCAAGTCTCACTACAAATTGCTCAGAATTGGCAAGTACATGCACTGCAGAAACTACAGCCACCAGCAGATCAACCAGAAATCAAATATATAGAACGCTACTGTAGGCTTCAAGAAGCTGTTTGTATTCTCCTATGGCTATTTTCTAGCCAAGTATCAAAGGAAGCACACTACTATGCCAGATGAGATGACACTGAGTTATTGCCTAATAGAAATCCAACCCCTACTGAATTTTGCCACTTTGGCCTTTGCTATGGATATGTGCGCCACTAAGCGCAGAACACAGCGGTCGCAAGTCTCACTACAAATTGCTCAGAATTGGCAAGTACATGCACTGCAGAAACTACAGCCACCAGCAGATCAACCAGAAATCAAATATATAGAACGCTACTGTAGGCTTCAAGAAGCTGTTTGTATTCTCCTATGGCTATTTTCTAGCCAAGTATCAAAGGAAGCACAGTACTATGCCAGATGAGATGACACTGAGTTATTGGCTAATAGAAATCCAACCCCTACTGAATTTTGCCACTTCGGCCTTTGCTATGGATATGTGCGCCACTAAGCGCAGAACACAGCGGTCGCAAGTCTCACTACAAATTGCTCAGAATTGGCAAGTACATGCACTGCAGAAACTACAGCCACCAGCAGATCAACCAGAAATCAAATATATAGAACGCTACTGTAGGCTTCAAGAAGCTGTTTGTATTCTCCTATGGCTATTTTCTAGCCAAGTATCAAAGGAAGCACAGTACTATGCCAGATGAGATGACACTGAGTTATTGCCTAATAGAAATCCAACCCCTACTGAATTTTCCCACTTCGGTCTTTGCTATGGATATGTGTGCCACTAAGAGCTAAACACAACGGTAGCAAGTCCCCCTGCTAATTCCTCACAAAATGGTAAAAGATGCAAATTAAAATAAAAAAAGTAGAACGTTATTGTAGCCCTAAGAAGGGCTTTTGGGTTCTTTGAGAATCACTCCTGCCTAACAGTAAGCTAATAGAACACCCTAACGCTTTCCCTGACCAGCAGCAGCTCTCTCCCTAGCGGCATCCAGAGACAGAATGATCCGAGCAGCGCGGCCAGCGGCTAGTCTATCCCAGGGTCACCTGATCTGGCCAGCCAACCACTGCTATCGACGTGTAAGGGTACCACGTCATGCTGGGTGGAGTGCAGAGTCTCCTGGCTTGTGATTGGCTCTGTTTCTGGCCGCCAAAAAGCAAAACGGCGGGAGCTGCCATTTTCTCGAGCGGGCGAAGTATTCGTCCGAGTAACGAGCAGTTTCGAGTACCCTAATGCTCGACCGAGCATCAAGCTCGGACGAGCATGTTCGCTCATCTCTATTTGCAACCTATTGCTAAGGTTGCTGCTGTATTGGAACACAGTTCCTCAGCAGCTCAGCCCTGCCCAGCAATGGCTAACCTGAGTGATGGACGGCCGGTCCAGTCAGCCGCTCGGGCCGGTGTCCAGGAGCTCCATTATATATCTTTCCCTTGCCATGCTTGTTTTACTAGTCTCCTGATATCTCTTTCTATTCCTTTTTGCTTTGCTATGGTTTGGCTTTCTGCTTTCTGCTTTGTTATTTGACCATTCTTTTGTTATACGATCTTGGATTTTACCTGGTTCTGTCTTACTTGCTTGTCTGTCTGTTATCTGTTCTTCTGTGTTTGGTTGTCTTTCCTGTGTACCTAGTTAGTGTAGGGATTGTTGACCCGAAGTCCCTAACCAATAGGGTTTGCGAGGCTTGTTAGGTGACAGGTGTTGTGGGTGAGTGTAGGGCCTGCACCCCCTTCCCTGCCTTTGACAATGTGCTGCTTGTTTCTGTATTTATGCTGTATATACTGTATGTATGTGTTTATGATGTCTTTTTACTGTATGTATGTGTCTTTATGCTAAATGTATTTGCAGTAAGTGTGTATATGGTGTGATATATTGTATGCATAAGTATATCATGTATATTTACTATATGTGTGTATTTAATGGTATATACTATACAGTTTGCATGTACATTTGTGTATACAGGCAGTCCCCGGGTTACATACAAGATAGGGTCCGTAGGTTTGTTCTTAAGTTGAATTTGTATGCAAGTCGGAATTGTATATTTTATAATTGTAGATCCAGACAAATTAATTTTTTTGCCCCAGTGACAATTGGAGTTTCAAAATTTTTTGCTGTAATTGGACCAAGGATTATCTATAAAGCTTCATTACAGACACCTTACAGCTGATCATTGCAGTCTAGGACTATAGTAACATCCAGAGAGCTTCACCAGAGGTCACAGTGGGCAGAGGGGTCCGTCTTTAACTGTGGGTTGTCTGTAAGTCGGGTGTCCTTAAGTAGGGGACCGCCTGTATATTGTATGACGTGTATGAATGTATGGATGTGTACATACTGTGTGGGTGTGTGTATATACAGTACAGCCCAAAAGTTTGGACACACCTTCTCATTTAAATTGTTTTCTTTATTTCGATGACTTTAAATTTGTAGATTCAAACTGAAGGCATCAAAACTATGAATTAACGCATGTAGAATTATATACTTAACAAAAAAGTGTGAAGCAATTGAAAATATGTCTTATATTCTAGGTTCTTCAAAGTAGCAACCTTTTGCTTTGATTACTGCTTTGCACACTCTTGGCATTTTCTTGATGAGCTTCAAGAGGTAGTAACCTGAAATAACCTGGTCTTTCAATAGCCTTGGACATTGTTTGCTGTTGGGGTCAATATGCTGTTGAAAAATAAATGATGGTTCAACTAAACGCAAACCAGATGGAATAGCTTGCCGCTGCAAGATGCTGTGGTAACCATGCTGGTTCAGTATACCTTCAATTTTGAATAAATCCCCAACAGTGTCATCAGCAAAGCACTCCCACAACATCACACCTCCTCCTCCATGCTTCACAGTGAGAACCAGGCATGTAGAATCCAGTCGTTCACCTTTTCTGCGTTGCACAAAGACATGGTGGTTGGAACCAACAGTCTCCTCTTAACAGTTGCTGTAGAGATGTGTTTGCTGCTAGAATTCTGTCTCTAATCTGAGCTACTGTTACCCTGTTTCCCCGAAAATAAGACAGTGTCTTATATTAATTTTTGCTCCTAAAGAGGCACTAGGTCTTATTTTCAGGGGATGTCTTATTTTTTCATGAACAAGAATTGACATTTCTTGTTGAACAAAAATTAACATTTATTAATAAACTGTAGACATATAATCACATACATTAGCATAACCAGCCACAAAAGAATTTCTTTCCATGTACATATATGGTTCATTTACTGGTCCCAGTAGTTATGAACAAAAAACAAGCTTTTTTTTACTTAAAGTCTTATTAACTTGTGGTACATCCTTATAACTGTCCAAACTTGGAATTCCATCAAGACTTTGTTACCACTATCAGTATTATTCATATACAGTCATATCATCGTCTTCTGGAACATCATCATAACCTTCCAAATCCTGAATTTCGTGGTGACTTCCTTGTAATTCCATTTCTTTTGACTCCATTTCTTTTAGAATCAATGGCCCAAGTCTCTCATGTTTAGCAATGGCACTTTCTTTAAAGGAGGACTTCTTGTCAAGATAGCCTGCTCGTAGGGCATTTGCAATGCATCCGTCAGTAATTCTATCCCATGAATTTTTCACCCATGTCACAACCTCTTGTAGTTTAGGCTTCACGAAGTTTCCACGCTGGTTTCGTTCCATTCTATTTTCAATGTAGTCATTCATTTCCATGCGCAAATTGTCCTTGAATGGCTTATTTATTGCAATGTCAAGTGTCTGGAGATAGGCCGTCATTCCTGCTGGAATCATTATGGAATCTATTCTTCTTTCATGAAGAAATTTCTTCATGTCTTTTGCACGGTGTGTGCTGGCGGCATCCCAGATTAGCAGACCTCTTTGGCTCCCTCGCATAACAAGGGGAAACATTAAATCGACCCACTTCCTTATAACTGCTTGCGTGCCCCAGGCCTTTTCAGTTTCAAGGATAAAAACGCCTGAAACACGTTCGATTTTATCCTTCTTGCCCCTCGTAATAATTAAAGGTGTGACTTTAGTGCCATCCACACGAATTGCTAAAATACAGGTAACTCGTGCACTTTCGTAACCAGTGGAAGGAATATAGATTGAGGATGCACCCCGCTGATCAATTGTTGTTTGAGACACTTGACCCATAAAAACTGCAGTTTCATCCATAGCAATAATGTTGGCAAGATTATATTTAGAAAAGTCAATCTCATCAATAAAGGACTTGAATGCAAATGCACGTTTTATTATTTCTTCATCTTCCAGCTTAAAAAGTGTTGTGGATCGTCTTAAAGACAACTCACTCCGCTGAAGGAAACTATCCAGCCAGTGTTTCGATGCTTTGAATTCTTCGGGGGCTATGTCGAACTGTGGTGCCGTTGCAAGAGCGAATTCTTGAATCTGGGCCCTACTCACAACCAAAGCCTTTGCTCTTCTGTCAGCAACCCATTCACAAATGAGATCTTCTAGCTCAGAAAATAATGGTTGCCGACCTGATCCACACTTGCGTTTCTTAGCATTTCCGTTATCCACTTGTTGACTGAATTTATTGTAATCCGCTCGCCATTTTCGGACTAATCGGATATCTATCATTTTCTCTTTGCAGAAAGTAGTAAGGTTTTTGCCCTGCGAGTCTTCAACGATTCCTTTCTTGTACTCGACAGAATAACTTTTTCTTCTGGCACTCATCTTCTCAAAATTCTCGTACTTTACCGAAAAACAGTAGGGAACAGACCTTTCACCAAAAAAGCGGGTACCCCACAAAAGATTCACACTCAAAAGATCCCAGAAGGTCACAAACAATAAGGATTGTCACCAGCCTGATTTTAACACTTAGGGACCAGAAAACAAAAGTGTCTTAAAACTGACAGGAAAACCGTCAGATGTCTCACAGATTGACACTGTCAATTACCTCAATTACCTCATTTAACTCAATTAACTCAATTGGATACCTCCTGTTGCTACTTCCGGTCACTAGAGGGCGCTAACCAATAACATTACTCGAACAATTGACATCTTCCTGTAACTCCTACCTACCCCTTCACATTCTGTTTAATTACATCAATTACATTAAATTGTCCAATGTCCCAACTCACCTTTGCATGCAGGGACCTCATATGGTGGGCTTCTTCAGTGCTGCGGTGGTCATTTTCACACACCGCTGCTGGACAGGTGACACAGGAGCAGCGGATTTCTTGCAGATGCAGCAGGCACAGAGCACCTCCACCAGGTATGGCAGTGCCCACCATGTCCCTTCCCACTGCTCCAGCGATAAATCTGTCATCTGTGTCACCGCTGCCCCGGCGCTGAACCTGGAGGCTGGAGCGGCTGTGACACAGATACTGAACAGATCACTGCCGCGCCATTCACTGAGGGCTGCCGGCAGTGCTTTTCCCCGTGCAGTGTCACACTGTAACGGAGCTGCTCCCACGCGGCGGCTACCCGCAATAGCCGCGGCTGCCCGCAATAGCCGCGGCAGCCTGCGACAGTAGAACTGCCGGCAGTTCAACTTTCCCGGGCAGTCACTCGGGTTACGCAGAGGGGAGGAAGGGGGAGCTGCCACTATATTGCATAGCCCTGCCGTGTCACTCATCGGCAGCTATCGCTATGCAGTGTCAGCTCCCCCTTACAGCAGCAGGCACACAGACACTAGGGGACTTTATGGGAGATGCGGCAGCTACCTGAACATCTCCAGCGGCGGGTCACTCCAGCGGCGGCCAGACATGCGGGGAGCAAGCGGGGAGCAAGCGGTGAGCAAGCGGGGGGGGGGGGGGGGCTCGCGCGCGGGGGGGGTCTTACTTTCGGGGGAGGCCTTATATTTGAAAACCTACTGAAAACGGCAGTAGGTCTTATTTTCGGGACATGTCCTATTTTCGGGGAAACACGGTAACATGCAATTTCTTAAGCTGATAACTCGGATAAACTTATCCTCCACAGCAGAGGTGACTCTTGGTCTTCCTTTCCTGGGGCGGTACTCAGGTGAGCCAGTTTCCTTGTAGTTCTTGATGGTTTTTGCAACTGAACTTGGGGACATTTTCAAAGTTTTTCCAATTTTTCAGACTGGCTGACCTTCATTTCTTAAAGTAATGACGGTCATTTGTTTTTCCTTACTTAGCTGCTTTTTTTTCTAGCCATAATACAAATTCTAACAGACTATTCAGTATCCACCTGACTTCTGCATAACACAACACAATTGATGGTGCCAACCCCATTTATAAGGCAAGTAATCCAACTTATTTTGTTTTTGTTAAGTATATAATTACAAACACGAACATCCGGCTCCAGAGCAGACTCCAACCCAAGTTTAAAAAATTGCTAATTTTCTTTATTGTAGTCTTCAAAAATACATGCAAATCATAAAAGATGGACACAGATAGCAGACAGAGTCACGGTAAATGCCTGCGCGTTTCGGATAACTAATATATTCTTATTCATGGCTAAAGAAAGCCGCAATGAATCCAAAGATGTAAGGCATTAGGTTGGGTCATGTGGCCAATCTTTGTCAGTAGGCTCACTGGCCAATACATTTTAAGACTAAACATATTGCATTGCAAGCAAACAAACATAAGATAAAATGAGAACATTCATTACCATTAAACATAAACGGACATATCATGACACTCTTGATGTAATACAAAATGGTATACCTATAGTTAGAGCTGACATATGACATCCATTCATTTATTTAACCCTTTTGGGACCCGGGTTTCAAAACAAAAAATCCAGTATGTGTCACATCTTTTCCTCTTGATCGCCTCCACGTGGTGGTCTGAATATCCTCTCTATCCCAAGGTAAGAAAAGGATCTACAATCGCCACCATGGACCGATCGAAAATGCTTTGAAGCTATAGAGATGTTCACCGCCTCCATATTTTATGCATCTGGGAGATGCCGTCTGATGCATATTTTAAGAGTACCACTAGTGCACCCTACATATTGGAGCTTGCATATCTCACATGTGATCAAATAGACGACATATGTGGTGTTACAATTAATGTAACCCCTGATGTTATTTTGTTGTTTAGTGTGAGAAGATTGAAAGTTTGGAACTGCATGATTGCAACAAATACATTTTTATGTCCGCATTTGCAAAAACCTTTTGTGGACAACCAGTTGTCCCCTCTTTCTTGTGTTGAGAGAAACAGACTTGGTGACAGGATATTACCAAGTGTTGGTGTCTTTTTAGATACTAACCTGATATTAGTTTTTAAAGAATTGGAAATAGAGCTGTCTTTGTATAGGAACAGTATTTTTTGATTATACAAACAATTTCATAATACTGTAAACTAAAGGAAGTGGAAAATGCTATGGGAAAATCTGTACTGACCGTTTTGGATCGACTCCTCCTACACTTGCCCTCATTTTTTTTATAAGATTGGTTCTTGGAATATTGTTGACTATATCAGTAGCTCTATGTAACTTCCATGTGGTGTAATTTCTTTTACGTAGTCCTGTGTGTACTCTTTGGTTAACCTTATGTAATTCAGTGGGATTTGTACAGTTGTGTTTCAATCTTATTAGCTTACCAACCAGAATATTTTTTATAACATGGGAAGGGTGGCATGATGTAGCATCCAGAATGGAGTTGGTTGCTGTGGGTTTGATGAAGTATATTAACAAAAATTATATGAACTTAAAATTTACCTTGGCTTAAGTTCATATAATTTTTGTTAATATACTTCACAAAATTATTGGCTTGGGACTCCGTCCCCTCCCATATCAAGAGCAGGTCGTCGATATAACGACCATACCACTTGATATGGGAGAGGAACCGAGAGAAGAGAAAATTGTCCGGAGAGAAGAGAAAATTATCTTCCCATACTGCCAAGTAAATGTTGGCCATGGAGGGTGAGCATTTCCCCCCATCACCGCTCTGCATTGTTGCAGGAAAAATGTTCCATTAAAAGAAAAGTAATTCTTTGTTAATAAGAATTCCATAGACATACAGATGAATTCTTTAACTGCATCATCATAATTGCTGTAGGAAGTGAGGAAATATGTGAGGCATTTCAGGGCAATGTTATGTTAAACAATATAACATGTTTTGTATCATGTAAATATCTTGGAAGAGACTATCTGTTGAAGATGATGATCAACTAACTCACTTTTTTTCAGTGAGGGAACCTATTCCTGCCACTTTTGGTCTGAGTGGGTTGGAAAAATATCTTTGTGGATTTTAGGAAGAGAATGAGAAATCAGTACAATTGGATTCTCAACATATAAATATTCTGCAATTTTCCTAATTTATAGCTCTCATGTACACACCTTCCTGCAGCAAACTTTTAAGACATCCCTGAAACAGTTTTGTAGGATCACATAATAATTCTCTATATGTTACAGTATCATGCAGCATATGCAAATTCAATTTCCTGTAAAGACCGGCGTCCAGGAGAATCACAGCACCCCCCTTGTCAGCCTGGCGTATTATCAAATCCTTGTTGTTTTTTAATTAATTAATAGCTCATTTCTTTATTTAATATAACCAATTCCTGTGCAATTTTATCCTGAAAAATATCCAAAATTGGTGGATGAGATTGAACAGGTTAAAATGAAGAGTTACCTATTCTGAACAGAGCAACAGAAAAAGATGTTTAACCGTGAAGCATACTGGATTTTTTGTTTGGAAACCCATGTCCCGAAGGGGTTAAATAAATGACTGGATGTCATATGTCAGCTCTAACTATAGGTATACCTTTTTGTATTACATCAAGAGTGTCATGATTTGTCAATTTATATTTTAATGGTTATGCATGTTCTCATGTAATCCTATGTTTGTTTGCAATGCAATATGTTAAGTCTTAAATTGTATTGGTCAGTGAGGCAGTCGGAAACCTATTGGCTGAGATTGGCCACATGACCCAACCTAATGCCTTATATCCTTGGATTTATTGCGACTTTCTTTAGTCATGTATAAGGATATATTAGTTATCCAAAACGCGTAGGCGTTTACCGTGACTCTGTCTGCTATCTGTGTCCATCTTTTATGATTTGTATGTATTTTTGAAGACTACAATAAAGAAAATTAGCATTTTTCAAACTCTGAGTGGAGTCTGCTCTAGAGCCGGATGTTCGTGTTTGCATGCTATACTCCATTGAAGCCGGTGAAATCCTGGTTCCATCAACCCACCCTACCATTAAACTGCATCTCGGGTGAGCTGACAATGCCTTTTGATTCTTGAAGTAAATAATTAAGTATATACTTCTACATGTGTTAATTCATAGTTTTCATGCATTCAGTGTGAGTCTACCATTTTTATAGTCATGAAACTCCAGAAAACTATAAATAAAACTATAAATATAAATCAAGAACTTTAAAGGGAACCTACCACCACGATTCTACTTATAAAGGTGAATCGGGTGGTAGGTGGATGAATGGGATTTGAGGATAGGTTTTCACTG
Organism: Engystomops pustulosus; assembly: GCF_040894005.1. Classification (NCBI taxonomy): domain Eukaryota; kingdom Metazoa; phylum Chordata; class Amphibia; order Anura; family Leptodactylidae; genus Engystomops; species Engystomops pustulosus. Next base: position 174,397,764 of record NC_092411.1, read on the forward strand.
AATCTAGATAAATGGTTGTTAACCTCCCTATTGAAGAATACTTTACACTGAGGGGGGGATGTAGGGAGTATAGACTGGTTAAAACTTAACCTTTATTCAATAGGTAATATTAAAAAGTTGTAATACACGATAAGAAGATAGTGTGACCACAGTGTAAACCTAACACCATTGAGTTTGCAAAATAGGTGAAATTTAAAAAAAAGTGGGGAAGTCCCCAGACCGCAATAATGCAATATTTGAATTAGTCTGGGACCCACAGTATATACAGAGGAGGCTAAGAGATTGTGGATTATAGGGTAGTCTGAGTGGAAAACCTATCAGTCCTAGAGTATTTGCATATCTGGACTCTACGGTACAACTCTAATGGTATTGACTATCCCCCACTAGCTCTCCTATTGATAGTTTATTTGATCCGACGCGTTTCCTGATTACATTCATCAGGGATCATGATGTACTACGTTAATAGACTAGACTTAGATATTCATTTTTAGTCTATCTAAACACTGATTCAGCGTCTCCCCGCATTGATGATAGCGGCTGCCGCCCGCGGGGAGCACCGGGTATATAAAGTTTACGCCACGCCCTCCAATGTCCTACCGGGGTGGCCCTTAGCCAATGGGAACGGGCCTGGGTGACATACCCCTCCGCACTGGGCCCGCCCCGTTCGCGTTAAAGGATGGTGTATCCAATGAAAAGTCGGAGGCCGGAACCGACTTCCGGTCATGTGACCGTGCGTCATCGGGCCTCCGATCATGTGACCACACGTCATTGGCACGCCCATAGGACCGCCCCGTTATGACGCGGGTCACTAGCATTGGATGAGGTGCGGGCGAAGGTAAACAATAGAATAGGCCACTCCTAGATATGTATAGGACACGGATTCATGAGGTAAGTATAATTAATGAGGGAATAAAAGGATGCTTATCACTTAGCGTCCCCGATGGGGTGTTGTATAGTTGCGATCTGCCAGTAATGGACCGTCTAGTAATAGACTATATACAATAGGACCTCATTAATGATGTAAGGGGGTGGTGAAGCCCTATAGACGTAATTATGCTAGGTAAGAGTGCCGAGCTGTTGAATGTATCTAAGACGAGTATCAAGAGCCATGGAGATAAAGAGACATAAGATAAAAGGACGATAGGCCAATCCAGTATAGAGTATTTGCCAGAATAGGATACTAGGCTTCGATAGGGTAAAGAAAAGGGCCCTACGATACTTCACCTCATTAAAGAATGCACCATAACACAGGTGAACTAGAATGGCTCTAAGAATTACAGGAAACTAGTGAAAGACAAGCTCTCATTGAGACCGTCTGGCTCAATGGTCCTAAGGGTGTAAATCCATCGAGTCTCCTTTTGACAAATCAGTCTGTCCCAATTGCCTCCCCGTTTGGGTGGTCTAACCTTCTCGATGACCTGAAAGCGTAAACACTTAGGATTACTGCTGTGTTCATTTGCAAAGTGTCTAGCTACTGTCGTCTCCCGGTGGTTTCTAATGTCACCCATATGTTCCTGTATCCTGATTTTAACCGGACGATGGGTTTTTCCTACATAGTTGAGCGGGCACGGGCATGTAAGCATGTATACCACTCCTTCAGTACGGCAGTTGGAGTAGTCCCTGATGGAGAATGTCTCTCCCGTGCTCACGCTCTGAAACGTGTCCCCTAGAAGGACCAGTGTGCAGACACTGCAGTCTCCACATTTGAAGGTACCGGTCCGAGGCGAAAGCCATGTAGTTGCCACTCGAGTCGGTTCAAGATGGCTATGAACCAGCCTATCTCGTAGATTTTTCCCTCTCCTATAGGTAATAGAGGGGTAAGGTTGCAAGCAGTCTTTAAGATCCGGGTCCTGTCTCAGAATACGCCAGTATTTATTCAGGATCTGTTTAACTATTTCTGCTTTGGTGTCAAAGGTGCCAATAACCCGTAAGGCCTTATTCTCCTCTCTGATTCGGGGCACTAACAGGTCCTCTCTTCTAGAAGATAGTGCATTCTGGAAGGCTTTACTGATGATTTTTTTTAGGAAAACCTCTCTCTAAGAATCTATCTGTGAGGTCTCTAGATTGGGTCAGAAAGTCCTCCGTATGGCTGCAGTTGCGGCGCAGTCTGAGGAACTGCCCCTTAGGTATGCCCCGCTTTAGGGGTGTTGGGTGACAACTCTCCCACCGCAACAGACTGTTAGTGGCGGTCTCTTTCCTGTGTACCTTAGTTCGAAGTTGGCCCTCCGTAGACTTAGTGATTCGTACATCCAGGAAAGAGATGGATTTTTCCTGGATTTCGCTGGTAAATTTAAGGCTCAGATCATTGATGTTAAGTGCCTGTACGAAATCATGAAAGTCTGACGGAGTAGAGGTCCACAGGATAAGCACATCATCTATATAGCGGAGCCAGATGGATATAGAAGATATCCATCTGGCATTTTCCTCCGAGAAGACGATGCGATCCTCCCACCAGCCGAGGTATAAATTAGCGTGGCTGGGGGCCATTGGGCTCCCCATAGCTGTACCCCTCAGCTGGTGGAGGATCCTGCTCTCAAAGAGGAATACATTTCTTTCCAGAATAAATCTCATCAGATCTAAAACAAATCGGTTATGTCTACCGAATTGTGTGCCTCTTGTGCTTAAGAAGGCCCCCACTGCCTCACATCCCTTAGCATGGGGGATAGAGGAGTAGAGGGCCTCTACGTCCAGACTCGCTAGATAGGTGTTTTCGTCCAGCACAATTCCTTCGATTTGTTTGAGGACATCCATCGTGTCGCGCACGTAGGATGGGAGACTGGTGACAAAGGGTCTGAGTATTTGGTCCACATATAGGCTAATGTTCTGGGTTAAGCTGTTGATCCCAGAAACAATAGGCCTTCCCTTGAGAGGAGGGTAACCCTTATGTACCTTAGGAAGGCTGTAAAAGGTGGCCATTGTTGGGAATTTGGGGAGCAGAAATTTGTGCTCTTGTTCACTAATAAGGTGGTCCTCTAATGCGCCCTTCAGAAGGGTTTTCAGTTCCTTACAGAATTTTTCCATGGGGTTACATGGGAGGCAACGATAGCCCTCACTATCCGACAGTACGGATTCACACATTTTAATGTATTCTGCCCGCTCAAGTAGGACGATGTTCCCCCCTTTATCCGAGGGTTTAACCACGATTTGGTCATTCCTTTCAAAATTTATAAGGGCTGTTCTTTCCTCGGAAATAAGGTTATTAAAGGGGTCGTGTATGCCACTGTCTAGTTGTCTAAGTTCCTCAGTGACCAAGTCCACAAATAGATCAACATGTGTGGACTCAACCGCTGGGAACCTAGTACTCTTCTCTTTAAGTGAACGGTCCCATACCCGGTTCCCTCTCTGATTCCTGTAATAGGTCCATCATTACATCCATGTCTCCAAGATCAGATTCGCTGACCCCCTATTTTAAGACACCTTTTTCGGTTGTTGCACTTAAAAAACTTGTTCCATTTGAGCCTCCTGGCAAATAAGTGGACATCCTTGACCCACGTAAATGAGTCAAAGCGAACAGACGGGACGAACGACAACCCTTTACTAAGGAGATTCATCTCTGCCTCATCTAACTGATAAGAAGTTAAGTTGATGATGCGGTCCCCTCTCAATAGGTAGCCTGAAATCGGTGGGTTGTTGGATAAAACCCCCCCCCCCCCGAGCACCCCTATTGATGTTACCCCTTCCTCTTGGCCTTCCCCGTCTACCTCCTCTCTGAATGTCCCTAGCACCCCTTGGTGATTGTGAGGTGTTGGGATGTTCTGAGTCAGTAGTGTCACTCTCCGAGGTTGACAGATCAGGGGTCTGGCCTTGTGGAGTTTGGGTCGTATGCAAGTGTGCTAAAAAATCATACGCCTTTTTGTCTTTAAACTCCTGGAGGTCGCGCTGAAACTGAAAATGTTTGCGTTCCTTAATCTGGCTAGTGAATTTCTCAATTGTCTGCTGCAGAGTTTTATCTTTTTTATCAAAGCCCACAGTGTCCTTTAGAGACCTAACTGTGGCAATGTCATTCTGAAGTAGTTCACTAGTATGTTTGAACGAAACTTTCTCCTCCTCTAGGAGTATATTCATCAGCCGTAAGGAACACGCTGTAATCTCCTCTTCCCACCTAGTTTTAATGTTAGGTGTCTTTAAACGTGGGGAGGGGGAAAAATCTACGAGATAGGCTGGTTCATAGCCATCTTGAACCGACTCGAGTGGCAACTACATGGCTTTTGCCTCGGACCGGTACCTTCAAATGTGGAGACTGCAGTGTCTGCACACTGGTCCTTCTAGGGGACACGTTTCAGAGCGTGAGCACGGGAGAGACATTCTCCATCAGGGACTACTCCAACTGCCGTACTGAAGGAGTGGTATACATGCTTACATGCCCGTGCCCGCTCAACTATGTAGGAAAAACCCATCGTCCGGTTAAAATCAGGATACAGGAACATATGGGTGACATTAGAAACCACCGGGAGACGACAGTAGCTAGACACTTTGCAAATGAACACAGCAGTAATCCTAAGTGTTTACGCTTTCAGGTCATCGAGAAGGTTAGACCACCCAAACGGGGAGGCAATTGGGACAGACTGATTTGTCAAAAGGAGACTCGATGGATTTACACCCTTAGGACCATTGAGCCAGACGGTCTCAATGAGAGCTTGTCTTTCACTAGTTTCCTGTAATTCTTAGAGCCATTCTAGTTCACCTGTGTTATGGTGCATTCTTTAATGAGGTGAAGTATCGTAGGGCCCTTTTCTTTACCCTATCGAAGCCTAGTATCCTATTCTGGCAAATACTCTATACTGGATTGGCCTATCGTCCTTTTATCTTATGTCTCTTTATCTCCATGGCTCTTGATACTCTTCTTAGATACATTCAACAGCTCGGCACTCTTACCTAGCATAATTACGTCTATAGGGCTTCACCACCCCCTTACATCATTAATGAGGTCCTATTGTATATAGTCTATTACTAGACGGTCCATTACTGGCAGATCGCAACTATACAACACCCCATCGGGGACGCTAAGTGATAAGCATCATTTTATTCCCTCATTAATTATACTTACCTCATGAATCCGTGTCCTATACATATCTAGGAGTGGCCTATTCTATTGTTTACCTTCGCCCGCACCTCATCCAATGCTAGTGACCCGCGTCATAACGGGGCGGTCCTATGGGCGTGCCAATGACGTGTGGTCACATGATCGGAGGCCCGATGACGCACGGTCACATGACCGGAAGTCGGTTCCGGCCTCCGACTTTTCATTGGATACACCATCCTTTAACGCGAACGGGGCGGGCCCAGTGCGGAGGGGTATGTCACCCAGGCCCGTTCCCATTGGCTAAGGGCCACCCCGGTAGGACATTGGAGGGCGTGGTGTAAACTTTATATACCCGGTGCTCCCCGCGGGCGGCAGCCGCTATCATCAATGCGGGGAGACGCTGAATCAGTGTTTAGATAGACTAAAAATGAATATCTAAGTCTAGTCTATTAACGTAGTACATCATGATCCCTGATGAATGTAATCAGGAAACGCGTCGGATCAAATAAACTATCAATAGGAGAGCTAGTGGGGGATAGTCAATACCATTAGAGTTGTACCGTAGAGTCCAGATATGCAAATACTCTAGGACTGATAGGTTTTCCACTCAGACTACCCTATAATCCACAATCTCTTAGCCTCCTCTGTATATACTGTGGGTCCCAGACTAATTCAAATATTGCATTATTGCGGTCTGGGGACTTCCCCACTTTTTTTTAAATTTCACCTATTTTGCAAACTCAATGGTGTTAGGTTTACACTGTGGTCACACTATCTTCTTATCGTGTATTACAACTTTTTAATATTACCTATTGAATAAAGGTTAAGTTTTAACCAGTCTATACTCCCTACATTCCCCCCTCAGTGAAAAGGATTTGAGGATAGCCCTTTTTTGGGCTAATCCTCTCGCCCCGGCTATGTTTTAGTAAACTTTAATAAGCGGGTATGTAATTTTTTTAAGCGGCTGCTGGGCTATCCTCACGTCCCATTCATCCACCTACCACCCGATCTACCTTTATAGGTAGAATCGTGGTGGTAGGTTCCCTTTAAGTGTCTGTATATAAGTATGTAAATGTGTAAATATGAGCTTATAGATATTTATATATTTTTTAAGGGGAAGGGGGGCCCCATGCAGAAATATGCTAGCCTCTCCTAGTTATTCCCCTACCAGTTGGGCACCATCATACTGTTACTCAAAGATATTTGGAAAGATGAACAGTTTTAATAACAGTGATTGCTAAAATTTTGACATTTAGTGATAACTACTAATGTCTATTGTGCAGCCATATTGTTAAAGGTAACAGTATTATGTGTAGAATAGAAAATTATAGATCTTGAATGTGACCAATTTGTGTATACCGTATATACTTGTGTATAAGCTGAGTTTTTCAGCACAAAAAATGTGCTGAAAAACCTCACCTCAGCTTATACAGGAGTCAATAAAAAAAAAAAAACTTATATACTCGCCCTCCAGCGGCCCCGATGTTTGGCGCAGCTCCTCCAATGTCCGTCCGGCTCCGCTTCTTTCTTCCTCGTGGCTGCTCTTCAATCTTCCGTCTTCTTTAACATGGCCGTGCCCTGCAGGCTTTTATCACCCGTATGGCAGGCGGATACTATGACGTCAGCAGCGGCCGCGTCATAATATGCGCCTGCCGGCCAGAAGGGGTACTAGCCGCGCCCTACAGGCTTTTAAAGAAGACGGAAAATTGTGGAGGAGCCGCAAGGAAGAAAGAAGTGGAGCTGCGCGGACATCAGGGAGCCGCGCCGAACATTGGGGCCGCCGGAGGCTGAGTATATAAGTTTATTTTTTAATTATAAGGCTGGGCTGGCTGTATACTATTGGGGGCAGGCTGGGCTGGCTGTATACTAGAGGGGGGTTGGACTGGCTGTATACTACATGGGGCAGGCTGGCTGTATACTACATGGGTCAGGCTTGTTGTATACTACTGGGGGTTGGCTGGCTATGTACCGGGAGGCTGTGACCAATGCATTTCTCACCCTCGGCTTGTACTTGAGTCAAGGTTTTCCCAGTTTTTGGTGGGAAAATTAGGGGTCTCGGCTTGTGTATATATACAATATTTAATTGCAATATTACTGTTTATTATTTGAAAATCTGATTTTTCATTTAAAGTTTACTTAATTCTTAGAATAATATTGAAAATCATTTTCCTCTAACATGGTATTTAAAGAAAAAATTAAAATAAGTCAAACTTACCTAGGTCAGGAGGTAGAGTACAGTTTGGCAATGTAAGATTTTTATTTTCATGTTTGTTTGTCTGTGAAAACCAATAGTGTGCTCCTTCCCTAATTGTATTTGTGGCTGTGGGGAAAACATATTTGAAAACAGACTTGGTAAATGTAGCTCTTACTTCCCCAACTTAGTCACAAGCCTCCTTATCCCCCTTATCCAACGTATTTGCATATTTTGCTGAATCCCCCATTTAAGCATCAATGGCCATAATAAAGGCCTGCAAGGCTGACTTTATTGGCAAAGTTTCTATATGAAGAACTTTTAATTCCCCAAAAATCAGTCAGCCAACATTTTTTACAGGCAGATAAGAAAACCATATTGGATAAAGATATTCACTGTAACATAAAACAATCAGCCATAACATAAATATCACCTGAATAGAGATGCTTAGTTATGCATACCTATTGCACTGTCTTCCGGGAGAGTGTAACTGGTTTTAGGTCCACATGTCTCAGACATATATACGATAGAAAACAAATGAGAAATTTGCTGTACAAAGCCTCCCATAAAGTTGACTTCCAATAGTTTTATTTTTGTATTTTATTTGCAAAAAACACATGGTTTTATGTACAGTAGTTTCATAAACATAGATATTGTTGCTTGTGTGCTTTTTCCAATACCCAATGCATATGTCATGTATACATTTGAGAAATATACTAACACATCTTCTGTATAAGTTTTATAGTACAGGCGGTCCCCTACTTAAGAACACTCGACTTACATACAACCCCTAGTTACAAACGGACCTCTGGATATTGGTAATTTATTCTACTTTAGTCCTAGGATACAATGATCAGATGTAACAGTTATCACAGTTGTCTGTAATGAAGCTTTAGTGTTAAAGGGCACCTACCACCACAAATCTACCTATAAAGGTAGATCGGGTGGTAGGTGGATCAGTAGGACGTGAGGATAGCCCTTTTAAGGGCTAATCCTCACGTCCCCGCAATGATTTGAAAACTTTTATTGCCCCAATATTAAAATTTTCTTATGCGCATCTTCGGAGCGCAGCTAAGAGGAGCTGCGCGCCCTCGTCCGGCACATCTGCTGTCTGTGCATGCGCAGAACAGCAGGCCGGCGCCTGTGCAGCTCCGACTCCGTAGCAATGACCGCGCAGGCGCGGGCCTGCTGTTCTGTGCATGCGCAGACAGCAGATGTGCCGGACGAGGGCGCGCAGCTCCTCGTAGCTGCGCGCCGAAGATTTTTGGTAGGAGGAGAAAAGAGGCTACCGGGGCGTGGAGTAGCCGCCTCGTGTAACCTCAGATGCGGCTACTCCACGCCCCAGTAGCCGCATAAGAGAATTTTAATATTGGGGCAATAAAAGTTTTCAAAACATTGCAGGGACGTGAGGATTAGCCCTTAAAAGGGCTATCCTCACGTCCTATTGATCCACCTACCACCCGATCTACCTTTATAGGTAGTTTCGTGGTGGTAGGTTCCCTTTAATATTCATTCTTATGACAACCCAACAGTTTTAAAGCCCGATTGTCACAGAGACTAAAAAAGTTCTGGCTGGGATTACAATGATAAAATATACAGTTCCGACTTACATACAAATTCAACTTAAGAACAAACCTACAGACCCTATCTTGTATGTAACCTGCCTGTATATGTTAAATGACTTCTGTTTTGAACACATCTAGTGCAGTTGAGAGAAACATTCTCTTAAACTGCAGCAGATAGAATCAGGTATAGATGTACACTTGGTCTCAGTTCAAGCAATTTGATCCCAATTCACACCTAATCCTGTTCATTCAGTTTCAATAGTTGCAGTTCTGTGGAGAATCAATGGCAGTTAGAGAGAATATTTCATGCCAATGTGTTAAAAACAGCAGTCATGTAATATATACTATATAACATACGAACATACTGTATATACATACTGTAAAAAGCATGTTTTGCTCTAGAAGGAAGAAGGATTCTATAGTTCCTGCTTAGCCACTAGTCATTCCTTGCCTGTTTATCAAACTATATGAATCTATTGTCTATTAGGTGTTCTTAATTCATTATTGCACTTCAATTAGTATTTTACAAATTTATGGGAGAAAGTACACAACAAATTTCTTTTATCTATCAATCATATAAATCACCTGTCTGCAGGGTCGGACTGGAAGGATGAGTCTGTGGTGTTTTTTTTTTAAAACTATGCTACTAAGAGCAGAGGGTGCCACACTAAGAGGGGGGGGGGGTGAGGGGACCCCCCAAAATATGGGGAGATAAGAGGGGGGGCACATTAAAAAGAGGGAGATGATAGAGGCCACAAAAAGGGGAAAATGAGAGGGGGTCAACGAGATGGGGGGTACCCACTATGAGAGGTGGAGTTGAAAGTTCGTCAGAAAAAGAGAGGGAGATGCCAGGGGCCCCACAATAAGAGGAGTAGATACAAGAGACAACATTATGAGAAGGGAGGTGAAAGGGACCATAAATGAGAGAGGTGAAAGGGGGTACAGAAGATCAGGGGGGCCACAATGAGAGGGGGAGATACCAGGGGGCGCACAATAAGAGGGGGAGATGAGGGGGCTAAAAAATGAGAGGGAGATGAAAGTGGCCCATAATAACACTAGGAGATAGGGCAGCATTAAGAGGAGGGAGATGAGAAAACCACAAATGAGATGGGAAACAGAAGATAGGGGAAGATAAGAGTGGGTTAGAAAAAGAGGGGGAGATAAGGGGGGATACAAGGGGAACCACAATAAGAAGGGGTGAGGGAGATACAAGGGGCAACATTAAGAGAAGGGAGATGAAAGGAGACGAGGGGGGATCACAATGAAAGAAGGTCATAAAAAGACGGGGAGATGAGGGGCTAAAAAATGAGGGGAGGATAAAAGGGGATCCACAATAATAGGGGTATATACAAGGGGGCCCATAATTAGGAGAGAAGAGAAGGGCCACAATAACAGGGGTAAATGAGAGGGGGCGCACAATTTTTCAGTGTGGCCTAAAAATTTACCGTATATACTTGAGTAGATGCCTTAGGTAGTCAAGGTACCTAATTTTAACACAAAAAACCTATTGACTCGAGTATGGGTCTAGTATATAGCCTGCCGGCTCATGCCGCCAGTATATGGTCAGAAGCCCCTTGTGCCCAGTATATAGACAGCCAACCCTTTTCCCCCAGTAAATGTCCAGCAGCCTAGAACCCCTGCCCCCCCCCAGTATTTTGCCTGCAGCCCCTGCCCCCCAGTATTTTGCCTGCAGCCCCTACCCCCCAGTATTTTGCCTGCAGCCCCTACCCCCCAGTATATAGCCTGCAACCCCCCCAAGGAATGCACGGCCTATAAGAAATAAACGAAATGTGTACTCACCTTCGGACATCCCCCAGCAGGTCCTCTTCTTTCCATCGATGCTCCAGGACCTCCGTGTCCACAGCAGCTGCCCCCCTTCACTCAAATATCTACTGCAGAGCCCTAATTGAAATGTCCACTGCAGAGCCCCATTAATTGAAATGTCCACTGCAGAGCCCCCCTTTACAGAAATGTCCACAGCAGATGTCCCCTTTAATGAAATTTCCACAGCAGATGCCCCCCTTTAATGAAATGTCCACTGCAGAGCCCCCTTTAATGAAATGTCCACTGCAGAGCCCCCTTTAATGAAATAGCCACGGCAGGGCCCCTTTTCATGAAATGACCACTGTAAAGTCCCCCGTTACTGAAATGGCCACTGCAGAGCCCCCTTTTATTGAAATGGCCAAAACAGAGACCCCTTTAAACAAATGTCCACTACAGAGCCCCCGTTTAATGAAATAACCACTGCAGGGCCCCCTTTAATAAAATGCCCATTGCAGAGCCCCAATTTAATGAAATAGCCACGGCACGGCCCCCTTTAATGAAATGGCCACTGCAGAGCCCAATTTTTTTTTAAATCAGGTAACTTTTATTAAAGCGTATATACACTCACCGGCCACTTTATTAGGTACACCTGTCCAACTGCTCGTTAACACTTAATTTCTAATCAGCCAATCACATGGCGGCAACTCGGTGCATTTAGGCATGTAGACATGGTCAAGACAATCTTCTGCAGTTCAAACCGAGTATCAGTATGGGGAAGAAAGGTGATTTGAGTGCATTTGAACGTGGCATGGTTGTTGGTGCCAGAAGGGCTGGTCTGAGTATTTCAGAAACTGCTAGTCTACTGGGATTTTCATGCACAACCATCTCTAGGGTTTACAGACAATGGTCCGAAAAAGAACAAACATCCAGTGAGCGGCAGTTCTGTGGGCGGAAATGCCTTGTTGATGCCAGAGGTCAGAGGAGAATGGGCAGACTGGTTTGAGCTGATAGAAAGGCAACAGTGACTCAAATCGCCACCCGTTACAACCAAGGTAGGCAGAAGAGCATCTCTGAACGCACAGTACGTTGAACTTTGAGGCAGATGGGCTACAGCAGCAGAAGACCACACCGGGTGCCACTCCTTTCAGCTAAGAACAGGAAACTGAGGCTACAATTTGCACAAGCTCATCGAAATTGGACAGTAGAAGATTGGAAAAACGTTGCCTGCTCTGATGAGTCTCGATTTCTGCTGCGAAATTCGGATGGTAGGGTCAGAATTTGGCGTCAACAACATGAAAGCATGGATCCATCCTGCCTTGTATCAATGGTTCAGGCTGGTGGTGGTGGTGTCATGGTGTGGGGAATATTTTCTTGGCACTCTTTGGGCCCCTTGGAAGAATACAGTTGTTTATAATAAGTACTCAATACCTCTAATATCCCTTTCGTATTCATTACTTCTCTCCCTTCAACATTCTTCAATCCATATATATATGAATTAGTCCTCCGGGCATTTGCCATCCTTGCTAACAATTTCCCCGTTTGTTCCCACTCGGCATAGAACTGTTCCTTCATAAGCTTGTTCTCTGCCTGTTCCAGCATATGCTCTTTTAACTGTTTTTGGTCTGCAATCCACCCCACCTCTGCCTCTCGTGTGCCATTTTGAATATGTGCTCTTCTGCTTCCCTCACTCTATCCTATAGCTCCATTCCAATTTCTCTAGATTTAGTTTTAACCTTCGCCAGAGCCCCTTGTAGGAACATTGGAGGTAGAGGGGAGTGGAAAGAATATTAGGAGGGAGTTCTGTAAAGAGTATTTCTATTTTTACAGAAATATATTGTCTAGAGCTGCTGCGTCCTCTGGCTTACAGGAGAAGGTCCTGATATACAAAGATTTATGGAGTGGGTAGCCAGTGGTTGGTCGCGCTGCTGTTTTACCAGGATTATGTATAACAACTAATGTTCACTATTGGAAGACATTTATTACATATAAAAACAGTATAGTTTAAGAATTCATCAGTATAAAATTGGACGACGCGTTTCGGGGTGGATTGACCCCTTCTTCAGGTCCACAAGGTTCTGTAAGTTGTAATAGCGTACTGTCAGATTTTGTAAGTCCACATGAAAGATAAAATTATACTAAGGTGCACTTTATAATCTCATAAAAAGTGACATTATTGTCTATAGCAGATAAAATATCGGCATTTAACACATGAAACAGAGTAAGAGCGGTTTAAAATATACAAAATTAAAAAGTATAGTATATACAATAATAAGTTGAGGCAATAGTTATTACAAGACAAGTAATAAGTGCATAAAAGGTACAAAGAGAGTTCATGGAAAATTGAGTTCATTGTTGTGACAAGAAGAATATCTATTGATTTGACTCATCAGATGTGGAATTGAAAGAAGGTGTACTGACCTTTCTGTGTATCAGAAATCATATATGGAACTCTTTTTTGGAGAAAATACTGTTTTATAAGCACTAAAAGGAGAAGTAGGGCGTAATGTTATACAGGGGAATAGGTATCCAGTAACTATGTGGCAAAGGGGATTATATGAATCATAATCAATAGATATTCTTCTTGTCACAACAATGAACTCAATTTTCCATGAACTCTCTTTGTACCTTTTATGCACTTATTACTTGTCTTGAAATAACTATTGCCTCAACTTATTATTGTATATACTATACTTTTTAATTTTGTATATTTTAAACCACTCTTACTCTGTTTCATGTGTTAAATGCCGATATTTTATCTGCTATAGACAATAATGTCACTTTTTATGAGATTATAAAGTGCACCTTAGTATAATTTTATCTTTCATGTGGACTTCTAAAATCTGATAGTACGCTATTACAACTTACAGAACCTTATGGACCTGAAGAAGGGGTCAATCCACCCCGAAATGCGTCATCCAATTTTATACTGATGAATTCTTAAACTATACTGTTTTTATATGTAATAAATGTCTTCCAATAGTGAACATTTGTTGTTATACATATAATGATTTATTGTTATACAAAATCCTGGTAAAACAGCAGCGCGACCAACCACTGGCTACCCACTCCATAAATCATTATATTCCAGATATTCCTTTAAGCGGTCCTTTACCGTCATCCCATCTATCAATCACAGCCAAAAAAAATTCATGCGCCACCCACCCTTAAAACGTTCCCATCCCCCCTGCAGTTTACTGTCAGTAAGATAGGGGAGTGATCTGACAATGCCCGTGGCAGGTATTGAATGTCCACCACAGCTGATATTGCACGCTGAAGGCCTATCTCAACACACCACCTCCCCAGGGAAGTTAAGTTATTCATTCCTCCACCCCATCCATTATTTAATCTGTCCTTCCCCTCGCATAATACCTTATTAAAGTCCCCCATTATTAGCCAGGTAACATCCGGCAATACCTCTAATTTCTTCAGCAATTCACGCAGCGGCACACAAGAGTACGGCAGCGGAATATATAATACCACCACTACGCATTCCCAATGGTATACTCGGCAATGTACCACCACAACTCTCCCTTCTGAATCGGAGTAAGAAGAGTAAAGTGTAAACGGAAGTGATTTAGCTATCAACAGACTTACCCCCCTAGAATATGTGGTGTGGAAAGCGTGGAAACTATGCCCCACCCACGCCCTGTGAATCGAAGACACAGTATCTCTTGTCAAGTGGGTTTCCTGCAATCCTATCATTGTTGCAGCACTATTCCTTACATAGTCAAATATGGCCCTCCTTTTCTTTGAGCATCCCATGCCCCGGACATTCCAGGACAGCCCCTTAAAGCTCTCCACCATCATACCATATTACCCATCTACCCCCCTTTCTATTTCCCCTAAGCAGATAGCTCCTGCTCCACATGTCCAGCAAGACCAAACTCATCCAAGGCCCTCAAACGTCGTTTAATGTCCAAGAATTGCATCCGCTTCTTTTGGACTTCAGCTGAAAAATCTTGATAGAAGGCCACTCTCACCCCGTTCACCATGATATCATTTCTATCTCGGACCATGTGTAGAATTCGGTCACGGTCTTTAAAATGCAACAGCTTGATGAGTATGGGTCGCGGCGGTCTGCCAGGCTGTAGTGGTCTTGTGGGTACTCTATGAGCTCGTTCTACTGCAAATAGTGGAGTTAAGTTCTCTCTTCCAAAGGTCTCCCCAAGACACTTTTCAAAATACTCATCCGGGTTCTGACCTTCTACCTTTTCCGGCATTCCAACTATCCTCACATTGTTGCGACGCAACCGATTTTCCAGGTCATCAGCTTTTGCCTGTAAGGCTATCACGGCCTTGGATTGCTCTCGTACTTCCTGCCGTAGAGGGGGTATTACTCCTTCCACCTCTCCAATCCTGGCCTCCACTACAGTCGTTCTTTCTGCAACTTTATGGATATCTTGCCGCATCAGCAGAATGTCCTCTTTCAGGCTATCCACGCGGCCTGTCAATTTTAGCAGTGTAGATGTGTTATGTTGCACTGCTCTTAGAATATCTGCCAATGTGGGTTCAGCCTCCATATCAGACTCTTCGGGATCTTCTCCCTCTTCCTGCACTTCTGTGGGTGCTGTCACTGTATCCTCCTCCTCTTCTTCGACATTGAGTCCTGCAGGACTTCATATCTGGAGCCTGGAAACTTACTTGACGTCCCTGTCTGGGACATGCTGCTGTTGCCTCCCATTCTCCTCTCCGTTCCTGGTGTTGCCCGTGCGAAGCCGCTCAGTCTGGCAGCGGTCTCCGCCCGCAGTGACTGCTCCATGCGCTCCCCCTGTGTGTTCTGGGCGCCATCTTGGGAGCTGCGCTCCCCGTGCTTCTCCCCCGGCTTACTGCGCTTGCCGCCCAGCTTTTCTCAATCGAAGCGGTCTTTTGCCTCACTGCCACGGCTCTCCCAGATGTCTCTGCCGCTTTTCTTGGTCCTGGCACAGTGCAGGTGAATGCTACAGGATCCTGTCAGGATTCAGGTATCGGAGCCCTGGCGCCGTGATGCCTACGCCATTCCCTGCTAGGCCATGCCCCCCTGCAGAGCCCAATTTAATGAAATGGCCACTGCAGGGCCCCCCTTTATTTAAATGGCCACAGAAGCACACCCCTTTATTGAAATGTCCACAGCAGGGCCCCCCTTTAATGAAAAGCCCACAGCAGAGCCCATCTTTAATGAAATGTTCCCTGCAGAGCCCCGTTTAATGAAATGTCCACAGCAGATGCCCCTTTTAATGAAATTTCCACAGTAGATGCCCCCTTTTAAAGAAGTATCCACAGCAGATGCCCTCTTTAATGAAATTTCTACATCAGAAACCCCCTTTTAATGAAATGGCCACAGCATATACCCCTCTTTAATGCAATGATCACAGCAAGCCCCCCCTCCTTTTACAGAAATCTCCACATAAGAGCCCCTTGAAAAAAAATGCTATATTCACCTCCAGCTTCTTCTATCTGCAGCTCTGTCTTCTCCTCTTCTGGCACATGCGCAACACTATGATAACATGCGCCCGCGACCACGACCACGACACATAGTGATGCATGTGGGTCGGAAGAGTAGAAGATGGAGCCGCGGGGAGAAGAAACCAGAGGTGAGTACTAGAAAGCTGGAAAAAATTCCAAGTGCAGTGAAATGAACAAAAAAATGTAAATCCTTTTTACATAAAACATATTTTCAATTCTGAGCCCAAAACCATTTTCACACTTTGGAGTACAGAGATGTAAGTTGTTATTTTTTGCAGTGTGTGCTGGTGTATTCATTTATATCAATTTGTACCTATGTGACTGTTTGATCATTTTTGTTCAACTATTCATGGATGGAAAAATGGGGAAAAAAGGGGATTGGGACATACCGTATTGCAGTATATAGCAATATTACTGCTGATCTCTAATAGCCTGCCCTCTGCTGGCTATTAGAGATCATTACAAGCCTACAATAGAGAAGAACGTAGCACACATCCTGTGTTGAATTTTAAATTTTCTTTTAATTTATATCATATAGTTTATATTTACAGCGCCACCAAAAGTTTGCAAGAATCATATATTGTAACAACGGATCACAAGATTTCCTTAGTGACGTTTTGGTCTAAATCGACCTTTGTCAAGCCCAATCATGAAATGGGATAAGTAGCTTGGTGTTGGCTCAGGTGGAGAAACGAGGCTCGTTTCTTTATATGGTTATAACTTTTGAACACTGTGAACACTTTGAACACTGGTACTTATCAAAGCAATTCTGAGCATGTTGTACTTCATTTTAGTGGTAAATTTTGGCTGATAATTTTTGTGTTTATTTTCCAAAAAAAAGAAAAAATTATGAATTTTGAAATTCGAAATCATTACATTTTCAGGTAGATAGATTTACCACCTAAATACGTTGCTGAATAACATTTCCCATATGTCTACTTTATATTTTTATCATTTTTGAAATGTCTGGATAATATATTTTGATGTCGCGCGGCTTACAAATCGAATAGCAATTTTCCGTATTTTCAGAATTTACTCTTTTGCGGATAAATACTGTCTTGAATGAAATTTTACATATTTAGCATCAAAACCCCCTATATCAGTGATGGCTAACCTGTGGCACTGGTGCCAGAGGTGGCACTCAGAGCCCTTTCTGTGGGCACTCAGGCCATCCCCAGAGAGGACTCCAGTTATCTTTCTGCAGTCCCAGACAGCCCAGGACTTGCTGTGCACAGAGCTATTTTAAAGTGACAGTGCTACCTGGGACTATTTTCTGCTTTATTGGTGTCCTCAGGTGCTGGTATCAATGAAAACTGTGACAGAGAAGGGAGTATAAACCACAAATTAAATTTCTGTGTTGGCACTTTGCGATAAATAAGCGGGTCTTTGTTGTAGTTTGGGCACTCGGTCTCCAAAAGGTTTTCCATCATTGCCCTATATAATCAACCCATTTTCAAATCTGCACCCCTCAAACTATCAGAAACAGCTTTTAGGAAGATCGTTAACCCCTTGAGATCTTCATAGTAATTGAATAAAAATGGAGGTGAAATTTAGAATGGTCAAATTGTGCCGGTTATACGTTCATTTAGCCCTAAAATGTACACATTTCCAAAAGATAAAAATAGAAAACCCACCATACAATTTGTTCTGCAATTTCTCCCAAGTACAGAGCCCTCCACATGTGGACACTTCTTGTTTTGTGGGGGCACAGCGAGGCGCAGAAGGGAAGGAGCGCCCTGCAGCTGCCAGGATTTTAGTTTTCTCGTTGCCTCCTTTTGTAGGCTATAAAATTTTTGCTTTTTCGTTATTGGGGCCATGTGACTGCATTTTTTTTGCGGGATGAGATGCTTTTTCCAGTGTTGTCATTTTGGGGTTGGTATCACCTATTGTTGAAAATTTAGGAACTCGTTTTTGAGGGCAGGAGTAGAAAAGCATCAATTCTGTACTGGATTTTTTACTTTTTTTTATTTTTGTGTTCACTGTTTTGCCTAATAATCATGTTATCTTTATTCTATGGGTTGATACGATTACAGGGATACCAGACTTGAATATATTTTCTTACATTTTACGAAATTTGTCAATTGAAACCGTAATGTGGAAAAATATATAATTTTTGCATTGCCATCTTCCAAGTGGCATAACATTGTTACTTTTTTGGCTACAGAGCTGGTTGATGGCTTGCTTTTTGCGGGACATGTT
Organism: Engystomops pustulosus; assembly: GCF_040894005.1. Lineage (NCBI taxonomy): Eukaryota > Metazoa > Chordata > Amphibia > Anura > Leptodactylidae > Engystomops > Engystomops pustulosus. Next base: position 174,415,948 of record NC_092411.1, read on the forward strand.
GTACTTTGCTTTTCATTCTGGAGTACATATGTTTTTTTGATCACTTTTTATTGCATTTTTTGTAAGATTGAATAGGTGGGTTTTCAACAGTTTTTTTTAACGGCGTTCATTGTACGGGTCCAATAATGATTTACTTTTACTCTATGGGTTGTTACGGACGTGGTGATACTATATATGTGGTTTTTTTGTTATGATTTAGACTTTTTTTTGGGTTATATGTCTCTTTATATGTTATGGGGCTTATGGGCATTTTTATTAATTTATTACTTTATTTTTTATTGAATAACATTTTTTTTTTTACTTTTTCACTTTTTTCCACCATGGGACATGAACAAGCAATCATCTGTTCATGATAATACTCAGCAATACTGATGCCTGCAGGCAGTGCTGGGGACCAGATCGGGGACCATAGCAGCGATCGGCGCCCACCGAAAATGCTTCGGGGGTGGGGGCGGTGATCGTTGGGGAAAGACCCCCCAGATGCATGTTAGATGCCGCGGTCGCGCTGACCGCGGCATTTAACAAGTTACACACCCACAATCGGAGCCCACTCCGATAGCGGGTGTTACACTGGGGTGCCGTCTATTAGTTACAGCTTCAGATCCAGAGCCGAGCCGGCATCAGCTCCGTGGCGGATATATGGCGGAGTATGTACTCCACCAGCCAAACCCCTCTATGCGCCCTCCACGCCCACATGGCATGGAGGAGGCACAGTCTTATAAAAATTGCAAATTCTTGCACATTGCATAAAACTGCCATAGAAGCAGTGGTAAATTCCCCCATAAGTGTCTATTTTTAGGTCTCATGCATATGGACATATGCATTATAGAGCACAATAATACTACATTTTCTAGTGCACAATAGCATTTTTTTATTATTTAGCTATGCAAACATGGTGTTTGAGAAATGTTAAGCTGATGTATATAAAGTATATATAAAGAATTGTCCCATGGAAGAAACTGCTTATAAAGGAAGAAAAATTTGACACTGGCTCAGATTTATTAAAGCATGTGAAAGAATATGAAAACTGCTTGCACATGTATTGTATTGTGTCACAGCTACACTATACCTGACGTGACTCAAAATTCTACACACAAAGGGGCATTCGAATGCACAGTCCGAGTGAGATTTTTATCATGCAGTGTCTGGCAGAATGTTGAAGCTGCACTAAAAAAAAAGTTGTTGCATTCGGCCACAGCAGTGCAGGGAACACCAGATTTTGGAACATTGTGCACCACAATTCATGAATCTGTCGCAAGCTGCACCCTCTACAGGCAAACTGCACATAGTGCAGTTTGCACTATTTTTGATACATGTAGGCCACAGTATTCATATTACATATATAGCTATAATGACAGGAGTCCAGTCCTATGTCCAGTATTCAAGGACTGTCAATGCACATGGACAGCTAAATATGTGTAATATATGTGCAATCCACTATAATGTATGCATAAAACATGTTCATTCCCCATCTAGGATGTTCAGGTTATTCATTACACAGTTAATATGTGTAATATATGTGCAATCCACTATAATCTACACATACAACATGTTCATTCCCTATCTAGGACACTTGGGGAATTCTGTATACAGCTAAATATGTGTAATATATGTTCATTCCAGTATAATCTCCTTATAAAACCTGTTCATTCCCAGTCTAGTAGGCTCAGGGAATCCTGTACACAGCTAAATATGTGTAATACATTTTCATTCCACTATAACCTACACATAAAATATGTTCATTCCCCATCTAGGATGTTCAGGTTAATCATTACACAGCTAAATATGTGTAAAATATGTTCATTCCAGTATAATCTCCTTATGAAACCTGTTCATTCCCAGTCTAGTAGGCTCCGGGAATTCTGCACACAGCTAAATATGTGTAATGTATGTTCTTTCTGCTATAATCTACATATAAATCTTGTTCATCCCTATCTAGGATGCTCAGGGAATCATGCACACAGCTAAATATGTGTAATATATGTGTCACAGTCTATGGGAATAGTCAGTGGACTCCCTGGACCATTGCGGGAGATAACAACCTTAGCCGCAACCCGGGAGCGGAGTCTAAGTGAACTCCTGGTCTTTGCCAGAGCCCACCGCAAAGCGGGATGGACTTGCTGCAGCGGGGAGCCACCAGGTCGCTCCACAGGTCCGACTAGGCCCATGGTGGCAGCCAAGGTAGGGACACGGGGCAGGCAGGACCACGGGCAGGAAGGGCCACGGGAAGGCAGGACCACAGGAAGGCAGGACCTCGGAAGGACAGCTGGCAGGACCTCGGAAGGACGGCTGGCAGGACCTCGGAAGGACGGCTGGCAGGACCACGGAAGGACGGCTGGCAGGACCTCGGAAGGACGGCTGGCAGGACCTCGGAAGGACGGCTGGCAGGACCACGGAAGGACGGCTGGCAGGACCATGGAAGGACGGCTGGCAGGACCACGGAAGGACGGCTGGCAGGACCTGGGAAGGACGGCTGGCAGGACCTGGGAAGGACGGCTGGCAGGACCTTTGAAGACCACTAGGATTGCAGGACCGCCACAGGATTGCAGGATCGCCACAGGATTGCCACAGGATTGCAGGGCCGCCAAAGGATTGCAGGAATACAGGACCACCACAGGATAACAGGACCGCCACAGGATAACAGGACCGCCATAGGATAACAAGACCACCACAGGATTCAGGAACACGGGAATCACCACAGGAACACGGGGGCGTCTGGAAATGCTCAGGAACACAGAGGGCTTTCTCTTCAGTAACAGGACATGAAGATCCGGCAGGGGAGGCTGGGAGTAGCCAGGCTATATAGCCGAGCTTGGAATGCCAGAGCCAATAAAGAGGACGTTGGCCCTTTAAGGCTGGGAGAAGTCCGCGCCCACCCCCCCCCCCCTAGTGGCAGGAGCGCACGACTGCAGGGAAGAAGCATGCGGCCTACAAGCTGGGAGCCAGAGTTGCAGGCCGGAGCCAGGAGAGGTAAGTGAGGGCTGGGGGAGCGGGGACCGCGGCAGCAGGCACGGGTGCACTCTCAATCGGTACCGAGGATCGCGGGTGTAACCGTGACAGTACCCCCCCCTTAGGGCCCTCTTCTCTTCTTCTTCAGCCCACTGTTCTTTTTTCTTTGCTTCCACCAATTCTTCTTGGTGATGAGACACCTTAGGAGGAGAGCAGGCTGGCTTTGCCCTAGGCACACCGGAGCGGCCTCAGGGGAGGCCGGTGGAGACTCTGGAGCGGTCTCAGGGGAGGCCGGTGCAGTCGTGGGAAGCTGCGGAGGCTGGGACGCCACTGGAGCAGCACTGGCAAGTTGCGGAGTCTCTGGAGCAGCTCTGGGAAGCTGTGGAGGCTTGGGCACCGCTGGAGCAGCTGCGGGAAGCTGCAGAGACACTGGAGCAGCTCTGGGAAGCTGCGGAGGCTGAGGCGCCGCTGGAGCAGCTCTGGGAAGCTGCGGAGGCTGAGGCGCCGCTGGAGCAGCTCTGGGAAGCTGCGGAGGCTGAGGCGCCGCTGGAGCAGCTCTGGGAAGCTGCGGAGGCTGAGGCAGCTCTGGAAGACACTGGGGAAATCGGGACCAAGCTGGACAGGCGAGGTATCTGAACTTGAGGTGGTTCAAACCTATACTGGATTTTTGCCAGGAACTTGGTATGGGTAACCATGTCAGGGTAACTACTATCCCATAGAGGAGTAGCCCAGTGAGCGCCTCTCCAGTGAGCAAAGAAAAAACACATACCAACTTAGTGCGTTCGGGGATGGACTGGGAGGACGTCAGTTTGAGGCCGGTGCAGTCGTGGGAAGCTGCGGAGGCTGGGACGTCAATGGAGCAGCACTGGCAATGGAGTCTCTGGAGCAGCTGCGGGGAGCTGCAGAGCCACTGGAGCACCTTCGGGGAGCTGCGGAGCCACTGGAGCAGCTGCGGGGAGCTGCGGAGCCACTGGAGCAGCTGCGGGGAGCTGTGGAGGCTTGGGCACCGCTGGAGCAGCTGCGGGAAGCTGCGGAGACACTGCAGCAGCTCTGGGAAGCTGCGGAGGCTTGGGCGCCACTGAAGCAGCTCTGGGAAGCTGTGGAGGCTTGGGCACCGCTGGAGCAGCTGCGGGAAGCTGCGGAGACGCTGGAGCAGCTCTGGGAAGCTGCAGAGGCTGAGGCGCCGCTGGAGCAGCTCTGGGAAGCTGCAGAGGCTGAGGCGCTGCTGGAGCAGCTCTGGAAGACACTGGGGAAATTGGGACCAAGCCGGACAGGTATAGGTATCTGAACTTGAGGTGGTTCAAACCTATACTGGATTTTTGCCAGGAACTTGGTATGGGTAACCATGTCAGGGTCACCACTATCCCATAGAGGAGTAGCCCAGTCCAGTGCCTCTCCAGTGAGCAAAGAAAAAACACATACCAACTTAGTGCGTTCGGGGATGGACTGGGAGGACGTCAGTTTGATGTACAACGGGCATGGGACAACAAAACTCCTGATAAAATTGGGTTGCCATCAAATTTGTTTGGCATCAAAAAATCGGATCCAGAGTTTGCTATCGAAAAACTTGGCTGGGGAGAGTTTGTCCAAAAGCTCTTTTTGCGCAGCAATCTCTTGGGACTGCTGGGCAACAGTGCTGGGAAGGTCACCTAGAAGCTGGTACGGATCCTTGACACAGTCCGTGGCCTTTGCAGGATACAAGACCTTGGCGAAGTCCATGGCCGGATCTTACTGTCACAATCTCAGGGGAATAGTCAGTGGACTCCCTAGAACATTGGGGGAGATAACAACCTTAGCCGCAACCCGGGAGCGGAGTCTAAGTTAACACCAGGTCGTTCCACAGGTGCGACTAGGCCCGTGGTGGCAACCAAGGTAGGGACACGGGGCAGGCAGGACCTCGGAAGGACGAATGGCAGGACCTCAGAAGGACGGCTGGTAGGACCTCGGAAGGACGGCTGGCCGGACCTCGGAAGACCGCTAGGATTGCAGGATACCAGGACTGCCACAGGATTGCAGGACCGCCACAGGATTACAGGAATACAGGACCGCCACAGAATAACAGGACCGCAACAGGATTCAGGAACACGGGAATCACCACAGGAACATGGGAATCACAGAGTACACGGAGGCGTCTGGAAACACTCAGGAACACAGAGGGCTTTTTCTTCAGTAACAGGACATGAAGATCCGGCAGGGGATGCTGGGAGTCGCCAGGCTATATAGCCGAGCTTGGAATGCCAGAGCCAATAAGGAGGACGTTGGCCCTTTACGTCTGGGAGAAGTCTGCGCCCCCCCCCACCTAGTGGCGGGAGCGCACGACTGCAGGGAAGAAGCATGCGGCTTACATGCTAGGAGCCAGTGTGCAGGCCGGAACCAGGAGAGGTAAGTGAGGGCTGGGGGAGCGGGGAGCGCAGCAGCAGGCACGGGTGCACCCTCAATCCGTACCGAGGATCGCGGGCGCAACCGTGACAATATGTTGATTCCACTATAATCTACACATACAGCATGTTCATTCCCCATCTCGGATGCTCAGGGAATTCTGCGCACAGCTAAATATGTGTAATTTGCTGTATATGTTAATCATTTGCACACATATCTTATCACTAAAAATCAGCTGCTGCACAGTCCATCACTGCCAATGTCTAATTGTGCACAGAGAACACAGCACTAACAAGCCCCAAAGCAAATAGCGAAGGGGCTGAGGACTGTAGGGGGTGGTTGCAAGCCTTGTGGTAGGCTGCTGGGGCTTGCCCCTTTACTGCTCGCGTATGAGGTCACCGGAGGCGGTGTTTGGGGCCGGGTAAGGACCCGCCCGGTGGTTTTAAAAAGTTTGAGAGCACGTGGGGGGGCCTCTTTTCTTCTGCCCCCTGAACCGAAGAGGCGAGAAGTCAGAGACCCTCTGCAAATACCCAGCATGGCTTCCCTGGAAGAACAAGTAATCCAGCAAGTGGCCCTGGAAGGTTCAGCCTGGCTGGATACCCTCCTGCAGCGCCCTGCTGAGGGGTTGGTTCAAGAAGCGGACGTCCCTGAAGAGGACACCCATCTCCCCGGACCGAATCCTCCTGCAGTGGCTTCCACCCTGGAGGGTACAGCCACCACCCCCGCCCGGCGGTCTGCCACCCTTTCACCACCGCCCGCCCAGTTCTCCTCACCTCCTCCACGTGAGCAGCTGGCTGAAGATGTGAGGAAGGTCAGGCCTCCTGTCCGCCTGAGCCCAGGATCACCTGCACCAGGCAAGAGGAAGATGGCGTCGCCCAGACCACGTTGGACGCCGACTGTACAGGAGGATCATCGTGGGATCCCTGCTGTGAAGACCACAAGGGGTAAGCACTTTCCATCCCCTGCCTGCTCCCCTGCCCGGCACCCCAGCGCTCCTGCCCGCTCCCCTGCCCGGCACCCCAGCGCTCCTGCCAGCTCCCCTGCCCGGCACCCCAGCGCTGCTGCCCGCTCATCCTCCCACCCTGCCACAATTTCGCGCCAGCACTCCCTCCCCCGCTCCCCCACCTGCTCCGGTCTCCTCACCTCCAGGCCAGGCCCCGGCCTGAAGTAACACCCAGCCCTGATGTGCGGCCTCCCGAGCATTCGGCCGGCAAAGCGACCCCCCACCTCTCCGTGGCCGGATGCGGCCATCACATCCGGCCACGCTCCGATTCGGGCCTACGACGAGCCCGGGCGCCCTCCTTTGCATCAATCCCCCTCCTCATCCCCTCTCTTGCGGGGCCGGCCCTCCCACAGTCCTTCGGCACCCCCAGGGGCCCTCCCCCGCCGCGCGGCCTTCCGGTAGGCCTCGGGCCTACAATCCAGCCCTGGACTTGCTACCAGGCCTCGGGCCTACTCCACAGCCGGCCTCCGGCCTACCCCACAGCCAGCCCCATGGCCCGGGCCTACTCTCCTGCCAAGGCCACAAGGGGTAAGCACTTTCCATCCCCTGCCTGCTCCCCTGCCCGGCACCCCAGCGCTCCTGCCCGCTCCCCTGCCCGGCACCCCAGCGCTCCTGCCAGCTCCCCTGCCCGGCACCCCAGCGCTGCTGCCCGCTCATCCTCCCACCCTGCCACAATTTCGCGCCAGCACTCCCTCCCCCGCTCCCCCACCTGCTCCGGTCTCCTCACCTCCAGGCCAGGCCCCGGCCTGAAGTAACACCCAGCCCTGATGTGCGGCCTCCCGAGCATTCGGCCGGCAAAGCGACCCCCCACCTCTCCGTGGCCGGATGCGGCCATCACATCCGGCCACGCTCCGATTCGGGCCTACGACGAGCCCGGGCGCCCTCCTTGGCATCAATCCCCCTCCTCATCCCCTCTCTTGCGGGGCCGGCCCTCCCACAGTCCTTCGGCACCCCCAGGGGCCCTCCCCCGCCGCGCAGCCTTCCGGTAGGCCTCGGGCCTACAATCCAGCCCTGGACTTGCTACCAGGCCTCGGGCCTACTCCACAGCCGGCCTCCGGCCTACTCCCCAGTCAGCCCCAGGCCCCACACCAGGCCTGGGGCTTACTCTCCTGCCAGTCCCAGGCCCCATACCAGGCCTCGGGCCCACTCTCCTGCCAGCCCCAGGCCCCATTCCAGGCCTCCGGCCTACCCCCCAGCCAGCCCCAGGCCCTCCCCCACCCTGTCTCCTCATGCAAGTTTAGGCACGAGTGTTCGATCTGCGGAGGCAATCAGCCGTAATAAGCAAACTGACCCCACCGAATCGGAGAATGCCAGTGAACACCAACAGGCTAAGTCACTGGCTAAGATTGCATCCAAAGAAACTGGAGGCACACCTGCTTGACGACGGTTTCCGTCATAGTTTTTATATCCCCCACCGCAATGTTGGTTAAATGCGGTAGTTTAATTTCGTTCAATCCAGTATTATCACTGGAGAAGGTCGAGAAAGAGGTTTCCCTAGGTAGGATGGCCGGCCCCCTTTTGGAACCGCCAGGCTTAGTTCCCAAAAGGAGCCAGGAAAGTTCAGATTAATCGACCACCTGTCTTTTCCCAAGGGTCCCTCGGTCAATGACGCTATATAAAAGGAGGTTACGGCGGTTACGCATGTCTCCTTTGATAGGGCGGTTGACTTAGTGCAGGGCAAGAGAGAAAGATGGAAGTGTCCAAAACGTTCCAGAACTAGCTGCGAGCTTTTGCGATTTCGGTCCCCGATTTTGGGTAAATGCAGTAACTTAAAGTCGGTAAAGGATAATCCCGGGTAGCACAAAAGGCACATCTCACCCCGGATAACTAGTCCCTTGAAGGAAGTCTTGCAGATTTTGCAGATATTTCTTTGAGTAGGTAATGGGTCAGACATCCTATTCACAGCAGCTATAAAGAGAGCAAGGAAAGTCCTGATTATCAAAAATACATGGTGTCCCTGGGAGGAGTGGCGTTTAGGGATGAGAATCTGCATGGGATAACCGCCATCTCTTATTATGCGACGGGGTCCATCTCAATTCCATTGAGGTGAATATTTTCCTTCTCGGCCTACAGGAGCAGGCTTAGAAGGCCATGGCCTTGGTCCGTGTGGGGGGTCGCACCCGGTGTTAGGAGGGAGGAGGCTGCTCCGTGGCGGAAGCTACACAGGCCTTAAGGCGCTGGAAGATGCCCACATGCCGGCTGCAGGGCCGCAGCCGCCATTTTGGGCGGGGTTGGTTCTCAAGATTTTGAAGATGCCAAGCGAGCCGTGCAAGTTGTGAAATGTTTTAATTTATAACGTTATTTAATAATTTTTCTTGGTTGTTAATAAACGCTGTGGCCTTCCCACATTACCCAAACATTTAGTTTCCCGGTCTGTTGATGGTTGGTTAGTCTAGGTACAGGGTCAAGTACCAGACGGTTGGATGGTTGATCAAGGTACAGGGTCAAGTACCAGACGTTGGCTGGTTGATCAAGGTACAGGGCCAAGTACCAGACGGTTGGATGGTTGATCAAGGTACAGGGTCAAGTACCAAACTGTTGGTTGGTTGATCAAGGTAAAGGGGCAAGTACCAGATTAAGGTTTGGGTTTGTCAATCCCTGCAGTCCAGTCTGTATATACTAACAGAGACGGGCAGCACAACAGCACAGGGACAGCCTACATCATGTACTGTATAACCATAATTCTTGAAATTTTTCTGGCTTAATGTTGTACCAGTGAAATCTTATCACCACACAGTCCATATCCCACAAACCTCAAAGATAAACCTACCTGTAAGATGACTCATACATTGGAGCTTATTTACTAAGGTCCGGCGGCCACATTTTCATTGGGTTTTCCAACGTTTTCGCACGCGATCGTTTTGTGTTGCAATCACACCGGCTTTAACACAAATCAGAGTGCGAGTCGTCGGACAATCCAACGGAATCGGACAACGGGTGGGATTTAACATTTAAATTGTGTTGCAATACCAAGCACTTACATGCACCGGGAAGAAGAAGGTGAACTCTGACGGACCTGAAAGGGGAAGCTACAGGATCTCTGGCGCACAATCTTTGTAAATCGCGGCAGCTCTGCAGGATCGTTGGACAACGCACCTCAGGGATCGCGCAGGGACGGGTAAGTAAATGTGCCCCACTGCATTGAATTGTATGATTTTGTATGAAACGCTACACTATAAAGTTGTACAGTACAGCTCAGTACAACATACAAAACTTTATGCTTTTTTAAAGAATGAGCTGGGTGTAAATAACTTTCTAGGTACAGACATTTGAACACATGTATACTGTACGGTGTCGGACTGGGGTTCCTTGGGCCCACCAGATAAACTATGCTGGGGGCCCACCCTCCATCAGCTTCTAGAAAACAGACTCCAAATTAGTGGTATTCTGCTGTACCTCTGGGGTCCAGTACTGGTTTAGAGCCTGGGCCCACCGGAGGATCCTCTGGTACTCTGGTGGGCCAGTCCAACACTGATACTGTAGAGAATGTAACATAAAAATTCCACTTTATAAATTAGATCTGTACTTTAGATATAGAAAGCACACCCATAGGTGAAATGTCCATCTCATCCAGATGAATGTAATTCCAAATTCTCTGGTCTCAGCCTCGGTGCACGTAGCGATATCCAAGCCGTAGGATCCAAACAGAGCAAAAGTATGCAAAACTCAGCACTCATAAGAAGCCACCAGGATGGATAAAGAGTAGAGATGAGCGAACACTAAAATGCTCGGGTACTCGTTATTCGAGACGAACTTTTCCCGATGCTCGAGTGCTCGTCTCGAATAACGAACCCCATTGAAGTCAATGGGAGACTCGAGCATTTTTCAAGGGGACCAAGGCTCTGCACAGGGAAGCTTGGCCAAACACCTGGGAACCTCAGAAAAGGATGGAAACACCACGGAAATGGACAGGAAACAGCAGGGGCAGCATGCATGGATGCCTCTGAGGCTGCTTAATCGCACCATTATGCCAAAATTATGGGCAACAGCATGGCCATGACAGAGTGACAGAATGAAGCTAGATAGCATCTAAAACATCCAATAATTGACCCTGACACTATAGGGGACGGCATGCAGAGGCAGCGGCAGCAGGCTAGAGAGTGTCATGGCGACATACCCTAAATGGACTCAGGCTTCAAACCAATGGGTGGCAGAGAGGAACCAAAGGAGGTGAGCAAGAAGCGCTCAAATAATATCGGTACATGATAAAAGTTTGCCAGTATATTTTGTGGATTACACAGCAGGGTGGCGACAAAGTTAACATGGAAGCCATGAAAACAACCCAAAATTCTGCCTGACACAGCTCGTTTGATAAGGGGACGATGTATGGAGGCAGTGAACTAGTAGTAGATTAAAGGTGCTGCAGTTAAAACTATGTTAGTTGGATCTTGGCATGGAGCTGGCGCTCCGCTGCCAGGCGAGCTTTCGCCAATCCAAGCCCCTGTCTCTAGGCTACTCCCCAAACAGCACTTCTAAGAACCTTTTGTATAAGATCAAGTGTAGTAGCGTTCTTATAAGTTTAGGATATGCCGGGTGAGGGGAATGTAAACAGATGCGCAAGAAGCGCTGAAATAATATCCCTAAATGGTAAAAGTTTGCAAGTATATTTTGGGGATTACACAGCAGGGTGGCGACAAAGTTAACAACTTTGATGTGGAATGCCCTGTAATAGCTCTTGGGCGGTGTGCCTTTTATCGCCTAGGCTCAGCAGTTTCAGCACCGCCTGCTGTCGCTTAGCGACGGCACTGCTGCTGTGCCTAGAGCTACCGACTGATGGCGCCATGCCCACGGATGGTAATTCGGAGGAGGAGGAGGTGGAGGAGGGGTGGGAGGAGGTATAGTAGGCCTTTGAGACCTGGACCGAGGTAGGCCCCGCAATTCTCTGCGTCGGCAGTATATGACCAGCCCCAGGGTCAGACTCGGTCCCAGCCTGCACCAAGTTAAGTGTAGTAGCGTTCTTATAAGTTTGGGATATGGCGGGTGAGGGGAATGTAAACAGATGCGCAAGAAGCGCATGATGCGCATGGAGCTGGCGTTCCGCTGCCAGGCGAGCTTTCGCCAATCCAAGCCCCTGTCTCTAGGCTACTCCCCAAACAGCACTTCTAAGAACCTTTTGTATAAGATCAAGTGTAGTAGCGTTCTTATAAGTTTAGGATATGCCGGGTGAGGGTAATGTAAACAGATGCGCAAGAAGCGCTGAAATAATATCCCTAAATGGTAAAAGTTTGCAAGTATATTTTGGGGATTACACAGCAGGGTGGCGACAAAGTTAACAACTTTGATGTGGAATGCCCTGTAATAGCTCTTGGGCGGTGTGCCTTTTATCGCCTAGGCTCAGCAGTTTCAGCACCGCCTGCTGTCGCTTAGCGACGGCACTGCTGCTGTGCCTAGAGCTACCGACTGATGGCGCCATGCCCACGGATGGTAATTCGGAGGAGGAGGAGGTGGAGGAGGGGTGGGAGGAGGTATAGTAGGCCTTTGAGACCTGGACCGAGGTAGGCCCCGCAATTCTCTGCGTCGGCAGTATATGACCAGCCCCAGGGTCAGACTCGGTCCCAGCCTGCACCAAGTTAAGTGTAGTAGCGTTCTTATAAGTTTGGGATATGGCGGGTGAGGGGAATGTAAACAGATGCGCAAGAAGCGCATGATGCGCATGGAGCTGGCGTTCCGCTGCCAGGCGAGCTTTCGCCAATCCAAGCCCCTGTCTCTAGGCTACTCCCCAAACAGCACTTCTAAGAACCTTTTGTATAAGATCAAGTGTAGTAGCGTTCTTATAAGTTTAGGATATGCCGGGTGAGGGGAATGTAAACAGATGCGCAAGAAGCGCTGAAATAATATCCCTAAATGGTAAAAGTTTGCCAGTATATTTTGGGGATTACACAGCAGGGTGGCGACAAAGTTAACAACTTTGATGTGGAATCCATGAAAACAACCCAAATTTCTGCCTGACACACCTCGTTTGATAAAGGGACGATGTATGGAGGCAGCTATATGGACGACTTTTGGAGGTAGCAATGGAGACAACGTGTGGAGGCTGCTATGGAGACAATTTAATTTGGATAGTGCCTGTATGTGGCAGTCCCAAACATTTTTCAAACCAGAGGAGCAGGTAGGTGGCCCTCCAGTAAAATGGGATAGATTGAGTGCCTGTATGTGGCAGTCCCAAAAATGTTTCAAACCAGAGGAGCAGGTAGGTGGCCCTCCAGTAAAATGGAATAGATTGAGTGCCTGTATGTGGCAGTCCCAAAAATTGTTCAAACCAGAGGAGCAGGTAGGTGGCCCTGCAGTAAAATGGAATAGATTGAGTGCCTGTATGTGGCAGTCCCAAAAATTGCTCAAACCAGAGGAGCAGGTAGGTGGCCCTGCAGTAAAATGGAATAGATTGAGTGCCTGTATGTGGCAGTCCCAAAAATTGTTCAAACCAGAGGAGCAGGTAGGTGGCCCTGCAGTAAAATGGAATAGATTGAGTGCCTGTATGTGGCAGTCCCAAAAATGTTTCAAACCAGAGGAGCAGGTAGGTGGCCCTCCAGTAAAATGGAATAGATTGAGTGCCTGTATGTGGCAGTCCCAAAAATTGTTCAAACCAGAGGAGCAGGTAGGTGGCCCTGCAGTAAAATGGAATAGATTGAGTGCCTGTATGTGGCAGTCCCAAAAATGTTTCAAACCAGAGGAGCAGGTAGGTGGCCCTCCAGTAAAATGGAATAGATTGAGTGCCTGTATGTGGCAGTCCCAAAAATTGTTCAAACCAGAGGAGCAGGTAGGTGGCCCTGCAGTAAAATGGAATAGATTGAGTGCCTGTATGTGGCAGTCCCAAAAATTGTTCAAACCAGAGGAGCAGGTAGGTGGCCCTGCAGTAAAATGGAATAGATTGAGTGCCTGTATGTGGCAGTCCCAAAAATGTTTCAAACCAGAGGAGCAGGTAGGTGGCCCTCCAGTAAAATGGAATAGATTGAGTGCCTGTATGTGGCAGTCCCAAAAATTGTTCAAACCAGAGGAGCAGGTAGGTGGCCCTGCAGTAAAATGGAATAGATTGAGTGCCTGTATGTGGCAGTCCCAAAAATGTTTCAAACCAGAGGAGCAGGTAGGTGGCCCTCCAGTAAAATGGAATAGATTGAGTGCCTGTATGTGGCAGTCCCAAAAATTGTTCAAACCAGAGGAGCAGGTAGGTGGCCCTGCAGTAAAATGGAATAGATTGAGTGCCTGTATGTGGCAGTCCCAAAAATTGTTCAAACCAGAGGAGCAGGTAGGTGGCCCTGCAGTAAAATGGAATAGATTGAGTGCCTGTATGTGGCAGTCCCAAAAATTTTTTAAAACAGAGGACCGGGTAGGTGGCCCTCCAGAAAAATGGAATAGATTGAGTGCCTGTATGTGGCACTCACAAAAATTGTTTCAAACAGAGGACCGGGTAGGTGGCCCTCCAGAAAAATTAAATGCATAAAGTACTATAGGTAGAGCCAGTGGGCCCTGTCAAAAAATAGCCAGTTTCCTCTGCTTTACTGTACAAAGAGCAGGAGAAGGAGGAAAATGAGGAGGAGGAGGAGGAGTGGATAAATTATTCAGGTTGAGCTTCCTTCACCTGCTGGAGATTGGAAATTAGGAGAAATCCATGCTTTATTCATCTTGATAAGCGTCAGCCTGTCAGCGCTGTCAGTCGACAGGCGTGTACGCTTATCGGTGATGATGCCACCAGCTGCACTGAAAACCCGCTCGGACAAGACGCTAGCGGCAGGGCAGGCAAGAACCTCCAAGGCGTAGAGCGCCAGTTCGTGCCACATGTCCAGCTTTGAAACCCAGTAGTTGTAGGGAGCTGTGTGATCATTTAGGACGATGGTATGGTCAGCTACGTACTCCCTCACCATCTTTCTGTAAAGATCAGCCCTACTCTGCCGAGACTGGGGACAGGTGACAGTGTCTTGCTGGGGTGACATAAAGCTGGCAAAAGCCTTGTAAAGCGTACCCTTGCCAGTGCTGGACAAGCTGCCTGCTCGCCTACTCTCCCTCGCTACTTGTCCCGCAGAACTACGCACTCTGCCGCTAGCGCTGTCAGAAGGGAAATACTGTTTCAGCTTGTGCACCAGGGCCTGCTGGTATTCATGCATTCTCACACTCCTTTCCTCTCCAGGGATGAGAGTGGGAAGATTTTGCTTGTACCGTGGGTCCAGGAGAGTGAACACCCAGTAATCGGTGCTGGAATAAATTCTTTGAACGCGAGGGTCACGGGATAGGCAGCCTAGCATGAAATCTGCCATATGCGCCAGAGTACCAACGCGTAAGAATTCACTCCCCTCACTGGCCTGACTGTCCATTTCCTCCTCCTCCAACTCCTCCAACTCCTCTTCTTCTGCCCATACACGCTGAACAGTGAAGGACTCAACAATGGTCCCCTCTTGTGTTTCGCCAACATTCTCCTCCTCTTCCTCCTCATCCTCCTCCACCTCCACCTCCTCCGATATGCGCTGAGAAACAGACCTCAGGGTGCTTTGGCTATCAACAAGGGAATATTCTTCCCCCGTCTCTTGTGACGAGCGCAAAGCTTCCGACTTCATGCTGACCAGAGAGTTTTTCAACAGGCCAAGCAGCGGGATGGTGAGGCTGATGATGGCGGCATCGCCACTGACCATCTGTGTTGACTCCTCAAAGTTACTCAGCACCTGACAGATATCAGACATCCACGTCCACTCCTCATTGTAGACTTGAGGAAGCTGACTGACCTGACTACCAGTTCTGGTGGAAGTTGACATCTGGCAGTCTACAATCGCTCTGCGCTGCTGGTAAACTCTGGATAACATGGTCAGTGTTGAATTCCACCTCGTGGGCACGTCGCACAACAGTCGGTGAGCGGGCAGTTGGAGGCGGCGCTGCGCTGCCCTGAGAGTGGCAGCATCTGGGCTGGACTTCCTGAAATGCGCACAGATGCGGCGCACCTTCGTGAGCAAATCAGACAGATTGGGGTATGTCTTGAGGAAACGCTGCACTATCAGATTTAACACATGGGCCAGGCATGGCACATGTGTCAGTCTGCCGAGTTGCAGAGCCGCCACCAGGTTACGGCCGTTGTCACACACAACCATTCCCGGCTTGAGGTTCAGCGGTGCCAGCCACAGATCAGTCTGCGCCGTGATGCCCTGTAATAGCTCTTGGGCGGTGTGCCTTTTGTCGCCTAGGCTCAGCAGTTTGAGCACCGCCTGCTGTCGCTTAGCGACGGCACTGCTGCTGTGCCTAGAGCTACCGACTGATGGCGCCGTGCCCACGGATGGTAGTTCGGAGGAGGAGGTGGAGGAGGGGAGGGAGGAGGAGGAGGCATAGTAGGCCTGAAACACCTGGACCGAGGTAGGCCCCGCAATCCTCGGCGTCGGCAGTATATGAGCAGCCCCAGGGTCAGACTCGGTCCCAGCCTCCACCAAGTTAACCCAATGTGCCGTCAGCGATATATAGTGGCCCTGCCCGGCAGCACTCGTCCACGTGTCCGTGGTCAGGTGGACCTTGTCAGAAACGGCGTTGGTCAGGGCACGGATGATGTTGTCTGACACGTGCTGGTGCAGGGCTGGGACGGCACATCGGGAAAAGTAGTGGCGGCTGGGGACCGAATACCGAGGGGCGGCCGCCGCCATGAGGTTGCGAAAGGCCTCGGTCTCTACTAGCCTATAGGGCAGCATCTCCAGGCTAAGCAATCTGGAGATGTGCACATTAAGGGCTTGGGCGTGCGGGTGGGTTGCACTATATTTGCGTTTCCGCTCCAGCGTCTGGGGTATGGAGAGCTGAACGCTGGTGGATGCTGTGGAGGATCGTGGAGGCGACGATGGGGTTTTTGTGCCAGGGTCCTGGGCAGGGGGCTGACTAGCAGCTGACACAGGGGAAGGAGCAGTGGTGTGCACGGCCGGAGGTGAACGGGCTTGTTGCCACTGAGTGGGGTGCTTAGCATTCATATGCCTGCGCATACTGGTGGTAGTTAAGCTAGTAGTGGTGGAACCCCTGCTGAGCCTGGTTTGGCAAATGTTGCACACCACAGTCCGTCGGTCATCCGGTGTTTCCTTAAAGAACCTCCACACTTCTGAAGATCTAGCCCTCGCCGCAAGAGCCCTCACCACGGGAGCTTCACTAGTTGACAGTGGCGCTGATGCACCAGCTCTGGCCCTGCCTCTCCGTCTGGCCCCACCACTGCCTCTTCCAACCTGTTCAGGTCGAGGACTCTCCTCCGTCTCAGAAGCACTGTGTTCACCCGGCCTCTCAACCCAGCTTGGGTCTGTCACCTCATCATCCTCCGATCCCTCAGTCTGCTCCCCCCTCGGACTTCCTGCCCTGACAACAACTTCCCCACTGTCTGACAACCGTGTCTCCTCATCGTCGGACACCTCTTTACACACTTCCACTACGTCAAGAAGGTCATCATCACCCACAGACTGTGACTGGTGGAAAACCTGGGCATCGGAAAATTGCTCAGCAGCAACCGGACAAGTGGTTTGTGACTGTGGGAAGGGTCCAGAAAACAGTTCCTCAGAGTATGCCGGTTCAAATGCCAAATTTTCCTGGGAGGGGGCAGACTGGGGGGGAGGAGGCTGAGGTGCAGGAGCTGGAGGAGTGGCGATTTCGGTGACATGGGTGGACTGCGTGGAAGACTGACTGGTGGTGGACAAATTGCTCGAAGCATTGTCAGCAATCCACGACATCACCTGTTCGCACTGTTCTGGCCTCAACAGTGCTCTACCACGAGTCCCAGTAACTTCAGACATGAACCTAGGGAGTGTAGCTCTGCGGCGTTCCCCTGCTCCCTCATCAGCAGGTGGTGTCTCACCCCGCCCAGGACCACGGCCTCTGACCCCTGCAGTAGTTGGACGCCCACGTCCCCGCCCTCGTCCTCTACCCCTAGCCCTCGGGTTAAACATTTTTAAAATGAGAGTTATAACTTTATTTTTTTTTTTACTTTTTTTTGTTTTTTTTTGTGTTTTTTTTTTTTTTTTTGTGTTTTTTGTTTTTTTTTGAGTTTTTAAAACCAAACAATGCTATCCTATTGCTATGGCTATTTTCTAGCCAAGTATCAAAGGAAGCACAGTACTATGCCAGATGAGATGACACTGAGTTATTGCCTAATAGAAATCCAACCCCTACTGAATTTTGCCACTTCGGCCTTTGCTATGGATATGTGCGCCACTAAGCGCAGAACACAGCGGTCGCAAGTCCCACTACAAATTGCTCAGAATTGGCAAGTACATGCACTGCAGAAACTACAGCCACCAGCAGATCAACCAGAAATCAAATATATAGAACGCTACTGTAGGCTTCAAGATCAAGAAGCTGTTTGTATTCTCCTATGGCTATTTTCTAGCCAAGTATCAAAGGAAGCACAGTACTATGCCGGATGAGATGACACTGAGTTATTGCCTAATAGAAATCCAACCCCTACTGAATTTTGCAACTTCGGCCTTTGCTATGGATATGTGCGCCACTAAGCGCAGAACACAGCGGTCGCAAGTCCCACTACAAATTGCTCAGAATTGGCAAGTACATGCACTGCAGAAACTACAGCCACCAGCAGATCAACCAGAAATCAAATATATAGAACGCTACTGTAGGCTTCAAGAAGCTGTTTGTATTCTCCTATGGCTATTTTCTAGCCAAGTATCAAAGGAAGCACAGTACTATGCCAGATGAGATGACACTGAGTTATTGCCTAATAGAAATCCAACCCCTACTGAATTTTGCCACTTCGGCCTTTGCTATGGATATGTGCGCCACTAAGCGCAGAACACAGCGGTCGCAAGTCTCACTACAAATTGCTCAGAATTGGCAAGTACATGCACTGCAGAAACTACAGCCACCAGCAGATCAACCAGAAATCAAATATATAGAACGCTACTGTAGGCTTCAAGAAGCTGTTTGTATTCTCCTATGGCTATTTTCTAGCCAAGTATCAAAGGAAGCACAGTACTATGCCAGATGAGATGACACTGAGTTATTGCCTAATAGAAATCCAACCCCTACTTAATTTTGCCACTTCAGCCTTTGCTATGGATATGTGCGCCACTAAGCGCAGAACACAGCGGTCGCAAGTCTCACTACAAATTGCTCAGAATTGGCAAGTACATGCACTGCAGAAACTACAGCCACCAGCAGATCAACCAGAAATCAAATATATAGAACGCTACTGTAGGCTTCAAGAAGCTGTTTGTATTCTCCTATGGCTATTTTCTAGCCAAGTATCAAAGGAAGCACAGTACTATGCCAGATGAGATGACACTGAGTTATTGCCTAATAGAAATCCAACCCCTACTGAATTTTGCCACTTCAGCCTTTGCTATGGATATGTGTGCCACTAAGCGCAGAACACAGCGGTCGCAAGTCCCACTACAAATTGCTCAGAATTGGCAAGTACATGCACTGCAGAAACTACAGCCACCAGCAGATCAACCAGAAATCAAATATATAGAACGCTACTGTAGGCTTCAAGAAGCTGTTTGTATTCTCCTATGGCTATTTTCTAGCCAAGTATCAAAGGAAGCACAGTACTATGCCAGATGAGATGACACTGAGTTATTGCCTAATAGAAATCCAACCCCTACTGAATTTTGCCACTTCGGCCTTTGCTATGGATATGTGCGCCACTAAGCGCAGAACACAGCGGTCGCAAGTCTCACTACAAATTGCTCAGAATTGGCAAGTACATGCACTGCAGAAACTACAGCCACCAGCAGATCAACCAGAAATCAAATATATAGAACGCTACTGTAGGCTTCAAGAAGCTGTTTGTATTCTCCTATGGCTATTTTCTAGCCAAGTATCAAAGGAAGCACAGTACTATGCCAGATGAGATGACACTGAGTTATTGCCTAATAGAAATCCAACCCCTACTTAATTTTGCCACTTCAGCCTTTGCTATGGATATGTGCGCCACTAAGCGCAGAACACAGCGGTCGCAAGTCTCACTACAAATTGCTCAGAATTGGCAAGTACATGCACTGCAGAAACTACAGCCACCAGCAGATCAACCAGAAATCAAATATATAGAACGCTACTGTAGGCTTCAAGAAGCTGTTTGTATTCTCCTATGGCTATTTTCTAGCCAAGTATCAAAGGAAGCACAGTACTATGCCAGATGAGATGACACTGAGTTATTGCCTAATAGAAATCCAACCCCTACTGAATTTTGCCACTTCAGCCTTTGCTATGGATATGTGCGCCACTAAGCGCAGAACACAGCGGTCGCAAGTCTCACTACAAATTGCTCAGAATTGGCAAGTACATGCACTGCAGAAACTACAGCCACCAGCAGATCAACCAGAAATCAAATATATAGAACGCTACTGTAGGCTTCAAGAAGCTGTTTGTATTCTCCTATGGCTATTTTCTAGCCAAGTATCAAAGGAAGCACAGTACTATGCCAGATGAGATGACACTGAGTTATTGCCTAATAGAAATCCAACCCCTACTGAATTTTCCCACTTCGGTCTTTGCTATGGATATGTGTGCCACTAAGAGCTAAACACAACGGTAGCAAGTCCCCCTGCTAATTCCTCACAAAATGGTAAAAGATGCAAATTAAAATAAAAAAAGTAGAACGTTATTGTAGCCCTAAGAAGGGCTGTTGGGTTCTTTGAGAATCACTCCTGCCTAACAGTAAGCTAATAGAACACCCTAACGCTTTCCCTGAGCAGCAGCAGCTCTCTCCCTAGCGGCATCCAGAGACAGAATGATCCGAGCAGCGCGGCCAGCGGCTAGTCTATCCCAGGGTCACCTGATCTGGCCAGCCAACCACTGCTATCGACGTGTAAGGGTACCACGTCATGCTGGGTGGAGTGCAGAGTCTCCTGGCTTGTGATTGGCTCTGTTTCTGGCCGCCAAAAAGCAAAACGGCGGGAGCTGCCATTTTCTCGAGCGGGCGAAGTATTCGTCCGAGTAACGAGCAGTTTCGAGTACCCTAATGCTCGACCGAGCATCAAGCTCGGACGAGCATGTTCGCTCATCTCTAATAAAGAGCAGTTTTTCTGCTCACAGGAACAGAACAACTTTTGTGCAGGTGATCAACGCGTTTCAACGCAGCGTCTTAATCATGATCTAGTAACACAAGTTTAGTTGAGACAATTTAAAACCACCTGTGTTGATGACGAAAGACGGGCAGTGTCCACAAAGGAAACACTTCCCCTGGAGACCTTCCGTAAACATCAGCAAGGTAGGTAACATAGAAACATATAAACATACTTGTATTAAAAACAAAAACAAAAGTACAGAAGTACATTGGGGTATTATGTGAAATACATGATTATTTACAGGAGAAGACTTTTTGTCATGATTAAACAGATTAACAGACTGAAATGCATGATAATGTCAATCCATTAATTGTACTATGTGCTGTCCTACCAGCGCTTTTTAAGAAAATATAAAATATATACATATGCTGAAGGTTGCTATTCCATGTAACAAAGAGTTTCCGTGATGACACAATTTGAATGTAAATATCATGTCAGTGATAACTGTATCTGAAACGGTTCATTTAGAAAGACAGTGATGGTTAAAGAGGATAAAGGGTTTATGCAATGACACTTTTTTGATACATATATTTGTGCAATAATGCCCTGTTACTAGAGATGAGCGAGCACTAAAATGCTCGGGTGCTTGTTATTCGAGACAAACTTTTCCCAATGCTCGAGTGCTCGTCTTGAATAACGAACCCCATTGAAGTCAATGGGAGACTCGAGCATTTTTCAAGGGGACCAAGGGTCTGCACAGGGAAGCTTGGCCGAACACTTGGAAACCTCAGAAAATGATGGAAACACCACGGAAATGGACAGGAAACAGCAGGGGCAGCATGCATTATGCCAAAATTATGGGCAACAGCATGGCAATGACAGAGTGACCGAATGAGGCTAGATAGCATCTAAAACATCCAATAATTGACCCTGACACTATAGAAGACGGCATGCAGAGGCAGCGGCAGGCTAGAGAGTGGCATGGCGACATACCCCAAACGGACTCAGGCTTCAAACCAATGGGTGGCAGAGAGGAACCAAAGGAGGTGAGCAAGAAGCGCTGAAATGATTTCCTATGTGAACAAAAGGTTGACAGTATATTTAGTCGATAACACAGCGTAGTGACCAAGTTCCATAACGTATCTGGTGAAACACCCGAAAAATGAGCCTGACAGAGCTCGTTTGATAAGGGGACGACATGTGGAGGCAGCCATGGAGACGACTTCCATGATTAAGAGCGTCAGTATGGGGCATCCATATTGCACTGCTATGATTGCAACTTCAGGTCTCCAGCATGGCGATGACAGAGTGACTGAATGAGGCTAGATAGCATCTAAAACATCCAATAATTGACCCTGACACTATAGAAGACGGCATGCAAAGGCAGCGGCAGGCTAGAGAGTGGCATGGCGACATACCCCAAACGGACTCAGGCTTCAAACCAATGGGTGGCAGAGAGGAACCAAAGGAGGTGAGCAAGAAGCGCTGAAATGATTTCCTATGTGAACAAAAGGTTGACAGTATATTTAGTCGATAACACAGCATAGTGACCAAGTTCCATAACGTATCTGGTGAAACACCCGAAAAATGAGCCTGACAGAGCTCGTTTGATAAGGGGACGACATGTGGAGGCAGCTATGGAGACGACTTCCATGATTAAGAGCGACAGTATGGGGCATCCATATTGCACTGCTATGATTGCAACTTCAGGTCTCCAGCATGGCGGCGACAGATGCGCCGAGTTCCATTATGTATCTGGTGAAACACCTGAAAATTCTGCCTGACACAGCTCGTTTGATAAGGGGATGATGTGCTGTATATCCTCTCGCGCTCCAGCGTCTGGGGTATAGAGAGTTGAAAGTTGCGCATGGAGACATTGGTGGACGCTGTGGAGGATCGGGCAGGCGAAATGGACAGGAAACAGCAGGGGCAGTATGGGACAGCATGGATGCCTCTGAGGCTACCTAATCTTGGGATGGAGCTGGCGGTCGGCTGCCAGGCGAGCTTTCTCCTGTCCAAGCCCCTATCTCTCGGCTCCTCCCCACCCAAAATGGGCTTGGGGGCCAGAAGCATTTACTTAGAAAAAATTACAATATTCAAAGCAGGCGGGGGCTACTAACAGCACTTCTAAGAACCTTTTGTATAAGATCATGTGTAGTACTGTTCTTATAAGTAATTGGCTTGGTTATGGCAGGTGAGGGGAATGTAAACAGATGCGCAAGAAGCGCTGAAATAATATTGGTAAATGATAAAAGTTTGCCAGTATATTTTGTGGATAACACAGCAGGGTGGCGACAAAGTTAACAAGTTTGATGTGGAAGCCATGAAAACAACCCAAAATTCTGCCTGACACAGCTCGTTTGCTAAGGGGACGATGCATGGAGGCAGTAAGGTAATTGGATCTTGGGAAGGAGCTGGCGGTCCGCTGCCAGGCGAGCTTTCGCCTGTCCAAGCCCCTGTCTCTCGGCTCCTCCCTACCCAAAATGGGCCTGGGGGCCAGAAGCGTTTACTTTGAAAAAATTATAAATTTTAAAGCAGGCGGGGGCTACAAACAGCACTTCTAAGAACCTTTTGTATAAGATCTAGTGTAGTACTGTTCTTATAAGTTTTGGTTATGGCGGGTGAGGGGAATGTGAACAGATGCGCAAGAAGCGCTGAAATAATATCGGTAAATGATAAAAGTTTGCCAGTATATTTTGTGGATAACACAGCAGGGTGGCGACAAAGTTAACAAGTTTGATGTCAAAGCCATGAAAACAACCCAAAATTCTGCCTGACACAGCTCGTTTGCTAAGGGGACGATGTATGGAGGCAGCTATATGGACGACTTTGGGAGGCAGCTGTGGAGATGATGTGTGGAGGTAGCAATGGAGACAACGTGTGGAGGCAGCTATGGAGACAATTAAATTTGGATAGTGCCTGGATGTGGCAGTCCAAAAAAGTTTTCAAACCAGAGGAGCAGGTAGGTGGTCCTCCAGAAAAATTAAATACATAGAGTACTATAGCTAGAGCCAGTTTGCCCTGGCAAAAAATAGCCAGTTTCCTCTGCTTTTCATAGTATCATAGTATATAAGGCTGGAAGGAGACTCAAGTCCATCAAGTCCAACCTTCAAGAATTAAATAAATGTTTTATCCCCATAACCCGTGATATTTTTTCTCTCCAGAAAGTCATCCAGGCCTCTCTTGAACATGTACATAGAGTCGGCCATAACAACCTCCTGCGGCAGAGAGTTCCATAGTCTCACTGCTCTTACAGTAAAGAACCTTTGTCTATGGTGATGGTAGAATCGCCTCTCCTCTAGGCGTAGAGGATGCCCCCTTGTCCTGGTCACAGGCCTAGGTATAAAAAGATCTTTGGAGAGATCCTTGTACTGTCCGTTCATGTATTTGTACATTGTAATCAGGTCTCCCCTCAGTCGTCTTTTTTCTAAACTGAATAATCCCAAATTTTGTAATCTGTCATTGTATTCTAGTCCCCCCATTCCCCTAATAATCCTGGTTGCTCTTCTCTGCACCCGTTCCAGCTCTATTATATCCTTTTTATACACTGGTGCCCAAAACTGTACACAATATTCCATGTGTGGTCTGACCAGGGATTTGTATAAGGGCAGAACTATGTCTTTATCATGAGAATCTATTCCTCTCTTGATACATCCCATTACTTTATTTGCTTTAGCAGCAGCCGCCTGGCTCTGGTCACTAAAATTAAGTTTACCATCCACCAATACGCCCAAGTCCTTTTCAGCTTCAGTTTTACTAAGTAATTGACTGTTTAGAACATAATTATACTTTTTGTTTCCATGGCCCAAGTGCATAACTTTACATTTATCTACATTAAACCTCATCAACCATTTCTCTGCCCATCCCTCAAGCTTCCACAAATCCCTCTGTAATGCTAAACTATCGACCTCAGTATTTATTACTTTACACAGCTTAGTATCATCTGCAAATATTGAAACTTGACTGTGTAAACCCACTACAAGGTCATTAATAAAAATATTAAAAAGAAGTGGCCCCAATACTGACCCCTGTGGCACTCCACTGGTAACATCAACCCAATCTGAGAATGTGCCATTAATGACCACCCTCTGTTTTCTATCACTAAGCCAATTACTTACCCAGATACACAGATTTTCTCCTATTCCCAGCAGTCTCATTTTATATACCAACCTTTTATGTGGCACGGTGTCAAATGCCTTTGAGAAGTCCAGATATACAACATCCACAGCGTCCCCCAAATCCAGTCTTGAACTTACCTCAAGAGGAGGTAAGAAGGAGGAGGAGTGCATACATTATTCAGGTTGAGCTTCTTTCACCTGGTGAAGAATGGAAATCCTGAGAAATCCAGGCTTTATTCACCTTGATAAGCGTCAGCCTGTCAGCGCTGTCAGTCGACAGGCATGTACGCTTATCGGTGATGATGCCACCAGCAGCACTGAAAACCCGCTGAGACAACACGCTACCGGCAGGGCAGGCAAGAACCTCCAAGGCGTACAGTGCCAGTTCGTGCCACATGTCCAGCTTTGAAACCCAGTAGTTGTAGGGAGCTGTGTGATCATTTAGGACGATGGTATGGTCTGCTACATACTCCCTCACCATCTTTCTGTAAAGATCAGCCCTACTCTGCCGAGACTGGGGACAGGTGACAGTGTCTTGCTGGGGTGACATAAAACTAGCAAAGGCCTTGTAAAGCGTACCCCTGCCAGTGCTGGACAAGCTGCCTGCTCGCCTACTCTCCCTTGCTACTTGTCCCGCAGAAGTACGCCCTCTGCCGCTAGCGCTGTCAGAAGGGAAATACTGTTTTTTCAGCTTGTGCACCAGGGCCTGCTGGTATTAATGCATTCTCACACTCCTTTCCTCTCCAGGGATGAGAGTGGAAAGATTTTTCTTGTAGCGTGGGTCCAGGAGAGTGAATAACCAGTAATCGGTGCTAGAATAAATTCTTTGAACGCGAGGGTCACGGGATAGGCAGCCTAGCATGAAATCTGCCATATGCGCCAGAGTACCAATGCGCAAGAATTCACTCCCCTCACTGGCCTGACTGTTCATTTCCTCCTCCTCCAACTCCTCTTCTTCTGCCCATACACGCTGAACAGTGAAGGACTGAACAATGCTCCCCTCTTCTGTCTCGCCAACATTCTCCTCCTCTTCCTCCTCAACCTCCTCCACCTCCTCCGAGATGGGCTGAGAAACAGACTTTGGCTATCAACAAGGGAATCTTCTTCACCCGTCTCTTGTGACGAGCGCAAAGCTTCTGACTTCATGCTGACCAGAGAGTTTTTCAACAGGCCAAGCAGCGGGATGGTGAGGCTGATGATTGCGGCATCGCCACTGACCATCTGTGTTGACTCCTCAAAGTTACTCAGCACCTGACAGATATCAGACATCCATGTCCACTCCTCATTGTAGACTTGAGGAAGCTGACTGACCTGACTACCAGTTCTGGTGGAAGTTGACATCTGGCAGTCTACAATCGCTCTGTGCTGCTGGTAAACTCTGGATAACATGGTTAATGTTGAATTCCACCTCGTGGGCACGTCGCACAACAGTCGGTGAGCGGACAGTTGGAGACGGCGCTGCCCTGAGAGTGGCAGCATCTGTGCTGGACTTCCTGAAATGCGCACAGATGCGGCGCACCTTCGTGAGCAAATCAGACAGATTGGGGTATGTCTTGAGGAACCACTGAACTATGAGATTTAACACATGGGCCAGGCATGGCACATGTGTCAGTCTGCCGAGTTGCAGAGCCGCCACCAGGTTACGGCCATTGTCACACACAACCATGCCTGGCTTCAGGTTCAGCTGTGCCAGCCACAGATCAGTCTGCGCCGTGATGCCCTGTAATAGCTCTTGGGCGGTGTGCCTTTTATCGCCTAGGCTCAGCAGTTTGAGCACCGCCTGCTGTCGCTTAGCGATGGCACTGCTGCTGTGCCTAGAGCTACCGACTGATGGCGCCATGCCCATGGATGGTAATTCGGTGGAGGAGTAATGGGAGGAGGAGGAGGCATAGTAGGCCTGAGAGACCTGGACCGAGGTAGGCCCCGCAATCCTCGGCGTCGGCAGTATATGAGCAGCCCCAGGGTCAGACTCCACCAAGTTAACCCAATGTGCCATCAGCTAAATATAGTGGCCCTGCCCGGCAGCACTCATCCACGTGACCGTGGTCAGGTGGACCTTTTCAGAAACTGCGTTGGTCAGGGCACGGATGATGTTGTCTGACACGTGCTGGTGCAGGGCTGGGACGGCACATCGGGAAAAGTAGTGGTGGCTGGGGACCGAATACCGAGGGGCGGCCGCTGCCATGAGGTTGCGAAAGGCCTCGGTCTCTACCAGCCTATAGGGCAGCATCTCCAGTCTAAGTAATTTGGAGATGTGGACGTTGAGGGCTTGGGCGTGGGTGTGGGTTGCACTGTACTTCCTCTTGCGCTCCAGCGTCTGGGGTATGGAGAGCTGACTGCTGCGCATGGAGACATTGGTGGATGCTGTGGAGGATCGTGGAGGCGAAGGTGTGGTTTTCGCACGGGAGGTGTTTGGGCCAGGGTCCTGGGCAGGGGGTTGACTAGCAGAGGCAGCAGATGACACAGGGGAAGAAGCAGTGGTGTGCCCGGCCGGAGGTGAACGGCCTTGGTGCCATTGAGTGGGGTGTTTAGCATTCATATGCCTGCGCATACTGGTGGTGGTTAAGCTGGTAGTGGTGGAACCCCTGCTGATCCTGGTGTGGCACAGGTTGCACACCACAGTCCGTCGGTCATCCTGTGTTTCTTTAAAGAACCTCCAGACTTCCGAAAATCTAGCCCTCACAACGGGAGCTTCACTACGTGAAATATTTGGCGCTGATGCACCAGCCCTGGCCCTGCCTCTCCGTCTGGCCCCACCACTGCCTCTTCCAACCTGTTCTTGTCGAGGACTCGCCTCCGTCTCAGAAGCACAGTGTTCACCCGGCCTATCAACCCAGCTTGGGTCTGTCACCTCATCATCCTCCGATCCCTCAGTCTGCTTCCCCCTTGGACTTCCTGCCCTGACAACAACTTCACCACTGTCTGACAACCGTGTCTCCTCATCGTCCGACACCTCTTTACACACTTCTTCCAGTACGTCTACAATGTCATCATCACCCACAGACTGTGACCGGTGGAAAACCTGGGCATCGGAAAAGAGCTCAGCAGCAACCAGACAAGTGGTTTGTGACTCTGGGAAGGGTCCAGTAAACAGTTCCTCAGAGTATGCCGGTCCAAATTTTCCTGGGAGGGGGCAGACTGGGGGAAGGAGGCTGAGGTGGAGGAGCTGGAGGAGTGCTGATTTCGGTGACATGGGTGGACTGCGTGGAAGACTGGTGGACAAATGGCTAGAATCATTGTCGGCAATCCACGACATCACCTGTTCGCACTGTTCTGGCCTCAACAGTGCTCTACCACGAGTCCCAGTAACTTGAGACATGAACCTAGTGTAGCTCTGCGGCGTTCCCCTGCTCCCTCATCAGCAGGAGGTGTCTCACCCCACCCAGGACCACGGCCTCTGACCCCTGCAGTAGTTGGACACCCATGCCCTCGTCCCTCTACCCCTAGCCCTCGGGTTCAACATTTTCAAAAATAAAGTGTAAACTGTAAATTTTTTTTGTTCTTTTTGTGTTCTTTTTGTGTTTTTTTTGTGTTTTTTTGTGTTTTTTTTTTTAATAAAACGATGCTATCCTATTGCTATGGCTAGTTTCTAACCTACACTGACTGCACACAACAGGATTTTGTGCTGTGCCTGATGACTTTTAGTTTTGAAAAAAAAAAAATAGGCAGACTGTGCCTAATTCAATCAAACCCCTAATAAATTGTCCCACTTAGGTGTTTGAGATGGATTTGTGTGTCACTAAGAGCTAAACAGAACGTTTGCAAGTCTCCCTGCAAATTTGTCACAAAATGGTACTAGCTGCACTACTAGAGCCAGCAAGGCCAGCCACAAGCAAATCAACCAATAATAAAATATATAACGCTATTGTAGCCCTAAGAAGGCCTGTTGGGTTCTCGTATGGCTATTTTCTAGCCTACACTGACAGCACACAACTGGATTTTGTGTTGTGCCTGATGACTTTTAGTTTTGAAAAAAAAAGAAAAGAAAAAGCAGACTGTACCTAATTCAATCAAACCCCTAATAAATTGTCCCACTTAGGTGTTTGAGATGGATATGTGTGCAATAAGAGCTAAATAGAACGTTTGCAAGTCTCCCTGCAAATTCGTCACAATATGGTACTAGCTGCACTACTAGTGCCAGCAAGCCCAGCCACAAGCAAAGAAAAAAAAAATATTCTAGCCCTAACAAGGGCTGTTGGGTTCTTGTAGACTCACTCCTGCCTAACAGTAAGCTAATATAACACCCTAACGCTATCCCTGAAGCAGCAGCTCTCTCCCTAACGGCATCCAGACAGAGAATGATGCGAGCAGCGCGGGCAGGGGCTAGTCTATTCCAGGGTCACCTGATCAGGCCAGCCAACCACTGCTATTGACGTGTAAGTGTACCACGTCATGCTGGGTGGAGTGCAGAGTCTCCTGTGATTGTGATTGGCTCTGTTTCTGGCCACCAAAAATCAAAACGGCGGGAGATGCCATTTTCCCGAGCTGGCAAAATATTAGTCCGAGCAACGAGCAGTTTCGAGTACGCTAAGGCTCGAACGAGCATCAAGCTCGGACGAGTGTGTTCTCTCATCTCTACCTGTTACCTATGTTACATGGAATAGCAACCTTCATCATATCTATATATTTTTTTTTTCTTAAAAAGCGCTGGTAGGACAGCACATAGTACAATCAATGGATTGACATTATCATGTATTTCAGTCTGTTAATCTGTTTAATCATTACAAAAAGTCTTCTCCTGTAAATGATCATGTATTTCACATAATACCCCAATGTACTTCTTTATTTGTTTTTAAACCCTACGTACACCAGGACGTTATAATACGTCCCTGCGGGTAGATACTTACAGCTAACACCACTCTCTAACACCCGCGATCAGAGCTGACTCCGATCTAGAGATGAGCGAACATACTCGTCCGAGCTTGATGCTCGTTCGAGCATTAGTGTACTCGAAACTGCTCGTTGCTCGGACGAGTATTTCACCAGCTCGAGAAAATGACATCTCCCGCCATTGTGATTTTTTGCGGCCACAAACAGAGCCAATCACAAGCCAGGAGACTCTGCACTCCACCCAGCATGACGTGGTACCCTTACACGACGATAGCAGTGGTTGGCTGGCCTGATCAGGTGACCCTGGAATAGACTAGCCCCTGCCCGCGCTGCTCGGATCATTCTCTGTCTGGATGCCGCTAAGGAGAGAGCTGTCAGGCATGGTCTGCCTTTCCCCATTTAGTTTGCCTTGCCCTCAAGTTTGCCCTCAGTTAAGATGGTGGATGTTGTCTCAACCGGGTGCCATCTTACTTCCTGTTTTGTATATATTTCCTGTCCTGCTCAGTAGACATTGCTTGAGTATTGTGTATAGCTCCTGCTTGGACAGTCCTCTTGCTTGGAACTCCTTCTCCGGATTGTTCCTCCCTTCTGCTTGCTGAACTACTCCTCCCAGATTGTTCTCCTGGCTTTTGCAAGTTCTGATTACCTGCCTGTTGTAGTACTACTGTTTCCCAGTCTGCTCGCTGCACCTCCTGTGTCCACCCTTGGTGCTTTCAGTGTCCTGTCTAGTCCCTGCTATTGGATTCCAGCAATATATCACCAGTATCGTGACAGGATACTCAAGCCCTAAAGATGGAGTCCGCCGGGACTGGAAACTTGGAGGTTCATATTAAACAACTCCAAACTACTGTGACTAATATGCATACTGAGATGCAGACTTTCAAAAATGCATATGATGCCTTTAAAGGACAGTCCAATCACAACACCCAGGTTTATGGACAAGCAATTCAAGATCTACGCAATACTGTGCAGACGCTGTCTGATCGGATAGCCCATTTGGAGAATCAGACTACACCACAGATCCCAGCAGCTACAACAGTGCCTAAATTGCCACCATTCAGATTTGGTGGAGACCGCGACAAATTCCGGGGATTCCTCAACCAGTGTCGCTTATACTTCGCTGCAAATCCTACTCTGTTTCCTACGGACAAATCTAAAGTCTTGTGTATAATTATGTTGTTGACACATAAAGCCATCGCTTGGGCAAATCCATTAATTGAGACTGAAGATGCCCGGCTGAACAACTTAGAGTACTTCATCGATGCCATGAGTCAGATGTTTGATGACCCCAATCGTGCTGCCACAGCTGAAGCATCATTACTAGCCTTACGCCAGGGCAGATGCCCAGTCACTGAATATGCAATGGATTTCAAGAGGTGGGCTATCGACACTGATTGGAATGATGCAGCAAAATTATCTTTTTTCAGAAAAGGGCTATCTAGCTCCTTAAAAGATGAACTTGCTCGTGCAGAGGCCCCCGTAGAATTGGATGCCTTTATTAACCATTGCATTCGAATTGACACCCGACTGTCTGAACGAAGACAAGAGAGATGGGCTACCTGGAATCATGATATTAATCAACCTTCCTCTCTCCCTGTCTCTATCTCCAGGGAACCCCAAAGGAAAATTTCCCGGGAACCAGTGAGTGAGCCTATGCAAGTAGATTCCGTATCTCGAAGGGAAAGCAGTGACCGAAGGGAGCGTAGGCTGCGGGAGAACTTGTGCCTTTACTGTGGGAAGTCTGACCACTTCCTTATCAACTGCCCTAGCCGCCCACGGAAGTTTGTAGCAGCCCTTGCGGATCCTGACTTTTCTGAGGTGGAATCAACTGCTTCTGAAGCTGAATTACCTGAGAATACAGTAATCCATTCCATTTCTTCAGTGGCTCCTCATATTAAGAAAGAGAATAAAGACTCCCATTGTTTTCTGCGAATCAAGCTTCTGATTAATTCTCAGTGGATACCCACCTCTGCTATGGTGGATTCCGGAGCTAGTGGCAACTTCATGGACCTCTCTTTTGCTTTGAAGCATGGGGTAAAGTGTTGTAAAAAACTTTCACCCATGGTAATGGAGACTGTGGATGGTTCTCCACTGAGTTCAGGGCCAGTGGATCAAGAAACAGAGCCACTTGAAGTCATTATAACACCCCATCACCGTGAAGTTCTACCATTCCTATTGATTTCATCTCCACATTTTCCGGTTATCCTAGGTTTGCCCTGGTTACAGGCACAGAATCCTGTTATCAACTGGGAAACTAAGGAAGTATGTTTCCCAACAGGTGATTCTCCTCTGGCACACCAGTCTGAACAAAGTCGTGAGAAGTCAGTACAGGATGTCAAGACAAAAGAATTACCTCCTGTATACAAGGAATTTGCAGATGTCTGTGACAAACAAAATGCAGATAAACTCCCTCCACATCGACCATATGATTGCCCCATAGAGTTGCTTCCTGGTGCATCTATACCTTTTGGAAACATCTACCCTTTGGCAGGCCCAGAACTACAGGCCCTTAAGGACTATATAGAAGAGAATCGAGCTAAAGGGTTCATCCGTCCATCTTCCTCGCCAGCAGGGGCTCCCATATTCTTTGTAAAGAAAAAAGATGGCTCACTAAGACCGTGCATCGACTACCGTGAGCTAAATAAAATTACTATTAAAAACCGTTATCCGTTACCACTGATCCCCGAGCTTCTAGAGAGAGTACGACATGCTAAAATCTTCACCAAATTAGACCTACGTGGTGCCTATAATTTAGTCCGCATAAGACCCGGGGATGAATGGAAGACAGCTTTCAGATCACGTTATGGACACTTTGAATATCTCGTTATGCCCTTTGGCTTATGTAATGCCCCAGCCACCTTCCAACATCTTGTCAATGATATTTTCAGAGATCTTCTGGACCAGTTTGTAGTTATCTACCTAGACGATATCTTGATCTTTTCCAACTCGGTGGAAGAACATCAACGTCATGTGATGCTCATTTTAGAAAGATTAAGAAAAAATCATCTCTACATTAAGATTGAAAAATGTGAATTCCATCAGACTGAGATCCAATTCCTCGGCTACATAATTTCGCCTCACGGATTACAGATGGACCCCAGCAAGATCAAAGCAATTATTGACTGGCCTACTCCTAAGAACTTGAAGGACGTACAACGTTTTATAGGTTTTGCCAATTTTTATAGACGTTTTATTAAAAATTTCTCAGAAGTAATCGCCCCTATCACACAGCTGACTAAGAAAAAGAACGTTTTTACATGGTCTTTTGAAGCACAGGAATCCTTTTCTCGGCTAAAATCCAAATTTACGACAGCTCCTATATTAGTTCATCCCGATCCAGAACTTGCTTTCATCATAGAAGTAGATGCTTCAGACTGCGCCATAGGAGCTATTCTGTCACAGAGAAGAGGAGAGAAAAGCTTATTGCACCCCTGTGCTTATTTTTCCCAACGCTTATCACCTGCTGAAAAGAATTATGATGTGGGGAACAAAGAATTGCTAGCCATCATTGCAGCCTTTAAGGAATGGAGACATCTTCTTCAGGGAGCCTCACAGCAAATAATAGTTCTAACTGACCACCGTAACTTGGAATTCATGAGATCTGCCAAGTGTTTGTCCCCTCGTCAAGCTCGTTGGAGTCTGTTTCTCAATCAATTTAATTTTGTGATCTCATATAGGCCTGGTTCCCGTAATGGTAAAGCTGATGCTTTGTCCAGAATATTCTCCAATGACTCTTCTACAGTTCCACCAAAGACCATCCTCCCTGAATCTAATTTTGTTGGAGTAATTCATAATAAAGACTTGCTTGAAGAAATACGAGTAGCCTATGACACCGACACTTTGTTATCTCGACCACCAGATGACTTACATTTAATGCTTAAAAACAAGATGTGGACTCATGGGCAACAGCTGTATGTACCCGAAACAGTAAGATTAAAGATTCTACAATTAGTCCACGATTCAAAATTAGCTGGTCACAGAGGAGTACAGAAGACCCAAGAATTCTTAGCCCGTTTCTTCTGGTGGCCCAGTTTTAAAGGGGATGTAAGAAAATATGTCAAGTCCTGTGATATTTGCGCCAGATGCAAGACACCACGTTCCTCACCCACAGGCTTATTACAGCCTTTGGCAGTCCCCTCTCGTCCCTGGGGTTCTATATCTATGGACTTCATTGTAGATCTACCCCCTTCTAAAGGTAAAGATACTATCCTGGTAGTAGTGGACCGGCTCACCAAAGCTGCACATTTCATTCCATGTACGGGTCTACCTTCTGCGAAACACACCGCTGATTTAGTAGTCCATAATGTGTTCCGTCTTCATGGAGTCCCTGATGAAGTTGTCTCGGATCGTGGAGTGCAATTTACATCAAAATTTTGGCGAAGTTTTTGCAAGGCACTTGATATCAGAATCAATTTATCAACCGCATTTCATCCTCAGTCTAACGGGCAGACGGAACGCACAAATCAGACTCTTGAACAGTATCTCCGGTGTTATATTTGCCATTTGCAAGATGACTGGATAGATCTGCTCCCAATTGCTGAGTTTTCCTATAACAACACTCAAAACGCTTCCACCAAACAAACTCCCTTTTTTGCAAATGTAGGCTATCATCCAAATATCCTTCCAAAATTTCCCACCATGGCATCTATTCCTGCGGTAGAGGAAAGGATTTCTATGCTACAGCAAAATTTGGAATTATTGAAAAGAACACTAGAGACCGCCCAAGACAATTACAAGAAGACTGCAGATAAGCACCGTAGACCAGCACCAGTTTTTAAGATTGGGGATAAGGTATGGCTGTCCACCAGAAATCTGAAACTTAAGGTTCCTTCATCAAAACTGGGACAGAAATTTGTCGGACCTTACAAGATTATGGGGATAATTAGTCCAGTAGCTGTTCGACTCAAACTCCCGCAATTTATGAAGATTCATCCTGTTTTCCATGTATCTCTTTTAAAGCCTGTCATACCCAATCCTTTTCCGGAACGTGAACTTCCTCCTCCGAATACTGTGGAGATAGACGGAGAAGAACAGTTTGTGGTGGAGAAAATCTTGGACTCAAGAATTTTTAGGAACCGCCTACAGTATCTTATTAAGTGGCAAGGTTATGGACCTGAAGAGAATTCCTGGGAACCTGTGAATAATGTTAATGCTCCTAGACTGATCAAACAGTTTCATCAAAGACATCCTAATAGGCCGAATCAAGTGCCGTCCAGAGGCCGCTGTTGAGGTGGGAGTAATGTCAGGCATGGTCTGCCTTTCCCCATTTAGTTTGCCTTGCCCTCAAGTTTGCCCTCAGTTAAGATGGTGGATGTTGTCTCAACCGGGTGCCATCTTACTTCCTGTTTTGTATATATTTCCTGTCCTGCTCAGTAGACATTGCTTGAGTATTGTGTATAGCTCCTGCTTGGACAGTCCTCTTGCTTGGAACTCCTTCTCCGGATTGTTCCTCCCTTCTGCTTGCTGAACTACTCCTCCCAGATTGTTCTCCTGGCTTTTGCAAGTTCTGATTACCTGCCTGTTGTAGTACTACTGTTTCCCAGTCTGCTCGCTGCACCTCCTGTGTCCACCCTTGGTGCTTTCAGTGTCCTGTCTAGTCCCTGCTATTGGATTCCAGCAATATATCACCAGTATCGTGACAGAGCTGCTGCTGGTCAGGGAAAGCGTTAGGGTGTTCTATTAGAATAGCGTTAGGCAGGAGTGATTCTACAAGAACCCAACAGCCCTTCTTAGGGCTACAATAACGTTATACATTTTTTTTTTTCTTTGCTTGTTGCTGGGCTTGCTGGCACTAGTAGTGCAGCTAGTACCATATTGTGAGGAATTTGCAGGGAGACTTGCGACCGTTGTGTTTAGCTCTTAGTGACACACATATCCACCTCAAACACCGAAGTGGGACAATTTATTAGGGGTTTGATTTGAATTAGACACAGTCTGCTCATTTATTTCTTTTTACGTTTATTTACTTTTATAACTCAAAGTAATTTGGCAAAGCAGTGTGCTTTCAGTGTAGGCTAGAAAATAGCCATAGGAGAACCCCAACGGCTTACTTAGGCCTACAATAGCGTTATATTTTACTTTTTTTTTGTTTGCTTGTGGCTGCGCTTGCTGGCACTAGTAGTGCAGCTAGGACCATATTGTGAAGAATTTGCAGGGAGACTTGCGAACGTTCTGTTTAGCTCTTAGTGACACTCATATCCACCTCAAACACTGAAGTGGGACAATTTATTAGGGGTTTGATTTGAATTAGGCACAGTCTGCTCATTTATTTCTTTTTACATTTATTTACTTTTATAACGCAAAATTATCAGGCACAGCACAAAATCCAGTTGTGTGCTGTCAGTGTAGGTTAGAAACTAGCCATAGCAATAGGATAGCATTGTTTTGTTTAAAAAAAAAAAACACAAAAAAATTTACAGTTTAGACTTTAATTTTGAAAATGGCGGCCCTCGGTATTCGGTCCCCAGTCGCCACTACTTTTCCCGATGTACCGTCCCAGCCCTGCACAAGCACGTGTCAGACAACATCATCCGTGCCCTGACCAACGCCGTTTCTGACAAGGTCCACCTGACCACGGACACGTGGACGAGTGCTGCCAGGCAGGGCCACTATATATCACTGACGGCACATTGGATTAACTTGGTGGAGGCTGGGACCGAGTCTGACCCTGGGGCTGGTCATATACTGCCGACGCCGAGGATTGCGGGGCCTACCTCGGTCCAGGTCTCTCAGGCCTACTATGCCTCCTCCCACCCCTCCTCCACCTCCTTCTCCGAATTACCATCCGTGGGCATGGCGCCATCAGTCGGTAGCTCTAGGCACAGCAGCAGTGCCGTCGCTAAGCGACAGCAGGCGGTGCTCAAACTGCTGAGCCTAGGCGATAAAAGGCACACCGCCCAAGAGCTATTACAGGGCATCACGGCGCAGACTGATCTGTGGCTGGCACAGCTGAACCTGAAGCCAGGCATGGTTGTGTGTGACAATGGCGGCTATGCAACTGGTGGCGGCTATGCAACTCGGCACACTGACACATGTGCCATGCCTGGCCCAAGTGTTAAATCTCATAGTTTCCTCAAGACATACCCCAATCTGTCTGATTTGCTCACTAAGGTGCGCCGCATCTGTGCGCATTTCAGGAAGTCCAGCACAGATGCTGCCACTCTCAGGGCAGCGCAGCGCCGCCTCCAACTGCCAGCTCACCGACTGTTGTGCGACGTGCCCACAAGGTGGAATTCAACATTAACCATGTTATCCAGAGTTTACCAGCAGCGCAGAGCGATTGTAGACTGCCAGATGTCAACTTCCACCAGAACTGGTAGTCAGGTCAGTCAGCTTCCTCAAGTCTACAATGAGGAGTGGACATGGATGTCTGATATCTGTCAGGTGCTGAGTAACTTTGAGGAGTCAACACAGATGGTCAGTGGCGAAGAGGAGGAGAATGTTGGCGAGACAGAAGAGGGGAGTATTGTTCAGTCCTTCACTGTTCAGCGTGTATGGGCAGAAGAAGAGGAGTTGGAGGAGGAGGAAATGGACAGTCAGGCCAGTGAGGGGAGTGAATTCTTGCGCGTTCGTACTCTGGCGCATATGGCAGATTTCATGCTAGGCTGCCTATCCCGTGACCCTCGCGTTCAAAGAATTTATTCCAGCACGATTAAGGGGTATTCACTCTCCTGGACCCAAGGTACAAGCAAAATCTTTCCACTCTCATCCCTGGAGAGGAAAGGTGTATGAGAATGCATGAATACCAGCAGGCCCTGGTGCACAAGCTGAAAAAACAGTATTTCCCTTCTGACAGCGCTAGCGGCAGAGGGCGTACTTCTGCGGGACAAGTAGCGAGGAAGAGTAGGCGAGCAGGCAGCTTGTCCAGCACTGGCAGGGGTACGCTTTACAAGGCCTTTGCCAGTTCTATGTCACCCCAGCAAGACACTGTCACCTGTCCCCAGTCTCAGCAGAGTAGGGCTGATCTTTACAGAAAGATGGTGAGGGAGTAAGTATCTGACCATACCATCGTCCTAAATGATCACACAGCTCCCTACAACTACTGGGTTTCAAAGCTGGACATGTGGCACGAACTGGCGCTGTACGCCTTGGAGGTTCTTGCCTGCCCTGCCGCTAGTGTGTTGTCCAAGCGGGTTTTCAGTGCAGCTGACGCTTATCAAGATGAATAAAGCCTGGATTTCTCAGGATTTCCATTCTCCACCAGGTGAAAGAAGCTCAACCTGAATAATGCACTCCTCCTCCTCATTGTCCTCCTTCTCCTCCTCTTTGTACACTAAAGCAGAGGAAACTGGCTATTTTTTGCCAGGGCAAACTGGCTCTTGCTATAGTACTCTATGTATATAATTTTTCTGGAGGGCCACTTACCCGGTCCTCTGTTTTAAACAATTTTTGGGAGTGCCA
This sequence comes from Engystomops pustulosus, assembly GCF_040894005.1. NCBI lineage: Eukaryota > Metazoa > Chordata > Amphibia > Anura > Leptodactylidae > Engystomops > Engystomops pustulosus. The sequence goes on from NC_092411.1 coordinate 174,453,588, forward strand.
CATACAGGCACTCAATCTATTTAATTTTTCTGGAGGACCACCTACCTGCTCCTCTGGTTTGAAAACTTTTTTGGACTGCCACATACAGACACTATCCAAATTAAATTGTCTCCATAGCAGCCTCCACACGTCGTCTTTTTAGCTGCCTCCACACGTTGTTTCCATTGCTACCTCCACACGTCATCGCCATAGCTGCCTCCAAAAGTCGTCCATATAGCTGCCTCCATACATCGTCCCCTTAGCAAACGAGCTGTGTCAGGCAGAATTTTGGGTTGTTTTCATGGCTTCCACATCAAACTTGTTAACTTTGTCGCCACCCTGCTGTGTTATCCACAAAATATACTAGCAAACTTTTATCATTTACCGATATTATTTCAGCGCTTCTTGCGCATCTGTTTTCATTCCCCTCACCCGCCATAACCCAAACTTATAAGAACACTACTACACTTGATCTTATACAAAAGGTTCTTAGAAGTGCTGTTTGGGGAGTAGCCGAGAGACAGGGGCTTGGATTGGCGAATGCTCGCCTGGCAGTGGAGCGCCAGCTCCATCCCAAGATCCAACTAACATAGTTTTAACTGCAGCACCTTAAATCTACTACTAGTTCACTGCCTCCATACATCGTCCCCTTATCAAACGAGCTGTGTCAGGCAAAATTTTCAGGTGTTTCACCAGATACATAGTGGAACTCGGCCCATCTGTCGCCGCCATGCTGGAGACCTGAAGTTGCAATCATAGCAGCGCAATATGGATGCCCCATACTGTCGCTCTTAATCATGGAACAATTTCCGAAAAAACAATTAAAAGTAGAACCACTATGCTATTCCATTATTCCTAGGTGAAATATTCAAACGACCCGGCCTGCTTTGAAAATTATAATTTTTTCAAAGTAAACGCTTCTGGACCCCAGGCCCATTTTGGGTGGGGAGGAGCCGAGAGACAGGGGCTTGGACAGGAGAAAGCTTGCCTGGCAGTGGACCGCCAGCTCCATCCCAAGATTAGGCAGCCTCAGAGGCATCCATGCATGCTGCCCCTGCTGTTTCCTGTCTATTTTGCCTCCACGATCCTCCACCAATGTCTCCATGCGCAACTTTCAACTCTCTTTACCCCAGACGCTGCAGCACGAGAGGATATGCAGCACATCGTCCCCTTATCAAACGAGCTGTGTCAGGCAGAATTTTCAGGTGTTTCACCAGATACATAGTGGAACTCGGCCCATCTGTCGCCGCCATGCTGGAGACCTGAAGTTGCAATCATAGCAGCGCAATATGGATGCCCCATACTGTCGCTCTTGATCATGGAAGTCGTCTCCATGGCTGCCTCCACATGTCATTACCTTATCAAAAGAGCTGTGTCAGGCTCATTTTTCGGGTGTTTCACCAGATACGTTATGGAACTTGGTCACTATGTCGCCACCATTCTGTGTTATCGACTAAATATACCGTCAACCTTTTGTTCACATAGGAAATCATTTCACTCCTTTGGTCCATTTAGGGTATGTCGCCATGACACTCTCTAGCCCGCCACTGCTGCCGCTGCCTCTGCATGCCGTCCCCTATAGTGTCAGGGTCAATTATTGCATGTTTTAGATGCTATCTAGCCTCATTCGGTCACTCTGTCATGGCCATGCTGTTTCCCATAATTTTGGCATAATGGTACGATTAAGCAGCCTCAGAGGCATCCATGCATGCTGCCCCTGCTGTTTCCTGTCCATTTCCGTGGTGTTTCCATCCTTTTCTGAGGTTCCCAGCTGTTTGGCCAAGCTTCCCTGTGCAGAGCCTTGGTCCCCTTGAAAAATGCTCGAGTCTCCCATTGACGAGCACTCGAGCATCTGGAAAAGTTTGTCTCGAATAACGAGCACCCGAGCATTTTAGTGCTCGCTCATCTCTACTCCGATCGCAACTGTTAACCCCTTACATGTCACAGTCAAGCATGTAAGGCTGTTCCCCCTATGGATCGGATCCGATCCTCTTCCAGGCAGCCCCGAGGTCTGCCAAGTGCCCCAGGGCTGCCCGATGTTCTTCACAGTCAGACCATGCATCTGCAAGCAAAGACAGTTTACACTGCACTACAACGAATAAGTATTGTAGAGCAAGTGTATTGGACTTGAACCAGCGATGAGAGTATTGCTGGTTAAAGTTCAAGTATGTATAAGTAAAACAAAGTTAAAAATGCTAAAGTTTAAATATTAGAATAAATAAAAAATATATAAATAAAAATATAAGGCCCTAAAATGTCACTTTCACATAAAAACACTTAATAAAGTATAAACCCCCCCCCCCCCACACACACATATTTTGTATTGCTGCGCCTGTAACAATCTGTATAATAAAAGAGAATTGTTACTGGACCTGCACGGTAAACGCTGGGGGAAAAAAATGTGAAAAAGATGATTTTTAATTAATAGCTTTAAACAAATGCTCTAAAAAGTGATTAAAAAAGTTACGCACTCTAAAATAAGACCACTAAAAAGAACAACTCTTCTCGCAAAAAATAAGCCTTTAACCAGATTTGTCAGCTAAAAATTTAAAAAGTTATGCATATGAAAAGATGGTAATGCTAAAATGAACAAGAATTTAAAAAATCCTTACAAATGAGGTATTTTCATAATCGGAGCAACCCATAGAATAAAAATAGTAGTATGGTAAATGGCCCAAAAAAAAAAAAATTCTTCTTAAGAATTAACGATTTTCATTATTTAGGCCTCTCACAGTCAATTAACGACTGTTAATTTGCTCTCCCGCGGACAGCGCCTAGTATGACGCGCCGCAACTGACGTCAAACTAGGCGCCGCCTGGAAGAAAAACAATGGCAGCGCCCGGCACGAAGTTAGAAAAGCAAGAAGACGGCCGCGGAAGCCAGAAGAGGACCCGCGCGGACATCGGGGGAGCAGCGCTGCACGTCGGGGCCACCGGAGGGTGAGTATATAAGTTTATTATTTTTTAAATATTTTTTAAGTATATATATTAAGTATTGACTCGTGTATAAGCCGAGGGGACGTTTTTCAGCACATTTTTTGTGCTGAAAAACACTGCTTATACACGAGTATATACGGTAATTTGAAGTACAATCTCCAAATCCTCAGGCAAATTTGAAAAATGGGGCCGCGTCCAAGAGGCCAAAATAGGCTGAGTCCCGAAGGGGTTAATACAAGTATGTTTATATGTTTGTATATTATGTTTGCTTATATGTTTGTATGTATATGATGATGTTTACGGAAGGTCTCCAGGGGAAGTGTTTCCTTTGTGGACACTGCCCGTCTTTCGTCATCAACACAGGTGGTTTTAAACTTGTGTTACTAGATCTTGATTAAGACGCACTGCGTCGGAACACGTTGATCACCTGCACAAAAGTTGTTCTGTTCCTCAGATGATAATAAAGAAAAACAAAGCAAAGTAAGCAACAATACAGCATATTAACCCCTTCCCGACGTGTTCCGTACTCGTACGGCGCGTGGGGTCCCGGTGCATGGACCCCCATAGCCAGTAAGTCTTTGCTGCATATTGCAGCAAAGGCTTACCGGTAACATCTACGATCGGTGCTAGTACCGATAAAAAAGTTATAGATTTTTGAAGGTGGTGAGCGAAAAATGGAATTGAAAAATCTAAAAAAGGCCAAGTCGTTAAGGGGTTAAACTTACTTTACCACAGCTGGGGCACATCTATCCTTAAGATACAGAGGGTTCTGCTTGTTTTGGCAAGTGGGCAGAGAGTGAATTGGCGCTCAGACCTTTAAACTTCCATGATATCGCTGTTTCCGCCTGATTTCGCACCTTCTTTCCCCTTCTGTGCGAGCACTGCAGGATTTGGTAATCTCTCGCATGCTCGGTAGCATTGGCTACCAGGAAGATTGGGAGGGGCTCCAGGTCTCCCACGGGGCTGCCCACCCCATATGCCACATACCGATAGAAGGTTCAGTGGGCTTACAAAATGTCATGGGATGTAATGCGATCCACGGGCATACAAGTGCCAAAAAACTTTGACCACACAATGCAACTAAGGGAGCCTGGCAGGTGTATAGGTCCTTTGGTGTGTGACCTGTCAGGTATTTCATCCCGGATAAGTCACAATGATAACTGCTTTCCCCAAAGGGAGGCAGTGTGACCTGAACTCTTCTGCTTGATCTAGAGAAAAATTTAAATACATAGGTGTATGGGTCTTCTTGCCTCTTTATAGGGGTAGATAGCTATTGGTTAATTGTTGAGTACTGCTTATTAACCTGTTCTCTTCTGGTTTACACCTAGGGGCATTAATCCATTAAGTGCTGCCGAACGGACAATAAAAAAGTAGTTCAATTCTTGTGCATAGGGGCAATATTATAGTACATATATTCTTATACATATGGAGCAGTATTATAGTAGTTATATTTTTGTACATAGGGGCAAGTATTATAGTAGTTATATTCTTGTACATAGGGGGCAGTTTTATAGTAGTTATATTATTGTACATCTGGGGCATTTTTTTAGTAGTTATATTTTTGTGCATAGGGGACAGTATTGTAGTAGATTTATTCTTGTACACAAGGGGCAGTATTATAGTAGTAATATTCTTGTACATAGGGAGCATTGTTATAGTAGTTCTATTCTTGTACATAGCGGGCAGTATTGTAGTAGTTATATTCTTGTACATAGGGGGCAGTATTGTAGTAGTTATATTCTTGTACATAGGGGAGCAGTATTATAGTAGTTATATTCTTGTACATAGGAGCAATATAATCGTAATTTAATTCTTGTACATAGGGGGCAATTTTTATTAGTATAAACAAACAGAGAATATTACAATACATTATCAGAATGAACAGACAATTATTTAACAAATATCATGCAGATCAGAAAATAAATAATCTTAACTCAAAAAGTCCATCACTGGTAAAAAGGAAAATTTGGAAATTAATATAATTACCTGATTAATTACCCCAGACATATGTTCATCCATAACTTAACATTATTACCCATTTTTCTAATCTCTATGGATTGTATCCACCTCAGCTCTGATAATATTATGGTTACAGTGTTCATAGGCTGGAAGGACTCCCTGTGTGCAGACACTCTGGTCCTGGTGTGCCAGTGATAGTATTTGATTATGGTGATGATCAGGTACATGGTCCCCCGGTCTATGCCGGCTACTTGTGGTGTCACCACATAGAATATGTCAGGATAGGTCAAAGACTGCAGTCTTGATATTCTGAGTCTGTGGAACACCTACTGCCATATCTGCCTCCCTCCCGGGCACTCAGTAATTAAATTCTCCATGGTCTCCTCCTGCTGACATCCCAAGGGTCACAAACGCTCAGAGAGACTCAAGAATTTTTAATTGCCCCTGACAAAATCCCTTGCAAGGATAACCAGGCGATATCAAAGAGCTTTGCAGGGAGCCTAGGACTATTGAGGAACCTCAGGCTTTCCTGCAAGGTGGCCGTTGTGCAGTCCCTCAGAGATGGCTGAACAGTATAGAAGGTCCTACAGATATTGGTATCGAGGTCCTTCCTGGTCTTACTCTCTAAAAATGTCTTGTCTAGCCTCCACTTTTTCAAACACCTAAGACTGTACTCCAGATACTGGGGGAGGAAGCCAGGAGTCAATTGACCCTTCTTGAGACTGCCGCCTCGCACCCAAGACTCTGACACTACAAAAGGCAATATCCAGTCCCTGACACTACTTCCCCACAGGAGACCATTATTTGAGTCCAGGAAACCAAAATTAACTTTTAGAAACATGGAGTCAAAAAAACCTTGGATTTAACATATCCAGTTCACCCTCTCTCCTCTGCAAATAGGTTATCCCTCTTTTTACTGGGTTCAACCTGTTTCCCCATAAAAGTTGGAAGAACAGGCTAGAGAGCCCAGCAGAGAAAGATTCTGGCAAAGAAAAGACAACAGAGATGTACAGGAAGACAAGAACCAGGTAAGTCTTCATCAACCCTTTCTCTATAGGTCAGCCTCCAGTTCTTCAATCGCTGAACCTTTCCGGTTTCCAACTTCTCTTCCCAATTTAGTTTGGCATTATATTCTCTCCCAAATTTCACCCCAAGTATTTTAATATGGGTGGAGGCCTTGGCAAATTGTTGCAGATCAAAGACAGGATTAGAACTCGATGTCCAGAAAGCTTGACTCTTCTCAAGGTTGACCAGTGACTCGGAGGCCTCTGAGTAACTTCTGATAGCTGCAGATAACATCTCCACCTCACAAAGCTCAGATATCACCACAGTCACATAATCCGCATAAGCAACTACCTTCATAGGCAAGCAATGGGGGACTGCCCCCCCCTGAGAATCACACCATTGCAGTGATCGCAGAAACAAGTCTATGGCAAACACATACAGCAGTGGACTCAGGGGGTAGCCATGTCTCACCCCTGCCTTTACTTAAAAAATGTCACCTTGCCAACCATTAATCAGAGGAAAGCTTTTCGCCTCTCTATACAAAGTTCTCAGCCAATCTATAAACTGTCCCCAAATGCCATACTTTGACAAAGTGGCCCATAGATAATCATAGTCAACCCTGTCAAAAGCTTTAGCCTGGTCAAGACTCACAACTTATCTCCCATACCTAATAGCTTTGCATCTCTCAAACATCTCGAGATGACTGCTCCAGAGAAGTTCCGCTAATCTAGAAAACAGAATTTTTGCCAGAATCTTCCTGTCGACATTCAAGAGGGCGATCAGCCTCCAGTTCTAGATGTCACTAGGCTCCTTACCTTTGGACAGCAGAATAAGGGAGGAAACTCTCATGGATGGAGGCATCAGGTGATTTTCTAGGTAATAAGTAAAAAAATCCACAATCCTCCATCCTATAAAATTCACATGTTATACCATCTGGACCTGGTGCCTGTGTCCGCTTCACACTCATTTTGAATGCACTGTAACTCTCTCTCATTTTGGGCCGAAATTACAATCTTCCTCAGGTTTACAAGAGGATTTATCTTTTCCTCTTGTTCTTTTTTGACTCCTCAAATTCAGATGTTGTTGCAGAGGTGGCTGTCTGAGGCTGGCCCCGAGTGACCATCTCCATACTCCCCTGAGCACTGTCTGACTGCTGGGGTTCTGGTACTTTCTCACCTGAGCCATGTTGTACCTCCCGCCTAGTCAGTATTTGCCCTTACACCATGGCCTCCTCCTCTAAGGCGTCTGCCTCCTGCACCATTTCATCATCCGAGAAGTCCCTGGCGATGGTATGCCAGGCCTCTGGACAATCCTTGTGTGGGTGGCCCATCTCTCCACAGAGTTTGCATCTGACCATCTCACAGGTGGCACTGAGATGACCGACCTCCCCGCACAAGGTTGCATTTTACCACTGTGCATATTTTGGCCACGTGACTGATCTTACCGCACCTAAAGCATTTCCTTGGCTGCCCAAGATATAAACAGATGCCTTTCTCTCTGTATATATAGAAGGAGTTGGGGAGGTGTAGGGTGATGTTGTTAAACTGGCACAATTTCACTAGCACTTTCCACCCTCCAGTCCAGATACTGTCACTGTCTCTGTTCTTAGTGAGGTCTGACACCAGATCACAATGGCGCCTGAGCCACACTAGAATGTCCTGGGGAGGAACTGACTCGTTCCAGAAGATGGTATTTACCACCATGGTATCTGTCTTGGATATGGGGACAAACATGAATTTATTCAAGCCATCCTTGTCCCTAAACCGGAGAAATGTATCCCAGAACCTGTCCAGACTAGACATGAGCTTAAAGCTGACATCACAGCCCTGTCTGTCTGGCAGGTTGATGTCATGGCAGGATGTGATGTGGCGTTAGCCCCATCTGGCTGCACAGGAGATCCTGCACCACAAACCACCTCTCTTAAAGCTCACCACATTTCTCCTCTTAAATTCCTGCCCAGTATAACATGTGCTGGAGGTGAAGGAGGGAACGCCGCAGCTCCAGGCATTTTTAGGAGGCTCCTGACGGGGCTTACTCTGGGTATTGGGGGGAGGGCCTGATCTAGAGGGACCTGACTCTAGATCAGGGCTTGATGGGGCTTGATGTTAAAGGAGGGAAGTCACACACGTTATCTTTTACAACCCCCGGCCCCCAATCCACCTCTATGTTATTCTTCGGTAGCTTCATATCCTTGATAGACTGAGGGTTCCCTCCATCCCCACCATCCTCCACAGGTACAGCAGAATGTCCAACAGTGTCCCCAGTCTCAAGCACAACAGAATTCTGCTGGGTCACCACATCACTCTGACCCATAGATGCAAGTTCACCATCCTGCTGCTGAACAGTCACTGCTGGGACTTGTGGTACTACAAGTCCATGCACCTGGTCTGGGACCGTTGCTGAGGTTTGTGGCTGATATTGTGTTTGTCCCTTCTGAAATGAGAAGCTTGCAGGCTTTATAATCTGTGTTCCACGTGGGGGGTTATCTGGGGGGGTCGGGTCCAGCTTGTGCTGCAGGGGCCCGGGGTCCAGAGTTACAGCTCTGCCTCTGCTGGGAGAAGCGCTCTTGGGCTGGTTCACACTTATCAGGGCCTGACCTGTTGTGGCCTGTACAGGCCATGCTGGACACCACTTCCCTCTGCTGCAGGTTTTCTCGCAGGATTTGTCTCTCCAGGGACGTTCTCCTCTGTCTGGGTGCAGGAGTGGGGGGCCGTGCACCTGCTGCTTGTCTCACACTCTGCTGCATCACCTGTGATCCTCCACATGGAACTTGTTTCTTTCATTGCTGCTTCAGTCACTTTCACTCCTTCATCCTTTTTCAGCACAACAGCATTGTCTGCATTCTGTCCACAATCTTCTTTACTCGTTACTTTGGGATTTGCATCCCTAGAAGGTTTTTGGGAGTTCACTCTCGGTGTAGGCCTGGAAGCCTGGTGCTTGCCTAGGGAATCTCCCCACCCAAGGTGGCCCCGCCCTGGGCTAGCTTAAGACATGATGAGGGTCAAGAGCTCACACCACACACAACCTCACCTCTAGGAGGCAGGATTATATTAGTTATAGTCTTGTGCATATGGGCCTGTGGCCCATTTATATAAATATAGTGTGTATATGCTATAAGTGCTTATGGTGTATGTATACTGTAAATGGTGTGTATATGCTGTATATACTATGCTATATGTATGTGTATCCATGATGTATGGTGTGTATATACTGTGTGTATATGTGTGTATGATATCTATATACTGTATGCCTGTGTGTATAAGCTATATGCCCAGGGTCAACATCTGCAAAGAGTTTGTATGTTCTCTCCATCTTTACGTGGGTTTTCTCTGGGTTCTCCGGTTTCCTCCCACACACCAAAACATACTGGTAGGTTGAATAGATTGTTAGCCCCATTGGGGACAAGAACCAATTTGGCAAGCTCTGCACAGGGCTGTGTAATCTGTGTGTGCTATATAAATAAAGGAATTATTTATGGTGAATATGGGTGTGTATATATGCTGTAGATACTGTATGTACATGCGTAGAGGCTTTATGTGTGTGCACATGATCTATGGTGTGTATATACTGTTTATATGAATGATATGCTGTAATAATGTATGTATATGATGTGTATATATATATATATATATATATATATATATATATATATATATATATATATATATATATATATAGATGTATGTAAACTATGTGTGTATGTTAGAGATGTGTGAATTTGTTAACATTCGTTTCGACCTGATACGCTGAATTTTTTGAAAAAATTTAAATCGAATCGTGACAAATCAAGTTAAAAAAACAGGTATTTCCTGGGTGCAGAGAGCCTGGTAGGGTGTTTTAGAACCTTGTGCCATGCTCAAATATGCATAGGTTTGATCTTCAAACAATGCTATGTTTTGGTATAACATGCACATGACAGCCTTAGTCTTAGAATTAGTTCACTCTTCACTTCCATGTGCACTTACATAGGCCAACTTGACCAAATAACTGAAGCGGGAACACAGCCTGACAAGGTAACATCTATGCCACCTCGAAAGGACTGAGCTGAGGGCCAAGATCCCACCATATAGAAAAGAAAGCGAGCCACTAGGAATGGTTTTCTTTAAAAATTTTTGTTTTATATATTTCTTTTTCACAGATTGATTACAAAAAATACAAACATGTCAAAAGGATTTTCTCTTTTATCAATCATTTCTGAGGTATTACCTCTAAGTCCTTTATCACATATAATTTGGGTTGCAAGCAATTCCCATTTTTAGAGTTTCACTGTACCGTGGCTTTGTAGAGACTTCTCACAGGTGGATTTCAGCAGAGGAGTAGATCTTTTCGTCAGTCACTTCTTAGCAGAGAAAAACATTCGCATGATTCTCGTGACGTTTCGGAGGTCACGCCTCCTTCCTCAGACATGCGCATCTCTATCTCTCTCTTCCATTTATACGGAGATAGCCGGAACTTTAGTTACATTTCAATACATATACTTTAATCTATCAGTAAATTATTTACAATTATTGCACAATTACTACATATATATAACAGACAATGTAAAAGAGAGCCTTTCTCTTCTTCCTTTTCAAATTTTGCATGTAAAAAGTGAAATGTTACCTAACCCTCCAAACACAGGGGGAGGGGTGAAGGACTAACAGCAATCAAAGAAATACATTAAAGTTACATTCTTCGTTTATCCCATTTGGATTTAGCGTTTCAAACTTATATATCCAATGGACTTCACGTTGGAGTAGGCGTCTTTTTATATTCTCTTTATCGTATGCTTCAACTTCCTCTAATACTGTCCATTTCAATTCAGACACATTGGGGCAGATTTATCAAGCTGTCTGAAAGTCAGAATATTTCTAGTTGCCCATGGCAACCAATCACAGCTCAGCTTTCATTTCATTAGTGCTCATGAATATTTTAAAGGGATGCTGTCATTGGTTGCCATGGGCAACTAGAAATGTTCTGACTTTCAGACAGCTTGATAAATATGCCCCATTGTGTCTATATTCAAAGAAATGTCTAGCTAGTGACATTTCATAATGTTTCTTTCCTTTTTCTTTCCCCTCTTTTGTTGTTTTTATTAAGTTTTTTTCATAATTCTTAATAGCTGACTTGTGTTCATTAATACGAATTTTTATTTGTCTAGATGTTTGTCCTATGTACGCTTTCCCGCAAGGACATTTAATCATATAGATTACGTTTTTGCTATCACAGGTAAATCTACTTTTAATATGGATTGGGGTCCCTTTTCTTGGATGGGAGATCTTATCTCCTTTTATTATAGAACTGCAATTCTGACATGCGAGACATGGGAAAGTCCCAGTATGTCTCGGACGAGATCCCACCATAACATCAAAGAGTGCACTCTTTTTACACTGACATCAGATGAGTCAATAGATGACGACAGAACCTGTTCTGTTACACGCTAATACATGTAGAAACCCCCCAAAAGAGGGGAAGAGGGTGTCAGCAGCGGTCAGTTGGCAGCAGCATGAGTAGGCCGCAGAGTGGCATAATAACAAATTCTGGAGGTGGCAGCAACCTGGTAGGCCACAGTGTGGCACAATGATAGAGTTTGAAGTTTGAAATGAATTTGAAATGAATTTGAAGTTTGAAATGAATTTGAAGTTTGACATTTTTAATTTAAACTTGAATTTGAAAATTAGAGACGCCACATGCATCATTCATTATAATTTCCCTGAAAATATTAAGTCTTTGCCAAAAAGAACTGAAATTTGTAGTATACAGCTCCCCCAAAATGGACACCCTGGACTTGGAGCAATAATCACTCCAGCAACTATGTGTATTTTACACCAATTTCTTGTTATTAACCTCAGCAACAAAAAAGAGCTGCAATTTGGGGTATACAGATCCCCCAAAACAGACACCCTGGGATTAGAGCAAAAATCACTCAAGAAACTATGTGGATTTTATATAAGAAATAGCTCACCACTTTATTCCACTTTATTCAGATAACTTTGAAAACAGTAGAGATGTCCTATAACATAGCAAATCTACTGTGTTTCGGACCCAGTTTGGTCCTTAGTCGAGGCTCCAGGAACTATGTGGATTTTACACAGATTTCTTCCTATTTACTTCAGCAAGAAAGAAGAAATACTATTTGGGGTGTACAGATCCCTCAAAACGGACACCTTGGGATTGGAGCAGAAATCACTGCAACAACTATGTGGATAGGCTTACAGGTCTGCACATGTGATCAACAGTGCTCCTTTCTCCTTCCCATATTTCTCTGCCCCATGTAACACGTTGTGCTTGCGCTCATTTTGGTAATAAAGGAGAAAAAAAAAACTTTGTTCCCACGAATCACTGTAAACTGCGGATTCGTGACGATTCGAATTTTCCCTGAAATTTGGACCGAATTCCACTTCGTTAGAATCGATTCTCCCATCTCTAGTGTATATACTATGTTTATATGCAATTTATATATATTGAAAGTGTGTATAAATGTATTGATGTATGCATGCTGTGTGTGTATATACTGTATGAGTTTGTATATACTGTATATATGAGTTTGTATACTCATTTATGTAATAGTATATAAATGTATATCAACTACAAAAATGTGTGTGAATGAGTGTATAAATGTGTTTGTTTTTAAGAGTGTATAAATGTGTGTGCATATGACTGTATAAATATGTGAATGTATAAATACATACCGTATGTTTCGGACTATAAGATGCTTCTTACTATAAGATGCACCCCATATTTAGTCATCCAAAAAAGGAAAAATATATTTTACACCAATTAAAACATCCCTGTTGGTCGCACAACAGCACAGAACACACAGCTCTGCTACATACAAACATTTACACACATAGCACTACTACATCCATACATTTACATAAATAGCTCTGCTACATCCATTCATTCGTGAGCACAGCCCAGCTATAAACACAAATGGGAACACACTCACACTGCTAGACACTAGACAATGTGCACTGGTACATACACTGCAATGCTACATACACTGGGCCTGCTATGCACACAGAAACACATACACACACAAGGAACACACTTGACATTGCTATACACCGAAACACACACACACAGACAGCTCTGTTATACATGGACGCATAAGGAAAACACAGGGCACTACTATACCCAGAAACACACACACAGATTTGCTACATACACCCACTATGCATGGCTATACACATAAACACACAAACAGCTATGCTATAAACAAGGAGCACACACAACCCCCCCTCTTCTTCTTACCCTGTCCCAATCTAAGTTATCTGCCCTGTTTGGCATCATGAGGACCTTGAGTGATGTAGGAAGCATGTGATCAGTCACATGCTTTAGACATCATTCCAGGTCTTGTAGGTAATAACCATATCAGTACAGAGCAGTGTGGAGGCTCTTCTCTCTGGGAGAACGGGTGAAGTGCTATGTCGGCCTGTCACCTGATTTCCATTACAGTGACCAGGAGGGTCTGGCATTGCTGGATCCTCCTGAATTTGGACTATAATATGCCGGCACTATTTAGCAAGATTTTTCTTGCTAAAAAGTGTGTGTTATCATCCAAAAAATACAGTATAGATTTTTTTTAAGGAGAAGTGGGACCCCATGCAGAAATCAGCTATGGGGCTGAGCCTCCCCTAAATATGCCCCTGTTTTATTATAATGAAGGGGTGGCACATGAGAAGTAGGGTCCACTGGTGAATTCACCTGTACACTGGTGTGCCAGTCCAAATCTGATCTTATGTATGTATATGTGGCCTGATGAAGAGGCTGTTTTATCTACCTAACAGATACAAAGATACCCAGAGTGTGGGAGCTTTAATAGAAGGTTGTCAGCACTGTTCTATTACAGATCAAATGCCTTTATCCTTGCTTAATATTTCCTTGCTTGTTGGACTGATTGGGATCCAAAGAAGAGTGAACCTCCAAAAGCATTGGTTACTTCTTTCAGACGTGCCTTCAGAGTATTTATTTGCTGAGCAGAACTACATTAGGTAAGAAGTTCTATAACAGTTTGTTTGCCCCATTTTCTCAATTAACACACCCAAATGGTCCCTGGACCACCTGGTAGCAACACCTGCATCAAATTATTGCTTAAAAAGTTACATATAAACCCTTCTACCGGTACGCAAACAAGGGTATATTGTTGAAGTGTTATCATATTCTTCTATCCACCAATTAGTGGCTTGTTGGCCCTATAAATCTAAAGAGGCCAGCACACACTTGCCCTAAGTGGCGGGGATGCGTGCGCTGGATTGCGGGAGACAGCGCTGGAACGCGGACAGGTGAGTGAGTCTGCCACAGGGCTGAGGGGGCACAGGGAGGCACACGGGTGCACCTGTGACCCAAGAGGAAGGTCACAGGAGCACCCATGACATACCATACCACTAATGGTAGCTAGTTATTAATCAAACAGCTAGAAATATGCCTTACAGCAAGAGATTAGTGACATTTAGCTAATAACCTATATTTATTAGCGTTCTGAGAACTCTGCTTTAATGATATGCAAAAGACATGTGTTGGCTTCCTAGATTCTAAGGGAGTCCGCTCTAACTGCTTACCAGCACCATCTAGGTCAGTGGTGGCGAACCTATGGACACGGGTGCCATAGGCAGCACTCAGAGCCCTTTCTGTGGGCACCCAGGCCATCACCAGGCATCCAGGTATCTTCCCAGACAGTCCCAGACAGCCCAGGAGTTGCTGTGCACAGAAATATTTTACAGTGACTGCGCTACCTGAGACTACTGGAGGAGTGGGAAGGTGCGGACAGATCTGGATTATCAATGTAGTTCCTGCTCCTACCCTGACAATTCTTCTTGTTAAAGGGACCCTGGAGGGAAGCTACAACGATCATCCAAATTTCTTCTATTTTCTGCTTTATTGGTGTCCTCAGGGTGCAATTATGAATGAACGAAAGATGTGACAGCAGGGAGTATAAATCACAAATTAAAAATTTCTGTGTTGGCACTTTGCGATAAATAAGTAGGTCTTGGTTGTAGTTTGGGCACTCTGTCTCTAAATGGTTCCCCATCACTGATCTAGGTCAACCTCTGTATATATAGTATTATACAATATAAGACTCTTATGTTCGCTATCTGTCCATTGTGAATTTTCAATGAGATGAAGCTGTAAACTAGAGAGTAAGATTAGTTCTCTGCACCAACAATATATGCTACTGTTGCTTATAGTCACATGTGAGAGCATGTTCTAATTTGTTATATGTAGTTAATTGCTAGTTGCAATTGAAATTTATGTGAGGGATAGTCAAGATGATTGCCAAACAAATGACGGTAGTTTTACATTTAAAGCTGTAGTGGATGGAGAAATATGGAGCCTGAAAGTCAAAAGTTTAAAACATTATTATATTTTTGTTTAAAAGTGTATTGTGTTTACACTGCGCCCATATGACATATAACAAGGTTAAAGTATGCTCATCCGCCATACCTATTTGTATTTGAAATGTGTTATTACATATAAATAAGATATACATTTACATAAGGGCTAAAGCACTCAGTGCTTGGCCTGTGAAGCCACGTGTCTTAAAAAGATTGTGTTCTTTTAATTTAGCAGATAAATCAAAAGTGTTGATCTCTTTTCTAAGGGAAGAAATTAGTTGTTGAACCAGTTATGCATATTAGGAAAGATGTATTAGAATACCATTATCATGAACATATTAGGACAGGCAATTAACTGGTCTATCAAGTTTGGTCAGGATCTAAAAGAGTTGAAAGAAAATATTGTCTTGTGTATAAAACAGAACTCGATTAACCATTAATTATCTTTCAGAGTAGTCATCTTATCTTCAACAAGGGTCTTGTAACTACGTAGGGGTAAATGCTAATGTCTCCACCTGCTTTACTATTGAATACCGATGAGCCAAGTTTCATGCACATATTTCATGCATCCTACAGGGATTCAGCTCTTGAAGGTGAGTCTCCTGTAGAAATGCAGTGTCCACATTCAGGGGTTCCAGCACAGCTATTATTTGGAGATCTAAACTCTTTAATATTACATCATGTGAATAGTAACATACTTGATAAAAGAGTCTAATAATAAATAAATAATATAATATTTTCAAAGACTTACTAGTATGTAAACCAAATATGTTTAAATTGTAATATTAAATTCAATACAATATTTAAACAGTAACAATCATAAGTCAAATGTTTTTTTTTAAATAAATATTTAACAGAAACCTGGCAATCAGTTCCTTAAGTTGATAACTTGACCACAGTAAAAAATCAGTTTGGTTTCTGACATGAACCAGACTTTAGAAAGTTTCTGCATTTACGGTCATACTTATGGGAAATCTATTAAGATAAAGGGTTTCATCACAAAGATTGTAAGAAAAACCCCTTGAAACTTTTTACTTATTTATATCTTCAAAAACATTACATTTTAATTATCTAATGCTTGTAGGAAAACAAATTTAAGCAATAATAAATGCAATGGTGCTGTAAAGACAATGGGGCACATTTACTTACCCGGTCCAGTCGCGATCCAGCGGCGCGTTCTCTGCTCTGCATTCGGGTCCGGCCGGGATTTATGAATGTAGTTCTTCCGCCGTCCACCAGGTGGCGCTGCTGCGCTGAAAGTCATCTCATCGCGCCGGAATGCACCACCTCGGACCAGGTGAAGGTAAGCGCTCCCCAAGCGACACTTTTTCGGTTTTTAAATGCGGCGGTTTTTCCGAATGCGTCGGGTTTTCGTTCGGCCACGCCCCCCGATTTCCGTCGCGCGCATGCAGGCGCCGATGCGCCACAATCCGATCGCGTGCGCCACAATCCCGGGGCAATTCAGGTACAATCGGCGCAAATCGGAAATATTCGGGTAACACGTCGGGAAAACGCGAATCGGGCCTTTAGTAAATGACCCCCAATATTTAGAGTTTAAATTTGCATTGTTGTATTTTAAGCACTAAATTAAAACATTTCATCTATTAGCATTCATTGCCTATAATCATTCTAATTGTAGGAAACCATTAAATGATTAAAATATTTCATCATATTGTAAAGTAGATATCAAATTAACTTACTGTGTATTGAAAAAGCTGTAAAGGTGATTTTTTCAAAGTATTTCTCCAAAACCATAATCTTCATGCTGAATAGAAAAATCACTGATAGACACAAGAATACCTTGAACGAATTTTGGTAACCCATTTTTTTATCCATACACTCAGCTTTCTTCAGTTTCCAGACTACCACAGTTTGCTTTCTTTGTCTGTGTACATGCAGATTTTGTCATGATGAACACACCCAGTTAAGCACATCCTTTTATAACTAATGAAGACAAGTACCAATTGTACTGGCTCGTGACACATTGTACTTCATGTTAGTTGAGTAATTTAAGTAATAACTATTGTGATTCATTCTGAAAAAAATGAAAATTTGGCAAGTTCAAAAATAATTCTTCATTTTCAAAGTTTCTGGAATGTCTGCTTTATGACGACACAGGTTTTGTAAGTGTCCTCTAATTTTTCTAGGATGTTGTGAGGCTTAGAACTTTAGGTGCAATGTTTTTTCTCATTTTCATGAAAATTGCCAATACTAATGTTTTGAGGGACAACTCAGCTTTCAGGTTAAAACTAAACAGAAGTGCAACTTCTAAACTCTTGAATTTTTTGGGGAAAATACATTCATTTAGGCCAAAAATGACACTTTCACAATGAATGAAATGTTCTGTAAAGTTTGATGCCCAATTTTTCCCAGGTGTACCAATACACCATATGTGTTGGTAAACTGCTGTATCGGCACATGGCCGGGCATGGAATGAAAGCAGTGCCATTCAGCGTAGATATGTATTTATCTCATTGTACAGTTTATAAAATTTTAATTTTTTTGATAATGCAAACAAATGAGGGCATATTATTTACGGGATGAGATACACTGCATAGTTAATTAATTTCAGGTCTGTAGCTTATTCCCAAGATTTTATTAACCATTTCCCTTTGTCCTTCAATCCTCTTCTGACGTGCTGGAGTAGAAAGGCGTCGCAAAAAGTACGCTTAATGGCAGCCGTAAATTCCCCATATGGCGGCCATTAAGGGGTTAAAAAAAATTTCAGTGGTATCCAGAAAAAAGCGGTGAGAACAAATACTCATATACATATATGTGATATGCTTATATATAAATATGATATACATTATTTACAAAAAACCCTAATATTTAAAAATAAAGCCAAAAAAACATGGCTATGTATATCAGCTTGTAAGCTTGAAACTCACACCACCAGTGTGGAATAATAACACATTTTGACAAAAACAAGTTGCAATGATAGATCATGGTGTTCCGACCCCTATGAGCATGCCATTTTTATTGGTATCCATTTGAATACTTTTTTGGTTCACTGGTACTTGGTAAAGTTTGTGTCTCCCCAGCATTAAACAGTTCAAGTGATGGAGGCACCGATTTTCAATTGCTGAGTTTTTCAAAGATTTTCTAGAAGGGCTAGTACTAATATGTAACCTAGTATCATATAAGGTAAGCATATAAGGTTGGAAAAAGACTCAAGTCCCCCCACCCCCAATCACTGCACTCAGGGGCGGACTGGGAATTTAAAGCGGCCCTGGAAAAAAATGTAAAAGTGGCCCCATTCTGTGGGTGTCATCAAAACAAGTAGGCGTGGCCATGTTATATGGGTGGGTGGTACACAAACTGTTTATAGATGGTCTAAAACAACATGTACAGCCCAGCGAAAGAGACTCACACTGCCTCCCTTATACAGGAATAAAGCTTCTGAAAGAGCACAACTTAAAGGGAACCTGTCACCAGGAGACCCATTTTTAGCACTCCCCCAGTCCCCACAGAGCATAGTACAAACACTGCCAAAGTGTTTTTGTATAAAAAATTGGTTTTCCAGAAAAAAAAGATATGTTATATTGTACCTTTCATTAGCATGTGTTGTGTGACTAGGCAGTTGCCAAATGGGAGGGGCTGGAAAGGAGCAGTTCCCCCCCCACCCTTGGGAAACCACTCCTCCATGTGACCTTTTCAAATATATGAAAACACCCATCACTTGGCTTAGCGACGCCCCCTGCTCCTCTACAGCCAATCCCGAGTGTGGGGAGTTATTATATATTTGAAAAGGTCACATGTTTCCCAAGGGTGGGGGTGTTATACAAAAACCCTTTGGCAGCGTATGTACTATGCTCTGTGGGGACTGGGGGAGTGCTAAAAATGGGTCTCCTGGTGACAGGTTCCCTTTAATACTGACTTATATATACAAAGAAAAAAAACTACTACAAAACATCCGATAAACAAGAATGTAACTACTATAATACTGCTCCTAAGTAAAATATACTATAATAACGCATTTTATGTACAAGAATATAACTACTATAATACTGCCCCTATGTGCAAGAATATAACTACTATAATACTGCCCCCTATGTACAAGAATATAACTACTATAATACTGCCCCCTATGTACAAGAATATAACTACTATAATACTGCCCCCTATGTACAGGAATATAACTACTATAATACTGCCCCTATGTACAGGGATATAACTGCTATAATACTGCCCCCTATGTACAAGAATATAACTGCTATAATACTGCCCCCTATGTACAGGAATATAACTACTATAATACTGCCCCCTAGGTACGGGAATATAGTTACTATAATACTGCCCTTATGTACAGGAATATAACTACTATGCCATATACCACCGCCAGCCCCCCCAGTATATATCTAGCCCCCCCTGTATATAGCCAAACAACCACCCCAGTATGCAGTCAGCCCCTCATATATATTGCCAGCCTGTCCCCCCCTGTATATAGCCAAACTGTCCCCCTAGTATACAGCCAGCCCCCCTGTATATTGCCAGCCAGTACCCCCAGTATACAGCCAGCCCCCCTGTATATAGACAAACTGCCCTCTGTGTATTGCCAGCCTGTACCCCTAGTATACAGCCAGCCCCCCTGTATATAGACAAAATGCCCCCCTGTATATTGCCATCCTGTACCCCCAGTATACAGCCAGCCCCCCTGTATATAGACAAACTTCCCCCTAGTATACAGCCAGCCCCCCTGTATATTGCCATCCTGTACCCCCAGTATACAGCCAGCCCCCCCTGTACATAGCCAGACATTCCACCCCACCCCCCAACCCCCAGTATATAGTCAAAGCTCTCCCACCCCCAATTATACAGCCTGGCGGCCCCCCCAGTATGCATCCTGCCGCCTCCCCCTCTATATAGCCAGCCTGCTCGTACATTAAATTAATGCAACAGCTTCTCACCTTTCCAGCGATCCACCGAAGCTCCGCTGCTACACTCCGGCAGGTGGTGACAGCTCATTGAGCGCTAGCGGCTCACAGAATTGAAGTCAGCCGCGTGCCGACGTCATATTCTCTGCGACGCCGGCACCCACGGAGCTGTCACCACCGGCCGGAGTGTAGCAGTGGAGCTTCGTTGGATCGCTGGAAAGGTGAGAAGCTGTTTGTTTTTTTTTTCAACCGGCCCCACCAGCCCCGGACCCGCCCCGGAACAGCCCCAGACTGCATACCCCCCCCCCCAGCTGCTGTGTATGCGCCATCTAGCTCAGGTTGATTAGTCCTGTCTGGAAAGTTCAGACAGCTCCTGTGTATGTGGAATTAATGGGTTTATGTACAGCATCCAGCTTTCATAAGGTCCTGAATTTTGTAATTGTTTTTTGAGCAAAACCACTCAGTTCAGGGATTAACCAATTTATGTTTCTGCATCAGTGTTGCTACAGGATTCTCAAGGTACGCTTGGTTCACACTGCATAAAAACATATGGTAGATGTCCTTTAAAGGAGTATTCCCATTTAAGCAAATACATGTTTTAGTTTGTATAATGAAAAGTTATATAGTTTTCAAATATACATTCTGTATCAACTCCTAAAGGTTTTCGAGATCTCTGCTTGCTGTCATTCTATAGAAAGCTTCTATGTTTATTTCCAGTGGACAGAAATCTGACCATGGTCACACAGGTGCACAGCTCGTTATAATACATAACTCTGATTACTCTCTGTGATACTAACAAGCCATGCACCTGTGTGACCAAGGTCATAGATCTCAACCACTCCCCATCCCAGTACTCCTCCTGACAGGACACTTCCCAAGCACCCTGGAAACCACTCGGAACACCACCATAACTCTTCCTGAGAAGCAACCCGTACACCACTGATATCAAATGAGCAGAGGGTGTGCTATTCAAACACCATGATTTGAATGTGGTCAAGTCTTTGGATATGTCCGCCACCGGTGCCAGGAACCTACAAAAACTAATGACTTTCTGTACAGTGAGTCAGGTGCGTCCCTGTGGGATGCCCTGTGGGAGCATATCTACTACAGGTTTAAGACCTGATGTGGATACTTTATGTCTAATCTGAAAGCCAGGATCAACCAGGCCAAGGGAGAAATCTCGATTGTAGGACAGAGGAGAGAGTGGGCCAGGGCAAATGGACATCAACCCACCTCAACAAGGCTCCATCCCACGCCTTAAGAGTAGTCTTGTATTAAGGAGAGAGGTTTGTCCTGCCTGCCCAAGGGCCTTCAGATGACCAGAGAGCTGCCACTATGGGGCAGGGGCTGCACTGCTCCTCTATTGCCACCTATAGCTTGCGCCAGGCTCCATGTATGAGATTGAGTATGTAGGAAAACACTGTGGCCCAATGGTATAAAGAATATCTGGAAGGCCCCACCCCTCCACCTTAGGTTTAGAGAGAGTGGAATAGGCCACCCAAGGTCTTGAGGAACCCCAGACAAAGCGAGCAGCCATGTAGCGTAGTTTATGTAGGAATGTGCCAGGAATCGTTCATGGGACCGTCTGAAATACATATATTTTGGGGAGTATATCCATTTTTAGAGCATTCATCCTTCCCATCCACGAGAGCGGCAGCTTATCCCAAGAGGCCAAATCCCTCTCCAAGGCACTAAGCAATGGAATATAATAAAGATTGTATGCTCTGCTGGGATCGGAGGGTATGAGGACTCCCAAGTGTTTCATGGACCCATTGAACCATTTGAAGGGGAGAGACACACTTACATCAGAAACCACCTGCTCAGGGAGATTAATATTGAGCAGCTCTGATTTAGAAACATTACCCCTAAAGTTAGATACCAAAGCATACCTATCCTCCTCTCGCAAAATCGCCGGGAAGCTGGTTTTGAGGTTAGTGACATACAGCAGCAGACCGTCTACAAAGATTGACATCTTGTAAACAGCGATCCCCACACCTCCTTCCCTGTGATCTCCTTGTTAGCCCTGATGGCATTAGGTAGGGACTCCATTGCTAAGATGTACAGCAGTGGAAGCGAGGGGCACCCAAGTATGGTCCTTTTGCAGACAGGGAAAAAGTCAGAGAGGAGATGTGCTTTAAGGAATGATAAAGGGCTGTAATCCTAGCCAACATGACAGGGCTCAGGCCAATGCTACATAATGTAGCCTCTAGAAAACCCAACCCTACCCTGTTGAAGGCCTTTTTGACCCCCATAAGACATAATAGAATCTTCTGGGCTCTGGCTCTGTGGATTAGGCTCTTGTTGAGAAGGACCTTGGAGTACTAGTAGATCATAAATTCATTAACAGCATGCAATGTAAATCAGATGCCTCTAAAGCCAGTAGGATCTTGTCATGTATCGAAAGTGGTATGGACTCTCATGATAGCAATGTAATATTACCACTGTACAAGACATTGGTTCGGCCTCACCTGGAATATGATGTCAAGTTCTAGGCACTGACATCATATGCCCTGGAGCTGGAGAGGGTTCAACTTAGAGCCACAAAAATAATAAGGGGTATGGAGGGTCTTAGTTATGAGGAAAGATTAAAACAACTAGAGTTATTTAGTCTGGAAAAGAGACGACTACGAGGGGACATGATTAATTTATATAAATATATGAATGGTCCATACAAAAAATATGGTGGTAAGTTGTTTCAGATTAAAGCAAATCAAAAGACGAGGGGGCACTTACTCCATCTGGAGAAATCAAAGTTTAATCACCAGAGGCGACAGGGCTTTTTTCTATGAAAACTGTCAATCTGATCACAGCAGGGACAGCGGAGAGCTTCAAGAAGGGACTAGATGCCTTTTTACACCTAAATAACATTGATGGTTATGTTATATAGAATTGTTTCCCCTAAATCCCTTCCTCATGCAATCCCTTCCCTTCCTTGGTTGAACTTAATGGACAAGTGTCTTTTTTCAACCATATAAACTATGATACTATGAGATATGGGCCTAAAATTTGCACAGTGTATGGGGTGCCTACCCAGTTTAGTCAAGATCACTTGTTAGCTTCCTCCAAAGTGACCTGGGTTCACAGGAGGGATATCAATTTGTCTGCTCTAGCCATCGATTCTTTGCCGGAAATTGCAAGTTGTAATTTGGCCAAATGGGAGGACCATAGCTGTTGTCAGCTGTGATACAGAAGTCCTGCCTTCAAAGAGGACCACCTCACACATTTGTTTAGTGTAGATGAGCATACCATTCTGTAGGAACCGCTGTGCAGATTATGGGGGAATTAGAATTTTCTGTCTAGCTCCCATGGTTGCTGAGAAATCAGTCCCAGTATCTGACTATTGTAATCCTGTGTACTGTCAGAGAGGAGGTACTGGAGCTGTAGGAGGGAGCATGTGTTATGGTAATCTTCTCTGAAGCTGTCCAATCAGGAAAACTAAAAAACTACTCTGGACTCTCTATATTCATACTGTTTTCATATAGTTCATATATATCAAAAGTGTTATAAGGTAAGAGTTGGAGTGGACAATCTTCTTCTGCACACGGTTCAGAGTCTGACACTAGATGGATAATCATTTGTAGTGTAAGACTGTCTAGTTGCACATTTTACCTCCAATTAGCTGGCACAGAAAAGTGCAAGTTATGACTTAAGAATTCTGTCTTAAACAGATTAACCCCTAGGCGTACCAGGACATTATACTGCATCCCTGTGGTTAGATACTTAGCGCATCGGGATGTAGTATAACGTCCAGATTCTGGGACCGGCTCACGAATGGAGCCGGCACCAGAAGCAGCGGCTGTCAGCTGTCTATCACAGCTGACACCGCGCTCTAACACCCGCGATCGGAGCCGACTCCAATGGGCACTTTTATATATTACATTCCCCTGATCATGCAGCAGAATCTTCTATAAATGTATCCCTCTATTCCATGGTTTTTTTTTACATATATCCTCCTTTGTATGACTAAACAATCTAAACAGAAACCAAACTAGACTTGCCCTTGTGACTCAGGCATATGCGATCCCTAGATATGTTATTTTTACTAATACATCCTATACTCTACCTACTTGCTGTCATATAGGCTCAGATATACTTCAGCAAATGTTGTAAAAGCAGCACAGTACCCATGGATACTGCTGGATATATACCCTTCCTGATGATGACAACATCCAGGCTCCCCACAGGGGGCACAAGGCACACTGCACTATGCTGCCAACATTAATTGCATCAACAGTCAATGTGCAGTAATCACCATGTTATCTATAGCAGAGAAGAAATGTGCCTGAAAATGGTTTAAGGACCAATACATTTAACTAGGGTTAGGATAGCCAGCTAGGTAGAAATCTGTGGGCAGAACAGTTGTATATTCCACGCGTAACTTCCTATTGGGTTTAAAGATGCTACTAGATCATTAGGGTAGGTAGCATGCTGGATCTTCTAAAATTAATAATCCTATGTTTAGCAATTTGCCATTGTATTCTTGTCCTCCATTCCCCTAACAATCTTGGTTGCTCTCTTCTGCTCCAAATACGAAAAAGGTCACGGTCCAGCCAAAACTCCAGTTCAATAAAGCTTTATTTAACATGCATCATAGAAGGTTCCAATACATTAATTGCGTCTCGGTGTCTACGCGTTTCGAGCGGAAGCTCCGCTCTTAATCATGACAAACATACAATGACAAACCATCTTAACACACATTTAAAATTCCCTCCCGGTGGCGTAATCCTATCCCCTCCCTCTGCATCACTTCCGGTCAGTTCATGAATATGCATGGGAGTAGGGGGCCGATACTCATGCTCTGGTAACTATAAACTTACATTGTTTCTAAATTCTTACTTAGAGTATAGTTGAATTATTGCTAGTTAATATTAAATGGCGTGAAGGAGACAAAGCGCCCCGCAACAATGTCGCTCTTGGGTTGGAGACGGAAATTACCTCTTCATCCCGTGGGGAGCGATCACGTTACATCCCATTACTAAAAACAGATCCCATTCTAGATAAAATACTATCAGAGGGACACAGAGTTGTCTCACGAAAGGGTAAAACTCTGGGTAACATGCTTTCACCTTCCCTCTTTGAGTCAAAGAAACAAAATACAATTACCTGGTTAGAAACACAAGGATTTTATAAGTGTGGAGCTCCAAGATGTACCACCTGCAAATTTGCAGTAAACAAAAAGAAATTTTTTACCAACAGTGAGGGAAACCAGGAATTCCCAATAAAGGGCTTTATTAATTGTAATTCACAAAATGTTATATATGTCATCATATGTTCTGTTTGTAACCTCATGTATGTGGGTCAGACCACAAGAAAATTCAAAACTCGATTTTACGAACATTTGTATGACATTTCTCATCCTGAGGGAAGGAACTTATCAGCAGCATCGAGACATTTTGTTACTGCCCATGGAGGCAACTATAAGGATCTGAAAACATTTGTCATTGAAAAAATACACAAACCAATCAGAGGGGGTAACATCACTGATATCTTGTGTAACCGGGAAGCATTCTGGATTTTTAATTTAAATACTCGTTCTCTGTTTGGTTTGAACATGAGAAAGGAAATCATGTATCATTATTGCAAGAAATAAGCTAACCACCAAGTTTGGACACCCAACTGCTGCTTTAATTCAACATATTTACACATATGGTGCACGACACACAATCCAGATAGGTACTAATAATATTATAATAATACCGTTATGTGTAACAGGAAACAATAAGTGATTTTAATTAATTTTTAAATATGTACTTCTTTTGTTTTTGATTTTAGTCCTATGACGTCGTCCCGCAACGTGATCGCTCCCCACGGGATGAAGAGGTAATTTCCGTCACCAACCCAAGAGCGACATTGTTGCGGGGCGCTTTGTCTCCTTCACGCCATTTAATATTAACTAGCAATTAGAGATGAGCGAACATACTCGTCCGAGCTTGATGCTCGTTCGAGCATTAGCGTACTCGAAACTGCTCGTTGCTCGGACAAATACTTAGCCCGCTCGAGAAAATGCCAGCTCACGCCGTTTTGCTTTTTGGCGGCCAGAAACAGAGCCAATCACAAGCCAGGAGACTCTGCACTCCACCCAGCATGACGTGGTACCCTTACACGTCGATAGCAGTGGTTGGCTGGCCAGATCAGGTGACCCTGGGATAGACTAGCCGCTGCCCGCGCTGCTCGGATCATTCTGTGTCTGGATGCCGCTAGGGAGAGAGCTGCTGCTGGTCAGGGAAAGCTTTAGGGTGTTCTATTAGAATAGTGTTAGGCAGGAGTGATTCTACAAGAACCCAACAGCCCTTCTTAGGGCTACAATAACGTTATACTTTTTTTTTTTTGGTTTGCTTGTGGCTGGGCTTGCTGGCACATGTAGTGCAGCTAGTACCATATTGTGAGGAATTTGCAGGGGGACCTGCTACCGTTGTGTTTAGCTCTTAGTGACAGACATATCCACCTCAAACACCAAAGTGGGAAAATTTATTAGGGGTTGGATTTCAATTAGGCACAGTCTGCCATTTACTTTTTATTTTACGTTTATTTTTTCATAACTCAGCGTCATCTCATCTGGCATAGCAGTGTGCTTTCATACTTGGCTAGAAAATAGCCATAGGAGAATCCAAACGGCTTACTTACGCCTACACTAGCGTTATATATATTTTATTTCTGGTTGATCTGCTGTTGGCTGTCCTTGCTGCAGTGCATCTACTAGCAAATTGTGAGGAATTTGTAGTGAGACTTGCGACCTTTGTGTTTAGCGCTTAGTGACGCACATATCCATCGCAAAGACCGAAGTGGGAAAATTTATTAGGGGTTGGATTTCAATTAGGCACAGTCTGGCAGTTTCTTTTTATTTTACGTTTATTTTTTCATAACTCAGCGTCATCTCATCAGTGTGCTTTCATACTTGGCTAGAAAATACCCAAAGGAGAATCCAAACGGCTTACTTACGCCTACAATAGCGTTATATATATTTTATTTCTGGTTGATCTGCTGGTGGCTGTCCTTGCTGCAGTGCATCTACTAGCAAATTGTGAGGAATTTGTAGTGAGACTTGCGACGGCTGTGTTTAGCGCTTAGTGACGCACATATCCATCGCAAAGACCGAAGTGGGAAAATTTATTAGGGGTTGGATTTCATTTAGGCACAGTCTGGCAGTTTCTTTTTATTTTACGTTTATTTTTTCATAACTCAGCGTCATCTCATCAGTGTGCTTTCATACTTGGCTAGAAAATAGCCAAAGGAGAATCCAAACGGCTTACTTACGCCTACAATAGCGTTATATATATTTTATTTCTGGTTGATCTGCTGGTGGCTGTCCTTGCTGCAGTGCATCTACTAGCCAATTGTGAGGAATTTGTAGTGAGACTTGCGACCTTTGTGTTTAGCGCTTAGTGACGCACATATCCATCGCAAAGACCGAAGTGGGAAAATTTATTAGGGGTTGGATTTCAATTAGGCACAGTCTGCCATTTCCTTTTTATTTTACGTTTATTTTTTCATAACTCAGCGTCATCTCATCTGGCATAGCAGTGTGCTTTCATACTTGGCTAGAAAATAGCCATAGCAATAGGATAGCATCGTTGGGTTTTAAAAACTAAAAAACACAAAAAAAACTAAAAAACACAAAAAAAAATTTAAAAAAAATTAAAGTTATAACTTTAATTTTCAAAATGTTTAACCCGAGGGCTGGGGGTAGAGGACGAGGGCGGGGACGTGGGCGTCCAACTACTGCAGGGGTCAGAGGACGTGGTCCTGGGCGGGGTGAGACACCACCTGCTGATGAGGGAGCAGGGGAACGCCGCAGAGCTACACTCCCTAGGTTCATGTCTGAAGTTACTGGGACTCGTGGTAGAGCACTGTTGAGGCCAGAACAGTGCGAACAGGTGATGTCGTGGATTGCCGACAATGCTTCGAGCAATTTATCCACCAGTCAGTCTTCCACGCAGTCCACCCATGTCACCGAAATCGGCACTCCTCCAGCTCCTGCACCTCAGCCTCCTCCCCCCCAGTCTGCCCCCTCCCATGAAAATTTGGCATTTGAACCGGCATACTCTGAGGAACTTTTTTCTGGACCCTTCCCACAGTCACAAACCACTTGTCCGGTTGCTGCTGAGCAATTTTCCGATGCCCAGGTTTTCCACCAGTCGCAGTCTGTGGGTGATGATGACCTTCTTGACGTAGTGGAAGAAGTGTGTAAAGAGGTGTCCGACGATGAGGAGACACGGTTGTCAGACAGTGGTGAAGTTGTTGTCAGGGCAGGAAGTGCGAGGGGGGAGCAGACTGAGGGATCGGAGGATGATGAGGTGACAGACCCAAGCTGGGTTGAGAGGCCGGGTGAACACAGTGCTTCTGAGATGGAGGAGAGTCCTCGACCAGAACAGGTTGGAAGAGGCAGTGGTGGGGCCAGACGGAGAGGCAGGGCCAGAGCAGGTGCATCAGCGCCAAATGTGTCACGTAGTGAAGCTCCTGCGGCGAGGGCTCCCGCGGCGAGGGCTAGATTTTCAGAAGTCTGGAGGTTCTTTAAGGAAACACCGGATGACCGACGGACTGTGGTGTGCAACCTTTGCCAAACCAGGATCAGCAGGGGTTCCACCACTACTAGCTTAACTACCACCAGTATGCGCAGGCATATGAATGCTAAACACCCCACTCAGTGGCACCAAGCCCGTTCACCTCCGGCCGTGCACACCACTGCTCCTTCCCCTGTGTCAGCTGATAGTCAGCCCCCTGCCCAGGACCCTGGCACAAAAACCCCATGGTCGCCTCCACGATCCTCCACAGCATCCACCAGCGTTCAGCTCTCCATATCCCAGACGCTGGAGCGGAAAAGGAAATATAGTGCAACCCACCCGCACGCCCAAGCCCTTAATGTCCACATCTCCAGATTGCTTAGCCTGGAGATGCTGCCCTATAGGCTAGTAGAGACCGAGGCCTTTCGCAACCTCATGGTGGCGGCCGCCCCTCGGTATTCGGTCCCCAGCCGCCACTACTTTTCCCGATGTGCCGTCCCAGCCCTGCACCAGCACGTGTCAGACAACGTCATCCGTGCCCTGACCAACGCCGTTTCTGACAAGGTCCACCTGACCACGGACACGTGGACGAGTGCTGCCGGGCAGGGCCACTATATATCGCTGACGGCACATTGGGTTAACTTGGTGGAGGCTGGGACCGAGTCTGACCCTGCGGCTGGTCATATACTGCCGACGCCGAGGATTGCGGGGCCTACCTCGGTCCAGGTCTTTCAGGCCTACTATGCCGCCTCCTCCTCCCACCCCTCCTCCACCTCCTCCTCCGAACTACCATCCGTGGGCATGGCGCCATCAGTCGCTAGCTCTAGGCACAGCAGCAGTGCCGTCGCTAAGCGACAGCAGGCGGTGCTCAAACTGCTGAGCCTAGGCGATAAAAGGCACACCGCCCAAGAGCTATTACAGGGCATCACGGCGCAGACTGATCTGTGGCTGGCACCGCTGAACCTGAAGCCAGGCATGGTTGTGTGTGACAACGGCCGTAACCTGGTGGCGGCTCTGCAACTCGGCAGACTGACACATGTGCCATGCCTGGCCCATGTGTTAAATCTGATAGTTCAGCGTTTCCTCAAGACATACCCCAATCTGTCTGATTTGCTCACGAAGGTGCGCCGCATCTGTGCGCATTTCAGGAAGTCCAGCACAGATGCTGCCACTCTCAGGGCAGCGCAGCGCCGCCTCCAACTGCCCGCTCACCGACTGTTGTGCGACGTGCCCACGAGGTGGAATTCAACATTAACCATGTTATCCAGAGTTTACCAGCAGCGCAGAGCGATTGTAGACTGCCAGATGTCAACTTCCACCAGAACTGGTAGTCAGGTCAGTCAGCTTCCTCAAGTCTACAATGAGGAGTGGACGTGGATGTCTGATATCTGTCAGGTGCTGAGTAACTTCGAGGAGTCAACACAGATGGTCAGTGGCGATGCCGCCATCATCAGCCTCACCATCCCGCTGCTTGGCCTGTTGAAAAACTCTCTGATCAGCATGAAGTCGGAAGCTTTGCGCTCGTCACAAGAGACGGGGGAAGAAGATTCCCTTGTTGATAGCCAAAGCACCCTTAGGTCTGTTTCTCAGCGCATATCGGAGGAGGTGGAGGTGGAGGAGGATGAGGAGGAAGAGGAGGAGAATGTTGGTGAGACACAAGAGGGGACCATTGTTGAGTCCTTCACTGTTCAGCGTGTATGGGCAGAAGAAGAGGAGTTGGAGGAGGAGGAAATGGACAGTCAGGCCAGTGAGGGGAGTGAATTCTTACGCGTTGGTACTCTGGCGCATATGGCAGATTTCATGCTAGGCTGCCTATCCCGTGACCCTCGCGTTCAAAGAATTTATTCCAGCACCGATTACTGGGTATTCACTCTCCTGGACCCACGGTACAAGCAAAATCTTTCCACTCTCATCCCTGGAGAAGAAAGGAGTGTGAGAATGCATGAATACCAGCAGGCCCTGGTGCACAAGCTGAAACACTATTTCCCTTCTGACAGCGCTAGCGGCAGAGTGCGTAGTTCTGCGGGACAAGTAGCGAGGGAGAGTAGGCGAGCAGGCAGCTTGTCCAGCACTGGCAAGGGTACGCTTTACAAGGCTTTTGCCAGCTTTATGTCACCCCAGCAAGACACTGTCACCTGTCCCCAGTCTCGGCAGAGTAGGGCTGATCTTTACAGAAAGATGGTGAGGGAGTACGTAGCTGACCATACCATCGTCCTAAATGATCACACAGATCCCTACAACTACTGGGTTTCAAAGCTGGACATGTGGCACGAACTGGCGCTGTACGCCTTGGAGGTTCTTGCCTGCCCTGCCGCTAGCGTCTTGTCTGAGCGGGTTTTCAGTGCAGCTGGTGGCATCATCACCGATAAGCGTACACGCCTGTCGACTGACAGCGCTGACAGGCTGACGCTTATTAAGATGAATAAAGCCTGGATTTCTCATAATTTCCAATCTCCACCAGGTGAAGGAAGCTCAACCTGAATAATTTATGCACTCCTCCTCTTCCTCATTTTCCTCCTTCTCCTCCTCTTTGTACAGTAAAGCAGAGGAAACTGGCTATTTTTTGACAGGGCCCACTGGCTCTAGCTATAGTACTTTATGCATTTAATTTTTCTGGAGGGCCACCTACCCGGTCCTCTGTTTTAAACAATTTTTGGGAGTGCCACATACAGGCACTCAATCTATTCAATTTTTCTGGAGGGCCACCTACCTGCTCCTCTGGTTTGAAAACTTTTTTGGACTGCCACATACAGGCACTCAATCTATTTCATTTTTCTGGAGGGCCACCTACCTGCTCCTCTGGTTTGAAAACTTTTTTGGACTGCCACATACAGGCACTCAATCTATTTCATTTTTCTGGAGGGCCACCTACCTGCTCCTCTGGTTTGAAAACTTTTTTGGACTGCCACATACAGGCACTCAATCTATTCCATTTTTCTGGAGGGCCACCTACCTGCTCCTCTGGTTTGAAAACTTTTTTGGACTGCCACATACAGGCACTCAATCTATTTCATTTTTCTGGAGGGCCACCTACCTGCTCCTCTGGTTTGAAAACTTTTTTGGACTGCCACATACAGGCACTCAATCTATTTCATTTTTCTGGAGGGCCACCTACCTGCTCCTCTGGTTTGAAAACTTTTTTGGACTGCCACATACAGGCACTCAATCTATTCCATTTTTCTGGAGGGCCACCTACCTGCACCTTTAATCTACTACTAGTTCACTGCCTCCATACATGGTCCCCTTATCAAACGAGCTGTGTCAGGCAGAATTTTGGGTTGTTTTCATGGCTTCCATGTTAACTTTGTCGCCACCCTGCTGTGTAATCCACAAAATATACTGGCAAACTTTTATCATGTACCAATATTATTTGAGCGCTTCTTGCTCACCTCCTTTGGTTCCTCTCTGCCACCCATTGGTTTGAAGCCTGAGTCCATTTAGGGTATGTCGCCATGCCACTCTCTATAGTGTCAGGGTCAATTATTGGATGTTTTAGATGCTATCTAGCTTCATTCTGTCATAATGGTGCGATTAAGCAGCCTCAGAGGCATCCATGCATGCTGCCCCTGCTGTTTCCTGTCCATTTCCGTGGTGTTTCCATCCTTTTCTGAGGTTCCCAGGTGTTTGGCCAAGCTTCCCTGTGCAGAGCCTTGGTCCCCTTGAAAAATGCTCGAGTCTCCCATTGACTTCAATGGGGCTCGTTATTCGAGACGAGCACTCGAGCATCGGGAAAAGTTCGCCTCGAATAACGAGTACCCGAGCATTTTAGTGCTCGCTCATCTCTACTAGCAATAATTCAACTATACTCTAAGTAAGAATTTAGAAACAATGTAAGTTTATAGTTACCAGAGCATGAGTATCGGCCCCCTACTCCCATGCATATTCATGAACTGACCGGAAGTGATGCAGAGGGAGGGGATAGGATTACGTCACCGGGAGGGAATTTTAAATGTGTGTTAAGATGGTTTGTCATTGTATGTTTGTCATGATTAAGAGCGGAGCTTCCGCTCGAAACGCGTAGACACCGAGACGCAATTAATGTATTGGAACCTTCAATGATGCATGTTAAATAAAGCTTTATTGAACTGGAGTTTTGGCTGGACCGTGACCTTTTTCGTATTTGGAGTGGAACAATTGCCTGAGCAGCAAGGTCGTCCGTGCCGACCCTACTTCAAGTGCCCATTATCAAAGGAGAGGTGAGCTGGTAATTTTGCTCTCTTCTGCACCAGTTTCAGTATTTTTATATACTGGTGCCCAATATTGTACACATTGAGGCACATTTACTAACCAGTCCTGACGTGTTACCTGAAAGTGCATTGTCTGACCGGAATGCATTGCGCCGTGATTAACTATGATCGTGCGCCCGATATCCTGCATGTGACGCTTCCCCGTTCAGGTCCGCCGAAG
The DNA here is from genome assembly GCF_040894005.1 of Engystomops pustulosus. Classification (NCBI taxonomy): domain Eukaryota; kingdom Metazoa; phylum Chordata; class Amphibia; order Anura; family Leptodactylidae; genus Engystomops; species Engystomops pustulosus. The sequence goes on from NC_092411.1 coordinate 174,486,563, forward strand.
TTCACCTTCTTCTTCCTGGTCTATGTAAGTGCTTGATCTTGCGACACAATTTGAAAGTAAAATCCCACCCTCTGTCCGAATCAGTCGCATCGTCCGATGGCCTGCCCCCCACCCCCCATTTCTGTTGCCTGAAAGCCAAAAAATTTGTGGAAAAATTTGGGTGATATCTTCTGTGTGTAAATTAGGCAAAAATTATCAAAAAAAATCAAAATCTTCTGCTTTCCGGGCAATAATACAACCCTGTCTGCTTTATGTTGACACGGTTATTTAGACATCCACTTACAGTATTATGTTATGAGGCTTAGAGAATTTTCGGAAAAAATGGCTTTGGTTGGCTCAGTTTTTACGACTTTCACTGTGCGCTCCAAATGATACATCTAATTTATTCTTTGATTCGGTACAATCACGGTGATACCAAATTTATATAGGTTTTATTGAATCTGTTTTAATACATTTTTAAAAATTACGCCCCTGTGCCAGTTTTCTGTCAGACATTGCACTTCTTTCTCGTGCACACTGATTGCACATGTATTTAAGAAGTGTCAGCGCCACATCGTGGCTGCACCATACGCAACATGATACAAATTTCTGCACATTTACCATCCAGAGTCTGACAGAAATGTTTAGCATGCTCCATGTTAAAGGTGCACCAAAAAAAGTTGGTGCACTCTTTTAGAGCAGTGCAGGGAGCGCCAAATTCATGCAGAATATGCACCACAAATCTTGAATATGGCGCCCTATGCACACTTCACAGGCAAACTGCACATATAGGGGCACATTTACTAAGGGTCCGCAGCCGCGAATCTGTCGGGTTTTTCCCGAATATTTCCGCTTTGCGCTGTATTTCACGGGATTGTGGCGCACGCGATCGATTTTTGGCGCAATGTTCGCGAACATCTGCAATCTATTCTGCACAGTGTTCTTTCACTGTGTTCTTCAATTAAATGATTAAATTAAATGTTTTAATTGTATTTTTTTACTGTTCTTTACTCTTTTTTTTTTTTAAATTAAATGCTCGTTATCGAGCAGGGCAAATACTCGTCCGAGCAACGAGCCGGTCCGAGTATGCAGGGGAGGCACAAAGATCTGGCAGGGGACACAGGAAGGGGCTGGAATTTATCAGGGTAGGCTGCTGGTAATTGGCGCTGGCCCTTTAGATTTTACAGAGCTGGCACGCACGCGTGCTCTAGGAGGCGGTACCGCACATGCCAGACCACGGCCATCGCAGAGTCCACCGCTGCAGCTGAAAAAGGTGAGTAGCACGCTGGGCCACTTAGAGGTACATGGGTACACCCGGGACCCAGGATATGGGTCGCAGGGGAACCCGTGACAGTTATTCACTTTATGTTTTACATTACAGATTTTTTTCACACCAGGGATGATTTCTGACCAAGAATGCTGATGCATGCTAAGTGAGTTACAGTTGGGTTCTGCCTGGAGGAAGGACCTGATGCGTTGGGCAGCCCCAGAGAACTGATCTGCCACAGGAAAGATAATCCCATGCTTGACCGCTGAGTGTGAGGGGGTTTTAACCAACAATATTTAGTGTTATCTCTGATCGTGAGTGTAAGCCATTATATTGTCTGCTTGTGAGCCACTTTCCCTGAAAATATTTCTTTCAGCCTGTATCACTGTTTATCTAAAAAAAAATTATTTTTACTTCATTTTATTTTTCTCTTTACAATCCTATAACTCTTCAACTTCTTGTTTCAATAGTTCAACTGCTTTATCTTTATTGTTTTTTGCTCACCTTACTGTATGACTTAACCACATTGGGGAACATTTACTAAGCGCCGTTTGCCAGTTTTCTGTCAGCACATTCTTTCAAGTGCAAACTACTTGCACAGGTATTTAAGAAAGCTCTGTGCCGCGACCATTTTGTGGTGTGGCTACACTATGCTTGATGCAACACAAATTTCTGCACTGAAGGGGGTGTTCTGGTGTGCAGTTAGACTGTGTGCCAAAGTCCTACAGAAATGTGTTGCACGCCCATGTTAAAGGTGCACCACAGAAAAAGTGGTGGACTCTGGCACCTTCTGCACATTACACATGCAAACTGTAGATAGTGCAGCCATGGCACAGCAAACAGAGCTTCTTAGTGCACTCTGACCAAGCTCATTGTGCCCTCTTGAGTCAATTAGACGATCTGGAGAACAGAAACTGACGAAGTTATACAGTATATTCACATCAGAAGCCACTTCTGAACCATCCTCCTGAGATCTGAGATACATATAGAAATTGATCATGTACATTGAGTTTCGAGGACTCGCTCATCTGACCCGAGTAGGCTTTGCGACCAAGCGGCCCTCAAATCCCTGCTGTCAGTGCTCCTGTCTCGCAACATTGCATATACATGGGGTATATGCAATTTTGTATATATTGCATATACAAGGAAGTGAAAGGAGACACTGCAAGCTGTCCCTCCCCTCATGTGCTGTGCTGGAGTGTTACATAGACAGATAGATAGATAAATAGATGATTGATAGATAGATAGATAGATAGATAGATAGATAGATAGATAGCTCTGGTCTCATTGGTCAGCAGCAGGCGCTTTGTGGTGAGGTGACAGAAGGCAGGCTCCGCCCCTCCATCTTGCTGATTGTAGTTTTTTGAGAGCTGGAAACTCTGGTTGCTATGGGCCAAAAAAAATACAAAATGAGGACCAAGAGGCAAAATATTTTGAGGAATGATTCCCAGGGACCCCTGGAGCAGAATTATGTACTTTAGTTTTTTTTTTGTTCAGAACGACAGTTACACTTTAGGTTTGTTGCTTTACTAACCATGCCTACCACAATTTTGATAGTTACTGAGTTTTTGCTCCGGGACCTCCTTCCTCTGACACTTTTACCTTGAGCACTTGTTTATTAGTGTCCCAATATATAACAATCTTTGCATTGTATAGTACTATTTCTATTCTGTTAACTGTTCTATTCTCTCCCACATAATGTATAGTAGTATAGACTGTGTCTATATATAGACTATGTCTACCAAAGACTCTTGTCTGATATTTCCTTCTCCTTCATAATTTTTACCTTGTTTCATATTTTCCTGGACACTCATTGTGAGTGTATGTGGCGTCTCAACTATTTCCTGCTACTAGTGCTACTTTGAGTTGATAAGCTCAGGAGTATTGCATCCACATTTTTGGGGAAACATTTCCCTGGGAAACATTGAAAGGTTCCTTACGGGGTGTCCTCAACAAACATAGTTGAAGAGGGAAAAAGGAAGCAGGATTAATGCTCTCTTCTCTTATATGCAGCAACTGGAGTCTCAGCATAAGCACTTGTTTTAACTTTTAACCCTTAGCAAATTAATGCCAACCCAACAGAATCTTAGAAGCTTGGAAGATGATAGTCAGAAGAGGTTGTTTGAACCAGGGCTGGCACCGGCACTGTTCGTACACAGACAAGTGTCGGGGCCCAGGGCTGGGGGGGGGGGCACATAAGGCTATACATAAGGAATCCATGTGGGTAAGGGGGCCTGCATCTAATGAATCCATAGTGGATGAGGGGGACTTTATATGAAGTAACCATGTGGGGGCTGTACATAAAACAACCATGAGTGAGCTGTACATAAAACAACCATGACGGGACTGTACATAAAATAACCATGCGGGGGCTGTTTGTTATGATAAACTATTGAATATATTAGGGAACAGGAGACTGAAGTTTCTGAAGTTTTAATTCAGCCATGTCAGTTCACTGCATAAGGGCCCACTGAGGCCCGGTCGCCCAGGGGCCTACTGAAACCTGGAGCAGGCCCTCGTTTCAACTCTTCTCTAGGTCCCTATTCGAGTGGCAGAACAAATATGGCTCTCATCTTGCTGAGATGGACAGGCAGCACTCTAAATTCCCACTATCAATAGGCGGACTGGTGTAACGGTTTATGAAAATGAGGCTATAGCCCAGGCATTTCACGACTTCTATTTGACACTGTATAACTTTCCCCATCCCTTTATCACTGCCCCCCTTCACATTCACTTCTTACAACCCTAGGCAATTTTTTAGAAAGTGGTGGAAGAGAGGACCCGCAGGCCCATTTTTTTGTGCAGGATATAACTGGCGATTTAGTCCTTGCCAAATGGACAGAGCCAAGGCTCCAAAGGTTACACTGCCTGCCTTATGAAGTTGCTGTTGCACCCATATAGTATGTGCTCTATATGGGTGCAATAGACCATATCTAGTGCTACCAGTGCATTGCATATCTCATGCATCATATCGCAGTTTGATGAATGCTTGATAGGCCGAAACATCACACTGTGTTGCTGTATGAAACTAAGTTTTCCACAATTACACCACAAAAATCAATGTTGTTGTGCTCAGTCTCTATTTAAACCTAGAGTTAGAGTTAATAGGACCCTCTCACCTCTGTTCTCTATTAAAAACGGGACAAAGCAGGGTTGCCCCCTGTCGCCCATGATCTATGATTATGGAGCACCTCCTTGCCTCTATTTGCCAGGACTCGGTGGGGTCTGAGTTGCTTCCATCTCTACAATTGCTCAGCAATTGCCGATGATATGCTTGTGTATATTATTGATCCGCTCACATCTTTGCCAGCTCTCATGTGAGTGCTCGATACTTATAGCAACCAGGTTCTTGGATTGCTTTTATCAAGCCAAAGTCAAACTCTGGGTGCACCTGGAAGCCAACCAATCCCCGCATCCTCTCGCTCCACTTTTCATCTGTTTAAAGAATGTTTGAATTGCCCTTAGTTATGCTACTCTCTCTGTGCTTCGACCTCTTCTGAGACAACCTGCTCTTTTCTATTCTGATGGCCCTTTGGTTCCCATCATGGGTAACTCTGATTTTCCCCCTGGTAAGGATGATGCTTTATTATAACTAGAGATGATCCTGACTTTTAGGGTTTGTTCTATCTGTCTCTGGCATCTGCTCCCTTGATGCCTTGCTCACAGATCACTTACACTGTACTAGGGCATACCAGGAACAACTCACACATTTCTATGCTTCTCAGAAACCAAGTCTGCGAGTCTACACAGGGATGTAACCCCGTTTGAGGACCTATATTTTTCACCGCCTCTGCCGAAGGGACATTTCTTTGCAATGTATGCTATGATTATTTCCTTACACTCCTCCTTCGGCCTTTTGTCCAGAGTTATAAGCATGAACTCGGCAAAATGTACCCAGGAGCGATCTGGTTCAGATCCTTTGAGCTCTGTCCCAAATTTTCAATGTCTTGCAAAGCTTAGGAAACTAATTACAAAATTTTGTCTTGCTGGTATAGGGTTTTGGCTAAGTTATATTCGATCTTCCCTACAGTATCTGACCAGTGTCAGTGGTGCTCTTGAGCCGTAAGAACCATGACCCACTTCTGGTGGGCATGTCAACATCCAGAGGATGGAGGAGCTGACTGCAGACCTCCACAATGCAGTCTCCCAAAGCTATGAGTGCTGGTCCCCATGGTTGGACTTTTGTGGGTTACCTGAATTTAACATATTTGAAGTGCAGTTGGGCATCATCCCCACTTCTTTCTTTTCATGCGTGTCTCTTTTCTTTCCCATTCACGTATCATACATGCATATATCTTCCAGGCCAGGGGTCCCCAAACTTTTTACATAGGGGGCCGTTCACTGTCCCCCTCAGACCGTTGGAGGGCCGGATTAAAGTTTAAAAATAAATATCAGTACATGTGACCGCATCCATAATACACTGGTACCCCCTCAATTAATTATTTCCTATGCTGTCCCCCCCACCATTAATTATTTCCTTATACTGCCCCTCACCATTAATTATTTCCTATACTGCCCCTCACCATTAATTATTTCCTATACTGCCCCTCACCATTAATTATTTCCTATGCTGTCCCTCATAATTGATTATTTATTATGCTGCCCCTTATAATTAATTATTTCCTATACTGCCCCTCATAATTAATTATTTCCTATGCTGCCCATCACCATTAATTATTTCCTATGCTGCCCCTCACCATTAATTATTTCCTATACTGCCCCTCACCATTAATTATTTCCTATACTGCCCCTCATAACTAACTATTGGCCCCCGGCCACCACAATCTTTTTATTACCGTTTTTAATAAAAAAAATAAAAACTCTGTACTCACCTAAGTCTCCCGCGGAGCGTCTTCTATCTTCTTGCCACGTCCGGCAGAAAAGGGTGCGTGGCCGCGTGATGACGTTATCGCGCATCCAAGTTCAAAGAGCGATGTGCGCCGGGGTTGTATTCCGGCCACATCGCTCCAGCAATAGTGCTCGGGCAGTCCTACACATTGATGGGCAGGAGCTTCCTGTCCGGACGGAGGCTTCTGCCCGACTGTCGAAGGCCGTGGGGGCCCGGCGCGGCAAGCATCGAAGGCCGCGGGGGCCCGGCGTGGCAAGCGTCGGGGCCGGATCGAAACGGTCCGTGGGCCGCATGTGGCCCGCGGGCAGTAGTTTGGGGAACCCTGTTCCAGGCTATAAAATAGGGTAATGTTTTCCTAAGTTACATATACCCTAAAATATTGATTATGTTTTGTCAGCTGCTTTTCCAACACTGCTTTTTGTGAATGCTGTATAACATTTATTTGTGTGTTTATGAATCCTCTTATTTTTAAATTTGTGTGTACTACTTTTGAAAGATAGTCTTGTACGATGTTGGTATCATTGTCTATTTAGTGAACTTTCTTTAATGTAAAAAAAAAGGATAAAATAATGAAATAAATACTTCAAAATTAGCCAGTCACTATATCTAGTGGTCTGCGGAGTAACCTGGATATAGAATCCACAATGTGACCCTTCTTCATTTATTTTAAAATTTATAATAAAACCTCCATCCCCCAATTAAATTATATACAGCTCCTATAGTTTAATTAAAATCCAACCCCTATATCCAGATTGATTTTCCGACATGTTTAACAGATTTGCTTCCCCAAAATTTTATTTAAATCGTGCCCCCACTCACTTAAAATACATAGAGTCCCCATATAAATCCCCTCCTTTTATATACAGCCCCCTCCTATATTTATATTATATACAACCACCTCCCATATTGATATAATTTTTTACCCTCAAGTTATATAATATACTGCCCACCTTGATTATATAATATGTAGTTAAATTATGGTTATATAATGTCCAGCTTACATCCCATATTATATATTATACAGCCCCCCTTATAATATGCAGGCCCGTTATATTATATACCACCCCTCCTTATTATAAAATATCTCCCGTACTCTATAACATACAACCCCCTTACATATAATGTAGCCCCCTTATTATATGATGTACAGCCCTGCATTATAATAATATACACAGCCCCCATACCCTATAATATACAGCCCCCTCATTCTATAGTATACAGCCCCCCTTATTATAATATGTAGCCCCTTGTATTTTATTATATACAGCCCCCCTTTTTCAATATATACAGCCCCCTTTTCATTATATACAGCCCCCTTTTCATTATATACAGCTCCCCTTTTCACTATATACAGCCCCCTTTCAATATATACACCAGCCCTTTCAATTTATACAGCCCCCTTTTTCATTATATACAGCCCCCATTTTTTTATTATATACAGCCACCCTTTTTTATTATATACAGCCACCATTTCAATATATACAGCCCCCTTTTTCATTATATACAGCGCCCCGTTCAATATATACAGCCCCCTTTTCAATATTTTACAGCCCCCTTTTTCATTATATAGCCCCCCCTTTTTATTATATACAGCCCCCATTTTATAAAATAATAAAGCAAATACTCACCTCACCTCGTTCCCCCGTCGCTCGTGTCCTCTGCGTCTTCCTGGCTCTTGTGCTGCTCTGTGAAGGGGTGCATCGCACGCTGCCTGAGTCCTCCAGAGCCACAGAGTGGCATGGACAGAAGGATCTGTGCCGGCACTGCTCTGTACATCATTCGAGTCTGTCTCTTAAAGAGACAGGTGCAATTGATTTTTCATGTGGGCGGTTCGGGCGGCAATGGCCACTGAATCGCCCACATTACAGCCTGCCTCAGGGCTCGGGCATCTGCAGATGCTGCCCTGCTTAGACGGGAGAAGAACACAGGGTTGGTTAGTGAAATAAGAGTAAAAGTTATTTGCGTAGAGTGGCCCTCATTTATTAAAACGTTTGCACTTGTTTTTTGTCTTACTTTCCCCAAAACGAAGGTGCCTGCACATGTTTGGTGTCACGGCTGCACTATGTCTGATAATAAAAAATGTGCACCTTAAGGGGCATGTTATTGTTTAGTTGGAGTTTGTGCCACATTTATTACTGACGTGCGCCACAATTCCGCAACATAAAGTGCATCAAAAAAAGGTAAACATTTCCAGAGCAGTGCACGGGCGCCAGATTAATGAAGACAGTGCACCAGTTTTTATAAATCTGTCGCACTCTGCACATTCTTAAGGCAGACTGCACATGGTGCAGTTTTCACTGGTTTTGATAAATGTGGGCCAGTGTATGTTTTTCATAGGACCTTTTTGCAATATTTTTGAAAATGTTGATTTCATTTTATTCCTTCAAGATTCTCCTTTAGCTGCTTAAAATTAGTTGACCATCAATCTTAGTGAAAAATGTTCCAAAATGAAAGAGGTTGTGGTTACTACTTAGTACCAGAGTGACCTCCACCCTGTAATTTTGATATCCTGCTAGGTCTGTTGGTTGAGATTTTCTCACTCCCCTCTTGTTTTTGGGTGCCCTGGACTAGTTGTGACAGGTCATTTTCTTTTGTTCCAAATAGAGATGGCCGAATTTGTTAAATTTCGGTTCGTCCCGATCCGCCAAATTTTTCCGAAAAATTTGATTCGACCCGAATCGACTCATGACGAATCACGTTAAAGAACAGGTATTTCCTGGCTGCAGAGAGCCTGAAGGGTGTTGTAGAACGTTGTGTCATGCTTAAATATGCATGGGGACCGTGGCTTGGTCTTCAAACAATGCTGTGTTTTAGTATAACACGCACTTGACAGGTGCTGTTCTTAGAATCGCTTCACTCTTCAACTCCATGTACACTTATATAGGCCAACGTCAACAAATAAGAGAAGCGGGAATGCAGCCTGACAAGGTAACGTTTGTGCCAGCTCAAAAGGACTGAGCTGAGGGCCAAGATCCCACTATAGCATCAAAGAGTGCACTTTTTTTACACTGATATCAGATGATTCCATAGATTACGACAAAACCTGTTCTTTTAAACACGTATACATGTAGACCCCCACCCAAAAGAGTGCCGAGGGTGTCAGGAGTAATTCTGCATTGACGTCACTGATTTTGCCCTTCATTTCGTCCATCAGTGTCCGCTTTCAATCGGTCAATAATCCATCATCAGTATAAGCCAAAATCAAACAGGAGTGGATCCAAAACAGAGATGACCAGCACTTCAGTTCATGCAGCAGCATGAGGTCAGAGGTATGGAGGTGGCAGCAACATGGTAGGCCACAAAATGTACAGAAGAGGAGGCCACATTGTGGCACAGTGATGAAGTTTGAAATGAATTCGAATTTGAAATATTCAGTTTAAATTTCAATTTGTAGATTCGAGACGCCACATGCATAATACACTCACCGGCCACTTTATTAGGTACACCTGTCCAACTGCTCGTTAACACTTAATTTCTAATCAGCCAATCACATGGCGGCAACTAAGTGCATTTAGGCATGTAGACATGGTCAAGACAATCTCCTGCAGTTCAAACCAAGCAAAAGGTGATTTGAGGTCTTTGAACGTGGCATGGTTGTTGGTGCCAGAAGGGCTGGCTGAGTATTTCAGAAACTGCTGATCTACTGGGATTTTCACGCACAACCATCTCTAGGGTTTACAGAGAATGGTCCGAAAAACATCCAGTGAGCGGCAGTTCTGTGGGCGGAAATGCCTTGTTGATGCCAGAGGTCAGAGGAGAATGGGCAGACTGGTTCGAGCAGATAGAAAGGCAACAGTGACTCAAATCGCCACCCGTTACAACCAAGATAGGCAGAAGAGCATCTCTGAACGCACAGTACGTCCAACTTTGAGGAAGATGGGCTACAGCAGCAGAAGACCACACCGGGTGCCACTCCTTTCAGCTAAGAACAGGAAACTGAGGCTACAATTTGCACAAGCTCATCGAAATTGGACAGTAGAACATTGGAAAAACGTTGCCTGGTCTGATGAGTCCCGATTTCTGCTGCGACATTCGGATGGTAGGGTCAGAATTTGGCGTCAACAACATGAAAGCATGGATCCATCCTGCCTTGTATCAACGGTTCAGGCTGGTGGTGGTGGTGTCATGGTGTGGGGAATATTTTCTTGGACCTCTTTGGGCCCCTTGGTACCAATTGAGCATCGTTGTAACGCCACAGCCTACCTGAGTATTGTTGCTGACCATGTCCATCCCTTTATGACCACAATGTACCTAACATCTGCTGGCTACTTTCAGCAGGATAATGCGCCATGTCATGAATCTGGAATCATCTCAGACTGGTCTCTTGAACATGACAATGAGTTCACTGTACTCAAATGGCCTCCACAGTCACCAGATCTCAATCCAATAGAGCATCTTTGGGATGTGGTGGAACGGGAGATTCGCATCATGGATGTGCAGCCGACAAATCTGCGGCAACTGTGTGATGCCATCATGTCAATATGGACCAAAATCTCTAAGGAATGCTTCCAGCACCTTGTTGGATCTATGCCACGAAGAATTGAGGCAGTTCTGAAGGCAAAAGGGGGTCCAACCCGTTACTAGCATGGTGTACCTAATAAAGTGGCCGGTGAGTGTACATTACAGTTTTCCTGAAAATATCAGGTCTTTGCCAAAAAAGAACTGCAAAGGTGGCACCAGAAGCAGCCGCAGCATGTGATCAGAGGTGTGGAGGTGGCAGCAACATGGTAGGCCACAGAGTGGCACAATGATACAGTGTGAAGGTGGCGGTAGTAGAAGCAGCAGCAGGTTCCCATAGGTGGCAGCAACATGGTGGCAGCAACATGGAAAGCCACAGAGTGGCACACTGATATAGTGTGGAGGTGGCGTCAGCAGCAGGAACCCACAGAGTGGCACGCTGCCTGACACATAAGCTAACACTCTCTTCGGCCAACGATGATGAATCCTCTGCTACACCAAGCTCCCAAGTGCGATCGGCTACATCATCATCAATTTGCGTTTCCCGGTCACTGCTACTCTCATCACTGGTGTCAGTATGCACAGCCTACCTACTGCAGGAAGCAGCGGAAGTCTGCCCCACTTCTTCACTGCCAAGCAGCTGCTGACTGTCCACAAACACTTCGTCCTTGCTGAATAGAAGCGCTGAGCCCAGACCACCCAGTAGCTCTCTGGCTGCCGGAAAGGAGCAGGACAGAGGCTGCTCGAAGACAGGTAAGGGCCTCTGACCTGCTCCTGGGCCATGCCAACTAATTGTTGTATCTGAGGAACCCACGGACTCTTGGGTGGGGTTGTCAGATGTTATATTTGAGGAATTGGATGACCTAGTCAACCATTCAACAACCTTTGCGATGTTGATCAACACACTGCCGCTAGATGACAACTGCAGTTCTGGCCTCACACCCTTGCTGTCACATCCCCTTACTGTGCCTGCTCCACCTGCCACCTTTCTTTCTGACATAGTGGTTTATAAACTATGTGGATTTGACACGTAAATCTGGCTCTAAACTATAGCCACAAAAAGGTATGGGAATTTGCGTTATACAGATACTCCACAACTGACACCCAGTGAGAGGTCCACAAAACACTACTGCAGATGCATGAATGTGAAACAGATTTCTTCCTATTCGATTTTGTCACTAAATGGAACTGCTATTTGGGGTACACAGATCTCCCTTAAAGAACAACCAGGGATTGGTCCACAAATCGCTACTGCAGATGCATGAATGTGAAACAGATTTCTTCCTATTCGATTTTGTCACTAAATAGAACTGCTATTTGGGGTATACAGAACCCCCTTAACCCCTTAAGGACGCAGGGTTTTTCGCCTCATTTCTCGCTCTCCAACTTCAAAAATCCATAACTTTTTCATTTTTCCGTGTACAGACCTGTGTGAGGGCTTATTTTGTGCGTAACAAATTTTACTTTCCCGTAATGTTATTTATTTTAACATGCCGTGTACTGCGAAGCTGAAAAAAAATTCCAAATGTGGAAAAATTGAAAAAAAAACGCACGTGCGTCACGTTCTTGTGGGCTCAGTTTTTACGACTTTCACTCTTCGCTCCAAATAACACGCCTACTTTATTCTTTGGTTCGGTGCGATCGCGGTGATACCAAATTTATACAGGTTTTATTGTGTTTTAATACATTTTCAAAAATTAAACGAATGTGTACAAAAAAGAAAAAAAATTTTTTGCCATCTTCTGACGCTAATAACTTTTTCATACTTTGGCGCACGGAAATGTGTGAGGGGTCATTTTTTGCGAAATGAGGCGACGTTTTCATTGCTACCGTTTTGAGGTCTGTGCGACATTTTGATCATTTTTTATTTCATTTTTTATGTTATGTAAAAAGGTGTAAAAGTCGCATTTCGGACATTTGGGCGCCATTTCCCGCCTCGGAGGTCACCGCCGCCCGTAACCGTTTTTATATTTTGATAGATCGGGCATTTTGGGACGCGGCGATACCTAATATGTCTGTGATTTTTACTGTTTGTTATGTTTTATATCCGTTCTAGGGAAAGGGGGGTGATTTGAACTTTTAATATTTTATTAATTTTTTTTATTTTTTAAACTTTTTTTTTTCTTTTTTTTTTCACTATCTTTTAGACCATCTAGGGTACATTAACCCTAGATGGTCAGATCGCTGCTACCATATACTGCAATACTTCTGTATTGCAATATATGGCATTTTTGCAGCACATTCATTACAATGAGCCACTGGCTCATTGTAACGAATATGCAGCTGCCAGATAGCCTCGTGTCAAGAGAAGACACGAGGCTACCATGGCAACTGATCGCCACCCCCCGATGACGTTCGGGGGCGTGGCGATCAAAAAAAAGATGGCGGCGCCCACGCGCCGCCGTCTTTTAAACGCCGCCTGCGACTTTGCAGGCGGCGTTTAGGGGGTTAATAGCCGCGATCGGTGCAAGCACCGACCGCGGTTATTAGCGGTGGGGGTTTTATGCATTTTGCAAAAACCCCCACCTTTGTATGAAGAGGACTCAGCCCGTGAGCCCTCTTCATACACTCCTTATACCTCTGCGCCGTAGAGCTACGGCGCAGAGCGTTAAGGAGTTAAAGAACATCCAGGGATTGGAGCAGGAATCGCTACTGCACAGTACAGTAGCAGCAGCTAGATGCTACAGACAGCACATGCAGTGTAAAATGCAGGGATTGCAAATGGCCGACAGTTTTTATAGGGCTGTGAGCCTGTGTGACATCACATAAGCCTGCCAGTCACTGATTGGCTTACAGATCAGCAGATGTCATCGGGGGTGTTCCTTTCTCCTTCCCAGAGTTCTCTGCCCCATGTAACACGTTGTGCTCACGCCCATTTAGCAAAAAGAGGGGGAAAAAAACTTCGTTTGAATCGATCCGCCCATCTCTAGTTGAGACCTAAAGGGTTTCTTGTTCCAATATGCCTCTCTGTCTATGAGACGTTTTTGGGTATTACCACCTCTTTTATTAAATTGGATTGTTTCAATAGCATAAGTTGTAAGAGACTCAGCTTTACCTCCATGAATTTCATTAAAGTGTTTTGATGCCCCTGATATTGTCATTTTTGTTTCCAGAGTCCCGTTTTTTTGCCTATATCCCCCAGATGTTCTAAGAATCTGGTCTTAAACTTGATTGTGGTGGCTATGTATTTTTGTTACATTTGATACACTCAACATGACATGTTCACTGTTGCAATTTATTATTTGCGGGGAAGGCATGATTACAGGTCTTACATGGGTGTGTGCCATACTTGTAGAAGACTTTATGATGTAGCCAGTTTTGTCTAGTATAATCCTTCCTAGGAAAGCTGGGTGAAATGATATTGCCTATTGTGGTGGCTTGGCATGACACTATGTTACAGCCCTCATCAAGAATCTGAGCTCAAGTGTCGTCCTGAGTCAAGATAGGTAAGTTTTTTCTGTATGATATGTTTGATTTAGTTAAATTGTGGACTGTACTGCAATACTAATGTAGGTTTTAATGTCATTGTCTTGGAATTGTTGTCTCTGTGTTGCAGACTCCAAAAGTTTATTTCTGTCTTTGTGCATTACTATATTTTCTGCTCTATGCAATTGCCAATGTGTATAGCCTCTTTGTTGTAATCAATTCTTGGTGTTTGTGACTTCTGTGCAATAGTCTAAGGCAGTGATGGTGAAACTTTTAGCGGTCAAGTGCCCAAACTAAAACCCTAAACCCCCCCTTATATTATCACGTGGTGCCAACCAAAAGCAGTAACTTATTGCTCCCTGTTCTTCAACAACATTCAAGAGGACACCAACACAGTAGAAAGATGGAAAATTTGCATCATTTTAGCTTCTTTCCAGCGTCCTTCTGTATACAGAGATTCGTGGGGCAAGCTAAAGGTCCTCCAAAGATAATTCAGCCCTGTCTATTCATTCTCCCTCTTCCTACAGTCCCAAGTAACGAAGCAAGTATCACGTTAATATATGACTGAAAGCAGCATCTTTTAAGTTGCTTGGAACTGCAGGAAGATTTTTTGAGGCCTGTCTGGTGTGCTGGGGGTGATGACTCGGATGCCCACAGAAAGGGCTCTGAGTGCCGCCTCTGGCACCTGTACAATAGGTTCGCCACCACAGGTCTAAGCTATTACTACAGTTTCTCTTCGCTCTTGTAAATTCTCCGACTGATATCGCTGTAATGGTATGTTTAGGATGTGAGCTATGAGCATGTAGTAAATCCAAAAATGTCACTTTGTTGCTATTAACGGTATATGTAAAACGCAAATTGAACTCATTGTTGTTCATGCAGTCAATGAATTCCGATATGGCAGATACATTGCCCAACCATAAGAATAGCAGGTCATCAATGTATCTGCCATACCACCATCCCACCATGCCATCACCAAGTTTGGCAGAGAGGGGGAATATTTGGCACCCATGGAAGCTCCCTTGAGTTGAAGATGGAATGTGTCACCAAATAAAAAGAAGTTATGAGTTAACAAGTACCACAGGGTTTATTTCATAAAAAATTTTAAATTCTCACTGTATGTGCTGTATCTATTGATGTGATGTTCCATGGCTAGCATTGCTACATTATGAGATATGGACGTATAAAGAGCTGTGACATCACAGCTTAACCAACTCAATGGGGCAGATTTACTTACCCGGTCCATTCGCGATCTAGCGGCGCGTTCTCTGCGCTGGATTTGGGTCCGGCCGGGATTCATTAAGGTAGTTCCTCCGCCGTCCACCAGGTGGCGCTGCTGCGCTGAAAAGCATAGGAACGTGCTGGAGTTCACAGAGCGGGGCTGAGTGAAGTAAGTGCAAGCTCCGCAACAGATTTTTTTTTAAAAATTCGGTGGTTTTTCCCAATCTGTTGGGTTTTCGTTCGGCCACGCCCCCCGATTTCCGTTGCGTGCATGCCAGCACCGATGCGCCACAATCCGATCGCGTGCGCCAAAACCGCGGGTCAATTCAGGGAAAATCGGCGCAAATCAGAAATATTCGGGTAACACGTCGGGAAACCGTGAATCGGGCCCTTAGTAAATGACCCCCAATGTGTTGTTCAAAATGGTGGTTTGTAATGCCCTGAGCACATCGCCGTATCTTTAAGGTAACCGAGAGTCCTAATAGCCAATGGTTGCCACAGAGAATCGAGCCATTCACTTAAGCGCTCATTTAAAGAGCCTATGCCTCTTACAGGGTAAGGTTCTATATGTGTCTTTATCTGTTAATAATTGTGTCCATTGTGTATATTGTTCTGTGGCAACTATAGTCTCCCCCTTGTCCGCCATTATAATAGTGAGTTCCTGATTATTTTTCAATTCTCTTATAGCCCTTTGTTGATTGTAGGTAAAATTCTGAGGTTTGCGATATCTGGAGATGTCCGATAATTTCTTCAAGTCTTTTTCCACCACTTCCTGGAAAGCATCCATAGCCTGTACTCTGTTTTTTTAATGATAAAAAGTAGGATTTTTTGTTGTTAAATTAGATCTTGTTATTTCTTCTTGATCTTGTTATTTCTTCTTTGTGTTTGTTTGTTATCCAAGTCCATAAGATTAATTAATGTCCTTTGTTCATTGAAATTAAATCCATGGTAAATGTTAGTGTTGTGATCGGAGAAGGTAATTTCTATTTGTTGTAGTTCTTGTCCAAAAAAAAAGGTTTTTTATTTAGAGACTTCTCATGAGTCCAAGTTTGAGGACTTTAGTTTGTTCTTCATTAAGTTCAAATTTAGAAAGGTTAAGTACATCGATGCTGTCTGACTGCATTTCTGTAGTATTTCCTTGGGATGACTCCTTAATTTCCGATCTTGTTTTGTTTGTTTTTTTCTTGTGTTTTCTTCCTCCTCATCTCTTGAGTTTTTGCCCGTGTAGTTGATGTTTTATTCTTTTGATAATAAGTGAGTTGTTTGGGGGTGGATTCTTGTCTTTCTGTATCAGATGTCTCTGGATTTGTATCTGATTGTTCAGCTTCAGACGAGCTAAAACTAACTTTTGGTTTTCTGTTGCCTATTTTTGAGTATGGTTTTTGGTGTATTCCATGGCTGTTCACGTCTTCCCCACTCATAAACTGTAAATAGTCGAACTGGTCTCTTTGGAATTTACTTTTTTTAAATTCCATAATGGATTCTTCATTCAGTGTCATTCTCCATGACACTGAAGAATCCATTATGAAATTTTAAAAAAGTAAATTCCAAAGAGACCAATGTGACTATATACAGTACATGACCAAGTTTACGAGTGGGGCAGACGTGAACAGCCATGGAAAACACCAAAATCTATACTCAAAAATAGGCATGGCAAACGCGCGCACATCAGAAAACCAAAAGTTAGTTTTAGCTTGTCTGAAGCTGAACAATCAGATACAAATCCAGAGACATCTGATACAGAAAGGCAAGAATCCACCCCTAATCCCACCAATAAATTTTATAAAACATTCCTGAGTATCATCACAGATGGTTACAGCCTAGGAATCCTAAATAAAAAACAATATGACTATATCCATGTAAAGGAACCTTTGGTGCCATTTTTATATGCGTTACCAAAGGTCCATAATGTTGAACACCCACCACCAATGCGCCATAAAGTATCGGGCATAGGCTCTTTAAATGAGCGCTTAAGTGAATGGTTCGATTCTCTGTTACAACCATTAGCTATTAGAACTCCCGGTTACTTTAAAGATACCGGAGATGTTCTTAAGGCATTACAAACCATCACTTGGAACAACACATTGGGGCACATTTACTAAGGGTCCGTTGGGCGCATTTCCATCGGGTTTCCCAAATTTTTCCGTTTTGTGCTGAATTGCCCCGGGTTTTGGCGCACACGATCGGATTGTGGCGCATCAGCCCCAACTGATTTGGACAAACCGCGGAATTTAAAAATGAAATTGTGTCGCAAGATCAGCACTCGCATGTGCTGGGAAGAAGAAGGTGAACTCCAGCGGACCTCAGCGGGGGAAGCGACACATGCAGGAAATTGGACGCACAATCGTGGCAGGTCTGAATCCTCGTCGGACATTCTGGATCGGCTGCGTTAATGGGACTGGTAAGTAAATGTGCCCCATTGAGTTGGTTAAGCTGTGATGTCACAGCTCTTTATACGTCCACATCTCATAATGTAGCAATGCTAGCCATGGAACATCACACCAATAAATACAGCACATACAGTGAGAATTTAAAAATTTTTATATAAGCAACCCTCTGGTACTTGTTAACTCATAACTTCTTTTTATTTGGTGACACATTCTATCTTCAACTCAAGCGAGTTCCCATGGGTGCCAAATATTCCCCCTCTCTGGCAAACTTAGTATATAAGGCTGGAAGGAGACACAAGTCCATCAAGTCCAACCTTTAAGAATTAAATAAATGTTTTATCCCCATAACCCGTGATATTTTTTCTCTCCAGACAGTCATCCGGGCCTCTCTTGAACATGTACATAGAGTCCGCCATAACAACCTCTTGCGGCAGAGAGTTCCAGAGTCTCACAGCTCTTACAGTAAAGAACCTTTGTCTATGGTGATGGTAAAATCGCCTCTCCTCTAGGCGTAGAGGATGCCCCCTTGTCCTGGTCACAGGCCGAGGTATAAAAAGATCTTTGGAGAGATCCTTGTACTGTCCGTTCATGTATTTGTACATTGTAATCAGGTCTCCCCTCAGTCGTCTTTTTTCTAAACTGAATAATCCCAATTTTTTTAATCTGTCATTGTATCCTAGTCCCCCCATTCCCCTAATAATCCTGGTTGCTCTCCTCTGCACCCGTTCCAGCTCTACTATATCCTTTTTATACACTGGTGCCCAAAACTGTACACAATATTCCATGTGTGGTCTGACCAGGGATTTGTATAAGGGCAAAACTATGTCTTTATCATGAGAATCTATTCCTCTCTTGATACATCCCATTATTTTATTTGCTTTAGCAGCAGCCGCCTGGCTCTGGTCACTAAAATCAAGTTTACCATCCACCAATACCCCCAAGTCCTTTTCAGCTTCAGTTTTACTAAGTAATTGACCGTTTAGAACATAATTATACTTTTTGTTTCCATGGCCCAAGTGCATAACTTTACATTTATCTACATTAAACCTCATCAACCATTTCTCTGCCCATCCCTCAAGCTTCCACAAATCCCTCTGTAATGCTAAACTATCGACCTCAGTATTTATTACTTTACACAGCTTGGTATCATCTGCAAATATTGAAACTTGACTGCGTAAACCCACTACAAGGTCATTAATAAAAATATTAAAAAGAAGTTGCCCCAATACTGACCCCTGTGGCACTCCACTGGTAACATCAACCCAATCTGAGAATGTGCCATTAATGAACACCCTCTGTTTTCTATCACTAAGCCAATTACTTACCCAAATACACAGATTTTCTCCTATTCCCAGCAACTTGGTGATGTCATGGTGGGAAGAAACCCACCTATATCACGAAAACAATCCATTTGTGCAGGCGATCTTCTGGTATGGCAGATACATCCACGACCTGCTATTCTTATGGTTGGGCGATGTATCTGCCATACTGGAATTCATCGACTGCATGAACAACAATCAGTTCAATTTGCGTTTTACATATACTGTTAACAGCAATAAAGTGACATTTTTGGATTTAAATATCTATGTACAGGATAATCAAATTCACACATACCTACCATAAACCTGTTTCTGGTAACACTATACTAAGTGCTCATAGCTCACATCCTAAACATACCATTACAGCGATACCAGTAGGAGAATTTACAAGATCGAAGAGAAACTGTAGTAATACCTTAGACTATTGCAAAGAAGTCACAAACACCAAGAATCGATTACAACAAAGAGGCTATACACACTGGCAATTGCATAGAGCAGAAAATATAGTAATGCACAAACACAGAAATATACTTTTTGAGTCTGCAACCCAGAGACCACAATTCCAAGACTATAACATTAAAACCTACATTAGTATTGCAGTACAGTCCACAATTTAACGAAATCAAACATATCATACAGAAAAACGTACCTATCTTGACTCAGGACGACAACATAGTGTCACGCCGAGCCACCACAATAGCCAATATCATTTCACCCAGCTTTCCTAGGAAGGATTATACTAGACAAAGCAGCCAATTGTGGCACACACCCATGTAAGACCTGTAATCATGACTTCCCCACAAATAATTTTTATGATCATGATGATACACAAGAACATCAGATTATCACCTACATAAATTGCAACAGTGAAAATGTCATATATGTTATTGAGTGTATCAAATGTAGCAAACATACATAGGAGCCACCACAAGAAAGTTTAAAACCAGATTCTTAGAACATCTGGGGGATATAGGCAAAAAAACGGCAGGAACTCTGGAAACAAAAAGGACAATATCAGGGGCATCAAAACAATTTATTAGGGGGTAAGACTGAATCTCTTACAACTTATGCTATTGAAAAAATCCAATTTAATAAAAGAGGTGGTAATAGCCAAAAATGATTCATGGACAGAGTGGCATATTGGAACAAGATTCCCTTTAGGTCTCAACTACAGGAATGAACTCATGTTTCATTATAGAGAATAATAACTAAGGGGGACAAAAAAACCCTTCTTCTTTTCTACTATTCACACCATCACCATAATTATTGAATAAGGCATCGTACACACGTATTCATTTATTAGAGGACATGTATCAATAAATACAGCAAATGCACACACAAATAATGTCATCATTGGGCATGTTTTTCTAGAAAATAGCCATGTTTCATTGTTTTTCTTTGTTTTTAACTAGTATAGTGAACATAAAATGTATGTTACTGTTATATTTTTTACAACTAATTACTCGATATTTACAGAAAAAACTTTTTGTCAATCACTCCATCTGTTGAACGATGTTTGAATCCATGCCATTTTTCTATTTTCCTATTGTCGGAGCTAACACAAGTTCTGGTCTCTTACTGCATTTAACATTCACACAGCGTTCACAACAAAAGCCATGACTAAGAGTGTCGGATGACACTCGAAACGCGTTGTACTGGAGGAGGGTAACTATCGTATCCTGTGATATATCATGTTGTGACTACAACGATGATTTTATTTTTAGGATTACTCTTCTTTTCCCTGCAGAAAAAGGGGTGAGGTTAGGTTGGGAGGGGGATCTGAGGGGGTTCGGATACACGATGCCCAATGAGAATTGTGACAGAGGTCACGGCTGTATCGAGTGCTGGCGATACCCTGAACTGGGCCATTTCACGGACAACTGTCCACTGTCATTGGAGCCAATGCCGGTTATGGCAGCTGAGTCGGTCATGGATGCAGAACCATAAGTGTGTGTGGTCACAATTGGTGGTCACACTGTGGAAGCCTTGCTAGACTCGGGGAGCCTGGTCACCCTGGTGCGGGGGACTTTGGTTGATCCTGGACTATACAGTGGCCGTAAAGTGGGAGTGTTATGTATACATGGGTACACTGGTGAATATCCCACTGCTGTCATCAATCTACATACACCTTGCGCTACTATCACCCATGAAGTGGGGATGGTGGGGACCCTATTTCACGAGGCTATTATCTGTAGAGACTTAATGGTGTTCTGGGACCTCTGGAAATGAAGGCCCACCTCAGGTGCTATTGCAAATAATGGACAGAGTGTAAGTCCTTGAAATCTTTGAGGCCAAAGTATCCACACCAACAATAGGGTTGACCCCAGTTGATGAATTCTCTCCCCTATAGGTCCTAGCTGGTGAGGCAGAGGGTCAAGAGGGGATGGCCGAGATGCCGGACCTTGAGATTTCTTGTGAAAATTTTGGAGCTGCAAAACTCCAGGACCCTACCTTGTTTAAAGCACAGGGGAATGTTAAAGTGATAAATGGGGTGCTCCAAATACCAGGAGCCTCAAGTTATTTGTTGGAGCAGTTGCTTAAAACTGGATTTATATGAAATGGATTCACCGGTTGGTAGTGGAGTAGTCCATTCCACCTCACTGTTAAGCTAGGACAGGTTTTGGATTGCTCAACACCTTGGACACAGGTGGTGGGAGCAGCCTTATCAGGCGGCATAAAGCTGAAAATGGCTCTGAAAGGAGGCTGGAGGACGCACACAGCCTGGAACAGGCTATGACCTTGCGGGTGACTTTATATGTTAGTGGTGAGTTAGGGAAACTCTCTGTTTAGCTAGCACCCAGAAAGGTAGGATTTTGTTTATGTTTTGTTGCCTGTATGTGAAGGCTGTTTTATTTTGTACCTGAATAAACGCAGGCGAGACCTGTTTTGGCCTGTACTGGTGTCACTGTCTTTAACTGCATCACAAATCTCTTCTACCACGGTCTCTACTGGGCAAAATATTCCACAATAAATATATATATATTGTGGGAGATTTGGCCCGGTAGAGTCTGAGGTAGCGGGGTGTTGGGATGCAGTTCAAGACAGGTCTCGCCTGCGTTTATTGCAGCAGCAAAATAAAACAGCCTTTACATGCAGGCATTAAACAAACAAAATCCTACCCGTCAGGGTGCTAACTAACAGAGTTTCTCTAACTCACCACTAGTACATAAAATAAGTCGCTGCTCCAAGCACAGAGGTCAGGGCTGTGTGCTCTCCAGCCTCCTTTCAGAGAGACAACACTATCAGCTCTGCTCAGCCACTTATTGCAGACTGATTAGGCTGCTCCCACCACCTGTGTCCAAGGTGCTGGACAACACAACCTCAGCACTAAGGCCTTGCATAATAGCAAAACCTAGGGGAAACATACCGCCCATCCACAGTTAACCCCTTCAGTGTCTCACATACCCTCCCCCTCTGTTTGACCCTGTGGGGGTGAACACTTTTGGCCATCAGACAGTGGGTACGAGACAGGGCATCGGCATTCCCATGCAGCTTTCCTGCTCGATGTTCTATCGTGAACTTGACATTCTGCAACATTAGGAACCACCTTGTGACCCTGGCGTTCCTCTCTTTAGCCTGACTCATCCAGGTGAGGGGAGAGTGATCGGTCACTAGTGTAAACTGTCGCCCTATCAAGTAATACCTCAGGGATTCCAGAGCCCATTTAATCGCCAAGCACTCCTTCTCAACTATACTGTAGTTCTTCTCAGGAGGTGTGAGCTTGCGGCTCAGGAATGTCACGGGATGTTCCTCACCCTCCACTACTTGGGACAGAACAGCCCCTAAGCCCACGTCAGAAGCGTCAGTCTGCACAATAAAGGTCTTGGTGAAGTTAGGGGTGATCAGTACCGGTCCCTCGCACAAAACCGTCTTAAGTCGCTGAAACGCCCCCTCAGCCTCTTCACTCCATTTTACCATTACCGACCCGCTACCCTTGGTCAGATCAGTCAGGGGTGCCGCTATTGTCGCAAAATCGGGAATAAATCGGCGATAATAGCCCACTATGCCTAGGAAAGCCCGCACTTGCTTCTTGCTCACAGGTCGTGGCCACTGCTGTATCACCTCCACTTTATTTACTTGGGGTTTGATGACACCTCGCCCAATACGGTACCCCAGGTAATGGGCTTCTTCCAGACCAAGCGCACATTTTTGGGGGTTCGCTGTCAACCCTGCTGCCCTCAGGGAGTCTACCACTACTTGTACCTTGGCTAGATGACTCTCCCAATCGTTACTATAGACTATGATGTCATCCAGGTAGGCCGAGGCATATCTCTGGTGAAGTTTTAGCACGAGATCCATTAACCTCTGGAATGTGGCGGGAGCCCTATGTAGCCCAAAGGGGAGTACCACATACTGAAATAGCCCATCAGGAGTAACAAAAGCTGTCTTCTCTCTAGCCCTGTCAGTAAGGGGTACCTGCCAATACCCTTTCGTCAGGTCAAGGGTGGAGAAGAACCTAGCCTGTCCAAGTCGTTCTATCAACTCGTCAACTCTAGGCATAGGGTAAGAATCAAATTTGGATACCTCGTTCAACTTCCTAAAGTCATTGCAGAACCGTAGGGAACCATCAGGCTTGGGAATCAACACAATAGGACTCGACCAGTCACTTTTAGACTCCTCGATAACCCCCAGGTCTAACATCTGCCTGACTTCTTCGGTTATGGCTTGCCGGCGCGCTTCAGGGACCCGGTAGGGTTTTTGGTGTACCCGGATGTGGGGTTCGGTTATGATGTCATGCTTGATGACTGAAGTACAACCCGGTAACTTAGAGAACACATCAACGTTTCGGAGCACAAACTCCTTTGCTTCCTGAATCTGGGCCCTGGAGAGGGACTCCGAGATCCGTACTTCAGGCACCTTGGCATCGGGCACACCTACCTCGGGTGTCACCTACTTGGGGACAGACGCTTTTTCTACTCCCATGGCTATCAGGAACTCTCTTTCCCTCCATGGCTTTAGGAGGTTCACGTGGTATATCTGTTCAGGTTTCCTCCTCCCCGGCTGATATACCTTGCAGTTTACCTCCCCTACTTTCTCCATGACCTCATATGGACCTTGCCATTTCGCCAAGAACTTACTCTCTACGGTGGGCACAAGAACTAACACTCTGTCACCTGGGTTAAAGGTCCTGAGTCTGGCTGATCTATTGTGGACCCTAGACTGTGCCTCTTGTGCCCTTGTCATGTGCTCCTTTACAAGGGGCATTACTGCCGCTATGCGGTCCTGCATAAGTGAGACGTGTTCAATCACACTACGGTGGGGGGTCCTTTCCTGTTCCCAGGTCTCCTTAGCTACGTCCAGGAGTCCACGCAGGGAACGGCCATATAATAGCTCAAAGGGTGAGAAACCTGTGGAAGACTGGGGTACCTCACGTATGGCAAACATCAGATAAGGCAACAAACAATCCCAGTCCTTCCCATCTTTGCTGACCACCCTCTTTAGCATCCCCTTCAAAGTCTTGTTAAACCTCTCGACCAGGCCATCTGTCTGGGGGTGATATACAGAGGTGCGGAGCTGTTTAACCTGCAGTAATTTACACATCTCCTTCATTACTCTAGACATGAATGGAGTACCCTGGTCAGTCAAGATTTCCTTGGGGAGGCCTGTGCGGGAGAATACCTGGAACAGCTCCCTAGCAATGTTTTTGGAGGAGGTGTTCCTTAATGGAATCACCTCTGGATACCGCGTAGCGTAGTCCAGGATAACCAGGATGTACTGGTGCCCCCTTGTGGATTTGACTATGGGGCCAACCAAATCCATTGCAATCCGTTCAAACGGCACCTCTATGATTGGTAATGGGACCAGAGGACTCCTGAAGTGGGACACCGGGGCAGTAAGTTGACACTCAGGGCAGGAGCTACAATACTGGTTTACCTCCTCCCACACCCCGGGCCAGAAAAATCTCTGCAGGATCCTCTCTCGGGTCTTCTCAGCACCTAAGTGCCCTCCCAGCACATGTTTGTGTGCCAAATCTAGCACCAGCCTACGGTGAGATTGGGGTACTACAAGTTGCTCAACCTCCTCACCCCGTATCTGGTAAACCCTGTACAACAGTTCCCCAACAATCACCATTCGGGGGTATATTTTGTCAGCCCCTGGTATTTGGAGTACCCCATTTATCACTTTAACATTCTCCCGTGCTTTAAATAAGGTAGGGTCCCAAAACACCGGTATGTCTCTGCCGATAATAGCCTCATGAAACAGGGACCCCACCACACCCACTTCATGGGTGACAGTACCACAAGGTGTATGTAGGTTGATGACGGCAGTGAGATATTCGCGAGTGTCCCCATGTATACATAACACTCCCACTTTACGCCCACTGTACAGTCCAGGATCAACCAAAGTTCCCCGCACCAGGGTAACCAGACTCCCTGAGTCTAGCAAGGCTTACACCGTGTGACCACCGCTTGTGACCATACACACTTGGGGTTCTGCATCCGTGACTGACTCAGCAGCCAGAACCGGCCGGGCAAACAGTGACATTCGCCGGGTCTGGTTGCAGTCCATTGGCTCCACTGACAGGGGACAGTTGGCAGCAATATGGCCCATTTCATGGCATCGCCAGCACTGGATACGGCTATGACCTCTGTCACGAGCCTCACTGGGTTTCTGTGTATCCAAGCCCCCCAGTGTACCCCCTCCCAACCTGACCTGTTTCCCTTTTTCTGCAGTAGCAGTCTTACCAGATGGTTTAATGGCCTTGTCACTGGCACTGCTTCGTGTGGGAGGGATAAGTAGAAGATCCTCTGTAGCCCGATATCTCTCTACTAGGGACACGAGTTCCTCAGCATTTGTGGGACCAGCCTGTCCAACCCATCACTGGAGCCGAGAGCGCAGAGAACGGGTGAACTTGTCAAGAACCACTCTCTCGACCATCTGTGCTGGGGTGCAGTCCTCGGGTTGTAGCCACTTCCGGACAAGATGGATCAGGTCATGCATTTGGGAGCGCGGGGGTAGTTTTTCAGAGTATGCCCACTGGTGGACCTGGCTGGAACGAACTTGAACGGTGACCCCAAGACGAGCCAGAATCTCCGCCTTTAGCTGGGGGTACTCACGGGCCTCCGTTTCACTCAGGTCGTAGTAGGCCTTCTGCGATTCGCCTGTCAGGAACGGCGCCAGGACATCTGCCCACTGCTCAGCTGGTAACTCCTCTCGCTCAGCTACTCGCTCGAACACAGTGAGATAAGCCTCCACGTCCTCGGTCGCCGTCATCTTTTGTAAGGCCTTCTGCACTGCAGCCCGTGCGGAATGCTGGACAACCGGGTATGCAAACCAGTATGGGACCCCTCAGTAGTCGTCGCTTGCGGTGCTGCCATAACGCCAGAAAACTTTTCCATCATCAGCTGGAACATGGCTCGGGACTCTTCCTGCTGTTGCTGGAGCATGGCTTGCTGCTGTCGGAACCTCTCCTCCTGCTGCTGGAGCATGGCTTGCTGCAGCTGTCGATTAGCCTGGGACTCTTCCTGCTGCTGGCGGAACCTCTCCTCCTGCTGCTGGAGCATGGCTTGCTGCAGCTGTCGATTAGCCTGGGACTCTTCCTGCTGCTGCAGCCGAGTAGCTCTGGCCTCCTCCTGCTGCTGCTGCCGATTAGCTCTGGCCTTCTCTTGCAGGTATTTAATAAAGTCCTCCATCTTGGCTTTATCCTGCAATTTGCCTGCTGCTTTCACCCAGGCCATGCAATGTTGCAGGATGTAGCAAGCCTTTCAGGTGTGTGTCTTTTGAACTGCCCGCAATCCGAAGCACCATATGTGGGAGATTTGGCTCGGTAGAGTCTGAGGTAGCGGGGTGTTGGGATGCAGTTCAAGACAGTGACACCAAGGTACAGTCCAAAACAGGTCTCGCCTGCGTTTATTGCAGCAGCAAAATAAAACAGCCTTTACATGCAGGCATTAAACTAACAAAATCCTACCCGTCAGGGTGCTAACTAACAGAGTTTCTCTAACTCACCACTAGTACATAAAATAAGTCGCTGCTCCAGGTACAGAGGTCAGGGCTGTGTGCTCTCCAGCCTCCTTTCAGAGAGACAACACTATCTGCTCTGCTCAGCCACTTATTGCAGACTGATTAGGCTGCTCCCACCACCTGTGTCCAAGGTGCTGGACAACACAACCTCAGCACTAAGGCCTTGCATAATAGCAAAACCTAGGGGAAACATACTGCCCATCCACAGTTAACCCCTTCAGTGTCTCACAATATATATATATATACACACACAGACTTGTATGTGTACATGAAAACAGAACCAATATCAAGCTCAGTGCTGTGTATTGAGTGGATAATTGTAAGATAAGGGGGCATATTTACTAAGGGCTTTGCGCCAGTTTTCTGACAGACTTTGCACATTCTTTAAGGTGGTGTAAACTGCTAGCACAGGTATTTAAGTAGTGTTTGCACCACACATGTGTTTCACAGCTGGTGAACTCTGTCGGGCAAGTGCAGGGAAGCGACAGATTCATGATTTCTGGCGCACGTTCTTAATGAATCTGTCTCACCCAGCATTATACAGTACATGGGCAGAGCACTTTTTGTGCAGTTTCCCACATTCTCATTAAATGTGCCCTAATGTGTCATATCCAGCAACTTCGGGTTCTACCAGATCAAAACTCTGCTCTAAAGATTTAGAAACATAAAAAGTTTTATGCCTGCACCGCATGTTCCCTCACACACACCCTACGCCCCACATAACTTCTATGTCACTCTGCACCCCCCACAAAACATCCATGTCGCCCTACACCCCCCAAATAACATCCATGTTGCCCTGCACCCCCCACATAACATCCATGTTGCCATGCACCCACCACATAACATTTATGTCACCCTGCACCCCCACATAACATCCATGTCACCCTGCACCCCCACATAACATCCATGTCACACTGCACCCTGCTTTCTCCTCCTGCACCCCACATAACATCCATGTCGCACTGCACCCTGCATTCTCCCCCTGCCCCCCACATTCTCCCCTGCACCCTCACATTCCATCCATGTCACACTGCACCCCATATTCTCCCCTATGCAGTCCCATATTCCCTTCATGTTACACTGCACCCTCACATAACATCCATGTCCCTGTGCCCCACATTACATCCCTGTCATGCTACACCCCCACATAACATCCATGTCATGCTGTACCCCACATTCTCCCCCTGCACCCCACATTACATCAATGGCATGTTACACCCCCACATTACATCTATGTCATGCTGCACACCACTCTCCCCCCTGCACCACCAAATAAGATCCATGTCATACTGCACTGCCACATAGCATCATGTCACACTGCACACCCACATTCCTTCAATGTCACACTGCACCAACTCATTACATCCATGTCATGCTGCACCCCATATTCTCCCTCCCTGCATCCCCACATTACATCCATGTCACACTGCGCCCTACTGTACACCCAGGTCACTCTGCAACCCCAAACAACATCCACATCATGCTGCACCCGCACATAACATCTATATCATACTGCACCCCCACATTACATTTATGTCACCCTGTACCCCCACATTACATCCATGCTACGCTGCACTTCCACATAACATAAAAATTTCCCTGCTCCTCACATAATATCCATGTCACGCTGCAACCCCACATAACATCCTTGCACCACACATTCTCCCCCCTGCATCCCAAAATTACATCCATGTCACATGGCAACCCCCATTACATCCAAGTCAACTTGCATCCCCAACATAACACCCATGTCATGCTGCACCCCCACATAACATCCATGTCATGCTGCACAACCACATAGCATCATGTCACACTACACCCCACATTACATACATGTTACCCTGCACCCCACATTACATACATGTCACACTGCACTCCTACAATCCCTCCATGTTACACTGCACTCACACATTACATCCATGTCACACTGCACCCCCACATAACATCCATGTCATGCTACACTCCCACATTACATCCATATCCCCCTGCGCCCCCACATAACATCATGTCACACTGCACTCCTACAATCCCTCCATGTCACACTGCACTTACACATTACATCCATGTCATGCTGCACGCCCACTTAACATCCATATCAATATACTTTGATTTTGGGAATGCACTAACTCTATGACCACATATAGCGTGCACAAGTTTGGAGAGTTGGTGTATTGTCAACCAAAAGTGTAGTATAAAATAAAAATATAAAACTGGCAATGCGATAGATGGATATAACACGTATATTATTTATTAGTATCTAAAAAATTGCATATAATATACAATTATATAAATGTCGCGATATAACACTTATGTATTAGTATCTAAAAAATTGCATATAATATACAATTATATAAATGTAGGGCCCTTGCATATAACAACTCATCAATACAAATAACCTATCAGGTAAGTATAAAATTATCAGATGGGTACCATAAAATCAAGAATTTATAATAAAATATATATCTTGAAAAAAATTCCCGCACTCCGAGATTCAATGTGATTATCTTCTGCTCCCAGGTTTTGGATAGAGAAAAAACTAAAGAAAGTGGTGGATAAGGCAGTATTAGGAGGACTAATAGATGAATGCGTGCGCCAAAAACCCGGGGTAATACAGGGAAAATCGGTCAAATCGGGAATATTCGGATAACACGTCGGGAAAACGCGAATCGGGCCCTTAGTAAATGACCCCTGTAATGTCAGGGTCTGGATCATTGTTCAGTAACATTATTATTTTTTGGACAGATTATTAAGAACTTTTTCTACTAAGGCCACATCATACGTGAGGGATACATCCGATTTTTTAATTAAGATTCGTGATGTTGATTTACCTGCTGACAGTGATATTATATTAGTCTCTTTTGATGTGGTAAGTCTATACACATCAATAGACCATGTCAAGGGCATTGGAGCGGTTAAACATTTTTTATCTGAATCGTCATCCTTCTCTGATGAATGTAATCAATTCATTCTAGACTTATTGGAAATAATACTTACATGCAACTGTTTTCTGTTCAGTGATCGCTTCTTTGTTCAAACCCAGGGGATGTTGATGGGTTCGAACGTCACACCTACGTATGCCAATTTATACATGCATTATTTGGAAGAAAGTAAGATCTATGTGTCGCACCACTTTGGACGAGTTCTGTAGTGGTGGCAATACATAGATGACATCTATACAGGCAGAGGAGCATTTACAGATGATTTTTGAACTGTATTGATCCCTCTGTTAAATTCATGCATGTTCGGTCCAAAATTGAAATGCAATTTTTGGATGTGAAAGTGTTTTTAAGCGACAATAAGATGACTAAAGACCTATTTGTGAAAGAGACAGATAGAAATAATCTGCTAAGATTTGAGTTGTCACCCCAGATGTATGATTAAATCCCTGCCCTATAGTCAGATGTTAAGGGTAAGGAGAATTGTAGATGGTGAGTCAAAGCTCCAGGAGAGATTGGACAACATGGAGGATAAGTTCTTACAAAATGGTTACCCCTCTTATATCTTGTCCAAACATAGGAAAAAGGTACTTTTGAAGGATAAGAGTGTGATACTTAGAAAAGAACCCCGTAGATCAGCAGAGGATAGGCTTACATTTGTTACTACATATACTGAGTCCAGCCATTCTATTTCCAATATAATCAAGAAAAATTGGACTATTTTACAAAATGGTCTAAGACATTCGAATATTATTACATAACCCTCCTTTGTTCTCTTACAGACGGGTGAAGAATTTAAAACATGACCTTGTTAGGTCTGATATTGGTCCCCCCCCTCAAAAAAGTATCCAGACCTTTCCCTCTACCTCTAAGAAAGGTTGCTTCCCCTGTCTCAATTGTGTGAATTATAAGACTATTGTCAACGGCAATACATTCACTGACACACGTATGGGTAAAAACTATTTTATTAGACATTACCTTACATGCAATACATCTTATGTTATCTACCTGCTGGAGTGCCCATGTGGACTGTGGTACGTGGGTGAAACCTGCACTGAAATAAAGTTGAGACTTAATAACCACAGACAATTAATAAGGGACAAAAGAATGGATTTGCCGGTCTCTAAACATTTTGTAGAAGCAAAACACAAAGAATTCCAACTGAGTGTATGCATAATCGACCATGTTCCACCCCGTAGACTAGTGGAAGATAGATCTCACGATCTACGGAGAAGGGAATTAGAATGGATACATAGATTGGACACACTGAAGCCGAAGGGACTGAATATTGAATTCAGAACCTGGTATATTGCCTAGGAATGGGTATCTTTTCTTGATGGATGGGCCCGATGTACTCTGTCAGAATCAGAATAACATTTGTGTATTATAATCTTGTTAATAGAATAATTGTTGGATTAATTCAAGCCTACTAATTCTTGTTTTTCTTTTCTTATAGATTTTATTACACTTTACATTTCAGCACCATGCAATCACATCACGTTGAAGACACATTCGTCACTATTTCACCATGATAGGATCAAGTATTAATAATTGTTTACATTGGGAGCACATTACTAAGGTCATCAGGGGGAATGTGACTAGCAAGACTTATTGGTGCAAATAGGCTTCTTTATAGGACTGTCTCAGGGATATTTCCCTGACCCTAATTTTGCACCCGATGGATTATTGTCCTGAATGGGTTGCTAAGGGTTAAATTGATTGTTGTTGGGGGCATGTAGTCTGACAGTACCTATGGAACTTAGCACCTTAATATAGGCACTATGTATAGTGTTATATGTATATTCTTATTACCTATAGTATCAGCACTCTTCCCTTATCCAAGATGGCGTCTGTGACATCTACAATATATGTGCGCATGCGCGCCTGCTGCCGTCATCACATGATCTCCCTTTACCCATAATGCATTGTGTAGATGAAAGTCATGTGACCGCGGCCATGTGCATTAAGTAATATGGAACGCCGAAGGACCTGGCACATTATGATCCTGTGGTGAGCGATCGATCTATATTGTATATATGTATACATGCACTTTGCACTTTATGACACAATCATGAGATAATCATATATATAAATATGAACTTGTTTATTTGTAAATTAATTGTAATTATCACATGTTATATGCCATAAGTGATGTCACTTCCTCTTTACTCTATATAAATGTTATCACAGTTGTATACACCTTTGCTTGAGAAAGACTCCAGGCTTTAGGAGCCAAAAGGTAGCTAAGCACATGTTGGAATAAATCGGCACTTTGTTTTATCACATCTCTGAGTGCTGCCATTTTTTTCAAGTTATTCTGTGGATTATTCCTGGTCCGGGTTCTGGGATGTGCACCTGAGTGGTATTTAGCAATATCCATGCATGATCGATGTATGATCCAAAACAGTCATCAAATTGCTCAGAGATGCAATGAATTTATGTGCAAAGAATTTATAAGCATGAGTTCCAAATGTAGGAAATCCAATGTTTTATTCACGGAGCATGTGATGGAGTTCGTTCAGACCACCTGTGACTCTGGCGTCCTGGAGTGTTGATAAGAAATTCTGGCCGATCACTTGATGTGCATATGTAGTTTGCTTCAGTGGCGAACCTCCTGTCCTAGCAGAATTTACTTTGGCCGCGATTGGTATTAGAAGCTATTTCACTGCATCCAATTTAACTGTAATGCTCACACGAGGTCGCCACAACAACGGGAAGTAATCCACTTATTCACAGGATATAATT
The DNA here is from genome assembly GCF_040894005.1 of Engystomops pustulosus. Taxonomy (NCBI): domain Eukaryota; kingdom Metazoa; phylum Chordata; class Amphibia; order Anura; family Leptodactylidae; genus Engystomops; species Engystomops pustulosus. The sequence continues at coordinate 174,519,118 of NC_092411.1, forward strand.
ATAGACGGATAGTTGGACACCGCCGATATTTAGTATTTTGGTGGTAAACCAATAAGACTGTGCTGAAAAAATCTAGACGCGTTTTGAAAGTTTTGAAAGATTACAATCTTCCTTCCTCAGTAGCTAAATGTGGTTTGGTTGTTCTGAGATTTTTATCTGATAAAACGTTAAAGTTAGATAGAAAATCTGGCCTGGATTGCTACTTGAATAGTATATAAAACCTGTAGTGGACTTCTTAAAACAAAATGTAAAACATAATGTTCAACAGAACCTCTTATTGACAAGTTGATACATAACTTATTTATACAGGCAGTCCCCTACTTAAGAACACTCGCCTTACATACGACCCATAGTTACAAACGGACCTCTGGATATTGGTAATTAATTGTACTTTAGTCCCAGGCTACAATAAACAGCTATAACAGTTATTGCAGGTGTCAGTAATGAAGCTTTATTGTTAATCCTGATTCTTATGACAACCCAACATTTTTCAAATCCAATTGTCACAGAGACCAAAAACGTTCTGTCTGGGATTACAATGATAAAATATACAGTTCCGACTTACATACAAATTCAACTTAAGAACAAACCTACAGACCCTATCTTGTATGTAACCCGGGGACCGCCTGTAATGTTTATTTATAACAAAGTACAGTCAGTAATTGTACCACTAGTATAATAACATGTAGTAATAAATTTCAATATACATTTGTTAACCCAAATATGTAATGTTGGAGAAAGTAATATAACATAGCAACAAAAGAAACCAGCCACTTTGAGATATGACAAAGAAATAAAACCTAGCGATAAAAAATGAAGTAATAAAATTATAATGAAATTAATATGGAGATGTGGTGCGTCCATGATTGCCACAAGTTCTGGATACAACCTAACGTTGTGGCAATCACAGACCCATCAGACCCTTCATAAAAATAACAGACAGTTCAAAATGCAAATTAAGTTCTTTTCCCACTAGAGACTCAAATTCATACATTTTTCATGTTTTAGCTCCATACATATTTAAAATATAATTGCCCCCCTTCTTTCTGCATTGATAGCTGAGAACGTCAATTTGCTTGGATCACAATTCTGGACTAACTTGAAGTGTTTATATAAATTGTGAGTCATTGTTCCTTTTTTAATGTTATGGATATGTTTGCTCAATCTCTCCTTGAGTGGTCGAATAGTGCGACCTATATATTGTTTTTGATACGGGCATTCTAAAAGATAAATAACACCCTTAGTGTCACATGTCATAGTCTCTTAAATCAAGCATTGAAATTTGTTGACAGTGGATGTTACAGTCAGTGTTCATCTTTCAAATGACGTAACTGAGCATCCCACACAGCAACCTCAGTGAAAAAAAACTTTTATTTCTAAGCATTAACTCATAAGTGATTGTTGTTTCTTTGGTTTAACTGTAGGGACGATTTTCAAGCCTAAATTGGTGGCTTTTGTATAAACGATTGGAGGTTTTGAAGGTAGAAAATCACTAAGACGTTGTAATTATTTAATATTTCCCAATGTTTGTACATAACTTTTTAGATTTTTCTATAATTGGTGTTAAATGGTAGAATTATTTTCGTGTTATCTGTTTGAAAGGTGAATGACGTCATCTATATATCTACGCCATAAGGCCAGATACGCACTGAGTTTGTCCTTAATAGTAAAATCTTCCCAATAGGACATGAATAGATTAGCGTAACTCAGCGAAAATCTGGTCCCCATGGCAGTACCAGATGTCTGTCTGTGATATTGGTCTTTAAACGCAAAATTATTGTAAGTATAAAGTTAATAAGAGTTTCTAAAAGTAAAGTTATTTGATCGGATGGTAAGCAATTTGCTTTCACAAGATAATTTTGGACTGCTCTTATACCTTGTTGATGGTTAATGCATGTGTACAATGAGCTGACATCTAGGGTTGATAATAAGAACTCCGGACTCCAATTAAATCTTTCAACTATGTGAATGATTTGAGTTGTGTCTTTTTATATAACTGTCGGTTTGTTTGACGAATGGTTGTAAATAACAATCAACATATTGTGGTAAATTTGAGGTTGGGGAGCCAATACCGGACACTACGGGACGGGCCGGGATGGGGGCTGAACTGGGTTCTTGTGTATCTTTTGGATAACGGCAAATGGCAAATGGTAATGACTTCCAAGTATAGTTTTAACCCCTTTCCGACATTGGATGTAATAGTAATGCATTTCGGGAGGTGACATACGTCATACATTCGAATGATCATTGTGTCTACAGACACAAAGATCAAGAGAAGATGGCTGCTGTCCCTGACACTCCCCCCCACCCCCATGCATACAATCGCTGCAATCAGCTGGTCAATTCAGACCAGCTGATTGCAGCAATGCAGGAGTCAAAAATTGTGTTCGGCGCGTCAGCGCCTCAAATCAGGAGGTGATCGGTGCTGTCCTAGTAAGCACCGATCGCCTCCTTCTGTCTGATGTTGGAGGTGGCACTCTGACAACCTCCTAAATGATCCGATCTGTCCGATCAAAGCTGTCAGTGCCAGGGTCCACTTACCAGCTCTGCTGGTAGGCTGGGCTGCCGGGTGGAAGGAGGAAATGATGACACGTGTCATCATTGAGGAGTGACAGCCTCCTCCTCCGCTCCTCCCTCCCTGCCCGCCCCGATCCTGTTTCATAATGCAATGCAGGACAGCGCACCGAGGGCTCAGTCCCTGCATAGTGTCCCCCCAATATAAATGGTATCGGGGCTGTGCTAGACAGCACTCAATCACCAGTATTCATATACTTTTAGACCGATAGCGATCCGATCGGTCGGTCAGTAGTGACCGACTGATCGGATTAATGTAAACCATGGAGATTAGGCAAGATGTCTGACAACAAGATGGCTGACAGCCATCTTTCCACGTGGTCCTCATGCCCCCCCTAACCTCCTCCACCCACTCCCCTTTCCTGATGACAAGGTGGGATCATGCGTCTTCCCTAATTGATCTGATTGGTTGGTTTGTCCTGACCAACCAATCAGAACTGTGGAGGGAGGTTCAAACTACTGCACACTGGTCTGCACGTTTCATTCTAGTCCTGAACAGCATGCAGATGAGTGTGTGATACCCATCTGTGCTCCGTCTGGCTAGAAATTGCTGCAGTTGGCATCTTTGGTGGCATCTGTTGTGTTTGTGATTGCGTTCCATATCTATTGCTGAGCTACTGTTTGTGATTTTTTTGCATTCAGCAGTCGCAGTGTCTTGATCCCTGTCCCAATCCCTGTTCCAGACCCTTCCCTCAACTCCCTGTGTCCATGCGGCGACTTTGAGCCTCCGTGCTCTTTTTTTTGTCGCTTTTTTTTTTTTGGTCTTTTTACTGTCTGCTAACACCGCTGTGTGTGCACCCTGTAACCACTGAACAGTTGATTGTATCTCTGTTCATTTTTTGGTACAGGAGCGTTTTTTTTCTTCTTGTAGTCATTTTTGCAGCAGTCGCACCTCCCTGTGTGTGTTCTGCGTACTGACAGCCGCTGATCAGTGCTTTGACAACTGAGCGCTGATCAGCGACATTTGGCTGATCAGTATCTGCTAATTTTTTTGTTGTATCTTTTTTGGTACTTTTTTTTTTACTGCAGTAACTTTTTATACTGCAATTTTTTTGTAGAAGCTGCGACATCTGAGCGCTGATCAGTAACCTTTTGCTGATCAGGTCTGCGCTCATTTTTTGTCATAGTTCCTTTTGCTTTAGTAGAGAGTATAAGAGTTCCTTTTTTACTGCAGTAACTTTTTATACTGCTTTTTTGTACGTGCTGCGACAACTGAGTTTTTTTTTTAGTATAAAATAAAAACTATAGTGTAATTGGTTCCCATACACGTGTTGAATCACAACATACACACTCCCTTGAATAAAGTTTATACACAACATATACACTACCCCTCCCAATAAAATATGGCCCATTCATCCCAAAGATCATATTCAGCAGAGGAGGCATATGCCTTCCTTGCTTCCAACACTGACTCAGGAGGACAGGATGCCATGTTCCTCTATTTCTCATCCTCCTCTGGTGATGAGGGGCCCTCCAGAAGGTGCCCCAGGAGAACGGTTGAGAATGTCCCCCAGTCCCCAAGTGACCCTGAATGGATCCCACCCCCTGATAATTATGAGCCTCAAATTCCTGAATTTGTGGGAGGTTCAGGAATTAATTTTGAGACGGAAGGCCTCACAGAAATAGAATTTGATGGTGGTGCAAACAGATTTGTATGCCCAACAGTTTTTGGCACAAAACCCAACATCATCATTTTCTAGGTGGACCCCTGTAGATGCGGTAGAAATGATGAAGTACACCCACAGATTTAGAGTTAATTAGGGAAAAGATAAACAAATTAGCCCCCCAGAATGCCCCCCTGTCCTAGGAGTTACTGGGAAGCTTGTCTGGGATCTGGTACACCCGCTGCTGGATAAGGGTTACCACCTGTATGTGGATAACTTTTATACCAGGATTCCACTCTTCAAGTCCCTCATTTCCAGGGGTACTGTAGCATGCTGCACTGTACACAAAAACCAAAGAGGCCTCCCTAGGACCCTGATAACTCAACCTCTAAGAAAGGGAGACATCAAGGCTCTCTGCCATGAGAACATGCTGTTGGTCAAATATAAGGACAAGAAGGATGTCCTTATTTTGACCACAATTCATAAAGACACCAACTCCCCCACTCATGTAAGAGGTACCACCACCACTGCCCCCAAGCCAGACTGCATCCTGGCTTATAATAAGTACATGGGTGGGGTAGATATTTCAGATCAGGTGCTGGAGCCATACACTGCCACCAGAAAAACAAAAATATGGTACAAAAAGCTGGCCGTGCACACTGTACAGATGGCACTGTATAATTCCTATGTGCTATACCAATCTGCAGGTCATGCTGTATAATTTCTTAACTTTCAAGAGGTGGTGATCAAAGCCCTCTTATTTGGTCATCAAGAAGGACCCAGTACTTCTGATGTCCCCCGCATTGTCCCAGGTCAACATTTCCCCAGCGAGGTACCCAAAATGGGAGGACGAGGAAGGACTCAATAAAGATGCAGAGTCTGTTACAAAATTTGGAAAAGGAAGGAAACAACTTAGCAATGTGATACCTGTCCTGAAAAACCTGGCTTCTGTATGAAAGAGTGCTTCAGAATCTATCATTCACCTGCGTTTCAGTTATAATTTCTTCACCGTGGTTACCATCTCCATATACCAATCTGCCCTGGTGCATGTCAACATTCTTCCCTTCCAAGTCCTGCTGTGTGTCCCTACAGAAGTTTATATCCACATGTGCGGTATTACCGTGTTCAGGAGAAATTGTTGAATAGATAACAGAAAAATTGGGAAAAAGTGAATTTTTGAGGGAAAAATATTCATTTATCAGGTTTCAGCCCAAATTTCTGTACACCTGTGGGGTCCAAATACTCATTTTATGCTTTGACAAAATCTGTGAAGGGTGTAGTTTCCAAAATGGGGTCCTTTATGGGGGTTTTCACTGTTTAGCTATCTCAGGAGCTCTTGAAATGTATCATGCTAACAGAAAGGTATTCCAGCTAAATCTGCTCTGCAAAAACCCAGTAGTGCTCCTTCCTTTCTATACCCTGTTGTATGCCGGTACAGCAGTTTGCCAACACATGTGGGGTATTGCTATACTCGGAAGGAATTGCGTATCAAAATTTATGGAGCATTTTAGTATTTTATCCAATGAGAATGTGTAAATTTTTGGAAAAAAATCATTAATTTTGCCAAAAAAATTTTAATTTCAAAGTTTTACCTGATTTTGTTATAACTCCTGTGAAACAATTAAAGGGTTAACAAATTTCATAAGAATTGTTTTACATTTTTTAAGGGATACATTTTCTAAAATGGGGTAATTATAGGGATTTTTCTCTCATATAGGCCTCTCAAAATCACATCAAAGTTATCTAGGCCCTCAAAACATTGTTTTTTGGTGATTTTCACCAAAATCTGAAAATTCACCTGTATAGTTATAAGCCTCCTATCTTCCTAAAAGACGTAGAAAATGTTTAAAAAATCATGCTAACATTAAGAAGACTTATGGCAAATGTTAGTTAGTAAGTTATCTGGGGGGGGTATGGCAATCTGCCTGCAAAGCAGAAATTTTTGAAGTTTGAAAATAGCGTTTTTTTCAAAATTTTCACCAATTTTTCATTTTTTTTCTAAATGCAAAAGATAACACCCAAATTTTTCAACTAATATAAAGTACAAAGTGTCATGAGAAAACTATTTCAAAATCACTTGGAAAGCGTTCCAAAGTTATAACCACTTATAGTGACACGGGGCAGATCTAAAGCTATTCATTTCTTTGCTGATCTCTTGTCTTGGAAAGAATTTTGATTTAGGTTTAAGATTACAATGTACAAGGATGTAACTGTGTTTTTTCAAACATCTAATATTTTAGATGAGATTTCTAATATATTTCTCAACATCTATAAAGATGCTGAATTTATCAATTTTCTTATTCGGTGCATATTTTATTCCTTTATTAGGCAAGGTTATATGTGCTTCTATGTCACAGCCATACCCACGATCCTCGGTATGGATCGCGGGCATACCCGTGCCCCTCGTGTGGTGCCCCCCGGCCTGGACTAAACTCTTCCCGATCGACTAGGCCACGCGCTCCTTCTCCTAGGCACGTGCGTGCCGTCTCTCCTAGCTTTAAAGGGCAGGCGTCCTCCTGATTGGAGCTCGTTAATCCAGCCTCACCCTCATAATTCAGCACATCCCTTCCCTTCAGTTCAGCATTGCTTCAGCGTTGTTTCTTCAGCAACTTTCTTCAGCATTGTTCCTGTGAGTGAAAGCCCTATCTTCTGTACCTAAAGAAACTTCCGTGTTTTCCGTACCAAGCTTCCCTAAGCTGTACCTCTACTGGCGTGAGATAGTTTCCAGTGTTCCCATACGCTCCTGAGTGACTTCAGTATTCCCATACCCTCCAGTGTGCCTTCAGCATTTCCAGATGCCTCTGTGTCTTCAGCGTTTCCAGACGCCTTCGTGTCTTCAGTGTGTTTCTTCAAGGACTTGTCCATTCCTGTCCGCCTGGGACGTGTGCCAGCTCCTGCCTGTGGTACTGCCGTGAGTCCAGGCTCATCCTTCCAAGCTGTACTCCTGCTGTCATCCCACGCTTGGACTGTACCCAAGGACGCCTGTACATAGCCTGAGGACCGAGATCAGGAGTGGGGATAGGTAAAATGTGCGGCCGCCACGCCATCGTGTACTGAAGGCCACGGGTGAGCCCGAGACTTGAGATACCCCCCTTAGGCCTCCCCCTCTTCTTGGTTTGCAGAAATCTTTGCGAGAGGTCACAGTCCAAGATGTTGTCCTCGGGCTCCCACGATCTCTGCTCAGGCCCAAACCCCTTTGAGTCAACAAGGAAGTACTGCTTACCTCTCACTGTCTTCATGTGCAGGACCTCATCCACCTCGAAGACATTAGTGGAGTCAGCTTCAGGAGCAGGAGAAGGACATTGCCGAGAGAAGTGGTTCAAGATGGCAGGTTTCAAGAGAGAGACACTGAAAGAGTTCAGGATGTGCATAGTGGGAGGAAGGCAGAGTTTATATGCCGTAGGATTAATGCGCTTAACCACTTCGAATGGCCCCAGAAAACGTGGTCCAAGCCTGTAGCTGGGAATTTTCAGCCAGACGTATCTGGAAGAAAGCCACAGTAGTGGCTAATGTGTCTGTCTCCAGATTGACTTGAAGTCCTGCACCAATTCTTCCACTGAAGGAACATCTGAGGAAATGGATAGAGGGAAAGGTGGACTGGGAATTCATCCATAGACAATAAAGAAAGGGGCAGCGCCCGCAGACTCTGAGTCCAGAGAGTTGTAGGAAAACTCTGCCCAGAGTAGACTAGTCATCCTGATGGGCCGAGGCAGAGGTAACAGCCCAGAGTTTGGTTGACTGTCTCTACTTGCCCGTTAGTCTGAGGATAGTATGCGGAGGAGTCCAGGAGTCCAGCTTGACCTGCAGTTGACTGCAGAGGGAAAGCCAGAATCTGTAAACAAACTGGAGCCCACGGTCCGAGACAACGTGTAGAGGGAGTCCATGAAGCCGGAAGATATGGAGGAAGAACAGACTGGCCAGAGGAGGATCTGAAGGCAGACCTGGCAGAAAAACAAAATGGAACATTTTAGAGAACCGGTCAGTTACCACCCAGATGATGGAATTCCCAGAGGAAGATGGTAGATCAGTAATAAAGTCCATGGGCATGTGAGTCCACTGGCAGCTGGGTAACGGCAACGGCAATAGGAGACCAACAGATTTTAGGCGAAATGGCTTGTTATGAGCACTGAGGTGCAGGAACCCACAAAATCCTGCAAATCTTTGACCAGGTCAGTCCACCAATAGTAAAGAGAAATGAGGGCTACTAAGCGCCGCACCCCAGGATGCCCAGCCACTTGAGGGCAATGTCCCCAAGTCAATATCTTTTTCCATAGAGCAGGTCGGACATAAGACTTGCCAGGAGGGAGCTGCAGCAGATCCACTGGAGCAGCAATAATCAGTCTCTAAGGAGGGATAACATGCCGCAGAGCCGGCTCTTCCCCAACAACATTGGAGGCACGAGAGAGAGCATCAGCCTTGACATTCTTCTCAGCAAGGCGGAAGTGGATCAGTAAATTGAAGCGTGAAAAGAAGAGGGACCAGCAAGTCTGTCGTGGGGCTGAGCAGTTTGGAGGTACAGGAGATTCTTGTCTTCCGTATATACACAAACCAAATGACAAGCTCCTTCCAAACGATCGCACCATTCTTCTAAGGAAATTTTAATAGCCAGAAGTTCACGATCTCCGATGGAGTAGTTCCTCTTGGCAGCGGAGAAGCTTTTAGAGAAAAACCCGCAAGTGAGAGTTCGGCCTTTGGGCCCTTTCTGGGAGAGAACAGCTCCAGCACCTACAAAGGAAGCGCCCACTTCAAGTTGGAATGGTTTCTCAGTGTCAGGCCGTGTAAGAACAGGGGCAGAAGCAAATGCAGACTTAAGCTTGGAAAATGCTTCTTCAGCCAGCGGAGGCCCGAGTTTTTTGATCAGCGTTCTTCTTAGTTAACACCACAATGGGAGACACGAGAGAGGAAAAATGCGCTATAAACTGTCTGTAGTAATTGGTCAAAACCCAGGAATTTTTATTTACACAAGCCAATGTAAATGCTTTGTATATAAGATCTGTGGCTCAATATAATCCTTGATCAATTCTATGGGCGTTGTAGTTTCCAAAATAGGATCATTTGTGGGGGTGGAGGGGTTCACTGTTCTGGTAGCTTAGGAACTTTTCAAATATGTAATGGCAGGGTTAACTAGCACCGATCAGAGGTGTTACAGGTGGGTGTTTTCTGCAATATGCAGCCCCTGAGCCCTCTCTTAACACCTACTGCTGAGGTGTGATGTACTACTACGTCACAGGTCATTAAAGGGTTAATTAACCCCTTAAAGAGGTTTGCCTATTAAAGATAATTCTCAAGTTTCAAACATCCCTAGTGATGTTTACACAATAAAGATAATTTTAACACCTTATTTACAATTTTACTCAGTTGTATTGCTGTTTTAGCTCCTATTACTCCAAGCCTACTCAGTGTAAGTATGCTGTCACACAAAGCGTTCTTGGACTGTTGTTGTTGTGTTTTTAAACGCACTAAAAACACATGCGTTTTTGCATGTTTACCATGTGTTTGGCTGGATTGAATCCATTTTTCTTAATTTCTGGAAGTGCATGCAGCCATGAACCTGATTTAAAGCAGCCATATACATGATAAACATGCAAAAACGCACGAAAAACTATCCAAGAGCACATCGTGTGACAGCACCCAAAGAATCAAGAGTGTGGGCGTGGACTTTCTTAGCAGAAAGTACATGATCCCTCTAGTTCTGTGAGATGCAGTTAGATTATAAGGTTCCAGGTTTATATACACTTTCCTTTAGCTTCTGAACATTCACTCGTATCTGATACAGAAAAAGAGAGATGAGACAGATGAGAGATGATGAGATGGATATAACACACAATGAAATTCGCCATCTCAGTCATAACATACACTGTCAGCTCTGAAGTTCCTTCCTCTCATCTACCTGTAGCTTGTAAATTTACTCTCCTTACACTGCTGTTTGGCTGGCAGTAAGTCTCTGTGCATGTATTAGCTAAGGGGAGGGGCAGATGCAGAGAGGAGCTCACTGCAGCGTCAAACAGGAGAACAATCTGTCCTGCCCTACCCTAGAATACCGGTGTAACTGAAATTGTATACACCAGGACTGATAGAGACAGGTTGGGATTATCTCTGTGAAATGCTGTATTTTTGTTATTAACAGTGAAGTAGAAAATGTGTTATTTTTTTATCATAAGTATATTTAAGAATTTTGTCTTCGTGGGAAAAATAAATAAAAGAAACTTATAATTAGCAGCATGGAGCGCTGGAACAAGATGTCAGGCACTCCGGCTGCTTATTATGCCAGCCTTCGCTCCAGCTCCCATGCTGCCAGCATGAGAGAGAAAGGTGACATCACACGAGAGGCTTGAATTCACACCTCTTGCGTGACATCAACCTCCTCTCCCCGCATGGGAGGTGCAGGGGAGTGCATAATAAACAGCACAGAGTGGCGGACATCGTGTCCCCGCGCTCAGTGCTGCTAATTATAAGTTTCATACCACATGCCCGTTCCCCTCGTTCCCTGCCAGCGCAGTGTCCGCGCCATGGCCACGCACGGCCTGGCTCACGAAGATTTAAAGGGTCAGTGCGCCTCTGATTGGTGCTGGCCATTTCCAGGAAATTGTTAAAAGCCGGCCTCTCCCAGCATTCCCTAGCAGATCTTTGCGTTATATGCCAAAGAAATATAGTTTTTCAATACTATCTAGATACTTTTTATTGGTGTCAATGTGACATTTAAACAATTTTTATTGCTCTTTTGTTTGGTTGAAAGCACAGAAATCCTAATTTTTGGAATGTTTATTTTACAGTATTCACAGTATGGGTTCAGTAATTATTTTATTTTATTGTACGATTTGTTACGGACACGGCGATACCATATGGTATGAATATGGTATGGTAGGAATGGTGTAGTGATTTTCACTTTATTATATGTGGGAGTTTTATAGTATATAGGCATGTTTATAATATTTTTTCATTTTATTCTTTTATTTGTAAAAATGTTATTGTTTTTTTAGCATTTGTTTTACTGTTCCACTCTGAAAAAAGCAATGATTTGATTGCTTGTTCAAACTAATATGCTGCAATACTGATGTATGGCGGTGTATTGGAGTAGTCAGTCTACACAGATGCAGTGTGGATCTGTCAGTCAGCAGCTGAAGACAATCCAGGGGTCCTTCACTGGACACTAGGGCTGCCATGGAGACAATCAGCATCCCAAGGACCTTGCGTCTGTCACCCATGTTCCCCCCTGTTGCGTGGCCCCGGCACTCTGTCAGCGGGTGCCCCCACGATCCATTTTGCGGATTGCGGGTGCACTCGTGCTCCGATCTGCGGCCCCATCTCGGACCCGCAATTTACCTCTCCTGGTTCCTGGCTCCAGTCCCGTCTCTATGACTTGGCCCGACTCTCCAGGAATTTAAAGGGCCAGCGTCCTCCTAATTGGCGCTGGCATTCCCGGCTCTGCTATATAGCCTGGCGACTCCCAGCATCCCCTGCCGGATCTTCAGGTCATTCTGCTGAAGAGAAAGCCTTCTGAGCGTTTCCAGACGCCTTTGTGATTCCTGTGTTGTTCCTGTGTTCCTGTGGCTGTCCCGTGTTCCTGTGGCTGTCCCGTGTTCCTGTGGCGGTCCCGTGTTCCTGTGGCGGTCCCGTGTTCCTGTGGCGGTCCCGTGTTCCTGTGGCGGTCCCGTGTTCCTGTGGCGGTCCCGTGTTCCTGTGGCGGTCCCGTGTTCCTGTCGCGGTCCCGTGTTCCTGTGGCGGCCCCGTATTCCTGTGGCGGTCCCGTGTTCCTGTAGCGGTCCCGTATTCCTTTGGCGGTCCCGTGTTCCTGTGGCGGTCCCGTGTTCCTGTGGTGGTCCCGTGATCCTGTGGCGGTCCCGTAATCCTGTGGTGGTCTGGTATCCCAGTGGTCTTCCAAGGTCCTGTCAGCCGTCCTTCTGAGGTCCTGCCAGCCGTCCTTCCGAGGTCCTGCCAGCCGCCAGGGATAACGATATTAGATGCAACCCGGGACCGGAGTCTAAGTGGACTCCTGGTCTTCGCCAAAGCAGAATCATCTTGCTGCGGCGGGGAGCCACCAGGTCGCTCCACGGGTGCGAATAGGCCAGCGGTGGCAGCCAAGGTAGGGACACAGATGTGGTGTTCCTGTGTTACTGTGGTGTTCCCGTGTTCCTGTGGTGTTCCTGTGGCGGTCCCGTGTTCCTGTGGCGGTTTCATAATCCTGTGGCGGTCCAGTAATCCAATTGATACATGAGAGAGAGGTCATGCAAGGTAAACAAAATAAATTTATTAGAGACAAAGGAGACTTCGAGAAAGGTAGGGCATACCGATGGACACATAGAGGGAACAGAAGACGTTTTCGTCCAAACTCAACAAGGGAAAAACCACCCCTCAACACTGGCACATCTGAAAACTCTCAGTCCTCGGACTTCAGTGGGGCTGAAAGTTCACAAGATGAAAATCCTCGGGATCAGCAAAATATGAAAAAAAGAGGACTCAGATATCGTGATGGATCACCCACGTACAAACGGGATAGACCCAACAGGAAGAACAAGTCCCATCATGATAACGGTAATTCTAATGATTTACAAATAATAAATCTTTCGTCATATCAGTTGTCAGATGTTGAAATATCGGTATTAAAGAAGGGTCTATCTTTTTCCCCAATGAATAGGTTAGACAAATTTGAACTAACGAAAGACGTCTACCTTTTCTGTAGGCAAATAGCTTTCAAGTTACTTTACCAACAACTGGAACTCATCAATGCGTTCCCTGAGGAAGATCGACAAACATTCAGGGATCTACTTGACCTCCTAGAAGAAAACCAACAATACCTAGGTAAGAGAAAATTCCCATATCCGCTACCCTCTCAACAAACCCCGAGTTTTCGTTTGTTTCCACCCTTACAAATCTTTTTTGAATGCATGGTACGGGACATAAGATCTTTAAAAGTTGACCCTAACATGATGGAGAACATGCCCAAGAGTGAAAGAAAAGCCCTATCACACCTTAATGCTCAAAAGGAAATACTCATAAAGGAGGCTGATATGGGTGGGAACATAGTGATCTGGCCAGTGGATATGTACCTCGAAGAGGCCAAAAGACAATTGTGTAATCAATCTTTTTACATAACACTTCCTTCTGATCCCACTCAGGTATTTAAAACCAAAATCGACCAACTCTTGGCCTCTGCATTCCGGATGGGTATCTTGAACAAGAGAGAACTAAAGTACCTGACGGTGGATAATCCGATTACACCAACGTTTTATATGTTACCTAAGGTACATAAACATTTGACGAAACCGCCCGGACGCCCTATAGTGTCAGGGATTGGGGGTCTCAATGAGAAATTATGTGTGTACATTGATTTTTACCTCCAACCCTTTGTAACAGATCTCACCTCCTATGTACGAGATACAACAGATCTAATACAGAAACTTGAGGATTTCCATGCCACAACAAGCATCCTTCTTGTCACCTTGGACGTAGAAGCACTCTACACCATCATCGAATACAAGGTGGGTGTACAGGCTGTTGCATATTTTTTGGACAAGTGCTGGTCCATCAATAGGAGGCATGACTCCTTCTTATTGGACCTACTAAATATCATATTACATCAGAACTACTTTATATTCGACAGGACCTACTATAAACAAATCTCTGGGACAGCCATGGGGGCACGTTTTGCCCCATCTTACGCCAACCTTTTTTTAGGTTGGTGGGAGGAGACCACCATCTTTCCCTCACATCTCTATCGTGAGCATGTAGCGGGCTGGTAAGAGGACATTCTCCTCTTATGGTCTGGAACGGCTGATGAATGTCTTTCTTTAATTTCAGATCTCAACAATAACCCTTGGCATATCAAACTGACATCCAATATTTCCACCCATACTGTTGATTTTCTGGATATCAAGATCTCCTACAACCATCCCAAACTAAGCACCAATCTTTACCGAAAAGAGACTGCAACCAATAGTCTCTTACACTTCGCCAGTTTTCACCCACCACACTTGAAAAGGGGCATTCCAACTGGACAATTCTTGCGAGTTCGGCGAAACTGCAGTGAAAAACTGAACTAAGAGATTTAAAAACCGCGGATACCCACAAAAGGTAATCTCTCAAGCCTTTACACGAGCTAAAGGCAGTGATAGAAAGGACTTGCTGACTCCGAAACCTCGCCCCACTGACACCAAAACACGACTAATCACCACATACAATAACCAATGGGGGGATATTCGGCGGATTCTGGACAAAAATTGGGGCATCCTCCAAAGTGATACCCGCATCACTTCATTCATCACCACAAAACCACAAATCACGGCCAAAAGGGCAAGGAACATCAAAGACCGATTGGTCACCAGCCATTTCCAACGCCCCACCACCCCTATAGGACGAGGCCAGAGATTACAGGGATCTTTCCCATGTGGACACTGTAATGTGTGTCCACACGTTGTCAGAACAGGCACATTTCTGGACCCAACCAAACATGGGACATACAAAATCAGGGACTATATCAACTGTAGGTCCAGGAATGTTATATATGTCTTAATTTGCTCTTGCCCTAGACTATATGTGGGACAGACGACCCAGGAACTGCGTAAGAGATTCCAGCAACACTCCTCCAACATCAACAACGCTGCTTCAGACAACCAAAAGGGTAAGCCTCTTACCTCGGTAGCTGCCCATTTTTTGCAACAGCATGGTGGACAATCAAAAGAACTGAAAGTCCTGGGACTTTAAAAAATTGCATATAACATCAGAGGGGGGAACGTTGTTTCCCAACTCCTTAGATGGGAGTCTAAGTGGATCTTTGATTTGGACACGGTCACACCGAATGGCCTTAATGAGGAACTTTTATTTACAGGGTATTACAAAAAATAGAAAAATTGTAACTTCAGATTACCCCTGTCCAACCCCTCCAGCCCCCCTCCTCCCCCCTCCTCCCCTTCCCCCCCCCTCCCTCCCTTCCCCCGACCCCCCCCCCCACCCACCCCCCTCTCCACTTCTTTTCAGGGTATTAGATTTCATGTGATAGATTTGGTTATATTTAGCTCAGTATTTTATTACTCCCTCTAGGTCACCTCACCTATTTATCATAAATTTTCCCTTCACTCTTATACATACTTTGAATTTTGTATTCTATGCTTGCCAGGTTGGCATCTTCACACCATTCACATCCTTGATATTACACATCTGCTATACTAGTCTTCACAAGTTTTGGAACTCACACTGTGTCTTTAATGAATTTTTGTCTTTGTTTTAATGCACTTTTGCTTTTCCCTAGTCACATTTACTTCACCCTCTCAGGAACCCTCACCAGCAATTCACTCATCCTCCAGTCTGAGCGTTTTCAATACAGAAAATACATATCGCATATACCCGGATTCCTCCTGGTGGCAATCTCGAAACCACGTTCTTTAGTCCACATTGAACTTTGGATTGTATTGGTATAATCTCTTTATTAACAAATGTTTACCAAATTCCCATGTACTTCCTTGTGTTATCTCTCTATGCATATGTCGTTACTCTCCTAGAGTATCATTTGAGTACCATCATACCTTACTAAGCCTTCACAAAGTTTCTGTCACAAATTTTCTATATTGTGCACTTTTTTGTTCTATGCTTTTTGTGGTCGTAATATTCTATATTATTTAAGATTGACTATTATGATTATACAATCTTGACATACATTTTTATTATTCCTTTGGTATTTCTCTCCTCTGACTGCAGCTTGGGTGGATGGCACTATCCGGCCCCCCATCAGCCAATCTCTTGTATTACATAGCACTTCACTTTATTATGAGTTTTGTTTATACCAGTATCGTTTGTGCCTATCTCTTGTATTACATAGCACTTGCACTTTAGTATGAGTTTTGTTTGTTTATACTAATATCGTTTGTGTTCCCAACACACATCCGATAACATTTTTCACATCCATATTCCAGCCATTAATGATCGGGTTTCAATGATCACGTCTGTTGTCAAAATCCTATATTTATGTACACATATCAAACAAGTTTTGTTCGATATGTGCATGGCGCCTGTCTGTATTAATTTGCCGTTCATGTAAACTCTATCTATCTGACGTAGTATTATACTATCTGCAGGGATATATGCGCCGCCTACATTTGTATAAGAACATCTTTACCATCGCCGTTCCTTCTTTTGTTTTTTAGTATTAGAATTTATCAGTCCCAATTGGGATATTCATGACCAAAAGGGGCATTTGATCCCTTTGTCTATTTGGGATATGCTTATTATGTTTAGTTTAGGGCACTTAGTGTCAGTCACTTCTGTCATCTTTGTACGGCGCGATGCTCTACTTACACTCGGTGTCAATCATCTCTTGTTAGTCTTATACGGCGTGATGCTTTATCTGTTTTAAATATACATTGTCATCTTTGTATTTAACAGGGTACTAAGGTGGTATATTAGGACTCTTAAAATTAGACCTATATACGTAGTTTACAACTGCCTTATGGCATCATTATACTTACTGTGCGTCTTATCACCAGGGTAACTCCGTTCTCAAGACAACGGCATCACATGCTTTTCTTACTTCCGGTTTGGCTTCACGCGCAAGCAGCTGTATGACCGGAATACCTTTTCCCTACTTCCGGCCTGGTGGAACGCAAGTGACACGCAACACGCGGTCAGGCGCTTCCCACCAGGTCAACACTGAAATAGTTCTCATAGTCTTACTATTTACACAGGTACTTACAAAGAGCATTTGCACTTTATTAATATTAGGATATCTTTTCTTTTTTAATTAATAATCTTTTCTAATGGGTTGTACTGGTGGGCGGGCCTATATTTGGTGGATGACGACACATCCGCCCTGCCATTTCATCTGAGCTGCAGTCAGCACATAAAAGGCACATGAGTGGTAGGTGAGTTTATCCCCTGAGGAAGCCTGTTTTACAGGCGATACGCGTGGGGTCTCTCCATCTCCTCCCTGGCTCTTGGTCATTTGCGATCCAACGGTAATGTTACCTTCTAACTAATCTATTTGCAGTTACACTGGTTTCATACTACATGATATGACAGCTCTTTATTCATTTATTATCTTTGCACTTTTTTCATGTCAAGCTGTCATCCAGTAGGTACATTACGTCTGTTAACTTGCACTTTATTATTTTGGCCGGGAGTGTGTCTGTTTCTATTGTGTCCAGCTGTGTCTGGCTCTTTTAAGTGTTTTTAACTCCTCTCATGTACTTTATATCTAAATATGTAAAATCAATAAAGTATTACATTTCTTCCATATACACATCGAACTTTCTTCCTTCTTTCCAGTAATCCTGTCCGGCGGTCCGGTATCCCAGTGGTCTTCCGAGGTCCTGCCAGCTGTCCTTACGAGCTCCTGCCAGCCATCCTTCCGAGGTTCTGCCTTCCCGTGGTCCTGCCAGCTGTCCTTCCGAGGTCCTGCCTTTCCCGTGGTCCTGCCTTCCCTGTGTCCTGTGCCACCGCGGGCCTAGTTGCGCCCGTGGAGCGACCTGGTGGCTCCCCACCGCAGCAAGACCATCCCACTTTGCGTCAGACTTTGGCTAAGACCACTTAGACTTCGCTCCTGGGTTGTGGCTAGTATCTTTATCCCCCGCGGTGGTCCAGGGAGTCCACAGACTTTAGCCTTTGAGACTCTTCCCGCAACCCAGTGCGTGACAGTAAGATCCGGCCATGGACTCCGCCAAGTTCCATGGACTCCACCAAGCTACTGCTAAAGCCCTGGACTGTGCCCAGGACCAACGCCAGCTACTGGGTGACCTTCCTAGCCATATTGCCCAGCAGCCTCGAGAGATTGCTACCCAAAAAGAACTCACTGCCACCCTTCACTGGATGATTGCCTCCCAGCAGCAGGCTCCCACGACTCTACCTCCTGTTACTCCAGTCACCCAGTAGAGTCTGGACCCAAAATATTTTTGCCTGACAAAAACCCCAAATTGTGCAGGAGATGCTCGCATCACATTAAATTGATGTCCTCCCAGTCCCCCACCAAACGCTCTAAGGTGGTGTTTGTCTACTGTTTGCTCTCTGGAGAGGCCCTGGCCTGGGCTAACCCCTTTGTGGGATAGTGGTGGTCCCGATATGACTACCTAATCCACGTTTCTGTAAAAAATTTGGTCCAAGTTCGAACCACCTCAAGTCCGGGTTCCACGCCTGTCCTGTTCCTGTGTCCCCTGTGTCTCCGCAGCCAGAGTTGCTCCAGCCTTCCCAAAAGCTTCTCCAGAGTCTTCCCTGCAGCTTCCCAGAGCTGCTCCGGCTTCCCACAGACCACTCCAGAACCGCTCCGGTGTGCCAAGAGCCGCTCCAGCCTCCGGTGTGCCAAGGGCCGCTCCAGCCTCCGGTGTGCCAAGGGCCGCTCCAGCCTCCGGTGTGCCAAGGGCCGCTCCAGCCTCCGGTGTGCCAAGGGCCGCTCCAGCCTCCGGTGTGCCAAGGGCCGCTCCAGCCTCCGGTGTGCCAAGGGCCGCTCCAGCCTCCGGTGTGCCAAGGGCCGCTCCAGCCTCCGGTGTGCCAAGGGCCGCTCCAGCCTCCGGTGTGCCAAGGGCCGCTCCAGCCTCCGGTGTGCCAAGGGCCGCTCCAGCCTCCGGTGTGCCAAGGGCCGCTCCAGCCTCACCAAACACCAAAGGCTTTAACAGTTCTATGAAGAGAGCCTTAATTCGGAAAAAGGCCCAAAGTTTTAAAAGCGTTATTATCTGCGCCCAAGAAACACATTTAAAATTTGTTATGTTTTAGTCTTTTTGTATCTTCTAGAGATACAAAAAGACTAAAACATAACAAATTTCCCCATATATTCTTCTCTCCTGCAGAGAAAAAAAAAATAGAGGAATTGCAATTGCTATTAAAGACACAGTGGCCTTTGACCTCATAAAATCAGAAGTGGATGCTGATGGCTATATCTTCCTCATTTGTAAACTTGATAATGAAATATTTACCTTGATTTCCATATATGCTCCTAACAAAAAACAATATCCTTTCATTAAAAGGTATTATAGAAAAAAAATCAATAGCATAAAACCGGGCATTTAATAGTATGTGGGATTTTAACCAGCTCCCTAGCTCAAATATAGATAAAGCTCCCCACCGCCCCAAACTCTAACACCTCCTGCGATAGAGTGAGATTCTCCAATCTCATCCTCTCGGAAGTGAGATTCTCCTGGAAAGTCTTACATGCGGCAGAAAAAGTTCTTGTGGACAAATGGCTTCTACAAAAAGTAACTTCGGTAAATATTGGTCAAATTACATGGTCTGACCATGCTCCGGTGACCATTACAGTTTCCCACCCATCATGCCCCCAAGCAACATTTGTCTGTATAATTAACAATTACTTAATTTCAAACCCAAACATAACTCAAACCCTAGAAGAAAAACTAACAGAATTTTTAAAATTCAACAATACCCCAGACACATCAGAAGCCATCCTATGGTGCGCTCAAATAAACTTCATAAGAGGCTTACTCATCCAACAAGCTGCCAGATATAAAAAAATTAAAAATGGCCAAAACCGCTTCTCTTTTAGACCTAATAACAATATTAGACACCAAAAATAAAATTTCTCCCTCTCAAACCCTTGCAAATAAAATCCAAGAACTAAGCTAAATACTACTGGCAAGGAAACAGAGCAGGCAAAATCCTGGCTAACAAGATTAAAAGCAGATGTTCCAAGCAAAAAATCCACTATATTTTCAATCCCAACAATATCAAAATTATAAACCCGCAAGAAATAGCCAACACTTTCAGTGAATATTACAAGTCACTATATAACCTTAAAGATGATCAATCTACACCTCAGCCATCAGATAGCTTAATTAACGAATTTTTATCCCAAACATCACTCCCCAAATTTACAGAACAACAAATCGAAATACTAAACCAACCAATTAGCAGCGAAGAACTTGACCTAATGATAAAAACCACAACAAACAATAAAGCCCCAGGCCCAGATGGCCTCACAAATGAATACTATAAAACCTTCTACAATACTCTAAAACCTGTTCTTCTTAAAACTCTAAACTCCATAATAGAAAAAAAAGAAGTCTTGGAGGAAATGCTTCAATCGCTAATTATAACCCTCCCAAAACTTGGTAAATGTCCAGACAGGCCAATGAACTTCAGGCCAATTTAAATGCAGACTTAAAAATCTATGCCAAAATTATAGCCAATACACTCTCCTCCCTCCTACCACTCGTAAAAAAATAGAAAATTTGAAAGTTAGAAAATTGTAAATTTTTTCACATTTTTCGTAAAATGAAGAATTTTTACCCCCAAAACTCCAACCAATCAGCAAAATTATACTACAAATATAAACTACAATGTGTCTGGAGAAAATTATCTCAAAATTAGTTTGATAAGTTGAAGTGTTAAAAAGTTGTTACTACACATAGAGACACTGGTCAGAATTTTAAAAAACCTTCAAAAACGATCATTAATGTGCAAACTGGCTTCGCCCTTAAGAGGTTAATGTTTTTTAATGCAATCTAGGCAGTATAGAATCTGCTGCATCATTATGGTGCACACATTAAATGATAACCAGAGCGTTTATACAGTATTTAAATGACAAAAAATGTTTGCCCCCGGGCCCCTGCCTCTGTGTCCATTCCTAAACCCACCCCTTCATGAGCCGCCCGCCACCTGCACAGGAGACAGTCCGCCCCCCGGCACAGGTGACCACCCGGCCATCCCCCGGCATGCTGGCATGACGGATGCCCCACCTCCTCACCTCCTCACTCTACGGCCCAGTCTAAAACCCATCCTGCGGCCAAACAAGCAACCGCCCCACTAACACCCCACCCCGCGGACAAACAAGCACCGATCCGATCACCCACCTACCCGCCAGAACACCCGCCTGAAGCCACAGCCCCAAAACATCTGAAGAGGTAAGTATATACTATATACATATATATTTATCTGTGTATATATGTATATACTATGTATATTTGTATATATTGTGTATATATGTATATACTGAGAATTATTTTATATATGCATATACTGTGTATAAATGTATATATGTGTATATTGTGTATATATGCATCTACTGTGTATATATGTGTGTGTATATACTGTGTACAGTTGTATATGTTATGTATATACTGTGTATGTTTATACTGTGTATATATGTATATACTGTGTATATACTGTGTATAGATGTATATACTGTGTATATACTGTGTATAATCACCAAAATAGGCATCACTCCAGCATTAGGTGAAAATGTTCTTCTTTATTCCATGTTTAAAAAGTACAACAAAGTACGGTGACGTTTCGGCTTGCTAGGAGCCTTTTTCAAACATGGAATAAAGAAGAACATCTTTTTCCTAAAGCTGGACGTCTTGGAGTGCTGCCTGTTTTTGTGATTATACATTAAAGGACCTAGGGCCTAGTCCTATTGAGCTTGTACCCGCTACTCTTTACTTTTGTGTGCTGTTTGTATTTTCGTTTAGTATATACTGTGTATATATGTATATACTGGGTATATGTGTACATATGCATCTACTGTATTTATACACACACATATTTATATTAGCATATATATGTGCACATTTAAATAAATGCACATATATGAGGTATGTGTGTTTTTGCATATGCTGTGTATATGGTATGTATGTATATGCTCTATATACTGAATGTGTGTGTATTTCCCATATGTGTGTATATGCTGTATGTACTGAATGTGTGTGCATTTGCAGTATGTGTGTATATTCTGTATGTATATCCAGCATGTGTGTATATGGCATTTTTATACTGCATGTATGTGTATATTGGTCAGTGTATACTGTATGTGTGTTTAATATATATAGTTTATAATGTGTATGCAGTATGTGTGCTGTTTATAAACAGTATGTGTGTATATACTTTATGAGTTTGTATATACAGTGTAATAGAGTGCATAAATGTGTGTGTATAAGTGTATACTTGTATGTATTTAGGTGCAAGTATACAAGTGTAGAAATGTATGTGTTTGTATATAAGTATATAAATGTACGTATATAGGAGTGAATAGATGTGTGTAATTGTATAAACATGTCTGTATAAAGGTACATTCATAAGTCTGTATGAGGGACATACACTCCCTGGCCACTTTATTAGGTACACCTGTCCAACTGCTCGTTAACACTTAATTTCTAATCAGCCAATCACATGGCGGCAACTCAGTGCATTTAGGCATGTAGACATGGTCAAGACAATCTCCTGCAGTTCAAACCGAGCATCGGTATGGGGAAGAAAGGTGATTTGAGTGCCTTTGAACGTGGCATGGTTGTTGGTGCCAGAAGGGCTGGTCTGAGTATTTCAGAAACTGCTGATCTACTTGGATTGTCACGCACAACCATCTCTAGGGTTTACAGAGAATGGTCCGAAAAAGAAAAAACATCCAGTGAGCGGCAGTTCTGTGGGCGGAAATGCCTTGTTGATGCCAGAGGTCAGAGGAGAATGGGCAGACTGGTTCGAGCTGATAGAAAGGCAACAGTGACTCAAATCGCCGCCTGTTACAACCAAGGTAGGCAGAAGAGCATCTCTGAATGCACAGTACGTCGAACTTTGAGGCAGATGGGATACAGCAGCAGAAGACCACACCGGGTGCCGCTCCTTTCAGCTAAGAACAGGAAACTGAGGCTACAATTTGCACAAGCTCATCGAAATTGGACAGTAGAAGATTGGAAAAACGTTGCCTGGTCTGATGAGTCTTGATTTCTGCTGCGACATTCGGATGGTAGGGTCAGAATTTGGCGTCAACAACATGAAAGCATGGATCTATCCTGCCTTGTATCGACGGTTCAGGTGGTGGTGGTGGTGTCATGGTGTGGGGAATATTTTCTTGGCCCTCTTTGGGCCCCTTGGTACCAATTGAGCATCATTGCAATGCCACAGCCTACCTGAGTATTGTTGCTGACCATGTCCACCCCTTTATGACCACAATGTACCCAACATCTGATGGCTACTTTCAGCAGGATAATGCGCCATGTCATAAAGCTGGAATCATCTCAGACTGGTTTCTTGAACATGACAATGAGTTCACTGTACTCAAATGGCCTCCACGGTCACCAGATCTCAATCCAATAGAGCATCTTTGGGATGTGGTGGAACGGGAGATTCGCATCATGGATGTGCAGCCGACAAATCTGCGGCAACTGTGTGATGCCATCATTTCAGTATGGACCAAAATCTCTAAGGAATGCTTCCAGCACCTTGTTGAATCTATGCCACGAAGAATTGAGGCAGTTCTGAAGGCAAAAGGGGGTCCAAGCCGTTACTAGCATGGTGTACCTAATAAAGCGGCCGGTGAGTGTATATCTAGCTGCAAATTTGCTGCCCGATATACTTCCCTCATAGGCGTCTATAGCCTGGGCTTGGTACGGGGAGGACAACGAGTTCTCACGATTTTGAGCCGTGGCCGCAAAAGAGATAGAGCCTGAACAATCTATGGCCATAAGAACGACCATGCGGCTTCATTCCCTATGGAGAGGGGAGGGGTGAGCTGCGATCACCTCTCCTCCTCTCCAGCACGCCAGACGTGTGCCTGCCAGGCTATAGCCGGGCGGACACACGTTTATGTGAATGCAGCCTAAATATTTATACATTTTTTTATGGAGAAGGGGGCCCCATATAGAAATCTGCTATGGGGCCAGCCTCTCCTAGTTACGCCCCTGGTTGTATGCTTTGAACTCATTTTGTCTAGGTAGCCTTGGGGGTTGAGGAGAGTTGCAGTGTGGCTCTTCTCATCCTGCACCATAGTGATTTCTAGATAACTCTCTCCCACAAACTCTGCAAGTGTTGACACTTCCGCCTGTGGTTGCACACTGTGTGGGTATATGTGGGATGTTTATGTTCCTTTATTGTTAGGGGGTTGGTGGGGTGGAAAGGGGGGTTCAGGTAAACACTTGGAGGGGGCCAAAACACATTGCAAATACATGAATGCATATCTGATATTTTTGGGCCATATAGGTGGAGCGCTGCTGCCTCCTTGTGGGTAAAGAGGGCATGACAGTGTCAATAAGATATACTTTACTTAAAGGGAACCTGTCACCAGGAGACCCATTTTTATCACTCCCCCAGTCCCCACAGAGCATAGTAGATACACTGCCAAAGTGTTTTTGTATTAAAAATAGGTTTTACAGAAAAAAATATATGTTATATTGTACCTTTCATTAGCATCTGCTGTGTGACTAGGCAGTTGCCAAAAAGGAGGGACGGGAAAGGAGCAGTTCTCCCCCACCCTTGGGGAACAGCTACTACATGTGACCTTTTCAAATATATGAAAACACTAGAGATGAGCGAGCACTAAAATGCTCGGGTACTCGTTATTCGAGACGAACTTTTCCCGATGCTCGAGTGCTCGTCTCGAATAACGAGCCCCATTGAAGTCAATGGGAGACTCGAGCATTTTTCAAGGGGACCAAGGCTCTGCACAGGGAAGCTTGGCCAAACACCTGGGAACCTCAGAAAAGGATGGAAACACCACGGAAATGGACAGGAAACAGCAGGGGCAGCATGCATGGATGCCTCTGAGGCTGCTTAATCGCACCATTATGCCAAAATTATGGGCAACAGCATGGCCATGACAGAGTGACAGAATGAAGCTAGATAGCATCTAAAACATCCAATAATTGACCCTGACACTATAGGGGACGGCATGCAGAGGCAGCGGCAGCAGCGGCAGGCTAGAGAGTGGCATGGCGACATACCCTAAATGGACTCAGGCTTCAAACCAATGGGTGGCAGAGAGGAACCAAAGGAGGTGAGCAAGAAGCTCTCAAATAATATCGGTACATGATAAAAGTTTGCCAGTATATTTTGTGGATTACACAGCAGGGTGGCGACAAAGTTAACATGGAAGCCATGAAAACAACCCAAAATTCTGCCTGACACAGCTCGTTTGATAAGGGGACCATGTATGGAGGCAGTGAACTAGTAGTAAATTAAAGGTGCTGCAGTTAAAACTATGTTAGTTGGATCTTGGCATGGAGCTGGCGCTCCGCTGCCAGGCGAGCTTTCGCCAATCCAAGCCCCTGTCTCTAGGCTACTCCCCAAACAGCACTTCTAAGAACCTTTTGTATAAGATCAAGTGTAGTAGCGTTCTTATAAGTTTGGGATATGGCGGGTGAGGGGAATGTAAACAGATGCGCAAGAAGCGCATGATGCGCATGGAGCTGGCGCTCCGCTGCCAGGTGAGCTTTCGCCAATCCAAGCCCCTGTCTCTAGGCTACTCCCCAAACAGCACTTCTAAGAACCTTTTGTATAAGATCAAGTGTAGTAGCGTTCTTATAAGTTTGGGATATGGCGGGTGAGGGGAATGTAAACAGATGCGCAAGAAGCGCTGAAATAATATCGGTAAATGATAAAAGTTTGCCAGTATATTTTGTGGATTACACAGCAGGGTGGCGACAAAGTTAACAAGTTTGATGTGGAATGCCCTGTAATAGCTCTTGGGCGGTGTGCCTTTTATCGCCTAGGCTCAGCAGTTTGAGCACCGCCTGCTGTCGCTTAGCGACGGCACTGCTGCTGTGCCTAGAGCTACCGACTGATGGCGCCATGGCCACGGATGGTAATTCGGAGGAGGAGGAGGTGGAGGAGGGGTGGGAGGAGGAGGAGGTATACTAGGCCTTTGAGACCTGGACCGAGGTAGGCCCCGCAATTCTCTGCGTCGGCAGTATATGACCAGCCCCAGGGTCAGACTCAGTCCCAGCCTGCACCAAGTTAAGTGTAGTAGCGTTCTTATAAGTTTGGGATATGGCGGGTGAGGGGAATGTAAACAGATGCGCAAGAAGCGTATGATGCGCATGGAGCTGGCGCTCCGCTGCCAGGCGAGCTTTCGCCAATCCAAGCCCCTGTCTCTAGGCTACTCCCCAAACAGCACTTCTAAGAACCTTTTGTATAAGATCAAGTGTAGTAGCGTTCTTATAAGTTTAGGATATGGCGGGTGAGGGGAATGTAAACAGATGCGCAAGAAGCGCTGAAATAATATTGGTAAATGATAAAAGTTTGCCAGTATATTTTGTGGATAACACTGCAGGGTGGCGACAAAGTTAACAACTTTGATGTGGAATCCATGAAAACAACCCAAATTTCTGCCTGACACACCTCGTTTGATAAGGGGACGATGTATGGAGGCAGCTATATGGACGACTTTTGGAGGTAGCAATGGAGACAACGTGTGGAGGCTGCTATGGAGACAATTTAATTTGGATAGTGCCTGTATGTGGCAGTCCAAAAAAGTTTTCAAACCAGAGGAGCAGGTAGGTGGCCCTCCAGAAAAATGAAATAGATTGAGTGCCTGTATGTGGCAGTCCAAAAAAGTTTTCAAACCAGAGGAGCAGGTAGGTGGCCCTCCAGAAAAATGAAATAGATTGAGTGCCTGTATGTGGCAGTCCAAAAAAGTTTTCAAACCAGAGGAGCAGGTAGGTGGCCCTCCAGAAAAATTGAATAGATTGAGTGCCTGTATGTGGCAGTCCAAAAAACTTTTCAAACCAGAGGAGCAGGTAGGTGGCCCTCCAGAAAAATGGAATAGATTGAATGCCTGTATGTGGCAGTCCAAAAAAGTTTTCAAACCAGAGGAGCAGGTAGGTGGCCCTCCAGAAAAATTGAATAGATTGAGTGCCTGTATGTGGCACTCCCAAAAATTGTTTAAAACAGAGGACCGGGTAGGTGGCCCTCCAGAAAAATTAAATGCATAAAGTACTATAGCTAGAGCCAGTGGGCCCTGTCAAAAAATAGCCAGTTTCCTCTGCTTTACTGTACAAAGAGGAGGAGAAGGAGGAAAATGAGGAGGAGGAGTGCATAAATTATTCAGGTTGAGCTTCCTTCACCTGGTGGAGATTGGAAATTATGAGAAATCCAGGCTTTATTCATCTTAATAAGCGTCAGCCTGTCAGCGCTGTCAGTCGACAGGCGTGTACGCTTATCGGTGATGATGCCACCAGCTGCGCTGAAAACCCGTTCGGACAACACGCTAGCGGCAGGGCAGGCAAGAACATCCAAGGCGTACAGCGCCAGTTCGTGCCACATGTCCAGCTTTGAAACCCAGTAGTTGTAGGGAGCTGTGTGATCATTTAGGACGATGGTATGGTCAGCTACGTACTCCCTCACCATCTTTCTGTAAAGATCAGCCCTACTCTGCCGAGACTGGGGACAGGTGACAGTGTCTTGCTGGGGTGACATAAAGCTGGCAAAAGCCTTGTAAAGCGTACCCTTGCCAGTGCTGGACAAGCTGCCTGCTCGCCTACTCTCCCTCGCTACTTGTCCCGCAGAACTACGCACTCTGCCGCTAGCGCTGTCAGAAGGGAAATAGTGTTTCAGCTTGTGCACCAGGGCCTGCTGGTATTCATGCATTCTCACACTCCTTTCCTCTCCAGGGATGAGAGTGGAAAGATTTTGCTTGTACCGTGGGTCCAGGAGAGTGAATACCCAGTAATCGGTGCTGGAATAAATTCTTTGAACGCGAGGGTCACGGGATAGGCAGCCTAGCATGAAATCTGCCATATGAGCCAGAGTACCAACACGTAAGAATTCACTCCCCTCACTGGCCTGACTGTCCATTTCCTCCTCCTCCAACTCCTCCAACTCCTCTTCTTCTGCCCATACACGCTGAACAGTGAAGGACTCAACAATGGTCCCCTCTTGTGTCTCACCAACATTCTCATCCTCTTCCTCCTCATCCTCCTCCACCTCCACCTCCTCCGATATGCGCTGAGAAACAGACCTAAGGGTGCTTTGGCTATCAACAAGGGAATCTTCTTCCCCCGTCTCTTGTGACGAGCGCAAAGCTTCCGACTTCATGCTGATCAGAGAGTTTTTCAACAGGCCAAGCAGCGGGATGGTGAGGCTGATGATGGCGGCATCGCCACTGACCATCTGTGTTGACTCCTCAAAGTTACTCAGCACCTGACAGATATCAGACATCCACGTCCACTCCTCATTGTAGACTTGAGGAAGCTGACTGACCTGACTACCAGTTCTGGTGGAAGTTGACATCTGGCAGTCTACAATCGCTCTGCGCTGCTGGTGAACTCTGGATAACATGGTTAATGTTGAATTCCACCTCGTGGGCACGTCGCACAACAGTCGGTGAGCGGGCAGTTGGAGGCGGCGCTGCGCTGCCCTGAGAGTGGCAGCATCTGTGCTGGACTTCCTGAAATGCGCACAGATGCGGCGCACCTTCGTGAGCAAATCAGACAGATTGGGGTATGTCTTGAGGAAACGCTGAACTATCAGATTTAACACATGGGCCAGGCATGGCACATGTGTCAGTCTGCCGAGTTGCAGAGCCGCCACCAGGTTACGGCCGTTGTCCCACACAACCATGCCTGGCTTCAGGTTCAGCGGTGCCAGCCACAGATCAGTCTGCGCCGTGATGCCCTGTAATAGCTCTTGGGCGGTGTGCCTTTTATCGCCTAGGCTCAGCAGTTTGAGCACCGCCTGCTGTCGCTTAGCGACGGCACTGCTGCTGTGCCTAGAGCTACCGACTGATGGCGGCATGCCCACGGATGGTAGTTCGGAGGAGGAGGTGGAGGAGGGGTGGGAGGAGGAGGAGGCATAGTAGGCCTGAAAGACCTGGACCGAGGTAGGCCCCGCAATCCTCGGCGTCGGCAGTATATGACCAGCCGCAGGGTCAGACTCGGTCCCAGCCTCCACCAAGTTAACCCAATGTGCCGTCAGCGATATATAGTGGCCCTGCCCGGCAGCACTCGTCCACGTGTCCGTGGTCAGGTGGACCTTGTCAGAAACGGCGTTGGTCAGGGCACGGATGATGTTGTCTGACACGTGCTGGTGCAGGGCTGGGACGGCACATCGGGAAAAGTAGTGGCGGCTGGGGACCGAATACCGAGGGGCGGCCGCCGCCATGAGGTTGCGAAAGGCCTCGGTCTCTACTAGCCTATAGGGCAGCATCTCCAGGCTAAGCAATCTGGAGATGTGGACATTAAGGGCTTGGGCGTGCGGGTGGGTTGCACTATATTTACGTTTCCGCTCCAGCATCTGGGGTATAGAGAGCTGAACGCTGGTGGATGCTGTGGAGGATCGTGGAGGCAACGATGGGGTTTTTGTGCCAGGGTCCTGGGCAGGGGGCTGACTATCAGCTGACACAGGGGAAGGAGCAGTGGTGTGCACGGCTGGAGGTGAACGGGCTTGGTGCCACTGAGTGGGGTGTTTAGCATTCATATGCCTGCGCATACTGGTGGTAGTTAAGCTAGTAGTGGTGGAACCCCTGCTGATCCTGGTTTGGCAAAGGTTGCACACCACAGTCCGTCGGTCATCCGGTGTTTCCTTAAAGAACCTCCAGACTGGCGCTGATGCACCTGCTCTGGCCCTGCCTCTCCGTCTGGCCCCACCACTGCCTCTTCCAACCTGTTCTGGTCAAGGACTCTCCTCCGTCTCAGAAGCACTGTGTTCACCCGGCCTCTCAACCCAGCTTGGGTCTGTCACCTCATCATCCTCCGATCCCTCAGTCTGCTCCCCCCTTGGACTTCCTGCCCTGACAACAACTTCACCACTGTCTGACAACCGTGTCTCCTCATCGTCGGACACCTCTTTACACACTTCTTCCACTACGTCAAGAAGGTCATCATCACCCACAGACTGCGACTGGTGGAAAACCTGGGCATCGGAAAATTGCTCAGCAGCAACCGGACAAGTGGTTTGTGACTGTGGGAAGGGTCCAGAAAACAGTTCCTCAGAGTATGCCAGTTCAAATGCCAAATTTTCCTGGGAGGGGGCAGACTGGGGGGGAGGAGGCTGAGGTGCAGGAGCTGGAGGAGTGCCGATTTCGGTGACATGGGTGGACTGCGTGGAAGACTGACTGGTGGACAAATTGCTCGAAGCATTGTCGGCAATCCACGACATCACCTGTTCGCACTGTTCTGGCCTCAACAGTGCTCTACCACGAGTCCCAGTAACTTGAGACATGAACCTAGGGAGTGTAGCTCTGCGGCGTTCCCCTGCTCCCTCATCAGCAGGTGGTGTCTCACCCCGCCCAGGACCACGGCCTCTGACCCCTGCAGTAGTTGGACGCCCACGTCCCCGCCCTCGTCCTCTACCCCTAGCCCTCGGGTTAAACATTTTGAAAATGAAAGTTATAACTTTAATTTTTTTTTTACTTTTTTTTGTGTTTTTTTGTGTTTTTTAGTTTTTTTTTGTGTTTTTTAGTTTTTAAAACCAAACAATGCTATCCTATTGCTATGGCTATTTTCTAGCCAAGTATGAAAGCACACTGCTATGCCAGATGAGATGACGCTGAGTTATGAAAAAATAAACGTAAAATAAAAAGGAAATGGCAGACTGTGCCTAATTGAAATCCAACCCCTAATAAATTTTCCCACTTTGGTCTTTGCGATGGATATGTGCGTCACTAAGCGCTAAACACAGCGGTCACAAGTCTCACTCCAAATTCCTGACAATTGGCTAGTATATGCACTGCAGCAAGGACAGCCACCAGCAGATCAACCAGAAATAAAATATATATAACGCTATTGTAGGCATAAGTAAGCCGTTTGGATTCTCCTTTGGCTATTTTCTAGCCAAGTATGAAAGCACACTGATGAGATGACGCTGAGTTATGAAAAAATAAACGTAAAATAAAAAGAAACTGCCAGACTGTGCCTAATTGAAATCTAACCCCTAATAAATTTTCCCACTTCGGTCTTTGCGATGGATATGTGCGTCACTAAGCGCTAAACACAGCGGTGGCAAGTCTCACTCCAAATTCCTGACAATTGGCTAGTAGATGCACTGCAGCAAGAACAGCCACCAGCAGATCAACCAGAAATAAAATATATATAACGCTATTGTAGGCGTAAGTAAGCCGTTTGGATTCTCCTTTGGCTATTTTCTAGCCAAGTATGAAAGCACACTGATGAGATGACGCTGAGTTATGAAAAAATAAACGTAAAATAAAAAGAAACTGCCAGACTGTGCCTAATTGAAATCCAACCCCTAATAAATTTTCCCACTTCGGTCTTTGCGATGGATATGTGCGTCACTAAGCGCTAAACACAGCGGTCGCAAGTCTCACTCCAAATTCCTGACAATTGGCTAGTAGATGCACTGCAGCAAGGACAGCCACCAGCAGATCAACCAGAAATAAAATATATATAACGCTATTGTAGGCGTAAGTAAGCCGTTTGGATTCTCCTTTGGCTATTTTCTAGCCAAGTATGAAAGCACACTGATGAGATGACGCTGAGTTATGAAAAAATAAACGTAAAATAAAAAGAAACTGCCAGACTGTGCCTAATTGAAATCCAACCCCTAATAAATTTTCCCACTTCGGTCTTTGCGATGGATATGTGCGTCACTAAGCGCTAAACACAGCGGTCGCAAGTCTCACTCCAAATTCCTGACAATTTGCTAGAAGATGCACTGCAGCAAGGACAGCCACCAGCAGATCGACCAGAAATAAAATATATATAACGCTATTGTAGGTGTAAGTAAGCCGTTTGGATTCTCCTTTGGCTATTTTCTAGCCAAGTATGAAAGCACACTGATGAGATGACGCTGAGTTATGAAAAAATAAACGTAAAATAAAAAGAAACTGCCAGACTGTGCCTAATTGAAATCCAACCCCTAATAAATTTTCCCACTTCAGTCTTTGCGATGGATATGTGCGTCACTAAGCGCTAAACACAGCGGTCGCAAGTCTCACTCCAAATTCCTGACAATTGGCTAGTATATGCACTGCAGCAAGGACAGCCACCAGCAGATCAACCAGAAATAAAATATATATAACGCTATTGTAGGCGTAAGTAAGCCGTTTGGATTCTCCTTTGGCTATTTTCTAGCCAAGTATGAAAGCACACTGATGAGATGACGCTGAGTTATGAAAAAATAAACGTAAAATAAAAAGGAAATGGCAGACTGTGCCTAATTGAAATCAAACCCCTAATAAATTTTCCCACTTTGGTGTTTGAGACGGATATGTGTGTCACTAAGAGCTAAGCACAACGGTAGCAAGTCCCCCTGCAAATTCCTCACAATATGGTACTAGCTGCACTACTAGTGCCAGCAAGCCCAGCCACAAGCAAACAAAAAAAAAAAAAGTATAACGTTATTGTTGAATCACTCCTGCCTAACACTATTCTAATAGAACACCCTAACGCTTTCCCTGACCAGCAGCAGCTCTCTCCCTAGCGGCATCCAGACACAGAATGATCCGAGCAGCGCGGGCAGCGGCTAGTCTATCCCAGGGTCACCTGATCTAGCCGCTGTCGCCGCTACTTTTTGCGGTTGTGGTGGAGCCTCTGCAGTAAATGTAAAAGGTTTTCAATACGGAAAGCACCAAGAGAAATTTACATTATATGCTGAGGACCTGCTGTTGTTCCTGGACAATTGGTCCCCCTCTCTGCAAGCGGCAATAGATATAATAACATCTTTTGGGTCCCTGCAGGCTTTATTATCAACTGGACAAAATCAGTGGTAATGCCCCTATCCCCACAGGTATTCTGTAGACCACACACTGAGTATAGTCTCTCAGTAGTGTCGGTCTTTAAATATCTAGGTGTCCAATATCGGAAGACCCTACTGAATTCATTGCGCTAAATATTCTACCCCTGATTGACAAGTTTCAGATGAAAGTAAAGGACTGGTGTAAACTTCCTCTTACCGTGATTGGCCGCGCCAATCTCATTAAAATAGTCATGATGCCACAACTTTTATACTTCCTTCACAATTCTCCCATTTGGATCCCAGTAAAACTATTCCACAAGATTAATAGTATTTTTAGGGATCTGCTTTGGAAAAAAGGGATCCTGCGAATCAGGCTTTCCACCGTACAAAGATCTAAGGAAGATGGGGGTTTGTCTCTGCCAAATCCGTGGCTGTACTTCATGGCAGCTCAGCTGCAACATCTCCGGGGATGGGGTGACATAGCTGGGGTACTATTCTCACAGAAAGTGCTTTGACATATTTTGAATACGGGTAATTTATTGGAAGAACTGGAAGGGGGCTCATTCAAAACTGTAGGTGGGGAGTTAGTAATACTGAAATGCATAGACAAACTGTGGTGGAAGATGCACAGTCTGTTTGGGATGGAGGGATATATTTTACATACCCCTATATGACCTAATGTCCAATACCCTGAACTTGGCAAGCTTACTCCGTTCCCTCAGTGGATAAGTAATGGAATGGAATGGAATTCCCACTATGGCTCAATTATATGAGGATACTACACTGAAGTCCTTTGAGCAACTACACTCTGAGTTCAACCTTCTGCATTCCTGCTTTTATCAATTTCTTCAAGTTTGACATGCAATAACCCAACAAGAATGCTCCCAACTAATTAAGAAGTCAGCCCACAACATAATAGTGGATATGATAACTAAAACGGGGGAATACGCGGGATATAATGTCAGTTAACTACTCTAACCTACGGGACGCCCATATTAAAAATTTCCCTACAGTGGGAGAGGGATGTAGGACCCATTAAAGAAGATTAGCGGCATGAGATTTTAGAATCTGCACCCAGAGTGTCGGTTAGCGAGGCGCAGAGATTATTTAACTTATATCTGGTGCATAGAGTTTATTTTACCCCTATCAGGCTGTTCAAAATGGGATATAGAGGCGATGATTGCTGCCCTAGATGTGACAGATCTGGTGCAGATCTGATACACCTGATGTGGAACTGCCCCAGATTACGTCGCTATTGGCAAGAGGATCTGGATCTGATTAATCAGACATACTCCATAGTTATCACACGTAACCCTCTCATATTCTAGTTTATGTATATGAGCTGCATCTGTCTGAGAGTCATAGATTGGAAGCGCTGCGACTGCTATATATAGCTAAGAAACTTATTGCTTTCCATTGGAAAGATACTGAACCTCCACGAGTTTTAGAATTTTTTATCTAGGGCCAATCTTTTACTGAGACTAGATACATTTTTCTACCAAAAGCAAAATTCAATGAAGTAATTTGATACAGGGCCTATGGCTTGATGCCCCAGGATTAGGTCCTCTAACTCTTACTAGAGACAGAATAATTAGTAATAATGTAAGATAATTATTATCACCACTCTACTAAAAAACAACACGGCAGACAATGTATGCAAAGGTCTATGACAATCAGAAATCACTACTTTTTGCTCTATATCTGTATATATCATTGCTTGATCTAATCTATATGGTGTAATATATGTAGCCTTCAAGGATTAAGGGTATCCTGGATGGACTCTCTTGAAACCTATATACCCAAACAGAAGAGCATTGGCTATGAGTTATATGCATATGCCTGTTATGCATTGAAGCATGGACATTCTACCCACCAAGCAGGGGCAAGGAGGGGGGTGGGGAAGGGTTTGGGGCCTTTTCTTTACTGGGGTTTGGGGTTTTCTTTACTGTTTTTATTGTATAAATGGAAAAAATGGAAAACTATTGTCTGGTTTTCAGACAGGGGTGACATGGATGTAATGTGGGGGTGCAGTGTGACATGGATGTAATGTAGGGGTGCAGTGTGACATGGATGTAATGTGGGTTGTAGGGAGCAATGGATGTAATGTGGGGGTGCAGGGTGACATGGATGTAATGTAGTGTGTAGTGTGACATGGATGTAATGTGGGGGTGCAGGGTGACATGGATGTAATGTAGTGTGTAGTGTGACATGGATGTAATGTGGGGGTGCAGTGTGACATGGATGTAATGTAGGCGTGCAGTGTGACATGGATGTAATGTGGGTTGCAGGGAGCAATGGATGTAATGTGGGGTGCAGGGAGCAATGGATGTAATGTGGGGTGCAGCGTGACATGCATATAATGTAAAGGTGCAGTGTGACATGGATGTTATGTGGGGTATAGTGTGACATGGATGTTATGTGGGGTGCAGGGAGCAATGGATGTAATGTGGAGTGCAGCGTGACATGGATGTAATGTGGAGTGCAGCGTGACATGGATGTAATGTGGAGTGCAGCGTGACATGGATGTAATGTGGAGTGCAGCGTGACATGGATGTAATGTGGAGTGCAGCGTGACATGGATGTAATGGGTGCAGGGTGACATGGATGTAATGTAGGGATGCAGGGTGTGTGTGACATGGAGGGAACATGTGGTGCAGGCATAACTTTTTATGTGTCTAAATCTTCAGAGCCGTGTTCTCATCTGGTAGAAGCTGAAACATCCTCCAGATAGAATAAGAAGAAATTCTCCAACCAAAGACGTCAAACACGTTTGAGTTGCTGGATTTACAGTAAGTGCTGGTATTACACAATACCTCACAATTACCCGCTCTTTATACAACACTGAGCTTGGTTTTGTTTCTGCTTTTGCAATATCCCCCACCGGGGCCTAGCCTTTCTTTGTTGACTGGGGACAGCCGGGGCCCAGAATACCGGAATGGCTGGTTGATGTAGCCTTGGTCAAGCTATGGTCATGTACTTGGTATTGGGACCGGAAAACTGGTCTACAGCCTGGCAGGTCTCCAGCAGGTAATGTGTGCAATAAAAATGGAGGGAGAGGCTGATGGAATAGGTTTTTCCCTGGGGCAACCCCTTAGGTGTTTATAGGGATCTCTGCGTGATGGAGAATGGGGAGCCCATGATGGTGAACAGCGGACGCAATTGTTCAAATCAACCCACAGTTCTTTGTTGGAACTTCAACAGCAGGCAATGGCCTAACATCAGGAGCAAATTCAGCAGGTTGGAAAGCTGGTCGGAGTGTAGGTCCGCAGGAAGATATGCTCACAGCCTGGTTCATAGCATCAGGCTGGGCTGGTAAAGATGGAGCTTAGTCCAGATGGTGGATCTCTGCTCTGTGGCTTAGTCTTCTGACTGCCCAAGGTGTCAGGCGGCAGGCCTGAGACACCCTCGCTTCCTGGTGTGGAACACAGACTTCTGCAGCACAGGTAGGTGCTGCACTTTTCTCAGTACGATAGGCTGCCCAGACTGGCTGACTCACCGGGGGCATATTTATCGTGCGCCGGCATTACTGTCCCCGCACCAGCGCACTTGCTGCTGCCGGCGACTTTTCATATGCATAAGCCTCTTGATGTATGCCGCTGCGAAAATGCAGCGGCATACATCAAGAGGCTTCTGCATACAGGGCCGGATTAAAGGAGGGGCTCCTGGGGCTCTAGCCCCGGGGCCCCCACCACTTTCACTTTTTAAGTGGCCCCCACCAGTTTCCGACAGTCAGCAACTCAGCTCAGCTGAGTCGTTGACTGTCTCCGTGTACAATGTGCTGCAGCCGCCCGCAATGCACATGGGGGTCTAGGATGCCAGCTGTGTCAGTGAGACACAGCTACCATCGCTGGGGGAGTTCGCCGATGCACTGTTTTGGCGGCAGCAGGTTGTGATGGGACTGTCGGTGTCCGATCACTACATGCTGCCGCCAAAACAGTGCATCGGCAATCTCCCCCAGCGATGGCAGCTGTGTTTTCAGTGGCCGGCAGCTGCCTGAAGAGCAAGGAAGAGCCTGCAGTGTTGTGGGATCACTGGAAGGGAAGGTGACGTAAGTATGAAGTTTATTATTTTGTGGCCATTTTCTACAGGGGACTGGCGGCTAAATTCTACAGGGGGCTGGTGGCTATATACTCCAGGGGGCTGGCAGGCTAAATACTCCAGAGGGCTGGCAGGATATATACTCCAGGGGGCTGGCAGGATATATACTCCAGGGGGCTGGCAGGATATATACTCCAGGGGGCTGGCAGGCTATATACTTCCAAAAACATTGTTGGAAGGGCCCCCACCTGTTTGTGCCCAGGGGCCCCCACCATCCTTAATCCAGCCCTGTCTGCATATGAAAAGTTGCCGGCAGCAGCAAGTGCGCTGGTGCGGGGACAGTAATGCCCCGCACCAGCCCACTCCGGGAAGGCCGCGTCCTTTACTTAGCCGGCCGCGCCCCTCCCCCCCTCTAACACCCCTTCATGATTAAAGGGGTTGTCCAGGTTTCGATTTTTTTTTACTAGTGGAGTCTGGAGGCTGTAGAAACAAGAAAGCTGTTGCACTTACCCCTATGGTGCTCTGGTCCAGCCACGTGTCCCCATCAACCCCTGGTCTGTATGTATACAGAGATGCAGCAGTGATGACATGACCACAGCGTGCTCCCTGTGGAGCGTCTGCCTGCGGTCTGTGTAAGTGTTACAGTGTTACTGCATGCGCCTCTGTATACATGCAGTTCAGGAGTGATCAGAAGCACAGCACTGGGCCGGAGCACCAGACGGGAGAAGTACAACTGCTCTCTTGTTTTGATGCCCCCCCACTCACTCAGCTCTGCTAACCCCTTTACTTATGAAGGGCACTGTATATGTTAGTGTTCGGATACACCTAGGTTTCTGGTGATTACGTTCAGACACTGCGCTTGAATTACATTTAGGAACACAATTCATGCACAGTGGGAAGAAATGTCACCCAATTGTATGTATAGAAAGCACATTCCTGATCGCAAGCAGAGGTGGAGGCTGGAAAACAGAGGGACTACAGGAGGAATAGTAGGCTGGATGACAGGGGCCACAGTAGGAGACTGGAGTATAGGGGGCTACAGGAGGAAGCTGGAGGACAGGAGGAAGGAGAATGGAAGACAGGGAGCCACAGGCGGAGGCTGCATGAGGAGGCTGGAGGGCAGAAGGCTACAGGAGGAGTCTGGAGGACCGAGGGCCACAGGAGGAGGTTCGAGGATCAGCGGCCACAGGAGGAGGCTGGAAGACAGGGGCCACAAGAGGAGGCTGATGGACAGGAGGAAGCTGGACGACGCTGGCGGACAGGAGGAGGAGAATAGAGGACACAGGGCCACACAGGGAGGCTGGAAGACAGGAGGCCACAGGAGGATGCTGGAGGACAGAAGGATGCTGGAGGACAGGAGGCCACAGAAGGATGCTGGAGGACAGGAGGCCACAGAAGGAGGCTGGAGGACAGGAGGAGGGTGGATGACATAGCTCCCCGCAGTCCTGCTTCCTCCAATCCACGGGTCTCCGAGGTGAAGCGACAGGGCAATACAAGGGGAGGGGACACCGGTGATGGCCCCGCCCCTTCTCATCGTCATCTTGGAGCCCTGGAGAAAGGAGGAAGCGGGACTGCGGGGCAACGATGGAAAGGTGAGTAAAGTCCTGGTGGACAGGGGGCCAGAGGTGGAGGCTGGAAGACAGAGGGACTACAGGAGGAGTAGTAGGCTGGATGACAGGGGCCACAGTAGGAGACTGGAGTATAGGGGGCTATAGGAGGAAGCTGGAGGACAGGAATTTACAGAAGGTTGGAGGACAGGAGGAAGGAGAATGGAAGACAGGGAGCCACAGGTGGAGGCTGGAGGACAGAAGGCTACAGGAGGAGTCTGCGGGACCGAGAGCCACAGGAGGAGGTTCGAGGATCAGCGGCCACAGGAGGAGGCTGAAAGACAGGAGGAAGCTGGAGAACAGCGGGCCCCAGAAGGAGGCTGGGGGACAAGAGGCTACAGGAGGAGGAGGCTGGAGGACAGGGGATACAGGAGGAGTATGGAGGGCAGGTTGAAATTATACTATGCTTGTTGGGGGGGGTTAAGGGGGACATGGTTTTTAACAAAAGGGGTGGGACTTTTTGTCCCTTTTTCTCTTGCCCAAAAGTTGGGAGGTGTGATGTCTAGCAATGTCACACACATGCTTCTACTAAGAAAATTAATTTACATGTAATAAAGCATTTTGCCCAATGCATTTCAAAACACAATGCAAACGCATCATGTGAACACAGCCTGAAGCAGTTTTTGTTAGCAGTGGATCATTGGAGAGACTCCTTCTGGATCCAGCGCTTATGCAACATTCCCCACCGGGGCCTAGCCTTCTCTTGGGGCCTGGAGGCAGCCGGGGCCCAGAATGCAGGAGTGGCTGGCGGTTGCGGCCTAGGCACACTGATGTTGTGGTACTTGGTATGGGGGCCAGAGGGCTGTCCCCTACAGCCTGGCAGGTCTCCAGTAGGTGGTTTGTGCAAGAAATATGGAGGGAGAGGCTGGAGGAATGTACTAGTTCTCCCTGGGGCAACCCCTGAGATGTCTGTAAGATAGGTCCCTGGGTAATGGATGGGGAAGCCCGTGGTGGTAGACAGCCATATCCAGGGATCAGACGGAGGCAACGTTGTGCAAAATAACTCACGGTTCTTTATTGAACAACAGCAGGAAACGGGCCTAAACGGTCTCACAGCAGATTCGGATTCTGGTAATGGAGTGGCCGTGGAGAGTGGTCCTCAGGAATAGTACACCAACCTGGTAGTAGTAGATGCAGGCTGGGATGGAGCTGTGTACAGGTTATGGAAGCTGCAGCTCGGGATTGGAGTCTCCATACTCTGGTCCTGGGATTAGCTGAGTGTCAGTACTGAAGGTGTACTGACACTGTCTCTCTCTTCACTCTGTATGCTGGTATTCTAAGAGGATGCGATTTGTAGAGAGATCTGGGGTCCAAGAGACTAAGCCCTTCTCTGCCCAGGGGTTTTATTCTCCTGGTCAAGTGGTGGCTACCTCTCCAATCACACTCCAGTGCACATTGTAGAAACACGATTACCTTTGACTTCTCTGTGCAACATCCCCCACCGGGGCCTAGCCTTTTCTTGGGGCCTGGAGACAGCCGGGGCCCGAAGTACCTGAGTGACTGGCGGTTGCGGCCTAGGCACGCTAGTGTCACGGTGCTTGGTATGGGGAACCGGAGGGCTGTCCTACAGCCTGGCAGGTCTCCAGCAGGGTGGTGTTGGCAAGAAATGATGAGGGAGAGGCTGCTATAGCGGTTCTCCCTGGGGCAACCCTTTGGTGTCTGGAGTATGAGTCTCTGTGTGGTGGATAGGGTGCCCGTGATGGTGACAGCCGTAGTAGCAGGGACCAGACGGAGGCAGACGTTGAACAAAAATAACTTACATTTCTTTATTGGAACCGACAGGAACAGTAACAACATGTCTTGACAAATGGTAGAATGCTGGAGATGCAGTTGGAGGGAGCCACAGGAGTAGATCACCAGCCTGGATGCAAGGGCAGGCTGGGAGGTAGCTGTGTCCTAGTAGGATGCTTCAGCTTGTCTTGGGTCGCTTCAGATATCACCCTTGAAGGTAGGATGATACCCCATTCCTCTCACTAACTAACTCACTCCACTCAGGCAGGGGGCTGAGCTCTCCTGCTCTGGTCTGTCTTCCTGTCTAACTAGACTAGACTGCTCTCTAGAACTTTCCTGATCAGGAGTTTTATTACTCCCACTGGTCAGGTGGTGGTTACTCCTCCAATTGCATCCCAGCTCACAGATACAATAGGATAACACATGTGATTGGTTGACACATATTACATCACATCCAACACTTAACTCCTGCCTTCCCAGG
The DNA here is from genome assembly GCF_040894005.1 of Engystomops pustulosus. Taxonomy (NCBI): domain Eukaryota; kingdom Metazoa; phylum Chordata; class Amphibia; order Anura; family Leptodactylidae; genus Engystomops; species Engystomops pustulosus. The sequence continues at coordinate 174,559,482 of NC_092411.1, forward strand.
CAGGCTCTACCGCTGCAGTGTTCCCCTGTGTTATGTAGTGACCTGCTGTGGGGTTGATCAGACCCTACACAGGCTGCAAGCTACATGGTGGGACGTATTCGCAACAACCCCTTTGCCTTGCATTGGCAGGGATGTTGCATCTGCATTATCCCTTGATGAGTTGATCACACTCATTATATGGATCCTGACAGGTAGAGGGCCTTATTCGCAACTACTCACTTGTCCATCTGTTGGCAGGGGTGTTGCACTTATCTCTTTTAGTATCATGCTGGAGGTTATGGGCAGAGGAATTAGCTTGACGGCTCCAATAGGGGGAGTAAGCACTGAGAGTGCCTTGGGAGCATAAACACTAAATACGGTCCTGTCCACAGGCCTAACTTATCGGTTGGGGGCTCAGTGATGACCCCAGGTCTTGTTGCTCCCGGAGATTAATGGAGTCGACGGCTAATGGGTTCAAAGATGGAAAATCATTACACTGCTTGCTATTTCGGTCACATAGTGATATCACCACTAGATGGCGCAGGAATACTCTGAAACAATGGATACACACGCGGACTCCCTGTGTTCTACCCAATATTCATTGGTAGTGACGGACAACCTAACTTATAAATAGCTTACTAGCACATAATTGCTATTTAATAATTTCTAATTATTTTACTGAACAATTATATATTATAAATTATTTAATTTTACCTATAATTAAATACTGTCTATGCTTTGTAAAACGGCCATTTTGTCTAATTTTTTGAAAGTTTCTTCTTCAATATGACTCCAGAAAAATGGCCGCCGATGTAGATTTCACTAGAGACTAAACGTGAGGAACCTCAGAGTCACGCACGTTCTTGGTTTGGCGACGTGCTTCTTCATTGGTGCATTGAGCTGTCTGTCAAGCTGTGTCGGTAGGACAGTAGTCGTCCGAGCAACCAAGCGGAAGTTACCGGCGGGAAACGTGGTGGCAAAATGGTAAGTATCGTGATGAAGTTGGGTGTAGAAAGCAAATGAATTGATACTTATGGCTGTCAAATCATGGAAACGGGAGGAGAGGGTTTATGGAAGGGATATTATCTGCTGTACACCAGAATATTTTGGGAGCTCCGTACTAGGACATTACACTCCGTTGTCGTGAGTCGCAGGCATTTGTTGCTTTATCATCCTGATTCTCCGTGCAGGAATGAAATCTCAGGGCGCGAGCCTCTGCCACATAACTACAGTGGAGCAGCCATTTATTGCAGAAACTAGCCAGCATGATTTCTGCAGACATAGACGTAGTTGACATTAAAGGCTACTGAGCAAAGGAAATAGGAATATGGTAGTGTCACGAAAATAGTTCTCATAAATGTTAGATCTCTGGGAACTTCGCCTATTTGTGTAATGGGTGACCACAAGTATAGGTGCTTGCTTATCTGTGCCATACAAATAAAGTACTTATTGTAGACAGTGATGAGGCCTCGTTCACACTTATGAATTGGGTTTTGATACAGAGTTCCATTAGTCACTTCTAGTCTAAGACATGTAGGATTGAGCCGAGGTGACTGCATCAATAGAGACAGAACAGGGATTTTAGTAATTTCCCTACATCTCTGAAGTCTGTTTCTATAAACATGGGCTCATAGGAATGTTTCTAAACGTTTTTCTGGCTGTATGTGCGCCTATCTGTGAGGGGTAATACAACATATTTCCCTATAAAATTGCAGTTTTATTGTGTATTATAGGTGGGTTGAGCTCCGCGATGTATATGAGTACAATGTAAATTGCTCAATTACATCAAAAATGACAATAGGGGTATTCCCATTTGGGCAAATTAATGTTATTGATTAATGCAAAGTTATCACATTTTCCAATATACTTTCTGTATTTCCTCATGAATTTCTATATCTCTGCTTGCTGTACTTCTATTGGAAGCTTCTATGTTTACTTCCAGTGGATAGAAATCTGACCATGGTCACACAGGTGCGTGGCACGTTAGTATCGGAGAACAATCAGAGCTGTGTGATATAATGAGCTGTGCACCTGTGTGACCATGGTCAGATTTCTATCCACTGGAGGTAAACGAGCTTTCTATAGAATGACAGCAAGCAGAGATCTAGAAAACTGTGAGGAATTGGTAAAGAAAGTATTATGGAAAATGACATAACTTTTCATTTTACAAACTAACATAATTTATTTGCAGAATTGGGAATACCCTTTTAACAATGATGCATTACTAAGCATGTTATTTTAGTTGCTGTTCACTTTTCTAACCCCTTAAGGGTGATGTCGGACATGGCGCTTTGTTTGCGCTTGCAAACGCAGACAAATCCGCGCCCACCGGGCAGCCCGATCGCATCAGCGTTTCTAAGGAACGTGCAGCCGGTGTTTTGCATTAAATTAACGCAAAACACTGGTGGCTCATTACCGGTCGCAGGCGTTAGAAACGCCGATGCGATCGGGCCGCGGCCCGCCCCGCTGGCTTATGCAAGCGCAGACAAAGCGCCACGTCTGACATAGCCCTTACACTCTCTACGGCGCAGGGAGTGTATGAAGAGGGCTCACGGGCTGAGTCCTCTTCATACAAGGGTGGTGGTTGTTGCATATTGCAGCAAACCTCCACCGTTAATAACTGCGGTTGGAAAAAAAAGTTTAAAAAATATTAAAAAATTAAAATTTGACACCTTTTTACATCACATAAAAAATGGAATAAAAAGTGATCAAAATGTTGCACAGACCTCAAAATGGTAGCAATGAAAACGTGGTCTCATTTTGCAAAAAATGGCACCTCACACAGCTCCGTACACCAGAGTATGAAAAAGTTGTTAGCTTCAGAAGATGGCAAAAAAATTACACATTCGTTTAATTTTTGAAAATGTATTAAAAGGCAATAAAACCTGTATAAATTTGGTATCACCGCACAGAACCAAAGAATAAAATAGAGGTGTTATTTTGAGCGCACAGTCAAAGTCGTAAAAACTGAGCCAACAAGAACGTGACAATGTCTGTTTTGTTTTGTTTTTTTAATTTTTCCACATTTGGAATTTTTTTCCAACTTCGTAGTACACAGCATGTTAAAATAACATTATGGGAAGGTAAAATTAGCCCTCACTCAGGTCTGTACACGTAAAAATGAGAAAGTTGTTGATTTTTGAAGGTGGAGAGCGAGAAATGAGCGAAAAAAAACCTGCGTCCTTAAGGGGTTAAACCAGAAATAATGTAAAAGAGCTTTTCCTCTTTTAATTGTTGGACCTTGTGAAATGTACAATACACCATTTTCTTTATTATTTTACAGCTTCCCTTATCTTTATTGAAGACTGCCCAGAACCACCCTATGGTAAGTTCTGCAAAGTATTCCAATAATCCTTGAAAACTTTGTTTTGCATGAAATGGCGAATACAAGGAACTGTGTGATAGAGGAAACGGTTGATTCCTTCACTTATTTTGGTTCTTATCATACCCTATCTTTTAAGTCTGTAGTTCTAGATACATTAGCAGTGCTTATTACAGTAAATGGCTTTAAAGTGCATCCAGTTCCACTGCTCCTACTGCAGTGATTGTCTCTGCTTGCAGAGATGTAACTGTTTGTATTTGTATCTTGTGTTCTGGAGCGCCATGTTCCACAATAGCTGCGCAGAATACATCCCCATGCAATGTAAGTGCACCAAAATGCAAGGTGCATGTCTACCTCTCAAGTACAGCTAGACAGTTATGTCTCTTCAAGGGCAGTGAGGAAGGAAAAGCTTACCATATATACTCGTGTATAAGCCAAGTTTTTCAGCACAAAAAAATGTGCTGAAAGACCTCACCTCGGCTTATGCACGAGTCAATAAAATAAAAAACCTAACATACCCTGCTCTGGCTCCTCGTCGCGGCTCCTGGCAGCTCCTCTTCTTTCTTCTCTGTGCTGTTATTAGCGGGCAGAGTTATGTCCATGCGCACAGTAATGACATCATCGTGTGCGACGGTCGGCTGTTAGAGAAGAAAACAGGAGCTGCGGGGACCGGAACATAGGGGTGCTGCGCCGGGCATTGGGACTGGTGAGTATGTAAGTTTGTTTTTTTTTATGTGATCGGCTGGCTGTATACTCCAGGGGGTGGGCTGTGATCAATGCATTTCCCACCCTAGGCTAATACTCGAGTCAATAGGTTTTTTTCCCAGTTTTTGGTGGTAAAATTAAGGGTCTCAGCTTATACTCGGGTCATCTTATACTCAAGTATATACGGTAACTTTCTCTCAAATCCCTGCATCCATAACTTTGTCCTTAATTACTATAAAGAATTAGTTTTTGTCCACCTTGGAGACACACTGGGAAACAAGAAGGACATGCATCAAGAGCTAATTATTTGCTGCCTAAGGTATGGGCACTACTTTACAGGGGTACTTATATAAAGACAGTACCTGGATAGTCTAATCTCCTGAGGCCACTTTCACACATTGCATTTGAATTGTGTTTAGAAAGAGGAGCTTCATAGATGGATGTAGACCTCAACGCTTGAGATTGGGGGAAAAAAGAAGTGTAATTTGTATTTAGGTGTAAATGCAACTTCGATAAGGACAAGTTCCCTCATGCTTCTCTTGAATTGCATGTTCACATGCTGCATTTGATTGCATTTAAACATTGCCTTAGAGCTCAATTGTCGAGTGAAATATGCTCTAGGTATGGAAAGAGTTAATCCTCAGCTTTCTTTCCTTATCTCTTTGCTGTTTTGGAGATTTGAGAAGGCATTCAGAAGAAGCAGAAATGTTCACAAAGAACATTAACTTAAACGAAAAGGAGGAGTCCGATGAGGTCCCACTTACCTTTGTTGGACTCCTCCTCCCTCCGGTAGAGGAATGGAGGGGACGGTTGCACATGACCGTTCTGCTCCGTACATATCAATGGAGCCGACAGAAATTGCTAATAGAGATGAATGTAGCAGACCGGTCTTGCGTGGCCCTCTGCTCTATTCCTCTCCCGGAGCGACCAGGGGTCAGACGGAGGTACCCGGGACCCCTCTTTTTCTTGATCTGTGGGGTAGATAGGGTATTGCCTAACTTAAATTGGGAATAACCCCTTTGAAAGGGTTTTGGCCAAAACCCCTTGGCCATTCTATAAAGGGGTTGTCCTACTATTTCGAAAACTTTGCAGGCTGTCTGGGGAGTGCCTGGTACACCTCCCTCTCCTAGCACGGCCAGGCCAGGCAATGTGATGCTTCTGGGAACTAGGTGAAAGGGCTGCAGTGGACAGACTGTGAGAAGAAAAGAAGCTGGGCTTTTAGCAGTGGCTAGAAGAAGGCGCTATGTTGTGCACAGGGAAAGGCAGCAGCTTTCAAAGGCGTCAATTTCTGCAAAGTTCATTTAAATTGGTTGAGGTAGTTCACTCCTGACTATCTTTTGTTACCTGTGATCGGCTCCACTTAAAGTCAGTGTGTACTAAATATTTACTTTTCTCTTATTAGTTGGTAGAATTGAAGAATGGTGAAACCTACAATGGGCACTTGGTAAGCTGTGACAACTGGATGAACATTAATCTTCGTGAAGTCATTTGCACGTCAAGGGTATGTCTGCTGTCAGTAAATGACAATTTACCTCATGTTTTCTTAACTCCTCTTTCTTTTCTACCAAAGTAGCAGGTTTATTGTGTAATTTAATGTAAAATGTAGCTTTTAAAGACTCTTCCTTTTGTATCTTATAAGATGGGCATGTTTAATTGTAGAGCAGCTTTAGAAGTGAGAAGATGAATCCCAAACACAAGTTTCAACTGAACCACGGCATGTCCATAGCACGCTTCTTATTTTGACCTCATACAAATGCTGTCATATGAAGTTGCCACTGCAGCCATGGTTTGCAGAGAACCGTGGTAGATGGTCGAACCGATAGAAGGTCATGTGGTCGGAGCTTAGGTCACATGACATGCTACAGCGGCGCGGGGAGTAACTCCACCCATCCCCTTGGCTGTGTGTGATCGTGCACACAGTGCCATGCCATCAGCAGGATTGAGCTCTCTATGTGACAGCCGATATTATCAGTCCCCTGTCACCCTACCCCTGTTTACAGTGAGAGGCTGCAGGGAGAATGCTATATTCATCCTCTCTATACAGATCACTGATAACAGTGATCCAATGGGCTGTTACCATTAGATCACTGTTATCTGTTATCTATATAAAAGAACCGCAGGGAACACATATATAATGTGTTCCTTGCTAAATTTGCCCCTGTAAAAAATAAAATTTAAAAAAATTCACCCCCATTTCCCTAGAACTGATATAAAACTTAATAAGCCGTAAAAATCCCAAACACGTTAGGTCTTGCCGGGTCACAAAATGCCCCGGTCTATCAAAATATAAAAACGGTTATTCCTAGCAGTGAACCACATAACGGTTAATAACACACAAATGTGTGAAATGCCAGTTTTGCACCATTTTACATCACATAGAAATTTTTTATAAAAATTGACCAACAGGCTGTACAGTCCTCAGAATGGCAGCAATGAAAACGTCATCTCATCTCGCAAAAAGATGACATTTTACACTGTTCTGACACCAAAGTATAAAGAAGTTATTAGCGTCAGAAGATGGCAAAATGTTGTTTGAATACATTTTCAGAAATTCATAAAACATACATAAATTTGTTATCACTGTGATCCTATCGAAACAAAGAATAAAGTAGACGTATCATTTTTTTTTTTTTAACAATTTCACCACATTTGGAATTTTTTTCCGGCCTCCTAGTACACGACATGGAACAATAAATAACGTCACTGAGAAGTAAAAATTGTTAAGCAAAAAATAAGCCCTCACACAGCTCTGTACATGGAAAGGTATAAATTTTTGAGGGTGGAGAGCGAAAGATGAATGAAAAAAATGCTGCAATACGAAAGGGTTAGAACTGTATACGACTTGCTTGTATTATTGAAAATGTCATACTCCTCAGCTAAAAATATTCCTCAAAATGGGTGAGAGGAGTATTATTACCCTTCTGGCAAAATGTTAGTGCGACCTCTGATTAGACCTTGTGTCAGCGGAAACCCTGCTGGCCTGACACCACACATGTACAAGGGAAGCCTACACAGCCAGTGTACGCTCTCCAAACTGGCGGTTGTGCGCATGGTGTCAGGTTCTCTTCCCCTTAAAGACAACCTGTCACCACATTTTCATGTCTACAGCTAGTAACTGGATCCTATAGAGCCCTATTAACTGATACCCTTCTTTTAGCTAAAACTTCCCTTGCATCCACATAATTCAACTTTATCTGTATTTTCCCTGACATCAGAACTTCTTAAAGATTGTGTATGTGTATATATATATATATATATATATATATATATTATATTTATATTCCATCCTCCATGGAGGCTGCTGTGATTTCATGTGATCAGATGCATAGCTGGGGTAGATGTTACAGGACCTTAGATAATGTCATCCTGGTCACATGACTTTAAGTGCCTAATGATGTAACAGAGCTGCCCATGCAGCAGAATATTTTTAGCCAGTCAAACTGGAGCAAGGAGGCAGGGTAATGCAAGTAAATTTTAATATGCCTGATTCAATTTGTGTCTTTGGACTCACATCAGCTGAGTTGCATATAAGTTTACAAACTGATTTCTGTAGCATTGCAGACATGGAAAGTAACCATTTAGGGATAAGGACAATGCTTTTAAATCCATTTTTAATGAATTCTTTATTTTAGGTGGGTTAATTTGCATGATAGGGTTTGATTATTATTTTTTATTTTTTTTTTTTAAAGAGGACCTTTCACCACCTCACACATGTAGAGATGAACATACCATAGTGTAGGGGCTATACAGATTCATGGACACTGAATTTTCTTTGTAGCACCCAAAGTTGCAGAGATTTAATTCCCTATATCTGACCATTTTAATCTGTTTTCTGTCAGAGGAGGAGCTTGTGCTGGAGGCGTGTTATGCTTGAGAAAAGGTGCCGTTGCCTCGCACGAAAAAGGTCAGTGCCAGAAATAATGCTAAACGCAGTCTAAAGCAATGTCAACAAAATATTAATGGAGTGTTTGTAAACAATTCACAACTGTTCATAGTAGCCTCTTTGACATTGCTTGCTGCTATTTGGACAGTTTGAGTGAAGATTGACATAACACACGCCTCCAGATCTAGCTTTGGCGCCTCCTCTTTCACAGGACACAGATCAGGGTGGTCAGATACTGGGACTGATATCTCGGCAACCTAGGTGGCTAGAAATAAATTTCAACTTGCCCCTGTGTCTGTAGCATCCATAACCCTGTCTGTCCAGTATGCTAATCTGTATGTAGGTGAGGTACTGAAACGACCTACATAAGGAAGGCCCATGGTGTCATGACCCCCAATTTTAGAAAAGCCAATTGGGAACCACAAAATCTGTTTCCTGTTGCTACATTGGTGGACACTGATCCCACCCTCTGCTTTGTTGTGTCTTTTTCCACCGCTGACTAGGTTTCCCAGTTTCATGACATGTTGGTTCTGTATTATATTTGCCTACTGCTTTTACAAAAAACTGCATAAGGCATATGGTGAGGGTATTTGCTTCAATGCAAATGATGCGTTTTTGCCTTAGGCATTTGCAATGTATTTTTAAGTGCAATGAAACGCAGCACTAGAACACAACCTACGATACCCGGACACGGTAGATTGCACAATTCAAATTTACTGTTTAGCAATTTTGATTTTGGCAAAAATGTTTCATTTCCGCTGCACTTAATTTCCAATAGAAGCAACCTGTGTGTATTTGCATCCATAACCCTGTTTTTGTAGCCGCATTTTACACATCTTTCATTCATGTGCCAGGTGACTACTTGGTGTATTGTCCAGCACTTGGCTGCCATGCCCCTAGTCCCCTTGCTGATGAGGTCACACTTGCCTCTGGGAGAGCCCCAGCCTCCTAGCTGTTCACACTGTGTGTAATTCCATTCATAGCCCTTCCTGACCGGCACATACCCTCAGTCTGGCAGATTTTTCATCTGTTCTGAGGATTGTGTAGTCACTCTAGTCTGGGAGGACCCAAGCCTCCTTGCTATGTAGACTGTACAGTTCATAGGCTACGTCATAAAGAGACTTTTTGAAGCTGTGCACACTTTGACTTGACAGCATCCTGCCTAGAAGTCAGGGAGGAGCTGTGTCCGTGCACTGCCCAGGCATACAGAGCGGGTTGTCTGCAGCCTTCCTAGTAACTCCACAGTTTCCTCTCAATAGTGGCAGTGTGTCAGGAGCTATAAAGTGCTACTGTCTTCATTGTTTTCCAGGTATAAGAAAAAGTCTATAGTGGCTTGGACACACAGGGTTTTTTTTTTTTTAAAGGAGTGAAACTGTCTGTATAAGAATGTGACCCATAATTGTACTGATCTGAATATTCCAATTAAATAGTTAAAAACATTTACTTTAATAAAAATCTGTTTCATTGCAAGTTAGAACAGTAAGTAGTAAACTTAATGGTCCATATAGATTTAATGCAAGACTACTACAGAACTAGAGAGACTTCAGTGTTTTAGTTACAAAGTAAGCTAATATGCAAAAAGTTTTATAAAAAAAAAAATAAAGGGCAGAGACCCCAATTACCCATCTCAAACTTTCTTTGAGGACAACACCTTTTAAAGGTAACCTACCACCACAAATCTACCTATAAAGGTAGATTGGGTGGTAGGTGGATCAATGGAACGTGAGGATTAGCCCTTTTAAGGGCTAATCCTCACGTCCCCACACTTTTTTGTTACCTTTTATTAGACTTTTATGCATATTTACTTATGCGGCTACTGGGGCGTGGAGTAGCCGCATCTGAGGTTAGACGAGGCGGCTACTCCACGCCCCGGTAGCCTCTTTTCCCCTACTACTCACCATCTTCGGCGTGCTACTCCGCGTAGCTGCGTGCCCTCGTCCGGCGATCCTGCTTCATGCGCAGAAGAGCAGGCCCGCGTCTGCGCGGTCACTGCTCCGAAACAGGCGCAGGCCTGCTCTTCTGCGCATGCGCAGTCGGCAGAATCACCGGACGAAGGCGCGATGGTGGAAGATGGTGAGTAGGAGGGGAAAAGAGGCTACCGGGGCGTGGAGTAGCCGCCTCGTCTAACCTCAGATGCGGCTACTCCACGCCCCAGTAGCCGCATAAGTAAATATGCATAAAAGTCTAATAAAAGTTAACAAAAAAGTGTGGGAACGTGAGGATTAGCCCTTAAAAGGGCTATCCTCACGTCCCATTGATCCACCTACCACCCAATCTACCTTTATAGGTAGATTTGTGGTGGTAGGTTCCCTTTAAAAGAACCTGTCATCAGATTCACTAATAATCCTATTAACAAATTCTGATAGTACTATGCTAATTTGAGGTGAGAGAGACACAGCCTTGGGACACATGGCTACTTCAGGCTAGTCGCCGGGTAGGCTTACAAACTTCATTTTGTGGGAATAGGCAGCAACATTTATTGGTCCAAGGGCATACTGTCATACTGCTCATCTTTAGGGACCACATCAGTAACCAGTACCCTAGATGCATGACAAAAAAAAATCCTCTCCTTTTCCTTCTCTCCTTCTCCTCCCTGCACCACACTGCAGCTGCTTCTCTGTTTTGTGTGGCTAGTTGTATGCAGAGGCATCAGGAGCAGGAGAGGACCCTGGAGCAGTAATGTACAGTTGACAAAGAACACACTTTTGGGTGCTCTCCTGGATGCACCCTGCTATATTGGTCCAAACCTTTATGCATATAACCAGAGTCGGAACACAAAGTAGGATTGCGTGGTAGAGAACCTGGGAGCAGCGAGAGCTTCTCAGCTGCACTCACTGCTACACTGCCTCCTGCACCAATCAACGCTACTATCAACGCTACTATCAGTTATGGAAGTGCTCATTGCACTCTGTCAGCAGGGTGTGGACCACGGCTCATGGCTTGACAGGCTCCATGTGGCCTGTCAGTCAACTTGTGCACCTCTGATCCCTCTTTTAGTCGAATGAATGTGTGCAGTACTTTATGTACATGCTCAGAAGTAAAACTCCTCTGTTATAGATTACAGGAATAAGGCACTGAAAATGAATGCCCACATTTATCTCGAGCACTGGTGGCGTGATAAGGAAAACAGAACGGTGGAGTTTTGGGTTGCTCACTCCATAACCCTGGTTTGCACTGCAAGATAATAGGTTAAAGTACTGTAGTGGATATGCATTTATAGTTGCTTTTTGGCTATTGTATCTACAAACCACCCTGGAAATATTTTAAAGCAAATGTTTAAAACAAATATATTATGTATTATATCATTTTCCAACAGGACGGTGACAAATTCTGGAGAATGCCTGAATGCTACATACGGGGCAGCACAATTAAGTACTTGCGAATCCCAGATGAAATTATTGATATGGTTAAAGAGGAAGTGATGTCAAAAGGCAGAGGTCGGGGTGGAATGCAGCAACAGAAACAGATGAAAGGCAGAGGAGCTGGTGGAGCAGGAAGAGGTAATTTTAGCTTTTTCTATGGTATATTGTGTAGCAGAAGGGAGGAGATACATGGCTATTATGAGAGTCCTCTAGCCCAGTGGTCCCCAACCTTTTTTTGCCCAGGGACTGGCTGTAAACATATATTTTCTCCAGGGACCAGTAGGTGGGGGGGATACAGTCTGGTTTCTGTTTCATAGCCAAAAATGTAAGTTTTCATGCCCCACATAACTCCCTGTGTGCCTAGCTTATATTGTCCAATTTCCTGAAGAAGCCCCCCCACCTTCTACTATCCCAGCTGAACTAAAACAAAAAAAATACTCACCTTCCCTGTTCCCCTGCAGCAGTCTTCTCTTCGCTCACCGTCGATAGAACAGTGCATTTACATGGAAATTAAGTAATGGGGGAGAAGACTGCTGCAGGGGAACAGGGAAGGTGAGTATATTTTTTGTCCAGCGCGGCCTGGAACCAGGTGTTCCATGGTCCGGTCTTGGGCCATGGACCGGTGGTTGAGGAACACTGCTCTAGCCAATGCAAGCTGAGCTGATGAGCATAGGTGCTAGCTATCGCACTCCTGCAAAAAAGCTACTGATTCCCTATCCTATGCCTCATGAACCCTTTAACGACTTAACCAATTTTAACATTCTGACACTAAAGTTATTACCACATAATGTGACATTCTCAAAATCCCCTGGATTTGTTATGTGTTGCTCTTCATCACACACTGTACTCATGTTACCAAAAAAATTTAGGCAATAAGTTTTCCATTTATTGGAACAATTTGGCATTTTTAAAATTTTTTAGTGAATGTTGAGAAGTGTGGAAGTACAGTGTTGGCCAAGAATTTTTTGTGTGATGTTAAATAATTTTATATTATATAAAAAAGAAAGTTGGAACACTTTAATGTACCAAGGCAATTTATGGATGTGTTTATTTTATTTTATTTTTTTTCAATTATACATTAGTTGAAGTGGTTTGGTGAAAATAAAATATAAAATAAAATTCACCATTTGCATCTCCTACATTTTTCAGCCAGTCATCCCACCCACATAAACATAAGAATGAACGTTCTCCGTATGTTTGCAGATGTTGGATATATTGTAAGCATCCTCTTTCCTAATGTGATAGGTGATAGTCAATTGCAACTTCTTTTAATTCTATAAAAAGCTGAGCACTTCAAACAAACATATAAAACCAGAGAATTATGGTAGATGCCAATAATGCAATAAGTAGTGGTTTAAAGGGAACCTACCACCACGATTCTAACTATAAAAGTAGAACGGGTGGTAGGTGGATGGATGGGACGTGAGGATAACCCTTTTTAGAGCTAATCCTCACGTCACCGCTATCTTTTTTAAAATTCTTAATACCCTAATATGTACATTTCCTAAAGCGGCTACTGGCACGTGGAGTAGCCAGACATGAGTCTACCTCCTGACATCTTCGGCGCGCAGCTACTCGTCCGAGAAGCCGGAGTTCTGCGCATGCTGTGCAGCCGCGGGCCGGGTTCGATGAAAATCGAAAACGCAACGACCACGCCCTTTTTCGTTTAAGGGGTTATATATCTACACAGATGAGCTAGCGGGCGTAAATAAGATATTCAGTTTATACGTTTTGGAGGAAGGAATAGGGACTAGAAAGGTTCTCCAAATACCCTTGCTAAGTGGATAAAATTAGCTATAGCTCATAGGACACCAAATATGTCAGTCCTCCTTAGGGCTCATTCAACCAGAGCAGTATCCACATTCGGGGCTAAATTTAGAGGTTCCTGTTATGCCAGGCGGCTACTTCGTCCTCCTCATACTTTTTTCAGACACTACAGACTTTGGCGGGCACACACTTTGGTTGCAGGGTTCGTTCTTTTGTTGTCTCTCCCTAAAATGGTTTTTGGCTGGTGGTGTTGTGGTGAGGGGCAAAAGGGTAATTACTAACAGGTGACTGTGTTTCCTAGGATCACCACATCAGCCTCTTAATTATCACCCTTTTTTTTTTTTTTTTTTTTCTCATTCCGTTTCGTTAACATGATTTCTCTAACCTCAATCTTGGATGTAGCAAAAAAAGTTTTGTGTTTTATATGATATGCATATAACCTAACAAACTTTACCCCTTCAGGATACACTTTTTTTTTGGGGGGGGGGGGGGGGCTTTTGCATTTATGCTTTTCCCTCGTTGCAACATATTTTAACCCTATGAAGGGTGTATGAAGAGGGCTGATGGGCTCTTCATACAGAGATGGGCATTGCTGCATATTGCATTAAAGACCCATCGCTATCAGCCGTGTTAACCTCTTGTCAGCCACCAGCAAAGTCGCCGGCGGCACTTAAAACATGTTTCTTCAGATCGTAAAAATGTAATAAAAAGTGTTCAAAATGTTGCACAGTCCTCAAAATGGTAGCAATGAAAACGTCCGCTCATTTTGTAAAAAAAATACCACATCACACAGCTCCATACACCAAAGTATGAAAAAGTTGATGGCAAATTTATTTTTTTCGTACATTCGTGTAATTTTTGAGAATGTATTAAAACGCAATAAAACCTGTATAAATTTGGTATCGCCGCGATCGTACCGTACCAAAGAATTACCGTATATACTCGTGTATAAGCCGAGTTTTTCAGCACAAAAAAAATGTGCTGAAAAACCTCACCTCCGCTTATACACGAGACAATTAAAAAATAAAAAACTTAATACTCACCCTCCGGTCCCCGGATCCTTGGCGCGGCTCCTCTTCTTTCTTCTCTCTTCTCTAGCCGGCAGAGTCGCGTCCATGCGATCTGCCGGCGGGCGCACTCTATGATGCAGCGGTGTCACCGCAGAAGACGTCATCAGCGACGACACCGCCGCATCATAGTGTGTGCCCGCCAGCAGATTGCATGGAGGCAACTCTGCTGGCTAGAGAAGAGGAGCCGCCGAGAATCAGGAGCCACACCGCGCATCGGGGGTGAGTATTACGTTTTATTGTTTTTATGCACTTGGCACGGGCCTGGCTGGCTGTATACTACATGGGGGCTGGCTGTATACTACATGGGGGCTGGCTGTATACTACATGGGGGCTGGCTGGCTGTATACTACATGGGGGCTGGCTGTATACTACACCCTTGGCTTGTACTCGAGTCAATAGGTTTTACCAGTTTTTGGTGGTAAAATTAGGGGTCTCGGCTTCTACTCGGGCCTGCTTATACTCGAGTATATATGGTAAGTAGAGGTGTCATTTGGAGCGCAGAGTGAAAGTCTTAAAAACTGAGCCAACAAGAACGTGACGCACATGCATTTTTTTTTTTTTTTTTTTTTTTTTTCAATTTTTCCCCTTTTGAAATTTTTTTTTCCTGCTTCCCAGTACACTGCATGGAATAATAAATAACATCACTGGAAAGTAAAATTTGTTACGCACAAATTAAGCCCTCACACAGCTCTGTACATGAAAAAATGAAAAGTTATGGATTTTTGAAGGTGGAGAGTGAGAAATGAGAATTTTTTTTTTTATTAGTCTTTATTGCGGAATATACATATACAAGATATAGAATGTACAAGGAGGACATTTCTTCCACAGGGACCTTTTATTTTGCAGAAATGGATATAGTCCGTGGCTGTTGTTACTTCATAGTGCATATATGTATTAACTCTATTACAAACATCTATTAAATCTAGTTTTCGTGCTGTTTTCCAATTAGTCGCTATACACTGCCTTGCTGCAATCAGTATGTAAGTAACAATCCATCTCTGGGCTACTGGCAGTTTAACCGTCCCTAGATGAAGTAAAGCTAACTGAGGGGGAGATGACGTTGTGCGAGTGTCTCTTGATCAGATCCCCTCTCTGTGACCAGAACGGGGTCGGTTTTAGACATGACCACCACATGTGCACTTGGTCACCTTTGGTTCGGCATCCCCTCCAGCATAAAGGAGTGGAAGACATTCCTCCCTTAGCTAGCCTCTCTGGTGTGAGGTACCATCTTAAATGCATCTTTTTTGTCTAATATACAGCAAAGACGAATTGAAGGAAATGAGGGGCACTGCTAGCAGACTTCGGCTTAGGATACTAGCTTTTAATTTGAGGAGCTACAGACACAGTTTTCAGAGTTTTTTTTTTTTTTTTTTACAGGGAAACAATTAGGTGATGCTCTGACTTCGATAATATGGATAAGAAAGTCTTCAATCTTAACAAATAAAGTAGAAAAAAAGTCATGACTCACCGTTTTTCTTAAAACTTTTTCTTTTATTTCACATCATTCAAAAATGTTCTGTTACACAGGGAGAGCGACAGCAGGAAAAAAAATGGTGAGTGAGAGGGACAAGTCGTTTCGCGCTGTCCAAGCACTTCATCGATGCAAGATGAAGCCGACAGCGCGAAACGACTCATCCCTCTCACTCTCACGACTCATCCCTCTCACTCTCACGACTCATCCCTCTCACTCTCACGACTCATCCCTCTCCCTCTCACGACTCATCCCTCTCCCTCTCACGACTCATCCCTCTCCCTCTCACGACTCATCCCTCTCCCTCTCACGACTCATCCCTCTCCCTCTCACGACTCATCCCTCTCCCTCTCACGACTCATCCCTCTCCCTCTCACGACTCATCCCTCTCACGACTCATCCCTCTCACGACTCATCCCTCTCACGACTCATCCCTCTCACGACTCATCCCTCTCACGACTCATCCCTCTCACGACTCATCCCTCTCACGACTCATCCCTCTCACGACCCATCCCTCTCACGACCCATCCCTCTCACGACCCATCCCTCTCACGACCCATCCCTCTCACGACCCATCCCTCTCACGACTCATCCCTCTCACGACTCATCCCTCTCACGACTCATCCCTCTCACGACTCATCCCTCTCACGACTCATCCCTCTCACGACTCATCCCTCTCACGACTCATCCCTCTCACGACTCATCCCTCTCACGACTCATCCCTCTCACGACTCATCCCTCTCACGACTCATCCCTCTCACGACTCATCCCTCTCACGACTCATCCCTCTCACGACTCATCCCTCTCACGACTCATCCCTCTCACGACTCATCCCTCTCACGACTCATCCCTCTCACTCTCACCATAGATCGTGACAGTGAGGCTAGCACCTGTCCTGGGAGATTCAAATTAAACAGTTCTGATTTGGATATATTTGCACGGAAGTTCGAGACTGCCGAGTACCTATCCAATTCTTTTAGTATCGCTGGGAGACTAGATTTCAGGGTTCAAGGTTTCAGCAATCCCACTGATTTCGCTATTAGCTCTGATGGCATTCGCCAGCGATTCCATGACTAATGTAAAACAGTGGTTACAGGGGGGCAGCCCTTCCGAGATCCATTCTGCACAGAGAAGAATTCTGACAAGATACCATTAACCCTGTGTGTAGTTTTTTTTGGTAAAGAATAATGTACTCTTCTGTAAATTTGTATTTGAATAAAATGTGGAGAAAATTAAATAAAGATGGATTTTAAAAAAATGAATAAATAAAAAACCCTGATCTGGGCCTTAGAATTGTGGTATAGCGCCATGATCCGGGACATCATGACAGGACCTAACTCCATACTCCACGCAACGTGGCTTCCACGAAGCTCCATCCCACTCTATTGAACACCTTTCTCGGTGTCAACACCCAGAAGGCACAAAGGAATTTGTTTCAACCTGGCTCTATGCATCAAAGAGAAAGTCTTTATGGTATCATCCTTGGCCTCTCGTCCCGGGACAAAACCAATCTGTTCCCTGTGTATTTAATTTGGAACAAGGGGTTTCAATCGCCTGGTAAACATCTTTGAGTAGATTTTAATATAATTATTGATGAGGGAGATGGTCCTGAAGTTGGCGCAATGCATAGCATCCCTGTCCGGCTTGGGTAGAACCACTATATTGGCCAACATAGACTGAGGGTGGAACTTATGACCCTTAGATACAGCATTGAACAGAGAAGACACTGGGACCCTTGGCTCCTCCCCAAACATCTTATAAAACCTGGCCATGAAGCCATCCGTTCCAGGCTTCTTGCTGATCTTAACGCCGAAGCCACTTTTCACCTTCTTGACACGGCCCATTTTTTCATATCTGCCCTGTGTTACTATAAGTGGTTATAACTTTGGAACGCTTTAACATATCCAAGTGACTTTGAAATTTGTTTTCTTGTGACACGTACTTCATGTTAGTTAAAAAATTTTGGTGGTATGTTTTGTATTTTATTTATGAGAAAATCAGATATTTGGTGAAAATTTTGAAAAATTAGCATTTTTCAAAATGTTCTACTTTTTCCACACGACTCATAACACCAAAAAAAGAGCTGTTTTAAGGCTTATTTTTTACGTGTTGAGTTGTCCTTTTCAGTGGTACCATTTTGGTGCACATAACTTTTTTTTTTTTTATCACTTTTTGGAACATTTTTGTGAAGGGATTTTATGAAATTTTACATTTTTGGCGAGTTTTTCGGGTGTTGTTTTTACGGTGTTCACCTTACGGGTCCAATAATATTTCTGACTTATTGTACAGATTTTTACGGACGTGTCTTATTTTCTGCGTAACAAATTGCACTTCGTAGTGATGGTATTAAATATTCCATGCCGTGTACTGGGAAGCGGGAAAAAAATTCTAAATGCAGTGAAAATGATGAAAAAACACATTTGCGCCATTTCTTGTGGGCTTGGTTTGTACAGCTTTCACTGTGACAGGTCTATTTCATTCATTGGGTCAATATGATCACGGGGATACCAAATTTGTATAGGTTATATTATGTTTTCATACATTTACAAAAATTAAAACCTCCTGTGCAGAGAAAAAATTCTTCATTTTACAGTGTTCTGGCGCTCATAACTTTTTCATATTTTAGTGTACAGAGCTGTGGGTGGTGTCATTTTTTGCGACTTCTGATGACGTTTTCAACGCTTTTATTTTTAGGACTGCGACCATTTGATCACTTTTTATAGAATTTTTTCTATTTTTCAAAATGGCAAAAAAAATGCAATTTGCGACTTCGGGCGCTATTTTCCGCTACGGGGTAAAACACAGTGAACAACTGTTATATTTTGATAGATCGGGCATTTTCGGACACGGCGATACCTAATGTGTTTAGGATTTTTACTGTTTCTTTATATCAGTTCTAGGGAAAGGGGGGTGATTTGAATTTGTTTTTTTTTTTTTATATATAATTTTTTTTTTTTTTTACTTTTTTTTTTTTCAGACTCCCTAGGGTACTTTAACCCTAGGCTGTCTGATTGATCCTATCATATACTGCCATACTACAGTATGGCAGTATATGGGGATTTCGCATACCGTCTATTACAATGTGCAGATCGCACATTGTAATAGCCTAGATCATGATAGCCTCGGATCTTTATGTGATCCGAGGCTGTCATGACAACGGATCGCCGCTCCCCGGTGATGTCACGGGGAGTGACGATCGGAGCCAAGATGGCGGCGCCCATTCGCCGCCGGCTCTTTAATGCCGCCGGCAGCAATCAAAGGGTTGTTAGCGAAGGGCGTTTGCTTCATCATAAACCAAATGCCCGGTGAGTATGAAGAGGGCTCAGCCCGTGAGCCCTCTTCATACTCCCCCATGCGAAGCAAGACGTAAGGGTACGTCTTATTGCGCTATGGGGTTAACTTGTTAAGATGTATTGCACTGTATTATGTGACACAGGAAGGCAGGGTCCCGGCACCTGGAAGGAGATCGCGGAGGGACCATAGTTCTCTGCCTGTGAAGATGGTACAGGATCTGCCCATGCTTGCTAGAGCTATTTAACCCCCTGACATTGTATGAGCTTAATGTTATTGAGGACATGTTTAGCTGTTAATAGGTTGAAGGTAACACTAGACAAGACAAAAAGTACCAGACAGACAGACAACACACCATTCACATCCACGCTTTGTGTAACTTTACCTAAGGTAGGTGTAAACTACGCCGAACAATAGTCCTTATTAGATATCTGAAGCTGCCAAACCCAATCAACAACCCCAGAACCTATCCGAACTGAGGGGGAAGAGTCAAAGTACATTGCCAGTGACCCTACACCGCATTCCTTTGTGAAACGACATAATAATACCAGTATACAATGCAACATTGTCAATCCCCCAGGGACCTCTTTCGATGCAACCTCTCGTCCAAGAGGAAAATCTCTCTACTTAACCTAATTAGATACTCACAGAAATAGCTCACATAAAGAGTCAGAGGACCCTAGAGCAGTGATTTTCAACCTTTTTTGAGCCGCGGCACACTTTTTATGCTTAGAAAATCCTGGGGTACACCACCAACCAAAATAGCACAAAATGACACTAAAACAGTCATATTATACATATAGTTAACAATATAGATTCTAAATTTATTTTACTCACAAACAAAGCTCTTCTTCAGCAGTTCTCAGTTTCTCCCTGTTTTTAGTATATGGTGCTGATTATTATGTGGCTCATATACTGCAATATACAGGGGTACAATGAGAAGTACTATGGCCATGAGGCCAGAGTACAAGTGCCAGCTCATATACTCAGCATATGAGCTGGTACTTGTAGTATTCCAGCCTCATGATTATAGTATTTCTCATTTTACATTTCTCATTGTTATATGCAGTATACTGCTGGAGTACTAAAAGTACCAGCTCATATGCGGAGTATTCTGCCAACAGTTCATATACTCAGGCAAAAGCTCATATAGTCAGCATTATTGGTGGGCATTACCTTGGCGGTGGGCAAATGCGAGAGTCTCTCCGCTCTCAGGATGATGCGCCGGCCTCGGTGACAACATTTTGTCACGCGAGGTTCAAAGCTTGCGCATGTGTTATTGTACACGTCTCCTACATTGTAAGACGCCGTGACTGCGCATTGCTGGGAAACAAAACACAGGGGGCACCATAGTTAGGGGAACTTTCCCCGCGGCACACCCGACCATGTATCGCGGCACACCCGACCATGTATCGCGACACAAAAAATTTAAACAGAACATATAGCAAGTAAAACAAGAACACCTGAGCGTTGGAACCCCCTCCCCCCTCCCCCCCCCCAGGCCTAAAATAACAACTGCGGCTTAGGTTGCCGCAAGATTTCCTGGTTCCATGGTACCTGTAATAAGGCAATCACAACCACTTTCCTGGAATCATGACTGTAGAAAAAGAGCATTGAACATATACAACATTATAAGCATAATCCGCCTGTAGCTTGGGAGGTGGAAGCTGCCCCTCTTCTGGGGAATCTCTGCACTTTTGACTTCTGCACCACTTTTCAGACCTCCCATGATGGAACAGGTGGTAGCACCGTCATGACTGGCCATTCCGGAGGAGCTATTTGTGGTAATTTGAATGTACCAAGAAAAGTTGGTAGATCACCCAAGTCCATGAACTTGGCTATTCTGCCCCTCTTCTTAGCATGCAGCTGTAAAGGAAACCCCCTATTGATACGGGATCTCCTTGTCACATAGAGAAGATGTTAGAGAATGCAGCTGTAGAGTGCGCTTATCTGGATCCAGCCAAATAGAGCAGTTCCTGAAGGAGACTTGTCTTTCTCTCGCTGCCCTCAAGATGGCCTTCTTCTCCTTATAGAAATGAATACAGCAGATGATGTCCCTGGGTGTAGCTTGATCTGAGCTTTTGGGTTTGAGGGCTCGATGAACTCTGCCCATTTCTAATCTGTGTGAAATAGATGGCCCCAAGAGCTCCTGAAGCCACAAAATCCAACACTTGTGGAGCCCCCTTATCCGCAGGTTATTCAGTCTCTGACAGTTCGCGATGTCTTCCAGGTGTGCTTGAATATTATCTAGATAATGTGCATCCATGCAAGCTGAAGCCGCTTCTGCATTTTTCTCTAAGTCTTCAACCCTCCTTTATGGCCATATCCCATCTTACCACCTCCACTACCTTTTTGGGAGAAGGATGGAGAGGTGGCACGTGAACTCACAGGCTCGCTTGGCAGTCAATTTTGCTCCCCGATGTATATTTCAACTGAAACGTATGCAATTGGTAACGAGCATATTGTATTTTTACCAGAGGCTATACTAATGATTTATGTAATGGGGCAAAAAACCTCTGTGTTTCTAACTTGATTTTTTTTTTTTTTTTTAAACGGTTTTCAGTAGAAGGTATAGTGCTAATTTTCAGCAAGTTAAGTTTCAGCAAATAAATATGTTCCTATTTTATGTCATGTCATGTGTCAAATGAGATTTTGGGTGATGGCATAATTTCTTGCTTGGCTAGCATACAAAAGAAGTTATTGTTGCGGTGGTGTCACATCTAATATTTATACATGTATGTACATGTGATCCTTTTCAGTCCATTGCCAACTTTTTTACATTGTGTAACATGAATTGTGAAACGTCTTTTGTGGCATACTTTGATTGTTTTAACTGCCGAATGCAGTATATTGACTGCAATTTTAGGAACTTGAAAGAAAGACTATCTGAACACATCACAGGTGCCAATCCTAAAACTATTTTAAGCATGCATAACATTACAGGTGCCTCAAAACGCCTTTATGGTTTATACAGTAGCTCCATGTCTACTATGAGTGTGATTTCTATTGGTAATCATGATAAGAAATTTACAAATGAGTGAGACTAAATGGATCATGTTGTTTTGATACTACCGTAGTTATTCTCTTTAAACTACAGAAATATCTTATGTCCTTTATTGTGACAATGTTTCCTTGTGTGCCTGTTTCATAATGTGACTGTTCCTTTCACGTGACTAGAGGTAGGCTCCTTCCTATTAAGTCCTTTCTTCTCTAAAGTTTGGCATGCTTGCCATGTTACTCGAAGTATGAATAAGTACCATCGTGTATAGGTCCAAAATGCATTCATGCGATTCTTCAATAAATTTAGGAATTCTATTTAAACTGATTTTTGCTGGTGCCGATCGTTCATGTTCTTTGTTTTGTCCCTTATTTATAGTGTACTTCATTTAAGACTCTGTACCTTTTCTGAATGCCTTCTGTTATAATATGAGACATCAGTTCCAGATGGAACTCCTTGAGTTAAAAAAAGAAAATTAGGGCCTTCATCACCCCTTCTGAAATATAAAACCTACCTTTTGTCTCACCTTATTGCACAGTGGCTTAAGGCCAGTAATGGTGGTACCTCAAACGGTGGTGGGCACTGGTGGTTCCATAAATTATGGTCAATGTGAGGAAATCCCTTTTGCTCTTATACTTTAACCCCTTTGTGTCTAAGCCATTTTAGACTGATTTTTCAAATTTGCCCTGTATCATTATAGGAGGTTCTAACTTCGTGACTCTTTAACCCCTTAAGGACGGAGGGTTTTCCGGCTCTTTTCTCGCTCTCCAACTTCAAAAATCCATAACTTTTTCATTTTTCCGTGTACAGACCTGTGTGAGGGCTTATTTTGTGCGTAACAAATTTTACTTTCCCGTAATGTTATTTATTTTAACATGCCGTGTACTGCGAAGCTGAAAAAAAATTCCAAATGTGGAAAAATTGAAAAAAAAACGCACGTGCGTCACGTTCTTGTGGGCTCAGTTTTTACGACTTTCACTCTTCGCTCCAAATAACACACCTTCTTTATTCTTTGGTTCGGTGCGATCGCGGTGATACCAAATTTATATAGGTTTTATTGTGTTTTAATACATTTTCAAAAATTAAACGAATGTGTACAAAAAAGAAAAAAAATTTTTTGCCATCTTCTGACGCTAATAACTTTTTCATACTTTGGCGCACAGAGATGTGTGAGGGGTCATTTTTTGCGAAATGAGGCGACGTTTTCATTGCTACCATTTTGAGGTCTGTGCGACATTTTGATCATTTTTTATTTCATTTTTTATGTTATGTAAAAAGGTGTAAAAGTCGCATTTCGGACATTTGGGCGCCATTTCCCGCCTCGGAGGTCACCGCCGCCTGTAACCGTTTTAATATTTTGATAGATCGGGCATTTTGGGACGCGGCGATACCTAATATGTTTGTGATTTTTACTGTTTATTATGTTTTATATCCGTTCTAGGGAAAGGGGGGTGATTTGAACTTTTAATATTTTATTAATTTTTTTTATTTTTTAAACTTTTTTATTTTTTTTTTCACTATCTTTTAGACCATCTAGGGTACATTAACCCTAGATGGTCAGATCGCTCCTACCATATACTGCAATACTTCTGTATTGCAATATATGGCATTTTTGCAGCACATTCATTACAATGAGCCACTGGCTCATTGTAACGAATCTGCAGCTGCCAGATAGCCTCGTGTCAAAAGAAGACACGAGGCTACCATGGCAACCGATCGCCGCCCCCCCGATGACGTTCGGGGGCGTGGCGATCGGAAAAAAGAAGGCGGCGCCCGCGCGCCGCCGTCTTTTAAACGCCGCCGGCGACTTTGCCGGCGGCGTTGAAGGGGTTAATAGCCGCGATCGGTGCAAGCACTGACCGCGGTTATTAGCGGTGGGGGTTTTGTGCAATATGCAAAAACCCCCACCTTTGTATGAAGAGGACTCAGCCCGTGAGCCCTCTTCATACACTCCTTACACCTCTGCGCCGTAGAGCTACGGCGCAGAGCGTTAAGGGGTTAACACATCCAGGGGATTTTGAGATTGTTTTACCGTCACACATTGTACTTCAAAGTAATAGAAACATTTTGATATCTTTTGTGTTTAGTTATTAAAAAAAATTGAAATTTGGCAAAAATTTCTAAAAATTAGTCATTTACAAAGTTCAAAATTTTCTGCTTTTCAGGCAGATAGTCATAGCACCCAAGTACCATTATAATAAACATTTCCGGAATGTCTGCTTTATATCGGCACAGGGTTTTATGCATCCTCTCTCTTTTCTAGGTTCAGAATTTTGGGTGCAATTTTTCTCATTTTTATGAAAATCGCCAAAAACCTTATTTAGAGGCACCGCCTCAGCTTAAACTGAATTTGGCCTAAACAGCAGTAAAACCCCATAAATCGTGCCATTTTGGAAACTAAACCCCTCAATGTGTAAAAAATCAACTTTAATCCCTTCCCGCCGTGAGTTTTCATTTTTCACTCCCCACATTCAAAAATCTGTAACTTTTTTATTTTTTCCATGTACAGAGCTGTGTGACTACTTATTTGTAACAAATTACACTTCAAAATGGTGGTATTTAATATTCCATGCCGTGTACTGGGAAGTGAAATTGGTAAAAAAAACACATTTGTGCCGTATTCTTGTGGGCTTGGATTTTACGGATTTCACTGTGCACCCCAAATGACATGCCTACTTTATTCTTTGGGTCGGTGCGATTACGGGGATACCAAATTTGTATAGGTTTTATAATGTTTTCATACATTTAAAAAAATTAAAACCTTCTGTACAAAATTTTTTTGGGGGGATTTTGCCATCTTTTGGCGCTAATAACTTTTTCATACTTTGGTGTACGGAGCTGAGGGTGGTGTCATTTTTTCCGGATTTTGTTTACAATGTTATCATTTTTAGGACTGTACGACCTTTTGATCACTTTTTATAGAATTTTTAAATTTTTTTTAAATGGCAAAGTGCCATTTTCGACTTTGGGCGCGATTTTCCGTTACGGGGTTAAACGCAGTGAAAAACCGTTATATTTTGATAGATCGGGCATTTTCGGACGTGGCAATACCTAATGTTTTTCTGATTTTTACTGTATTTATATTTATATAAATTCTAGGAAAAGGGGGGTGATTTGAATTTTTAGGTTTTTTTATTATAATTTTTTTATTTTAACTTTTTTTTATTTTTACTATTTTTCAGACTCCCTAGGGTACTTTAACCCTAGGTTGTCTGATCGATCCTACCATATACTGCCATACTACAGTATGGGGATTTCACTACTCATACTGACAGCACATTGTAATGAATGGGTTAACCCGATGACGTCACGGGGAGCGGTGATCCACAGAAAGATGGCGGCCGTCTTTTTGAAACCGATCGCGGGTGTTACCGGTATGCCTTTGCTGCAATATGCAGCAAAGACTTACCGGCTATGGAGAGGGCTCGGCCCGCGAGCCCTCTCCATGTACCGGGACCCAACATGTGACGTACTATTACGTCACATGTCGGGAAGGGGTTAAGAAGTTTGTTAACCCTTTAGATGCTTCACAGGGGTTAAAATAAAATGGAGGTGTAATTTACAAGCTGTAATTTTTTTAGACAATATATTAATTTTGGCCAAAAATTAAACCGTCACAAAGTATTAAATGACAAAAAACTCCACAAAGTTTGATACCCAATTTCTCCTGAGTATGAGGATGCCCCATATGTGGTGGTAACTGCTGTATGGGCACACGGCCGGGCATAGATTGGAAGGAGGCGCCATTCAGAGCAGATCTGCAATGTCACATTTTACAGGCTATAAAATGTTTATGGGAGATTTTTTTTTTTTTTTTGTAGATGAGATCCACTTTTCAGGTACATTATTTACAGGGGGGGCTCAATAGCTAATAATCAGATTTTATTAGATTTTCTTGGTGGAGGTTAAAAAAATCATTAATTCTTGTTTATGGTTTTTAGCATTTTTTTTTTTCCGCCGGACGTTCACCATAACATAAAAATGTGTTATCTTTATTCTATGGGTCATCACAATTACAGCGATACCCCATTTATATGTCTTTTTTTATGATTAACTTGTTTTGCAGAATATAGAACTTATTTTGTAAGAAATTTGCTTGTTTTTGTTTCGCCATGTAACAATGGGCAGAACATATTTTTTTGTTTACAGAGCTGTGTTGGAGCTTATTTTTTGTGGGACAAGCTGTACTTTTTCTTGGTATCATGTTGGGGTAAATTTTACTTTTTGATCGCTTTTTATGCGGTCAGATGTGAAAATTTAATTTTTGTGAGGTTTTTTTACAGCCTTCACCGTACGGGTTCAGTGACAATTTTATTGTACGGGTTGTTACGGATGTTGTTTTTTTGGTGATTTTTAATTTTTTTTTGTTTTATTTGATTACTGTTTTTTTTTTTTTTTTTACTGTTTTATCTTGTCCCAAGGTGGGACATGAACAAGGGATCATTTGATCACTTGTTCATTGTAATATACCATATTTTCCGGACTATAAGGCGCACATAAAAACCTAAGATTTCCTTAGAAATCCAAAGTGCGCCTTTATAGTCCGGTGCGCCCTATAGGAGGGCAGTGACTGGAGGAGGGCAGCGGACCCTACTTACATAGGTCCCCGCTACCGGAGACAACAGATCTCCACCTGTGTGTGTATTCAACTGCTCCGGGATGCAGCCATGTGTATAGCAAACATGTCAGGCACTTGTGTAGCTGATGTCTGTGTCTCACACATGTATATAGCAGAACATGTCATGCACTTGTGTAACTGATGTCAGACACTAGCAATGCTTTACTATATATTACACACAGACATGAGCGAGAGGGGAAGGGAAACAGGGGTGACATCACTTTTTCTCTCCGTGCGCCAAGCCTCATTTACATAATAAAGATGATTTTACAAGGATTAATGTATGAATTGACTAGATAAAGGTTGGGACGGAATCGTTGTGAGTTGCTGCAACAGGTAGTAGTGACAGAGACCTGATGATAGGTGAGCTTTAAAAGACAATCGCCTCCAGGATAAAGGATTGTAAACCAAGCACACTAACATTCTGGTGTTAGCCCCCTCTGTCAGGATCTGCTCTTCTTTTAGCTTCGTATGCCCTTGTTTTTGAGAAAAACCCCCTCCGGCTCATTCTGCATAATTTTAAGCCAAATATTTTTCTGTGTGGTCATCAAGTCTCAAAATGTAGTGGTTGTCATGGAGTGCTGCTTTGAGGGTCCTTCATCATTGGATGAGGAGGATAAATGGAGGAATGGGCCTACCGCCATCTTAATTGGCAACCGAAGCAATAGTGCTATATACCTTCGTAATTTTTGTTTAAATAGTTTGAGGACATGTATGTGTCCAGTAACAAATATTAACCAGATAGTGGGCATTTTGACCATTGTGGGCTAAACAAATCAAATGCACTGAATATTAAATTCCTTTTTTTTTTTCATATCTCTATAGGTGTCTTTGGAGGACGAGGTAGAGGAATGCCAGGAGGAGGTCGAGGGGGTCAAGATAAAAAGCCAGGTCGGCAAGCTGGAAAACAATGAACCTTTAATGGTTGTTAGGTGTTTTTTTTTTTTTTTTTTTGTTTTTTTTATCCTAAAAATGTAACTTGATAACTTCTGTTTGGGCAAACATTGTGTTTAAGTAGATGTTAAAATTTGAGTTTAACAGGGTGTTCATATCAGAAGTTTTTAATTTTACTATCACAGTTTTGAAGTATTAGAATTATCTGCTGTGTTACATTAATATGGTTGACATACTTGCTCGGAAAACCGTCAGGGTCATTTAGTACATTAAACCACCCACATGTCTTCCTAAACAGTCAGTTTTGGTCCCAAATCGGCCTGTGTGTTTTTTTGTTTTTCTCTTCACTGCTGCAACAGTAGTAAAATGAATTTGGCATAGCACCCTGGCTTCATTGCATCACTGCACAGGTGCACTTGAGATGAGTCCAGTTGGGACAAGGATAAGAATGTGACAGGGTGACATGAGACCCTAAACCACAGGCTCATGAGGTTGTCCAGGAATTATCATTGATGGCCAGCAATGTCTAGTAAGGGAACAACACCCCTACATGTAATTGTTTAGCCTAGTGTAAACATAGGACATGGAACCAAAGGCAGTTTGATCTGTGTAGTGACCAAAACCTGTAATTACAACTATAGAGGTGAGTAGAAGCCGCGTCTGTATACTGTGGATAAGCCATGATAATTCCTGCACAACCAGGAATTACATACCATGTACATAGAAACTAAGTCTAATTTGGATGATGGGCACCAGCACTTACAGGAAAGTTCAAATTCAATGTATTGAATTCCCCACCAAGAACATGCAAAGCACATTTCTCCACTTGTCTAGTTACAAACGTTCTAAATAAACAGAGGTTGTAGTTCTTTAGTTGCTCTGGGCATGTGTTTAAATATTTGGAGTAGTCATGGCAACAGCTGGAGCTAATCTTTTTTTTTTTTTTTTTTTTCTATAAATGAAAAAGAAATTTTTATCCTTTAAAGGAGCAGGTTTAAAGTTAATATCCCTGGTTGCCAAATATAGCAGTGACATTTTTTGCATTTTTTTTTGGTAGAATGTTAAAAGCTCAACATATATGCATTTTTTTTTTGTTTTCTCTCTACCTTGAAAATTAACTTGGGTTGCTGTTTACAATGTTTTTTTAGTTACAATTGTTTTTGTAATGCTGGGAACCTGAATGAAAAGGTTTAAATGCATTCTAAGGGAACCTTTCAGCTTCCAGGTCACATAAATTTAAAGGGGTTGGGCAGCATTTAGCTCCCTAATGGGACAATCTTTTTCAAGGGGTGGGGAGGGGGGTTTCAAGTGGGGCAGACACAGTGTTCTCGGTGTCCCCAAGGTGTTTGCAAGGTAGCGAACAGCTCATAGGTACATGAGCTTTCTTTTGCCATGGATAGCGGATAAATCCTGGCCAACCCCTTTTAACATATTGCCCGGAAGATGCAGATGCCCTGTATCATAAGCATACCCTTTGTTGCTGGACATATATAACACATTTGTGGGCTGAATGCTGATACATTTTTGCTTATATAAAAGTTTGTATTTAGGGGACACAGATTTTCTTAAGACTCATGGTGCAGAACACTTCACCTACAAGGGTCAATGTTTAGGTTATATATCAACAGGATTTGTAATTTTCCCTTCAAGTTTTGTAATTATGATTTAAAATGTGATAATAAATTCCATGAAAACATTTGTTTGCTTTCATTTACTACTGTTTAAATTACAATAATATGTTAACCTTCAGAACAGACTACTTGTCCATCTTTTTATATTTTTCCCCTCAAAACCATAACTTGCTTATTTTGACTGCATATACTTACATATTACTGTATATTGTTTTTAAAATCTTAAAAATGTAAACGTGTGGAGGGCAGTAGAACTTATTCTGACACCCATAAGGTTTGTAAGGAGTAAATTATTTTCCTGGACCAACACTGTTATAGGGAACCTGTAATCAGAAACTGGCCTAAAAAACTACTTTTTGTATGTTGTCTAGCAGCTTTATACCTTGCAGATCATGTCTCTTTCATAACCCTGCATGGTTCCATCATCCAGAAAATCATCTTTGAAGTGAAATGTAAACTGGTAATATAGAGTCAAGGAGGCGGAGAGTTACACTGTAGTCTAGCTCTTCCTGCCTCTTGAACACCTCTTCCTGTGACTTACACCATGCACCAGACTTCAGGAGATCTAGTTAGTGATTTAACTGAATGCAGGACTATCATTTACAGGGGTGGAGGCATTTTTATACAGGGAAAGCTTGAATTCAGTGTTAAACTCTGCGCCTCCCTGACTTTATGCAACAAATTTACATTTCAAAGTTGATTTTCTGGATGATGCCACAACCATGCGCCATGAAAAAAACATCATCTGGAAGGTGTTCAGCTGCTTGACCGCATACTGGTAGTGGTTTATTAGGTAAGTTTCTGCTGTTCCCTTTAAGCTTAACACAAATATTTATGTGGTAAAACGGTAGCAATTTGAGTTTCTTTGTCATTACATCATAATGGGATAGTTACATTTTATTTTTTCTATGTGTGCTATGGTGAAGGGATTGACATGACCTTTTCAATTTTTTTACAGAAAAACAGAAGAACCTTTTAATTGTCTAAACTCTTTCAGTAAAGAGGGAGAGCTACCTCGATCTCTACACAGCAAAGTCATTCCCTTAATTTCACTTTCATTGAAAGTCTCCCATTGCATATAGCATCAGGTTTTGGCTGTATAAAATGACACAGAGCACATGTCTGAAGAGCCTGCTAAGATCCTGAATGGCTTCCATCTCCTAACAGAAACAGGTTTTAATACCGTAGAACAGTTAAGGATATATGGAGTTGACTAATTTGCTGAGCCCTCTATCATAATGGTTGTCAACTGCATTATGCGAGTGTATGTTAACACCTTAAGTGTTAACACTTAAATGCGAAGACCAGATTCTTAACTCATTTATGACACGGCCCTTTTTTGTTTTTGAGTTTTCATTTTTCACTCCCCACCTTCAAAAATCCATAACTTTTTTTTATTTTTCGCTGTAAAGAGCTGTGCGAAGGCATGTTTTCTACTTAAAGAGGACCTATCACTAACTCCCTTATATGGAGATTAGCATACCATTTTGTAGAGGCTGCTACACTGACAGGATGAGCTGGGGTTGGGGGCATATGTTATGCCAATCTACTCTTATAGTGGCAGTGTTGAGCTGTGATTTCTCCATGTGCATCTAAAGGCTATGTTCACGCACATTCTAATATTCTGTTGACATTGTGTTTACACCGTGTTTGCAAAAATGTAATGTTATATGAATTGTAAACACGCATGCAATGTAAACGTGCAAGTGATACATCAAAGCATACACCATATAAGTTTAAACGCAACGCAAACAAGATATAAACAGCATGTAAGTGTAAACTCAAACGTGATGGCACGGAAGAGTAAATGCGGCATAAACGCAAGTGCCAATAACGTAAGCATAAACACAAGTCACACATGACACAATGCAAATTCGACACAAAAGGAAAATCTGCGTAAGCAAAAATGCGGCACAAATGGTGCATATGCATTACCTCAAACGTAATTGTGAGGCAAACCATGTAAGCAGAAGCGCGCCGCAAATGCCACGTAACCAGAAACGCAACACCACGTAAGCATGCACTTTGCCTCCCTTGATGTCATCCCCATCTTATAGATCGTGTACATTACTAGTAGAATTATGAAAATAAGCTTTTGGTGGCTATTTTCCCTCATTTGTATGTAAAATAAATACATTTGACATCTTGGTTTATGACTACTAACTAATGTATTATTACTACTTAAAGAGGACCTGTCACCCAAAATTTTCGCCACTAGTGCTTGAACAAACGGGGTACAATATCACTGTACTCCGGACTGCCCTGCTCGCTCCATAGGCCGGCAGTGACTGCCGCGTGCCAGGCGGTAGTCACTGTCCCTAGCCACGCCCCAGCAATCAGCAATCAAATGATTGCTTGTTCAAGTCCCAGAGTGGGACAGTAAAATTTTTTAAAAAATATATACACATAAAAAAAAAGTAATTCCCCTAAATGCC
Source organism: Engystomops pustulosus (assembly GCF_040894005.1). Taxonomy (NCBI): domain Eukaryota; kingdom Metazoa; phylum Chordata; class Amphibia; order Anura; family Leptodactylidae; genus Engystomops; species Engystomops pustulosus. The sequence continues at coordinate 174,590,908 of NC_092411.1, forward strand.
CCATAAATGACCAAACTCCTACATATAGAGAAAAAGTGAAAATCATAACACAAACCGCATATATAACATATTGCCACGTCCGTAACAACCCAACTTTTTACTAAACCCGTAATGTGAACAACATACAAAAGTGAAACATGCCAAAAATTAGGATTTTTACAATTCCAACCAAACAAAAGAAGCAATAAAAAGTGATCAAAAAGTCACATTTACACCACAATGATTCCAATAAAAAGTGCAAGTCATCAAGCAAAAAATAATCCCTAACACAGTTCATTTAACAAAAAATCGAAATGTTATGCATCTTAGCAGACAGGGATGCATAAACAAGTGATTTTTCTATCCAAATGTGTTTTTAGCCAGAAAAATTATTTAAACATAAGTGATCTAAATGAAATACATTGCCATAATCGTACTGACCCGTAAAACATAAACAACCTATAATCTATGCCAGTGATGGCGAACCTTTTAGAGACCAAGTGCCCAAACTACAACCAAAATGCACTTCTTTACCAGGGTGCCAACGTGGCATTTCAAGCAGTAACTTATTGCTACCTGTTCTTCAACATCATTCAATTGTATTGGCTTTCCTAAGGCCACCAATGGAGTTGAAAGAAGATGGGCAAATTCAGACTCCGACAGGCTTCTCTCCAGGTAAAATGGTGGGTCCAGCAGGATGACCTCCAAAGACAATGCAGCTCAGTCAACACCTTCTCACTTCTCCTGCAGTTTCAAACAGCCAGTAAAGTGTTGCTTTAAAATAGCATTGAGAGCAGCATCCCTTAAATTGCTTGGGACTGCAGGAAGATTTGATGGATGTGGTCCTGTTTGGTGAAATTGGGGCAATGGCCTGAGTGCCCACAGAAAGGGCTCCGAGTGCCACCTCTGGCACCCGTGCCATAGGTTCGCCACCACTGATCTATGCTATACAGTGAATAAAACAAAAAAATAGTGTTAACCCCTTGCTGACGTGAACGAAAAGTTGGCAGGTAGTTGGTATCCCGCATCTGGAGGTACAACTTTGTCCTGCACCAAACAGAAACGGTAAATGGTGACAAACTGTGGGAGGCCATCTGTATGTGACACGGTCAAACATTACTGCAGCATCTATACATCTTCCTCACCTGTCCGCACCTCAATCTCCACCGCCTGTACGCCAGGTTCGGGAATGGGGGGGGGGGGGGCAATAGCCTCCATGGCATCCCCAGGGTTTGATGGAGGAACCGCAGGATCTGTCACTGTGCAGGTCAGCCTATGCATCTGTATAGGCTGACTACTCTAATACACTGCTGACCAACCGTATACAGAGACCAGCAGTGATGGGAGACGCACACCAGTCAGTTTCACCACTCTGTCCTCAGTAAAGTATATATGTTATTATTTATTTATGAGAAAAAATATTTATAAAAACTGTTAAGGTAGAGCTGTCTAAATTGCCACTAGCAGCCAATCCTAGCTTGGCTTTCATTTTTTTTATAGGGGTTCGAAAAACGTATAACTCAGCTGTTTGTTGCTATGGACAATATAGACGGTATTATAGTTTTCATAAATGAAGCTGATGAAGGTTTTATTTAGTAAATGTTATTGAACATATGTGAGTGTAAATGTGTATTTGTGTGTATATGCATATATATTTCACATATACGGTGACAAGGATTCAAAGGTGAATGTAACAGTATCATGGCTTTGGTGGAGGATACATAGCATTTCTGTGCTGGGGATCAGTAAGTGTAGGGGCTACTGGAACAAAGCAGGTGAAAGCAGACTCTAAAAGCAGTGATGTAACAAAGGTGGAAGGTCAATGAGAGAGAGGCACCTGCAAAGCAACATTTTAAAAAAGCATTTATAATTCCAGGTGACCATTATGAATAGGTTTTTGAAATATTTTAACCTCTTTCAGAGCTTTTTTAAGTAATTGTTGTGGCATAATCCCTATAAGGGCTTCTTCTAATTCTGAAAATTGGGGCTTCTAGTGCTTCTCACTCATCAGCAGTCAGGGAAGGGCGGGTTATAGTGTTGTAGTCAGGGAAGGGCATAGTGTTGTAGCTTCTATTTCATCATCAGTACACGCCGTGTGGGAGGTATATAGATCTTAATAAAAGTCTGTAAAGATTTTGAGAATTTTGTTGTTAGAGGATACTAGATAGCTAATTTTCACCCTTCTCTCCAAAATATTCAGGGAAGCAGTGCTTCTGTGTATTAACTGGACCAACAGACTGCAAGATTGGTTACCCTGCTAGAAGTAGTTCTAGTTAGTGAAGAATAATCTCCTCTTCCCTCTCTCATTTACACAGTCCAGGTATCACCTACCCTTCGCAGGTTGGCTATATGCAGCCTCACATTACTGGGCCATTAGTTCCTCTTCCCTAGAAGAATCTTTCTTAATGAATTTGAAAGAGGCCTGAATACAGCCCTGTAGATAGGATTTCAGCCTATCCTATTAGTATGAGTGGTTAGAGTAAGGCGCATTAAGTACCTATATATTCCCCCAAGAAAGTTGTTGTTCTGTCCTTATCCATCATTAGAAAAAATCAAAAAGGGTGGACCAAGTGAACTCCCCCTGAGTGTCAGTTTCAACATCCCTAAACCGTGCTATTATGCGAGAATGGTCTGAAGGACCTCTAGGCATATGGTCCACTGAAATAACCTAAGGCGGGCATTATCATTACCGCACAAGTATTGTATACGGAATAGGCTGTTTCTCCCCGTTGTATAGCAAGTGTGTTCACATATCCCAGGGTATAGGAAGCACCCTAGGTCATGCTGCCTTATTTCTTGTAAAAATGCAGCTAGTGCAGTCTAGTCCCTGGATTAACCAAGGGGGCTGGGAAAAATGTTATCTAAGGCCGGGTCCAGAAGCAAATTTAAGTCACTCATGCATATAACTGTCGACATTACAATGTTTCTCCTCTGCTACCTTTAACCCCTTAAGGGTGCAGCCATTTTGTAGCTTAAGGCTCAGTCCCATTTTTTGGATTCTGACCTGCGTCGCTTTATATGGTTATACCTTTTGAACACTGTTACTTATCTAAACCATTCTGAGAATGTTTTTTCCCCACATGTTGTACTTCATTTTAGTGGTGAATTTTGGCAGATAAATTTTGCGTTTATTTACAAAAAAAAGAAAAAGAAAATATGATGAATTTTTTGAAAAATTTGCCATTTTCGAAATTCAAAATCACCGCATTTCAGGCAGATAGATTTACCACCTAAATAACTTGCTGAATAACATTTCCCATTTGTCTACTTTACATTTTCATAATTTTTGAAATGTCTGGATAATTTATTTTGATGTCACGCGGCTTACAAATTGAATATCGCTTTTCCAGATTTTCAGAATTGACTATTTTGGGGATAAACACAGTTTTGAATGAAATTTTACATATTTAGCATCAAAACCCCCTATATAATCAACCCATTTTCAAATCTGCACCCCTCAAGCTATCAGAAACAGCTTTTATAAATATTGTGGACCCCTTGAGATCTTCATAGTGACTTGTTTTATATGCGCACAACGAGGCGCTGAAGGGAAGGAGCTTTTTTTTTTACGGCATTTATCGTGGGGGTTCATTAATGATTTCCTTTATTCTACAGGTTGTTACGGACGCGGTGATACTATATATGTAGGGTTTGGGTTATGATTTAGACTTTTTTTTAGTTATGTCTCTATATGTTTTGGGGCTTTTGGGCATTTTTAGTGATTTATTACTTTATTTTATTGAACAACTTTTTTTTTTTTCACTTTTTTTTTTTTACCATGGGATATGAACAAGCAATCATCTGATTGCTTGTTCATGATAATATTCTGCAATACAGAGGTATTGCAGAGTATTATCAGCCACCACTTGCATAGGCTGGCACTCTGCCAGTAAGATGACATCACAGACGCCATCTTACTGGCAGTTCTTGCAGGTATAGCAACAATCGGCGCCCCCCGAAAACGGTTCAAGGGGGGGGGTCGAGGGGGATTCACCCCCCCCCCCTCCTCTGTGAATGTGAAGTATGTGTGGAGTGCAACGCATATTGAATCCATGGGCGTTGCATCACCAAAACAGTATCAGCAGTCAAATGTGTTTCAACAATGCAAATGAGAGGGCTTATTTTTATGGACATGGGGAAAATAAAATATTTTGTTTACGGGCACTGCCCATACCCCTAATATTATATGTTAAGATAGATAAAGGTGTATTAAAGAGGACACTCACAATTGAAACAGTTCAAATGGGTGTGGCAAAATAATACAGATGTGGTTCTTTTCCCTAACCACGGGTAGGTGGCACAAATATACAACCGCTTGACACAATCCACCCGAGGGACCCCCGATAGGGGCTCCTCCGACGCTTCCCATCCCAGAGAGCTGGGGCGCAGAGTTCAGACTACCAAGTACTCCAGTACATTCGGTTAACGGTGGTCAAGTAACATGGGGGAAGTTCGTTTTGGGTAAGGTGTTATTGTCATTGAACTAATGCTCAGTCTCAGCTTTCTCCATAGTTGAAGATAAAAAAAAAATAAAAAATTCTATAAAAAGTGATCAAAAGGTTGAACAGTCCTAAAATTTATGTAAATGTCATCAAAATCCACAAAGAACGACACCACCCACAGCTCTGTACACCAAAGTATAAAAAAGTTATTAGCGCCAGAAGATGGCAAAATCCACAAAAAAATTTTTGTACAGGAGGTTTTAATTTTTTTAAATGTGTGAAAACATTATAAAACCCATATAAATTTAGTATCCCCGTAATCGCACCGACCCAAAGAATAAAGTAGACATGTCATTTGGGGCGCACAGTGAAATCCGTAAGATCCAAGTCCACAAGAATGCGGCACAAATGAGGTTTTTTTTACCAATTTCACTGCATTTGGAATTTTTTTCAAGCTTCCCAGTACACGGCATGGAATAATAAATACCATCTCTATGAAGTGTAATTTGTTACGCAGAAAACAAGTTGTCACACAGCTCTGGACATGGAAAAATAAAAAAGTTATGGATTTTTGATCATGGGGAGTGAAAAATGAAAAAACAAAAAACGGCCAGGTCCTGAAAGGGTTAATGTACCACTTCTAATAACTTGAAAATATCAATAACATTTTATCACATGGGCAAACATGCTATATATGTATTTATATGACGTGTGTGTACAAGATTAGGGTATAGAATGTATACACCATTTGGAAACATTCTTTGTGTCATAGAAATGTCTGTACTCTTGACTATAAATATTTTAGTTTCTGTTTGCAGAGCCAGTCAAGAGCACTCTGCAGATCATTGTGCAACACTTCCCTTAGAAGACCTTTTCACAAAACTGGATGCCTTAGCTTTATAAAGTAGAATCCAGTTCACAAACAACTTGAGTTATGGAATCTCACCCTGTACGCCTCCCTTGATCAAACAATAAAACAGGAAATTGCAACCATTCGCAAGTTCTCAGGAACACTGAAACTAAGGTTGACAAATGAGGTCTGCCTGGTAATGAACACAAAGTCCTGAGTGAACTGCAGCTACAAACTATTATTTTAGTACCATTTTAAGCTGTGATTGTTTGCTACAATTTAACTCCCTCAGGAATAGCCTATTTCTGAGCTACGGGAATGTTATGGATTCTGATGTGCCTGTCCCCACAGCTTAATGTGTAGAGGTACCCACTCTGTCCCCTAACCTAATTCTCACCAAGTCAACTAGGCCAAATGCTTCCTCTGTCCCCTTCTATGTTTCCTCTGTGCCACGAATATAAAATGTAGAATCTGTTTGTGGAACCTTCCCATGAGTGTCTCATGTTGTTAAAATGGCTGCTTAGGATTGTTATGTAAAAACCATGGTTTTTTTACGAGGGGCAGACAGAGGTAGGTGATCATATAGTAAACGAACAACGCTACGCTCCTTTTTTATATAGTCAGCAGTAAGTTAGATTGAATTATTCTCTCACCGCGCCAGTGTAATTAGGGATGGATAATTTCCTTGTGGTGTTTCATGCACCTCATGCACTAGTATTGCCCATGTAGGTCCTCTGTTGTTACTTACCAGCCTGATGTTTCATAGCCTGTCTTGGAGCCTATATACATAAGGGCAGATGCATAGTGCAGATCACACAAGTATAGAATAGGAAAGTATTTTATTAGTAGAAATGAGCGAACATACTCGTCCGAGCTTGATGCTCGTTCGAGCATTAGCATACTCGAAACTGCTCGTTGCTCGGACGAATACTTCGCCCGCTCGAGAAAATGGCATCTCCCGCCGTTTTGCTTTTTGGCGGCCAGAAACAGAGCCAATCACAAGCCAAGAGACTCTGCACTCCACCCAGCATGACGTGGTACCCTTACACGTCGATAGCAGTGGTTGGCTGGCCAGATCAGGTGACCCTGGAATAGACTAGCCCCTGCCTGCGCTGCTCGGATCATTCTGTGTCTGGATGCCGCTAGGGAGAGAGCTGCTGCTGGCCAGGGAAAGCGTTAGGGTGTTCTATTAGAATAGTGTTAGGCAGGAGTGATTCTACAAGAACCCAACAGCCCTTCTTAGGGCTACAATAACGTTATACTTTTTTTTTTTATTTGCTTGTGGCTGGGCTTGCTGGCACTAGTAGTGCAGCTAGTACCATATTGTGAGGAATTTGCAGGGGAACTTGCTAACGTTGTGTTTAGCTCTTAGTGACACACATATCCACCTCAAACACCAAAGTGGGACAATTTATTAGGGGTTTGAGTAGAATTAGGCAGAGTCTGCTGATTTTTTTTTTTTTTTAGCTGTATTTCATTTTATAGCTCAAACTCCTCTTGCAAAGCAGTGTGCTCTCATTGTAGGCTACAAAATAGCCATAGGAGAACCCCAACGGCTTTCTTAGGCCTATAATAGCGTTATATTTTCCTTTTTTTTGTTTGCTTGTGGCTGGGCTTGCTGGCACTAGTAGTGCAGCTAGTACCATACTGTGAGGAATTTGCTGGGAGACCTGCGACCGTTGTGTTTAGCTCTTAGTGACACGCATATCCACCTCCAACACCGAAGTGGGACAATTTATTAGGGGTTTGAGTAGAATTAGGCAGAGTCTGATGATTTTTTTTTTTTTTTAGCTGTATTTCATTTTATAGCTCAAACTCCTCTTGCAAAGCACAAAATCCAGTTGTGTGCTGTCAGTGTAGGTTAGAAACTAGCCATAGCAATAGGATAGCATCGTATTGTTAAAAAAAATAAAAAAATAAAAAAAAATAAACACTAAAAAATGTTTTTTTCAAGTTTACACTTTAATTTGGAAAATGTTTAACCCGAGGGCTAGGGGTAGAGGACGAGGGCGTGGACGTGGGCGTCCAACTACTGCAGGGGTCAGAGGCCGTGGTCCTGGGCGGGGTGAGACACCACCTGCTGATGGGGGAGCAGGGGAACGCCGCAGAGGTACACTCCCTAGGTTCATCATGTCTCAAGTTACTGGGACTCGTGGTAGAGCACTGTTGAGGCCAGAGCAGTGCGAAGAGGTGATGTCGTGGATTGCGGACAATGCTTCTAGCCATTTGTCCACCAGTCAGTCTTCCACGCAGTCCACCCATGTCACCGAAATCGGCACTCCTCCGGCTCCTCCACCTCAGCCTCCTTCCCCCCAGTCTGCCCCCTCCCACCAAAATTTGGCATTTGAACCGGCATACTCTGAGGAACTGTTTTCTGGACCCTTCCCACAGTCACAAACCACTTGTCCTGCTGCTGAGCTATTTTCCGATGCCCAGGTTTTCCACCAGTCGCAGTCTGTGGGTGATGATGACATTATTCACGTAGTGGAAGAAGTGTGTAAAGAGGTGTCGGACGATGAGGAGACACGGTTGTCAGACAGTGGTGAAGTTGTCAGGGCAGGAAGTCCGAGGGGGGAGCAGACTGAGGGATCGGAGGATGATGTGACAGACCCAAGCTGGGTTGATAGGCCGGGTGAACACAGTGCTTCTGAGACGGAGGCGAGTCCTATAGCAGAACAGGTTGGAAGAGGCAGTGGTGGGGCCAGACGGAGAGGCAGGGCCAGAGCTGGTGCATCATCGCCAAATGTTGCCCGTAGTCAAGCTCCCGTGGCAAGGGCTAGATTTTCAGAAGTCTGGAGGTTCTTTAAAGAAACACCGGATGACCGACGGACTGTGGTCTGCAACCTTTGCCAAACCAGGATCAGCAGGGGTTCCACCACTATTAGCTTAACTACCACCAGTATGCGCAGGCATCTGAATGCTAAACACCCCACTCAATGGCACCAAGCCCGTTCACCTCCGGCCGGGCACACCACTGCTCCTTCCCCTGTGTCATCTGCTAGTCAGCCCCCTGCCCAGGACCCCGGCCCAAACACCTCCCGTGCGAAAACCCCATCTTCGCCTCCACGATCCTCCACAGCATCCACCAGCGTTCAGCTCTCCATACCCCAGACGCTGGAGCGCAAAAGGAGGTATAGCGCAACCCACCCACACGCCCAAGCCCTCAACGTCCACATCTCCAAGTTGCTTAGCCTGGAGATGCTGCCCTATAGGCTGGTAGAGACCGAGGCCTTTCGAAACCTCATGGCTGCGGCCGCCCCTCGGTATTCGGTCCCCAGCCGCCACTACTTTTCCCGATGTGCCGTCCCAGCCCTGCACAAGCATGTGTCAGAGAACATCCTCCGTGCCCTGACCAACGCCGTTTCTGACAAGGTCCACCTGACCGCGGACACGTGGACGAGTGCTGCCGGGCAGGGCCACTATATATCGCTGACGGCACATTGGGTTAACTTGGTGGAGGCTGGGACCGAGTCTGACCCTGGGGCTGGTCTTATACTGCCGACGCCGAGGATTGCGGGGCCTACCTCGGTCCAGGTCTCAAAGGCCTACTATGCCTCCTCCTCCTCCCACCCCTCCTCCACCTCCTCCTCTGAATTACCATCCGTGGGCATGGCGCCATCAGTCTGTAGCTCTAGGCACAGCAGCAGTGCCATCGCTAAGCGACAGCAGGCGGTGCTCAAACTGCTGAGCCTAGGCGATAAAAGGCACACCGCCCAAGAGTTATTACAGGGCATCACGGCGCAGACTGATCTGTGGCTGGCACCGCTGAACCTGAAGCCAGGCATGGTTGTGTGTGACAACGGCCGTAACCTGGTGGCAGCTCTGCAACTCGGCGGACTGACACATGTGCCATGCCTGGCCCATGTGTTAAATCTCATAGTTCAGCGTTTCCTCAAGACATACCCCAATCTGTCTGATTTGCTCACGAAGGTGCGCCGCATCTGTGCGCATTTCAGGAAGTCCAGCACAGATGCTGCCACTCTCAGGGCAGCGCAGCGCCGCCTCCAACTGCCCGCTCACCGACTGTTGTGCGACGTGCCCACGAGGTGGAATTCAACACTAACCATGTTATCCAGAGTTTACCAGCAGCGCAGAGCGATTGTAGACTGCCAGATGTCAACTTCCACCAGAACTGGTAGTCGGGTCAGTCAGCTTCCTCAAGTCTACAATGAGGAGTGGACGTGGATGTCTGATATCTGTCAGGTGCTGAGTAACTTTGAGGAGTCAACACAGATGGTCAGTGGTGATGCCCCCATCATCAGCCTCACCATCCCGCTGCTTGGCCTGTTGAAAAACTCTCTGGTCAGCATGAAGTCGGAAGCTTTGCGCTCGTCACAAGAGACGGGGGAAGAAGATTCCCTTGTTGATAGCCAAAGCACCCTTAGGTCTGTTTCTCAGCGCATATCAGAGGAGGTGGAGGAGGATGAGGAGGAAGAGGAGGAGAATGTTGGCGAGACAGAAGAGGGGACCATTGTTGAGTCCTTCACTGTTCAGCGTGTATGGGCAGAAGAAGAGGAGTTGGAGGAGGAGGAAATGAACAGTTAGGCCAGTGAGGGGAGTGAATTCTTGCACGTTGGGACTCTGGCGCATATGGCAGATTTCATGCTAAGCTGCCTATCCCGTGACCCTCGCGTTCAAAGAATTTATTCCAGCACTGATTACTGGGTATTCACTCTCCTGGACCCACGGTACAAGCAAAATCTTTCCACTCTCATCCCTGGAGAGGAAAGGAGTGTGAGAATGCATGAATACCAGCAGGCCCTGGTGCACAAGCTGAAACAGTATTTCCCTTCTGACAGCGCTAGCGGCAGAGGGCGTATTTCTGCGGGACAAGTAGCGAGGGAGAGTGCAGCTGGTGGCATCATCACCGATAAGCGTACACGCCTGTCGACTGACAGCGCTGACAGGCTGACGCTTATCAAGATGAATAAAGCCTGGATTTCTCCGCATTTCCATTCTCCACCAGGTGAAAGAAGCTGAACCTGAATAATGTATGCACTCCTCCTCCTCATTGTCCTCCTTCTCCTCCTCTTTGTACACTAAAGCAGAGGAAACTGGCTATTTTTTTGCCAGGGCCAACTGGCTCTGGCTATAGTACTCTATGTATTTAATTTTTCTGGAGGGCCAACTACCCTGTCCTCTGTTTTAAACAATTTTTGGGAGTGCCACATACAGGCACTCAATCTATGTAATTTTTCTGGAGGACCAGCTACCTGCTCCTCTGGTTTGAAAACTTTTTTTGGACTGCCACATACAGGCACTCAATTTATTTAATCTTTTTGGAGGACTAGCTACCTGATCCTCTGCTTTGAAAACTTTTTTGGACTGCCACATACAGGCACTATCCAAATTAAATTGTCTCCATAGCAGCCTCCACACGTCGTCTTTTTAGCTGCCTTCACACGTTGTCTCCATTGCTACCTCCACACGTCATCGCCATAGCTGCCTCCAAAAGTAGTCCATATAGCTGCCTCCATACATGGTCCCCTTATCAAACGAGCTGTGTCAGGCAGAATTTTGGATTGTTTTCATGTTTTCCATGTTAACTTTGTCGCCACCCTGCTGTGTAATCCACAAAATATACTGGCAAACTTTTATCATTTACCAATATTATTTCAGCGCTTCTTGCGCATCTGTTTACATTCCCCTCACCCGCCAGAACCCAAACTTATAAGAACGCTACTACATTTGATCTTATACAAAAGGTTCTTAGAAGTGCTGTTTGGGGAGTAGCCTAGAGACAGCGGCTTGGATTGGCGAAAGCTCGCCTGGCAGCGGAGCGCCAGCTCCATCCCAAGATCCAACTAACATAGTTTTAACTGCAGCACCTTTAATCTACTACTAGTTCACTGCCTCCATACATGGTCCCCTTATCAAACGAGCTGTGTCAGGCAGAATTTTGGGTTGTTTTCATGGCTTCCACATCAAACTTGTTAACTTTGTCGCCACCCTGCTGTGTAATCCACAAAATATACTGGCAAACTTTTATCATTTACCAATATTATTTCAGCGCTTCTTGCTCACCTCCTTTGGTTCCTCTCTGCCACCCATTGGTTTGAAGCCTGAGTCCATTTGGGGTATGTTGCCAAGACACTCTCTAGCCTGCCGCTGCTGCTGCTGCCTCTGCATAGTCCCCTATATTGTCAGGGTCAATTATTGGATGTTTTAGATGCTATCTAGCCTCATTCGGTCACTCTGTCATTGCCATGCTGTTGCCCATACTTTTGGCATAATGGTGCGATTAAGCAGCCTCAGAGGCATCCATGCATGCTGCCCCTGCTGTTTCCTGTCCATTTCCGTGGTGTTTCCATCCTTTTCTGAGGTTCCCAGGTGCTTGGCCAAGCTTCCCTGTGCAGATCCTTGGTCCCCTTGAAAAATGCTCGAGTCTCCCATTGACTTCAATGGGGCTCGTTATTCGAGACGAGCACTCGAGCATCGGGAAAAGTTCGTCTCGAATAACGAGTACCCGAGCATTTTAGTGCTCGCTCATCTCTATATATTAGTATACTTACAAACGGAGTTAAAAATGCACATTTATTAATGAAACCGCCAGACACCTCGTCCAACCCAGGTTTCACCTTTTCAGGCTTCTTCCGTAACAATCGGCGTTTGTATATGGTAAACTTTCTTACAAACAAATTCTTATAAAGCCATATAGATATATACATGTATAATTACAGCCTGGACAACCACTTGAAGTTCATACTACTTTTAAGAAGCTTTATGGTTATTTCCTAGCATATGCCTTAACGCCGCAGCCCTTTTTGGTTTTAGCGTTTTCATTTTTCACTCCCTACCTTCAAAAATCTATTACTTTTTTATTTTTCCATGTACAGAGCTGTGTTTTGGCGTATCTTCTGCGTAACAAATTACACTTACAAATGGTGGTATTTAATATTCCATGCTGTGTACTGGGAAAAAAATTCCAAATGCAGTGAAATTGGTTAAAAAAAATGTATTTGTGCCGTATTCTTGTGGGCTTGGATTTTACGGATTTTTACTTTATGCCCCAAATGACATGTCTAGTTTATTCTTTGGGTCGGTACGATTCGGGGGATAACAAATTTGTATAGGTTTTATAATGTTTTCATTTTTTAAAAAATTATTTTTTTATACTTTGGTGTACAGAACTTTGGGAGGTGTCCATTTTTGCGGCTTTTGATTACATTTACAATGTTATCATTTTCAGGACTGTACGACCTTTTGATCACTTTTTATAGAATTTTTAATTTTCTTTTTAAATGGCAAAAAAGTGCCATTTTTTATTTGGGCGCGATTTTCCATTACAAGGTTAAACGCAGTGGAAAAACGTTATTATATTTTGATCGGCATTTTCGGACGCGTTGATACCTAATGTGTTTATTTTTACTGTTTATTTATATTAATATCAGTTCTAGGGAAAGGGGGGGTGATTTGAGTTTTTATGTGTTTTTATTATAATTTTTTTTTAAACCTTTTTTTTTATTTTTACTATTTTTCAGACTCCCTAGGATACTTTTACTTTAGGTTGTCTGTACGATCCTATCATATACTGCCATACTACAGTATGGCAGTATATGGGGATTTTCCTCCTCATTCATTACAACGTGCTAATAGCACATTGCAATGAATGGGTTAACCCGAAGATGCCTCGGGTCTTCAGAAGACCCAAGGCTACCATGGCGACAGATCCCTGCTTCCCGATGACATCATGGGGAGCGATGATCCTCAGACAGATGGCAGCACCCGTGCTGGCACCGATCGTGGGTGTTACCGGTACTTACCGGCTATGGAGAGGGCTCAGCCCGTGAGCCCTCTCCATGCACCTGCACCCGTCATGTGACGTAGTATTACTTCACATGTCGGTAAGGGGTTAAGCTTTGTATTGGGACTGGAGAATGGGCCTACAGCCTGGTAGTTCTCTAGCAGGTGGTGCAAGAAAAATAGTGGGAGAGGCTGATGCAAGAGGTTTCTCCTTGGGGCAACACCTGGGTGATGGAGGATGGAGAGCCCGTGATGGTGAAGCAGCAGGGATCACATGGAGGCATGTTGTGCAAATCAACTTACAGTTCTGTATTCAAACGGTAGGCAACTGGCAAACATCAGCAGGCTTGAAAGCTGGCAGAAAATACCTGGTCTGCAGGAAGGATTGCTCACAGCCTGGTAAAGATGGAACCGAGTTCGGATGGTGGACCTCTGCTCTGGGGCTTAGTCTCTTGACTTTCCCAGGGTGTCAGGCAGTGGCCTGAGACATCTCTTCTTCCTTGTAGTGTGTCTGGATATACTGGACCTCCTCACTCTGCTTACTGGCATGTACTAAAGCTTCAGACTTTGCAGCACTGACATGGGCTGCACTCTGACCATGTGCTCCCGCCCACCTGGTCAGGTGGCAGCACCCTCCAACCAACTTCCAGCTTGCTTTACAGTGGTACAAAAGGTATCATTGGTTAATAACATTTTACAGGTTAACTCTTAATTTACAAGATAGTGATTTCAGCTGCAATTGCTCAGTTGCGCTTACCTAGCCGATGCATTGGCAGGGGTGTTGCGCTTCAAAGCCAACCTTGTTATAATTCATAATTTCAACTTCTTGGCTATGATCAGCATCCTACAATACCTCTAGTGTGTTGGTTTAACATTTCATAATGGTGTTTGATATTGTTAGATTTGTAAATTAATCCTGTGGAATGTTCTGGTCATATCTATTTCTTAGGAGACTCTTGGGAGAAATTGACAAAACTAGGAAATATGTCCCCAACATCTCACCTTGATACAGTTGTGGCCATACCCTTTTCACATGAAAAAGGGGACAGGATTAGGTAGATATTCAAAATGAGTTGTCAAAACTCATGCTCAAACTGAAACATGTATAAGCCATAATCAATGGGTGGTGGCAGCAAAGATTAGCGTATAGATCAAGTTTTCAGTACGCAAAGTGACTCCTTGCAGGCATATTCCATAGACACGTAAGCAGTAGGGAGATAGAGTGTGGTTGTGCGCCCCTGGGCAGTGCCTGTGTATTTCGGGATTCTAATGTTTCCCTGAGATGGACTAAGTGTATTTTTACATACAGGATCTTACAAAAGTGACTACTCCCCTGTAAGGGTGTTTCCGTATAATAAAACAGAATCGTTACTGGACCCGCATGGTAAACACCGGAGAAAAAAAACGCAAAAATTGTTCCAAAAAAAGATAATTTTTAATTAATACCCTATAAAAAATGCTCTAAAAAGAGATTTAAAAAATGTTATGCACTCTTAAATAAGCCCACTAAAAAGAACAACTCTTATCGCAAAAAATAAGCCCCAAACCAGATTTGTCAGCCGAAAAATAAAAAAGTTATGCATATGAAAGACGGTGATGCTAAAATTAACATCTTTGCCAAATAACTTTTTATTCAGTAAAAATGGGAAAGAATAAAAAATATATATAAATTAGGTCTTTTCGTAATTGTGGCTACCCATAGAACAGTGGTGGCGAACCTATGGCACGGGTGGCACTCAGAGCCCTTTCTGTAGGCACTCAGACCATCACCCCAGGACAGAGTTCACCAAACAGGACCAAATCCACCAAATCTTTCTGCAGTCGCAGGCAACTTATGAGATGATGCTCTCAGCACTATTTTAAAGTGACACTTCATTGGCTGTTTGGAACTGCGGGAAAAGTAAGAAGGTGTGGACAGGGCTGCATTATCTTTGGAGGTCATCCTGTAGACCCACCATTGTTCCTGTACAGAGAGACCCTGGAGAGAAGCTATTTGCCCTCTTTCTTTCAACTGTATTAGTGGCATTAGGCGGCCGATACAGTTGAAAGATGTGGAAGAACAGGTAGCAATAAGTTACTGCTTAAAATGCCACGTTGGCACTTCACGGTAAATAAGTGGATTTTGGTTGTAGTTTAGGCACTCGGTATCTAAAAGGTTCGCCATCACTGCCATAGAATAAAAATAATATACTTTTTTTATGGTATGGTTAATGGCCAAAAAAATTAATACCCCAAAATTAAGTACCAGATAAGTGCATCTCATGTAGCAAAAAAATAAGCCCCTATAGGTCCACAATAAAAAAAAACAAAAAAAATTATAGCCTGTACAATGTGACATAGCAAATCTGATCTGCATGGCGCCTCCTTCCCTTCTATGCCCGGCCGTGCGCCCGTACAGCAGGATACCACCACATATGGGGTATCGGTGTACTCGGGAGAAATTGGGTATCAAACTTTGTGGAGCCTTTTTTCATTTAATCCAATGTTTAATTTTCCACCCAAAATGAGTGTATTGTGAAAAAATATTACAATTTGTAGACTGCACCTCCATTTTGTTTCAAACCCTATAAAACACCTAAAGGGATAACAAACCTCTTAAAACTGTGTTTTCATACGTTGAGGGGTGTAGTTTCTATAATGGGGTAATTTATGAGTCTTGCTGTTATTTAGGCTTCTCAGTGTCAATTAGAATTTGAGCAGGTCCATCTAAATACGGGTTCTGGTGATTTTACAAAAAAATGTGAAAAATGGCACCCAAATTCTAAGCCTCATAACATTCTAGTAAAATATGTGAAATCTTAAAAAACCATGCCAACATAAAGCAGACATTTGGGAAATGTAAGTTATGAATTTATTTGGGTGCTCTGACTATCTGCATCAAAAGTAGAGAATTTAGAACATTGAAAATAAAGAATTTTTCCAAATTTTTGCCATATTAAAACATTTCATCCAAATTTTTAAACTAATTTGAAGTACAATGTGTACTTATGTAGAAACAAAAACAACAGGACAACATCCTGATCAGAATTTCTTTTAATTTGGCATTTGTCTATAAAATTCTCTTTAGGTTGTTTGCATTAGCCATTTTGACTAATGCCTCTTGCTCGTACCCCTTCTCTTCAAATTTCTCTAATCAGACATATAATACCTGCTGCACAACAAAATCAAGGATCTTTCTTCCACTGGAGCTGCTAGCACGCTCTACACAGTGGCGGGTAATCCTACACTTCCTTTGCCCCATCTGTGTGCTAGGCCGGGCATCAGTATGAGAGCCTCCCACTCCCCCTGTCTAATATGATACCCCCAGACGAAGGCTCATCCCGAGCCGAAACGCGCGTCGGGGCGGGCAGTCATCCCAGGCAGTGGAACACTCTGTTATCACCGCAAATTGGTAAGGACTTTAGTCAATATTGGGTAGATTCCCATATTATTGGTTCATGGCCGGGCACGGTATTTATTACCAGCCAGCACTTTAGTGGGTCCCCTGTTGTACATAGTCCACCTGCTCCATTATCATAATGTATACTCTCAGGTTCCCTTACTGCCTTAGGCTCTGACCGCCATTCTTTCTGTGTCATCACCATACTGTATGTACTTTGTCTACATGTCTTGTTTATTTTTATTCTTGTAAGCAATAAAATAATTTTGTTTTATCTTTCACATACTGTTTTGGTTATTCCTCTCTTCCCTCCGGCTTTGCTCTTGGGGGGATACCATTAGTGTCTATGATACAGGAAGGACCGGCACACATAGAGAAGACCCTTGTCCGCTGCCCCCAAGGGTATGTGTTGTTTTCCATGTGACCCTTCTCTGCCCCCATGGCACATGTCTTCCATAACACAACATATGTTGCTACTTTCCAAATGCAAGTACTGTATGTAGGACTAAACACTTTTGCATTTGGGTAGGAATTATTCCCAATGTGTTTGATATCCTTTTCAAGACAAAATTTAAGCACAATATGTGGATGTATGTAAAGTGTAATATGTATAAAATTGTTGTATGTAATTATATGGGAGGAATATTAGTATTTGTAAAGTAAATGTAATTCAGATTACTAATATGATACCATATGATAACATATATTCACTAATCGAGTTTAAGTTTAAGTTCACTTTTTAAGTTGTTTTTTTGAACATGTTCAGCATATACACCAGGAAAGCTCTCAGCTTATACAGTACGTTGAACGTGTCCATAGCGGGTAAAGGCCTTCTTTTAGCCTCTGTCTGCCCAGTATTTGTAGCTTGCCCGCATGAATGCTGCCTCCTGCTGGAAAGTAAACGTTCAGAAGAATGGTATGGTATGTCACCCATTTCCGGCCTCTGATTAATATATACTATGGACACTCTTTCAGTGAAGTAACTATTCAAATATGGTCAATAGGAAGACATCCTGAAAATCAGCAGCAGCAAATCACTGTCTGCTGCTGATGTTTACTCCTCCTGGAGGGGAAAATATCTGAGGTGATATTCAGTATGTTGGTACATTACAACGTATACGGGGGGGCCCACACAAAAATCACCACATACTTGTGTGGCGAAATGCCCACAAGTTGACAATAATGATGTAAACAAACTCATTTATTAGTAGACAAGTGAATAGGATAAAGCCTTTAGGGAAAGACCTTTCAAATTAGTAAAATACAGGAGCAGGTCTATGCTACAACATGACTGCTATGTGACTAGCTTGGTATTGTGACTGAAATTGACAATTTACCTGTATTTATCTCTGATTTTGCTGATGTCTTCTGGTTCTGATACTTTTTCTCCTCACCTGCTATAAAAAGCCTTGAGAATGGACATCACAGACCACCTGTGTCTCCGTTGGGGACAGTTTTTTCTTTGCGAACAAAAAGAATGGAGGACTCCATCTATGTATCATGTTTTTTGTAATATGTGTGTAAGGCTAAATTCACACTGCCGTGAGCCCGCCGCACCGTAGCACGGCGGGCACACGGCAGCGCGGGGAGAGGAGGAGGAGGTGAGCGCAGCTTACCCCCACCCCTCTCCATAGAAAGTAATGGCGCACGGCGCCGTAATACGGGGAAAGATAGGACATGTCCTATCTTTCCCCGGGCTACGGAGCAGTACGGTGCCGCACGTGTGCTGCACCGTACCGCTCCCGTACAGGGCCGTGAGCCCATAGAAGTGTATGGGGGACGTATATCGGCCGCATATACGTCGGCCGTATATACGTCCCCCATACTGTAGTGTGAATGTAGCCTAAGTGTGGTGGACAAAATATTAGATAATTAACCAATATACATATATTAAATGCTCTGCACTGCCACCTTATGATAGTATTCATGAATATAGGATTAAGTTCCTGGCAAGGCAATTGCTCATGAATTTAGGTTCGTCATAACATTAGGGGAAAATTTTTGTTCTGAAGTCGGACTTTTGCACAGTGTGGACTTACATATGGACTACGGCAGGCTATAGCCGAAGATTGGTGAAGTACCCATGCCTTATGTCTTTTGCATTTATATATTGTGGGGATTATGCTTTGTCACACAGGTCACCAAAACAGTAATGTCCAATAAGGGAAGGTTTATTTAAAACAAAGTCACTTATAAACGTAAACAGCTTTCTTCGACAGGGTGCAAAATGAAGACATAACATAAAGTTGACTTTTTCTTCAGGCAAAAGGCTTTAACATAAGACAGGTAATCCTCACCATACAGTCTGTAAAGTTACCGCAGAGTCCTCCAGCATCTCTGACCCAGTCCTAAGACAACAGCAGGAGAAAGACACCAGACCAACACTTCAGGCCCGGAGCCGCATACTCTCAGCTCTGCTATAGCTCCAGGCTAATAAATGCAAGGCAACACCTTGCCTGGATACATGGGAGTAGTCATCCCACCCAGCTCTCAGACTACTTCAATAAAAGCCGGCCCGGATCAGCTGCAGCAAGCAGCTATACTACTTTTAACCCCTTATCACCGACACTAGTTTTCAGCTTAATGACCAGACTTGATTTTTCAAATCTGACATGTATCATGATAATTGGTTATAACTTCGGAACACTTTAAAGGAAACCTACCACTTGGAATGGTCGGTGAAAGCAGTAAATAATGAGCACCAGCTCAGGATGAGCTGGTGCCGGTACTTACTTTCGTTAGTGTTATAAACCGCGGTATCGCGGTTTTAAAACTTTTTAAACTCTAGAGCAGAACAGGCTTCGGCGCTGCGTGCGCACGATCGTGCGCGCACCTACATAGGAAATTACGGAGACGCTGCGCGTGCACGGTTGCGCGCAGCGCTGAAGCCTCTTCTGCTCTAGAGTTTAAAAAGCGTTAAAACCGCAATACCGCAGTTTATAACACTAACTAAAGTAAGTACCGGCACCAGCTCACCCTGAGCTCAGTATTTACTGCTTACACCGACCATTCCTTTAACATATCCAGGTGATTTTGAGACTGTTTTCTCGTGACACATTGTACTTCATGTTAGTTACAAAATTTAAGTGATAAGTTTTGCGTTTAGTTCTGAAAAAAAGTGAAAATTTGGCAAAAGTTTGTAAAAATTCTTCATTTTCCAAGTTTGAAATGTTCTGCTTTCCAGACAGGAAGTAAAACTACCCAAAAAGCTTGATAATTAACATTTATGGAATGTCTGCTTTATGCTGAGATGATATTTTATGCATCCTCTCATTTTTCTAGGATGTTATGAGGTGCAGAACTTTAGGTGCCATTTTTCTCACTTTCATGAAAATTGCCAAAACTCACATTTTAAGGGACAACTCAGCTTCCAAGTGACTTTGAATGGCCTAAATAATAGTAAAACCCCATAAATTACCCCACTATAGAAATGTGACCCCTCAACGTATGTAAAACAACTTCTATTAAGTCTGTTAACCCTTTAAGTGTTTCACATGGGTTAAAACAATATGGACCTGCGATTTAGAAACTTTCGAATTTTTTTGGAAAATACATTCATTTAGGCCAAAACTGACAGTTTCAGAATAAATTAAATGATGAAACGCACTGCAACGTTTGATGCCCAATTCCTCCCGAGTGTACTGATACCACATATGTGGTGGTAAACTGCTGTACGGGCGCACGGCCGAGTATAGAATGAATGGAGGCGTCATTCACAGCAGATTTGTATTGTCACATTGTACAACGTATAAATGAAAATTTTTTTTGGTAATGCAAACATATGAGGTCTTATTATTTACGGGATGAGATACAATGTATAGATAATTCATTTTGGGGGTCTATAGCTTATTCATGAGATTTTATTAACTATTTCAAGGGGGACACAAACAAAATCATCAATTTTTATTTTGGATTTTTAGCATTTTTTTTTCTCCCGCTCACTGTAACATAAAAATAATATTTTATCTTTATTCTCTGGTTCACTACAATTACGGTGATACCTCCTTTATATAGTTTTTCTCATCTTTGCTCACTTTTCCTGAGCAAAACCAATATTGGAGAAAATCGCATTGTTTTTACTATTGACAACTTTTTAGGGCAATAACTTCTGTATTTTTCTGTTGTCAGATCTGGTTGAGGGCTTATTTTTTGTGAAAAGAGTTGTTCTTTTCAGTCATATCATATTAGGGAATGAAACTTTTTTTGATCACTTTTTAGAACATTTTTAGTGTTTGATGAAAAATTGTATATTACGGGAATTTTTCGAGTTTTTTTTTACATCATTCATTGAGCGGGTTCAATATTGATTTAGATTTATTGTACAGATTAATACGGACGCGGTGATACCAAATATGTACGTGTTTTTGTGTTTTATATACTTTATTTGCATTTTATGCGTAACTGGGGAGATTATGGGACTCTTATTTTATTTATTTAATTATATTCTAAAATGACTAAATCTTTTTTTTGTTACTTTTTTACATTTTCTACTTCTTGGCTTGATCAAGCGATCATCCGATCACTTGTTCAAGCCTTTACACTGCAATACACTTGTATTGATTTCTGTGAAGCCAGTTTTAAACAGTTGCAACATTTACGCCAGATATCCCTAATGCAAGACATGCTAAAAGAGACAACGTGGTGACGTCTGCTCGCCACAGTTTTTCTATGTGTCGTAAATTAGTGCCATAATAATGAATAGCTATGTCAGGTAATGCCCATTTCAGTGGGTTTATCTTGCACCATATATTAGTTACCAGCCGCTCTTTACTACGTACATAAAGTACCCTGCCAAGTACCATTGCCAATAGTCAAAGGGGAAGAGTGGGCATGAGGGAGTCATACCTGCGCCCTAGGAGAAGAGTATAGTCTCTCCAAGGCACACAAAAAATGTTCATTGAAAAACAAAGCGGGCAAGGGTCTAAAACATAAAATGCCATTTTAGGCAATTGAGAGCCTTTTTTGCTTCTTAACTCAGAAGAGCATCTGATTTAGTCTTTTAGATCCATGGTGCGGCAGGTATTATCTCCTGATCTACCATCCTGATCTTTGTGCATCAACTGCAGTAGCCACATGCCCAATCTTTCTGCTAAAAGATTTTAAATCTGAATTCAGGAGACTGACTAGCAGGCTTCAGCAAGAGTCTTTGAGCGGATCCGGAAGCCTTCCTGGTCTCCGTGACTGTGGTTGTCAAGGGAGCGTGTATCGTGGATAGGTAGTGTTTTTGAAGGAGATTATTTTGGCACCAACCGCTCACAATCAAATCTTTATACACACTTAAGTTTCATTATTGGCTTGGGTAAGATGCATTTCAAGCCTGAATTTCAAAGGAATTACCGTTGGTCAGTTTTATCAATGGACAAATTACTATATGTTGTATTTGTTTATATTGTGACATCATACTGACATCATTTTCCATTCTCAACAATGAGAGATGGAAAAAATCCAGAAAATCACATTATATAAATGATATACAGGCGGTCCCCTACTTAAGGACACCCGACTTACAGACAACCCATAGTTACAGACAGAGCCCTCTGACCTCTGGTGAAGCTTTCTGAATGCTTTACTATAGTCCCAGATTGCAATAATCAGCTGTAAGGTGTCTGTAATGAAGCTTTATTGACAGTCCTTGGTCCCATTACAGCAAAAAATGTTTAAACTCCAATTGTCACTGGGGCCAAACATTTTTTGGGTCTGGATCTACAATTATAAAATATACAGTTTCGACTTACATACAAATTCAACTTAAGAACAAACCTCCGGACCCTATCTTGTACGTAACCCGGGGACTACCTGTATATTTATTTGCATTTTGCTTTTTCCACAAAATATTTTATTTGATTCTCCAAAATAGTTATCACAATTATCAACTCAGACAATTTTCATGGTCAATGCAGGTACATTATCATAAAACAACAGATAAATCTTGTAAAGAGATTTGTAACCAACTTCTCCATTTTGCTCAGGATATGGAGTACAACAAGGTGAAAGCAGAGTGTTGTGCTGTTGAATAGTCTCTCGCCATTGACATTTTTTGTTGGTAATCACCCGTCTAGCGGTTCCAAACATGCAAGCAAAGATCTTGTGAGGGTGGGAGATAGTTAATAGTTTCTCCTATCCCAAAGGTGCTTTCAAAGAGAGCCATACAGGGTTGTGATCGAGTAGTGACCACCCGGAGTTAAAGTAAAGACAAATGCTTGGTCTGTGAGCTCCCAACTGATATCTTTAACCCTTTGTTTAGAAAGGAGAGAATTTGCTGTAAATCAAACTGGTGTCTAAAATTCAAACTAAACTTCATCGACAGTTCTGAATTTGTAAACCACCTCAAATGCTCTCTATTCATCGGGTCCTGTGCTGCACATATTCCCTTTTCTGCCCATTCACTAATTGTCGCTTTTCATCCCTACCAAGGTGATTTAGGGTATTGTCCCAAAGTCACTATTTTTGATAATGAATATGCTAACCCAAAACATTTACGTATCTCTTTCGATGCGACTATAGTATCTCACATGAGTATGGATGATTTACTCGGAACTTGCTTAGTTAGTTTCGCCAATTTAGTATGTAAGAGTGAAAGCAATTCTTATGGGGGGGAATCTTGTTCCAAAGTCCATTTTGAGTAAGAAGAAGCACAAGATCATAACATTTCGGAACAAGCATACTAATTTATAGGCTCTTATATTTGTATACTATAATAATATATTTGGTAATTTAAGGAATATTGTGAAGAGAGAATTTTTCCTATCCTGATTTCCTGGCAAGGGTTTCAGATTCAGGCCTAATTGTTCCCATTACCTCTTCCTGTGCAGTCTAGCTAGTTCTAGTATTTCCTTTTTATGGACATTAATTTTACAGCCCGAGAAGGTTCTGAACCTTGTGATTGTATCAAAAACTTTTGGGAGATCCAATAAGTGATCCGCCATAAGCAGACTCTACAGCCAGAACCCTTTCCAGTGTAGTGAGACGTGCAGAATGCTGCTTTATATTTTCCCCCGGTCTATCAAAGAAGGCTTACAGAGTGCATTCCAGCGTCTTTTGGATATAAGGGCCGAGCTGCCTAGCTATCTTTCTAGCCAGGGATTTATTTTCAATGCCATCCTGATCGGTGTGCAGTTCAATCTGTATAATGTCAGACCGATACATCTCCTCAGTCTCACTTACTGCAGGGCTGCAGAGTTCTGGTGCCGACACTATCTTAGAATCCCTGGACATCATTGTCTCCATCAGCTGCACATGGTTTGCCAAGTTAGCAGTGCTGCGCAAGAGGTAGCCGTCCATAGACTACCTCCCAGGGACCTCCGGTAAGCTGGGGGACAGGTGGATTTTGGTCCGGGTGCCAGTATAGCAGGTCTGTTGGGGTGCGCTGTGCGAGCTCTCCCCTTCAGCTCCTTACATGACTGCGCGGCAACCAGAAGTCCCTGCATTTTGAAAAAAATATTTGATCCACTAGCAACCATTAAGAGTTCTGGCTGCTACAGACCAGTTAGACGCTCCTAATTAATGTGTTACCTGCAATAAAGACATCTGTCTTATATAGTCACCTGTATAAAAGACTCAGACTCAATTAATCAGTCAGACTCTAACCTATACAACATGGGTGGGACCAAAGTGCTTTCTAAGGATGTCAGCACCTAGATCATACACCTGCACAAGATTGGAATGGGCTACAAAACCAAACATAAGACTCTGGGTGAGGAGGAGACAACTGTGGGAGAATAGTAAGAAAATGGAAGAAATACAAAATGACTGTCAATTGACGTAGATCTGGGGCACCATGCAAAATTTTACCTTGTGGAGTATGCGTTGTCATGATGCAAATGAGAGATCAGCCTAAAACTACACAGGAAGTAACTTGTTAATGATCACAAGGCAGCTGGGACCATAGTCATCAAGAAAAGACATTGGTAACACATTTCCAAAGAGAGCTGGGGAAAAGAACATTGAGATAAATGTTGGTCTAACTATGCATTCCTCCAGGATCTGGACCCACTGGAGTGTCCTGCTGCCTGAACTGTCTTACCCAGACTGTTCGTTCCTACGTCTATGATACCTGCTGTGATCTACAATACTACCTGTATTACAGTTACAACGCCTCAGTCCATCCTTGTGCCCTGCTTTCTCCATCTGGCTATTGGATTCCAGCCGAGTCTACCAGTATCGTAACAGGATACTCAAACCTTAACATGGAATCCGCCCAAGGAGTGAGCATGTAGGTTTGTATGAACAATATGAACTGTTTCCTTACTGACATTTATGTTGAACTGCAAAATTGGCAAGCATTTGGCATTTGAAATTCAGACTTCTCACACTGTACAAGTCTTTGGACAAGCAACACAGGATTTTCAGAATGGGAAAATTCTGATATATGTAGAGCAGATCCTGGATGTTCAAAATAAGATGGTGACTCCAGCTACCTCATCAACTACATCCAATCTGCCTCTTCCACCTTTCATGTTTGGCGACCATGATGAGTACCATGGACTTATTAATCAATGCAAGATCTACTTTTGTGCACACCCTGCTCATATCCCCACTGACAGATATTATGTAACTAACCCATAAAGCGGTAGCTTGGATATATAAATCTAGAATAATTGGGGCTTTATATGATGTGGCAAATAGTTGCAGAAGAAAAAGCCCATAAATCTTTAATGTTACCAAAAAAGGAGTGTTTTCTTTGTAGTGGGAATAAAATGTGTACAGCCTAGCAGAGGGGGTATCCTCAAATCATGCAAAAAGTGTTTGCAATTGAAGCGACGGAAGCTTAATGACAATTTTTACAACATATGGGTGGCTGGTCGAATAGCGAATGGCATGTAATCCATTAACTCTGAGAAGGGAGCTTTACAATCACCATTTATCAAAAGTATCTCAGCACAATTGGTAGACAGTTTATCTGTCGTGTATTTGGAATATATACAGAGCACAAAGCTATTTTTGTGCCAAAGTGAGATCACCCAACAATCAGGGAATCAACCTCAGTATTGGTCACCTGGAAAGGGCAGTGGCAGGAGATTAATATTGCAACTCCTGCCCTCTTTGTGGGGGCATTAGCTATAAAGGTCATTGGGTACCAATGTTTTGCAAAGTGAAAAGACCTTGTAGCTGTAAAGTGCATCTTCTGAAGATTTTTCAATAAAAGGCATCATTTTTGACATCGGAATTGAGGCATTTAACATTCAGTGATAGGCCTAACATGGCGAAAGTTCTTAGTAGATTTGGGGTTCCCAACAAAATGTTTATTTTATTAATTGGATCATGTTGTTGTATTCCTTCCATGGCTGTCTGAATGAATGGCACTCTTTCTGAATGTTCTGATATATGTAACAGCACCAGGCCCTCTCTCTCCCTTACTCTTCATTTATAGTAACAATGACATCTCAGGGATTAGCATTAGGGGCTCTATGTATAAAATAGTGGCATACATTGATGAACTCACTTTTTTTTCTCGACTAACCCACCGTTCTCCCTACCTAATTTGACATGAGAAATCCATTCTTTTGCCCAATTGTCTGATTTCAATATTATCTGGTTCAGGTCAGAGGCTTTAAATATTTAGTTACCAGCTTCGGGGGACACTAGAATCCTCTTTTAATTTCAAATGGGCATCTAGGAGTATCACATATCTAGGGATTCTGCCTTAAACTTCCCAGTAATGCTAAAATGTATTCAGGAGTACAGCTCCAGATGGACCAGAGGCATGTTTTATGGTTTGGGAGATGTGCCGTACTCAAAGTTAGTATTTTACCATGCCTACTATATCGTTTTCAAGCTGTTGCAATTACTAACTGCATATTTTGGATCCTTCCATGCCCTCCAACACAAATAGTACTTTGTTTAGAGCCAAAATCTCGGGATAGTTGGTCTGCCCAATTTTAAAGGTAACTAAATGGGTATCTATACATACTATTGAAACTGTTCTTTGTACTAAATGATACACATAGCACTTTCATTTTTGTTGTTTTTCACTATGCAAGTTTGCACTTTATTTAGGATAATAATTTTCTAATCCCTTTTGAATGGTATATATGTATTGATATATGTAATATGTAATATCTATGCATTTCATTATGAGATCATGTCCACCAGTGATTGGTTTTATGGGTTGTTTTTATGTCATGGTGATCAGATGTTTTTCATTATTGTGAATTATTAATAAAATCTATTGTGACTTATTCTTTGGTAAACGTGTTTTAATTGTTTTATGGGGTCTGCATGTTGGTATACATTATTTGCTGTTTGGCAGCCCCTGTATCTCATACAATATCTGGATAATTGGTATTTATTAGAACCCATGAAGACACTTACTTATCCTAAAGACCCAACCCAAGATAAGCCAGACTATTCGCATAAATAGGGAGGGAGCACCTTCCATTCCCTTTTTTGCTGATCCCAGATCATCCAGATTTCTCCCCAGGTTGCGAGGATCTTGTCTTCAGACAGTGGAGAAGGGCTGATAAATTTAGAGCTGAGCACTATATACAAGTCATCTACTCAATCACTCATAAGTCTTATGGACCCTCTCCCTCTAGTCCATGAGTATTTTTAGCTCCTACCCTGATATCATATCAGCGTGGGATAATAGAAAACATCTGTTTTGCCTAATGAAGCATATCACATCAGTTTGTAGGTGATCTATGTGAGATTGAGAAGTTTAAGAAGGATCTCTTTATTATCTCCTCCTTCTTTTCAAAGTCCATAACATTACAGATAATGCCTTGGGGAGACCCACTAGCTTTTGGGGGGGAAGGGCTCTGTGCGCTCTACCCATTTTAATTGGGGTCTACAGCAGCATATCTAGAATCGTATTAAAGAGTCTTTTCAGGTAGCCATTATGGTCATCTTCCAGTACATCTACCCTTTGCGCCACCTGCTGTACATCCGCTATAACAATCTCTTGCCTGTATGCTTCCTTGAAGGGGTTCTCAAGTGACAATTGATTGAGATTGATGTTACTACACCTCATCTCCCCACACTAATCACTTCACTTAATGTCATTAAATCTTTTGCCCACTTTTCATGAAATCAAAGTCATGGCTGTCTACCTCTAGATGTAACAGAGGTGGTAGGGGGAGGGAGGGAAACTGACAGCAGATCCTTTGTGAGATTGCTGAGTGTGGACTGACACAATCCTGCGAGAGGAGGCCAGGACTAGACTATGGGGGGGGGGGGGGGGGGAAGTAATATCCAAGGCTCCTTGCACTTAGGCCACTTCATACTGACTTGTCACTTGTAGCAGGGAGACCTGCGCTGGCTAGCACTGTTGGTTTGAGGACTGTGAGTCATGCTGCCTGCCGGAGGAGGGCTGCAGAAGAGCATTTAGAGTCTGCCTCAGGGTAGCAGAACATTTTCCAGGTCTTTAGGACTGAGGAGTGCCAAGGAGGTGATGGGAAGATTTTCCTTTTGGAACCTCTGGGCCCAGTGTGTGGAATAAATCCATGGCCAGCAGAGATGACAATGGCCTTTCCGGGCTCCTTGGTGACCACGGTTCCCCATAGCAAGGTATTTGGGACAGCAAATTTAGATGCTAACGGCGCTTAGTGCGAAGCTCTCTTCCGACTCGTCTGCTCTTTCAGACATCCCATCCATTGAACTTTAGAAACTGGAATCAATATCCTATCCATGCCTTTGAGGCAGTCAAAACAGAGTTTCACTCAGGTTTGGTTTCACTGCAAACAAATTACACCTTACATAGCTCCGTACGCCAAGAAAATGTTATTAGTTTAAGAATGCGGCAAAATAAAGATATTTGTTAATAGTACAAAAGTTTAAATTTTTTAATCTGGTATAATATTCTGTGATTTTATAGAGTAAAGTAGAAGCGTCATTTGGAGTGCACTGTAAAAGTCATAAAAACACAGCAAGAAAATTATGCATTTTTTTTTCTATTTTCACCACATTTGAAATTATTTTCCAGCTTCCTAGTATGGAATATTAAATTATAGAAATTATAGAAAACAAGCCCCCTAATACAGCTCAGTACCCGGAAAAATAAAAAACCTTCTGGATTTTTGAGAGTGGGGAGCAAAGAATGAAAACTCAAAGGGGGTTAAAGCTGATGCAATGTCTCATGGCTTTCTGGCTAAGTCTTTTTGTCTGTATTTGTACCCTGTGATCTTACACTGCAGATTATGATAATATGATAAGCCCTATATAAAAATTAATTGTTTGGCATTTGGGATCCTGCAGCCACTGAAACTATGGTTGTCACTGTATACATGTGTTAATTTGAAGTGTGTGGCACGTCTTAGGTTCCACACAATTTTTTTTCTAGATTGTCCTCCATCCTTGGCTTAGAGGTCCCAAATCTCATGGACTTTTATTTGCCATATTGCCAAGTTACAAGTAATCCTGGAAAATACTATGTTTGATCATGCATTCAGTTTGTCTCACACTTTTGGACTATTGCAGTTTTCAGCTGCGTCTCATCTTGAAACAAATGGGCAGATGGAATTACAGTAGCACAACCTGCAGAAGTATTTCAATTATGTTGTGTACTCACTTTTGGGTGCCTTATCTGGCACTGGCTAGATATAACCATATAATTTCTCTATCAATGGTATCACCCTTATTATTTAACATTAGGTTCCAACTTACGTATTTTTAATTCTCATCCTCAATGGCGGATCTTCATATAGGTGGTATGGGCGGGCACCTGGGGCTTTCGGCTTCCTTGGGTCCTAAATGAAGATAGTCATCGTAACATAAACAAAACACTGTACTCACTTACGGCCTCTTCTCCCCGTTGCTCTTTTTTCTCCGTCCATGTACCCTATGACATGGCAAGGTTTGCTGGTTCGAAGACGAAAAGGCGAAGCTGTGGGGAGAAGAAGCCGGAGGTGAGTATAGCGTTTTTTAAAGAGGGCTCAATGTGGACATTTCTGTAAAGGGAGTGGCCCGCTGTGAACATTTCATTAAAGAGGGGCCTCTGCTGGGGACATTTCTGAAAGGGGGGCGGGGCTCTGCTCTTAATCCATCACTGTTCATCCTCCAGGTAGAGATTGTGCCAAAGCTGTTCAAACTTGAAAATAAAAAGTACAACATGCACATTTGCTCCAAGGGTCTTTAATGATCTTATGGATGGGGTAAAGAAAGTCACAAAGTACACATGCAAACTGGTATACAAACATAATAAATATCTATTTCCTAATAAAGAAATGAAAATTGAATATCTCCTTCCCAAACTAATGAAAAACTGTATTCACCTTGTTGACATAACATATGACTGTACATACTAAACATATTATATATCAATAGAGATGAGCGAACATACTCGTCCGAGCTTGATGCTCGATCGAGCATTAGCGTACTCGTAACTGCTCGTTGCTCGGACGAGTATTTCGCCCGCTCGAGAAAATGGCAGCTCCTGCCGTTTTGCTTTTTGGCGGCCAGAAACAGAGCCAATCACAAGCCAGGAGACTCTGCACTCCACCCAGCATGACGTGGTACCCTTACACGTAGATAGCAGTGGTTGGCTGGCCAGATCAGGTGACCCTGGGATAGACTAGCCGCTGCCCGCGCTGCTCGGATCATTCTCTGTCTGGATGCCGCTAGGGAGAGAGCTGCTGCTGGTCAGGGAAAGCGTTAGGGTGTTCTATTAGCTTACTGTTAGGCAGGAGTGATTCTAAAAGAACCCAACAGCCCTTCTTAGGGCTACAATAACGTTATAATTTTTTTTTTTTTTTTTTTTGCAGCTAGTACCATATTGTGAGGAATTTGCAGGGGGACTTGCTACCGTTGTGTTTAGCTCTTAGTGACACACATATCCACCTCAAAATTTATTAGGGGTTTGAGTAGAATTAGGCACAGTCTGCCAGTTTCTTTTTATTTTACGTTTATTGTTTTAATAACTCAGTGTCATCTCATCTGGCATAGTAGTGTGTTGTAATACTTGGCTAGAAAATAGCCATAGGAGAATACAAACGGCTTAATTACGCCTACAGTAGCGTTATATATATTTGATTTCTGGTTGATCTGCTGGTGGCTGTAGTTGTTGCAGTGCATCTACTAGCAAATTGTGAGCAATTTGGAGTCAGACTTGCGACCACTGTGTTTTAGTGACGCACATATCCATCGCAAAGACCGAAGTGGGAAAATTTATTAGGGCCCGGGGTTGTATTTCAATTAGGCACAGTCTGCCATTTCCTTTTTTATTTTACGTTTATTTTTTTCATAACTCAGCGTCATCTCATCTTGCATAGGAGTGTCATGTAATACTTGGCTAGAAAATAGCCATAGGAGAATACAAACGGCTTAATTACGCCTACAGTAGCGTTATATATATTTGATTTCTGGTTGATCTGCTGGTGGCTGTAGTTGTTGCAGTGCATCTACTAGCAAATTGTGAGCAATTTGGAGTCAGACTTGCGACCACTGTGTTTTAGTGACGCACATATCCATCGCAAAGACCGAAGTGGGAAAATTTATTAGGGCCCGGGGTTGTATTTCAATTAGGCACAGTCTGCCATTTCCTTTTTTATTTTACGTTTATTTTTTTCATAACTCAGCGTCATCTCATCTGGCATAGTAGTGTGCTGTAATACTTGGCTAGAAAATAGCCATAGGAGAATACAAACGGCTTAATTACGCCTACAGTAGCGTTATATATATTTGATTTCTGGTTGATCTGCTGGTGGCTGTAGTTGTTGCAGTGCATCTACTAGCAAATTGTGAGCAATTTGGAGTCAGACTTGCGACCACTGTGTTTTAGTGACGCACATATCCATCGCAAAGACCGAAGTGGGAAAATTTATTAGGGCCCGGGGTTGTATTTCAATTAGGCACAGTCTGCCATTTCCTTTTTTATTTTACGTTTATTTTTTTCATAACTCAGCGTCATCTCATCTGGCATAGCAGTGTGCTTTCATACTTGGCTATAAAATAGCCATAGCAATGGGATAGCATCGTTTGGTTTTAAAAACTAAAAAACACAAAAAAAAAAACAAAAACAAAAAAAAAAAGTTAAAAAAAAAATTCAAGTTATAACTCTCATTTTCAAAATGTTTAACCCGAGGGCTAGGGGTAGAGGACGAGGGCGGGGACGTGGGCGTCCAACTACTGCAGGGGTCAGAGGCCGTGGTCCTGGGCGGGGTGAGACACCACCTGCTTATGAGGGAGCAGGGGAACGCCGCAGAGCTACACTCCCTAGGTTCATGTCTGAAGTTACTGGGACTCGTGGTAGAGCACTGTTGAGGCCAGAACAGTGCGAACAGGTGATGTCGTGGATTGCCGACAATGCTTCGAGCAATTTGTCCACCAGTCAGTCTTCCACGCAGTCCACCCATGTCACCGAAATCGGCACTCCTCCAGCTCCTGCACCTCAGCCTCCTCCCCCCCAGTCTGCCCCCTCCCAGCAAAATTTGCCATTTGAACCGGCATACTCTGAGGAACTGTTTTCTGGACCCTTCCCACAGTCACAAACCACTTATCCGGTTGCTGATGAGCAATTTTCCGATGCCCAGGTTTTCCACCAGTCGCAGTCTGTGGGTGATGATGACCTTGTTGACGTACTGGAAGAAGTGTGTAAAGAGGTGTCCGACGATGAGGAGACACGGTTTTCAGACAGTGGGGAAGTTGTTGTCAGGGCAGGAAGTCCGAGGGGGGAGCAGACTGAGGGATCGGAGGATGATGAGGTGACAGACCCAAGCTGGGTTGAGAGGCCGGGTGAACACAGTGCTTCTGAGACGGAGGAGAGTCCTCGACCAGAACAGGTTGGAAGAGGCAGTGGTGGGGCCAGACGGAGAGGCAGGGCCAGAGCTGGTGCATCAGCGCCAAATGTGTCAACTAGTGAAGCTCCCGTGGCGAGGGCTCCTGCGGCGAGGGCTAGATTTTCAGAAGTCTGGAGGTTCTTTAAGGAAACACCGGATGACCGACGGACTGTGGTGTGCCACATTTGCCAAACCAGGATCAGCAGGGGTTCCACCACTACTAGCTTAACTACCACCAGTATGCGCAGGCATATGAATGCTAAACACCCCACTCAGTGGCAACAAGCGCGTTCACCTCCGGCCGTGCACACCACTGCTCCTTCCCCTGTGTCAGCTGATAGTCAGCCCCCTGCCCAGGACCCTGCCACAAAAACCCCATCGTCGCCTCCACGATCCTCCACAGCATCCACCAGCGTTCAGCTCTCCATACCCCAGACGCTGGAGCGGAAACTCAAATATAGTGCAACCCACCCGCACGCCCAAGCCCTTAATGTGCACATCTCCAGATTGCTAAGCCTGGAGATGCTGCCCTATAGGCTAGTAGAGACCGAGGCCTTTCGCAGCCTCATGGCGGCGGCCGCCCCTCGGTATTCGGTCCCCAGCCGCCACTACTTTTCCCGATGTGCCGTCCCAGCCCTGCACCAGCACGTGTCAGACAACATAATCCGTGCCCTGACCAACGCCGTTTCTGACAAGGTCCACCTGACCACGGACACGTGGACGAGTGCTGCCGGGCAGGGCCACTATATATCTCTGACGGCACATTGGGTTAACTTGGTGGAGGCTTTGACCGAGTGTGACCCTGCGGCTGGTCATATACTGCCGACGCCGAGGATTGCGGGGCCTACCTCGGTCCAGGTGTTTGAGGCCTACTATGCCTCCTCCTCCTCCCACCCCTCCTCCACCTCCTCCTCCGAACGACCATCCGTGGGCATGGCGCCATCAGTCGGTAGCTCTAGGCACAGCAGCAGTGCCGTCGCTAAGCGACAGCAGGCGGTGCTCAAACTGCTGAGCCTAGGCGATAAAAGGCACACCGCCCAAGAACTATTACAGGGCATCACGGCGCAGACTGATCTGTGGCTGGCACCCATGAACCTGAAGCCAGGCATGGTTGTGTGTGACAACGGCCGTAACCTGGTGGCGGCTCTGCAACTCGGCAGACTGACACATGTGCCATGCCTGGCCCATGTGTTAAATCTGATAGTTCAGCGTTTCCTCAAGACATACCCCAATCTGTCTGATTTGCTCACGAAGGTGCGCCGCATCTGTGCGCATTTCAGGAAGTCCAGCACAGATGCTGCCACTCTCAGGGCAGCGCAGCGCCGCCTCCAACTGCCCGCTCACCGACTGTTGTGCGACGTGCCCACGAGGTGGAATTCAACACTGACCATGTTATCCAGAGTTTACCAGCAGCGCCGAGCGATTGTAGACTGCCAGATGTCAACTTCCACCAGAACTGGTAGTCAGGTCAGTCAGCTTCCTCAAGTCTACAATGAGGAGTGGACGTGGATGTCTGATATCTGTCAGGTGCTGAGTAACTTTGAGGAGTCAACACAGATGGTCAGTGGCGATGCCGCCATCATCAGCCTCACCATCCCGCTGCTTGGCCTGTTGAAAAACTCTCTGGTCAGCATGAAGTCGGAAGCTTTGCGCTCCTCACAAGAGACGGGGGAAGAAGATTCCCTTGTTGATAGCCAAAGCACCCTTAGGTCTGTTTCTCAGCGCATATCGGAGGAGGTGGAGGTGGAGGAGGAAGAGGAGGAGAATGTTGGCGAGACACAAGAGGGGACCATTGTTGAGTCCTTCACTGTTGAGCGTGTATGGGCAGAAGAAGAGGAATTGGAGGAGTTGGAGGAAATGGACAGTCAGGCCAGTGAGGGGAGCGAATTCTTACGCGTTGGTACTCTGGCGCATATGGCAGATTTCATGCTAGGCTGCCTATCCCGTGACCCTCGCGTTCAAAGAATTTATTCCAGCACCGATTACTGGGTGTTCACTCTCCTGGACCCACGGTACAAGCAAAATCTTTCCACTCTCATCCCTGGAGAGGAAAGGAGTGTGAGAATGCATGAATACCAGCAGGCCCTGGTGCACAAGCTGAAACAGTATTTCCCTTCTGACAGCGCTAGCGGCAGAGTGCGTAGTTCTGCGGGACAAGTAGCGAGGGAGAGTAGGCGAGCAGGCAGCTTGTCCAGCACTGGCAAGGGTACGCTTTACAAGGCTTTTGCCAGCTTTATGTCACCCCAGCAAGACACTGTCACCTGTCCCCAGTCTCGGCAGAGTAGGGCTGATCTTTACAGAAAGATGGTGAGGGAGTACGTAGCTGACCATACCATCGTCCTAAATGATCACACAGCTCCCTACAACTACTGGGTTTCAAAGCTGGACATGTGGCACGAACTGGCGCTGTACGCCTTGGAGGTTCTTGCCTGCCCTGCCGCTAGCGTCTTGTCCTAGCGGGTTTTCAGTGCAGCTGGTGGCATCATCACCGATAAGCGTACACGCCTGTCGACTGACAGCGCTGACAGGCTGACGCTTATCAAGATGAATAAAGCATGGATTTCTCCTAATTTCCAATCTCCAGCAGGTGAAGGAAGCTCAACCTGAATAATTTATCCACTCCTCCTCCTCCTCCTCATTTTCCTCCTTCTCCTGCTCTTTGTACAGTAAAGCAGAGGAAACTGGCTATTTTTTGACAGGGCCCACTGGCTCTACCTATAGTACTTTATGCATTTAATTTTTCTGGAGGGCCACCGACCCGGTCCTCTGTTTTAAACAATTTTTGGGAGTGCCACATACAGGCACTCAATCTATTCAATTTTTCTGGAGGGCCACCTACCTGCTCCTCTGGTTTGAAAACTTTTTTGGACTGCCACATACAGGCACTCAATCTATTCCATTTTTCTGGAGGGCCACCTACCTGCTCCTCTGGTTTGAAAACTTTTTTGGACTGCCACATACAGGCACTCAATCTATTCCATTTTTCTGGAGGGCCACCTACCTGCTCCTCTGGTTTGAAAACTTTTTTGGACTGCCACATACAGGCACTCAATCTATTCCATTTTTCTGGAGGGCCACCTACCTGCTCCTTTGGTTTGAAAACTTTTTTGGACTGCCACATACAGGCACTATCCAAATTAAATTGTCTCCATAGCAGCCTCCACACGTTGTCTCCATTGCTTCCTCCAAAAGTCGTCCATATAGCTGCCTCCATACATCGTCCCCTTATCAAACGAGGTGTGTCAGGCAGAAATTTGGGTTGTTTTCATGGATTCCACATCAAAGTTGTTAACTTTGTCGCCACCCTGCTGTGTAATCCACAAAATATACTGGCAAACTTTTATCATTTACCAATATTATTTCAGCGCTTCTTGCGCTTCTGTTTACATTCCCCTCACCCGCCATATCCTAAACTTATAAGAACGCTACTACACTTGATCTTATACAAAAGGTTCTTAGAAGTGCTGTTTGGGGAGTAGCCTAGAGACACAGGCTTGGATTGGCGAAAGCTCGCCTGGCAGCGGAGCGCCAGCTCCATGCCAAGATCCAACTAACATAGTTTTAACTGCAGCACCTTTAATCTACTACTAGTTCACTGCCTCCATACATGGTCCCCTTATCAAACGAGCTGTGTCAGGCAGAATTTTGGGTTGTTTTCATGGCTTCCATGTTAACTTTGTCGCCACCCTGCTGTGTAATCCACAAAATATACTGGCAAACTTCCTCTCTGCCACCCATTGGTTTGAAGCCTGAGTCCATTTAGGGTATGTCGCCATGCCACTCTCTAGCCTGCCGCTGCCTCTGCATGAAGTCCCCTATAGTGTCAGGGTCAATTATTGGATGTTTTAGATGCTATCTAGCTTCATTCTGTCACTCTGTCATGGCCATGCTGTTGCCCATAATTTTGGCATAATGGTGCGATTAAGCAGCCTCAGAGGCATCCATGCATGCTGCCCCTGCTGTTTCCTGTCCATTTCCGTGGTGTTTCCATCCTTTTCTGAGGTTCCCAGGTGTTTGGCCAAGCTTCCCTGTGCAGAGCCTTGGTCCCCTTGAAAAATGCTCGAGTCTCCCATTGACTTCAATGGGGCTCGTTATTCGAGACGAGCACTCGAGCATCGGGAAAAGTTCGTCTCGAATAACGAGTACCCGAGCATTTTAGTGCTCGCTCATCTCTATATATCAAAATTACCCTAATACAATACATTAAATATGTCTTTGTTGTGTTAGCTTTCACTTTTTAACTCCTTTAAAATCCTATAACAAATATTAAGTATTAAGTATAGTAATAATTGTGATTATTTGTAACAAAAAAAATGGTGCATTTTTTTTGGGCAGTGAACCAAAATATGAAGAGTAAGATCATGACTAAGGTCCTCATCCAAAACATGTCCATCGCTGACCATTCCTGTACAAGTGTATTTCTTGTTATTATGCTGAATCGCAACAAAAAGGATTAATATGTAAAGCACTATGGAATATGATGGTGTTATAGAAATAAAGATTATTATTATTGATAATTATCAAGGAATCTCAAGAATGAAGGCCTGGATTCTTCCTTTAGCTCACCAAAAAACTAGTCGCACTTAAAGCTTCTTCAGGCTGGTCATTAAGAGGTTGATAAAGATCAGTACCACTGCAGTACCCAAACCTGTGGATGAATAATGCAACTTTAGGCATTGCAGTAGTATTTTGTATCCTAAGGCTGCATTCACAGGACAGTGTGCCCGCCATACCGTAGCACAGTGGGCACGCGTCGGCGCCCGGGAGAGGAGGCTGCTCACCTGTGCCCCTCCTCATAGCGATGTATGGCACAAGGCCGTGGTATTACGGGAAATATAGGACATGTCCTATCTTTTCCCGGCTACGGAATGGTGCGGTGCTGCACGCGTGCTGCACCATACAACTCCTGTACGGCTCCGTGCGGCCATTGCCTTCTGTGGGGGATGCATATATGGCGTATATACGTTGGCCTTATATACGTCCCCCGTATGGCCGTGTGAATGTAGCCTTATGCAGACAATTTATCTCTTACTATGCTAAAGCCAAATAAACATTAACATTTTCTGTCAATGTTCACAGCAGCATGAAGCTAAAACCATGTAATTTTTCTGTTTAATTCATTTCAAAACAAAAATTTTCCTTCATTTCTTAACCTCAGTTTTCCTATATTTTATTTTTACCTGGTCTTGACAGCTGCATAACATCCCTTTCCACCAACAAATCCTCCCCTCACAATTCCCAAAGCCTCTCTTTAAAGAGAGAACTTTTAATTCTTAGTAAAATGTTAAGTGTGTGGCTAGCTGTATTTTGGGACATATAGTCCTGTGTCTTTGCTTGCTGAGGTGTTTACATTCTAAAAACACTGCCTCTTCTGTCAAGTCAATGATAATTTTCAGTTACCTCCTAACCACAATGACTCAGAACTTCTGTGCAACGAAATTTGGAGATATTTGCACATCAAACCTCTTTATCCCATCAGAAGAGCCCAAAGACACATCTTATGTCTACATTAATAAGCTAAAAATATACAACTGTAGAAAATCTTTTCCTTTCCAAGTTTCTAATTGTTTTCAGAAAACTCTATGTTCACTTGAAGTTAGTCCAAAGTATGAAATGCCAACTTGAATACAAAATTCCCAGATGCTTGGATAGATTTTTTTTGTAGAAATTACTAAAACTAGTGCGTGTCTTGAACTTAAATTTTTTATACAATTAAGATTTTTTAGTGTTTTTTTGAGATGTTAAAAGGAAATATATTTTTGTTATTTATTACTAAATATTGACATTACAATGGGTCACCCGAGAACTAGGACAATAGCAAACTGTAACACTGTTTTAACAAGCACTTTTATAGAAAAAAAAATATTTCCTTGACTCTCTAATGTCTAGTTCTATTTTTTCTCATTACAGCGTTTCAAGAGTCAACTTTTGTAGGATTTTTTTAAACTTTAGATATAGCATCTTACTTTCTCTTTATTCTGTTGTCCTAGATTACTGCATGAATAAACATATTTATCTGATGTAGTTTTTATATTTTACAGTGGGGGTCATTTACTAAGGGCCCGATTCGCGTTTTCCCGACGTGTTACCCGAATATTTCCGATTTGCGCCGATTGTACCTGAATTGCCCCGGGATTTTGGCGCACGCGATCGGATTGTGGCGCATCGGCGCCGGCATGCGCGCGACGGAAATCGGGGGGCGTGGCCGAACGAAAACCCGACGTATTCGGAAAAACCGCCGCATTTAAGAACCGAAAATGTGTCGCTCGGGACCCGCTTACCTTCACTCAGACGGCCTCGGTGAATTCCGGCGCGTTTAAATGCTTTTCAGCGCAGCAGCGCCACCTGGTGGACGGCGGAGGAACTACCTTATTAAATCCCGGCCGGACCCGAATCCAGTGCAGAGAACGCGCCGCTGGATCGCGACTGGACCGGGTAAGTAAATGTGCCCCAGTGTATTTAATTTCGGTTAAATATTGTGATATATAATTAAATTATGCTATTTTTTTTACTCGCATACCACTCAGAATTTTGGGTCACCCAAACAATTTTGTGTTTTCCATGAACTCATACTTTTATTTTTTCGAATGAGTTGCAAAATGAATAGAAAATATAGTTTAGACATTGACAAGGTTTTAAATAATTTCTTTTATTTAAAAAAAATACTTATCTCCTTCAAACTTTACTTTCAGCAAAGAATGCTCCCTTTGCTGCAATTACAGCATTTGCAGACCTTTAGCATTTTAGCTGTTTAATCGCTGAGGTAATCTGGATAGATTTCACCCCATGCTTCCCGAGCCTCTCCCACAAGTTGGATTGGCTTGATGGGCACTTTTTGCGTACCATACGGTCAAGCTACTCCCACAACAGCTCAACGGGGTTGAGATCTGGTGACTGGCCTTGCAACTCGATTACAGATAGAATACCAGCTGCCTGCTTCGTCCCTAAATAGTTCATGCATAATTTGGAGGTGTGCTTTGGTCATTGTCCTGTTGTAGCAGGAATTGGTTCCAATCAATCGCTGTCCACAGGGTATGCCATGGCGTTGAAAAATGGAGTGATATCCTTCTTTATTCAAAATCCCATTGACTGTGTACAAATCTCACACTTTACCAGCACCAAAGTAACCCCAGACCATCACATTACCTCCACCATGCTTGACAGATGATGTCAGGTACTCTTACAGTATCTTTTCAGTTGTTCATCTGCGTCTCACAAATGTCTGATCCATACACCAGATTTGTTTGTCCATAACACTTTTTTTTCCAATCTTCCTCTGTCCAATGTGTTCTTTTGGCCCATATTAATCTTTTCTTTTTATTAGCCAGTCTCAGATGACTGTTTCTTTTCCACCCTGCCCTGAAGACCAGCATCCTGGAGTCGCCTCTTCACTGTAGAGGTTGACACTGGTGTTTGGCAGGTAATATTAATGAAGCTGCCAGTTGAGGACTTTTAAGGTGTCTGTTTCTCAATCAAATGTACTTGTCTTGTTGCTTAGTTGTGCAGTGGGGCTTCCGACTTCTCTTTTTTAACTCTGCTTAGAGCCTGTTTGTGATTTCCTCTGAAAGGGAGTAAGATAAGATAATCCTTTATTAGTCCCACAGTGGAGAAATGCACAGCGTTACAGCAGCAGAGAGGGTACAGAGAGTGAAGTACAAACTATGACAACAATAATATTAGGGATAAATGAACAAAAAGAAAAGGGGGATAAAAAGACAAAAAAGAGACAAGCAATGATCGGCAGTTTGATGTTTAGTCTGTGGATGGGACTTGCAGGGACTGGTTAGGTGGGGGGCGCAGGTTACTTCTGTTTGGGCCTTGTTTGTTGAACAGCCTGTTGGCAGTGGAGAGGAATGACTTACGATAACGCTCCCTTTCACATTTGAGATGAAGCAGTCGGTCACTGAAGGTGCTCCCCAATGCCACCACAGTCTCATGCAAGGGATGGGAGCTATTCTCCAGAATAGACTTCAACTTACACAGAGTCCTCCTCTCAGCTACAACCTGCACTGTGACAGAACTGGCTTTCCTAATCAGTTTGTCCAGTCTGCTCCTCTCCCTAGCTGAGATGCTACTTCCCCAACAGACTACACCAAAGAAGATGGCTGGTGCCATTACAGAGTTGAAGAAGGTCTTAAGAAGATGCCCTCAGCCTCCTCAGCAGGTGTAGCCTGCTCTGACCCCTCCTGTGAAGTGCGTTTATGTTCTCTGCCCACTCTAGTTTATTGTTGAGGAGGACACCCAAGTACTTATAGTACTTCACTGCCTCAATGTCTGTCCCATGGATAACCACCGGTTGAGAAAGAGGACTGTGCTTACGAAAGTCCACCACCATCTCCTTGGTCTTCCCAGCATTAATCCTAAGGTGGTTTCGCTGGCACCAGTCCACAAATTTCCGGATCAGTTCTTTGTACTCCCTGTCGTTCTCACCTGTAATGAGGCCTACTATTGCAGAGTCATCAGAGAACTTCTGGAGGTAGCAGCTACATGAATTGTACCTGAAGCCTGCTGTGTACAATGTGAAGAGGAAGGGAGCCAGAACTGTACCTTGAGGGCTCTCACATATTGAGGTCGGTTTGTGAGGTAGTCTAGGATCCAACTAGAGAGATAGTGGTCCACTCCAGCCAGATCCAGTTTGTCCCTTAGTAGCCCTGGCTGTAAGGTATTGAAAGCACTGGAGAAATCAAAGAACATTATTCTCACAGTGTTCCCAGGTTTCTCCAAGTGAGAAATAGTTCGATATAGTAGGTGGATGATGGCATCATCTACAACAATGCCTGGCCGATAAGCAAACTGTAGGGCTTCCATAGATGAGCTCACTACAGGGCGGAGATGTGCGAGAACCACACACCGTAGTAGGAAATCTTCAGTTTCAGGCAATTTGTCGCATGGAATGGCCATTTCTAAATACAGTAAATTCAAAGAAGGAGAGAGAAAACGCGATACAGGCGCCACATGTGTGAATCTGGATTAGGCAGAGTGATATATTCTCTTTGAGTGAAATACTGCTCACCTATTGTGGTTGTACTACCGGTACATCATGAAAAGATCGCTTGAGATCACGTCCAGGCCACTTTCCTGGGTTTCATGTAGGCAGGTGCGTTCATGAAAAGGATGCAGTGATCAAGCGTGGGGGTTCCAAGATGATGTCAGCGCCAATGACTCGGTTGTGAGAAAGATATTCTTGGATTGCGTATTTTATTAATAAAGCTTGGTAAAACTCATTTCGAGCCCGAACCGGGCTCTTCATCAGTAACAGTTAAGCATAACATACAATAGGCTGTGCGGTTTAAATGGTGTTTTTTTGGCGCGAACAGGTGCGTCTATACCGCGTCAGCATGACGTCAAGGTGTAAATAAAAACATATAGTATAGAGGTGTACATTCATAAAACTTTGTTTCAGAGTATCGGTTTGAAATGATAAATAGTAACCGCTATATATGATTCAATAGATGAATAAATAAATAAATAGACAAATAGATAAAAGATTAAGAATTAAAACATTAAACAATGCACAAATACATACCCTTATGGTTAGATTATTAGTTACATTTAAGAGATAATTACCATAATTGGTGGTTGAATATGGCTAGTTATTTGAGTGTCGCCTGTTAGGTTATGTTGCGGAATGGAGTGTACATGAGGTAATATGGTTTGCGGGAGTCTAGCTGTCAGTTGTGATTAGGACTAAGGAAGCCGCTGAGGACCAAAATTCAGGAGAGCAAACTCTCGGAGAAGGTGGAAGATCGATGAGTCGCTGTGTTAAGAAGGGGAAGAACGAAGATAGCTGGATCTCATGAAGGAATGTCGGTACTGTAGTATTTTTATGACAGTATTGTTTCAGTTATTTCATTGAGACCGGTAGGCTTGAGAGTATTGAGCCGGTATATCCAGTAGATCTCTTTCTTTTTTAAATGCTCGAATCTGTTATTTGCCTCGGCATTAATGTTATCGATCGGGGTGATGGTCATAATTCCCTCCCCTTTATGTTTAATGGCATAATGTCTGGATAATCCATGTTTTAGGACTTTATGTCAGGGAAATATCCCCATCTCTGTGATGTGTGGTTCCAAATCATTGTATAGTACGAGCTGCTCGGTGAATCACTCAGACCTTCACATGTTTGAGAGAATTCCCATTTATTTAGGTTGCAGACAGTTTTTATAGGTTCTTGAGACAAAGGAACCTACTGACCATACCCACATTCCAATAGCCTCTAAAAGATGATCTGCGTACACGGGGAGATGGTGCATAGGGGTCTTTTCTATCAATAGAGCTGCACAAAAAGACACAGAGGGAGAACACAATAGAAAATGGATTCTATTCCCTCACAATTCCTCCCTTTTGTGAATAATTTCAGGTACTGCACAGGTGGTACATTGACATATGCGAATCACACATCCAGGACTTGTCTGACCACTTCACCTGCTTCCCTCCTGAGCATCCTGAACATTATATCACAACACAATTCATGTAAATCCATTGTAAAGGGTAGAATCTCTACATCCTATTGGTCTATATCCTTATACATGTCACCCTACCAACCCCTGAGTACTATTAGACATGGTATGCGGCGCACACACTGTAGTAGGAGTGATAGGAGTAATAATGTCCATAGCACCATCAAGATACACAGATTCATGTTCTGTAGTCTCTGGGTCCTGCGCCCTTCTTCAGCTGTCGCAGTCTCGTTGTAGTTTCTATACGTGGATATGTCACAGGTACTTGTGATGACCCTTCAAAAGACTCTCAGGTGTCACATCAGGACCATCTCATCACCTTGGTGCTGCTCCTGTGCTGTAGCTACTTTAGGTTCTTTTAATCCCTAGAGCTCTCGTCAACTATATTACTGCCCCAATAGGGATTTTTACTTTAGTCTCTAGAATAAGTGGACTAACATATTCCTCGATCCCTGGCTGTGGTCTTTACAGTTGCTTTAGTTACAGGATAGGGTTCATATTACCGAGAATAGAGGTCCACACACACATAAGTACATGTTCGTAGCTACTTACCTTTGGTAGCTGTACTTAGCCAATCACAGCCTCTGGAAGGGGTAAAGCGGCTTCAGAGTGTATATATGAGGGTCTTCACTACTCTCCCTACATTGTACTAAGCACATATAAACATACTTGTGTAAATGGACAGTAGCAACAGTGAATCTAAGTGATACTCAATACTTATCCACCACGGAGCATATAGAGTCTTAGCCTGGTGTCTCACCCTGTGGGTGCACTGAACCATCATAGGGTAAAGGGCCCTTGGCAGACATTGCTTGTCACCTGTTTGCCATAGTTCACCCTCCATCCATGGGGTCCCAGTGTTACTCCAGTCTTGCTGCCTGTGAAGCCTGTTTCTATAAAGACAGGAGTATAGATAACCCTACTGGGCCAGCGAGGGTCACGGACTGTACTGATCCAGGCTCCTTTCCCCTAGGCTTTCTAGTAACCAGTATGGTCACTTCATGTGTTAGAGCTTTAGAGGTTTTACCTTCTAGGATGGACCTTTATGTAACACTAAGGCCTCTATCAGCTATTTCAAAGTCTCATAGCTGTTGATAAACTTACTAGATCATGTCAGGAATCATAAGGAATCCCAAAAGAGTCACATTCTTCCCCTCTGCCACTTTACACCCCTCCATCAGTGCCTTCACCTCCTGTACAGACAGGTAGGTCAGGAGTGGTTCTGCTGCTGTTACCTCATGTAGTGTGACCTCTGCACATCTGATGTAGAATTAACCTCATTCCTGGTTTCTAAAGCCATCTCCAAATACGAAAAAGGTCACGGTCCAGCCAAAACTCCAGTTCAATAAAGCTCTATTTAACATGCATCATGGAAGGTTCCAATACATTAATTGCGTCTCGGTGTCAATTAATGTATTGGAACCTTCCATGATGCATGTTAAATAAAGCTTTATTGAACTGGAGTTTTGGCTGGACCGTGACCTTTTTCGTATTTGGAGTGGAACTATTGCCTGAGCAGCAAGGTGGTCCGTGCCGACCCTACTTCAAGTGCCCATTACCAAAGGAGAGGTGAGCTGGTAATTTTTCTCTTCAAAGTATTCTAAAGCCATCTACAAAAAACTCAAAATGCAGATTAATGATATATTCAGTGTTGACATATTAAAAGGTAACTGGTTCATTTATCATTAAGATAATAGAAAATTTTAAATACAACCCGTCTACCTCATGTCTCCCCCCTTTGAATCTAGCGAAAGTAGTGGAGCTGGATTCAATGTAATACATCATAAAGAGGGCACATTGTAACCAAGGTTTCTAGTCATGAAGAGGTGAAATACTATCAGGATAGTTCAAAACTACTACAGAAGCTTTTTATACACAGGCAGCAGTAGGATACAAAACCAAGAAGGGTCCTGGTTGAGTTATGTTACACACGATCAGCAGCTTCCGGCCTGTGTCTTCTCCTCTGAGGTGCTTGGCTTAAACTTAAATGAGAACAATAGAAAGTGAACAATATATTCCAGAAAACACAGTTTTGGGACCAATGCCG
Source organism: Engystomops pustulosus (assembly GCF_040894005.1). NCBI lineage: Eukaryota > Metazoa > Chordata > Amphibia > Anura > Leptodactylidae > Engystomops > Engystomops pustulosus. The sequence goes on from NC_092411.1 coordinate 174,635,518, forward strand.
ATGTATCAATGCTGTATAATTATAAAACTATAGAGTCATACTGGGGACACATACTGGGGGCACATACTGGGGCACAGTGTTACTGGGCAGAAGCATCACTAGAGCCAGTGACGTAGGAGGCTTCTAGGAGTGTTATAACTTCTGCCTAAAAAGCTCCTAATAATAATCTCAGTCATAGCTGCTGAATAGGACTAATAGTGTGGGGTCATGGGGAGGTTTTACTCCTGGTTAAAACATTAAAATTACAGATGTTGCACCGAATCAAACTTTTAGGTGTATTATAAAGTTTTACACTACATTTCTGATGTTATTAAACATAAATCACAGGATTTCTCAGGTCCAAGCCTGCAATGAACAATATCCACAATTGTGTGCTGTGCTTTCCTCACATCTGGTAACTCTGATGAAATACCACTAGCACTATACATGATATAGACAAAACTGCGTTTAACCCCATAACGGAAAATAGCTTCCAAAGTCAAAAATGGCGTTTTTTTTGTCATTTTGAAAAATATAAAAAAATGTATCAAAAGTGATCAAAAGGTCGCACAGTCCCAAAAATTATAGAAATGAAAATGACATCAAAATTTGTAAAAAATGACACTACCCACAGCTCCGTACACCAAAGTATGAAAAAGTTATTGGCGCCAGAAGATGGCAAAATAAAAAAAATATATTTGGTTTTAATTTTTTTAAAAGTATGAAAACATTATAAAACCTATACAAATTTGGTATCCATGTGATCGTACCGACCCAAAGAATAAAGTACACCTGTCATTTGGGATGCAGAGTGAAAGCTGTAAAATCCAAGCCCACAAGAAAACGTCGCAAATGTGGTTTTTCACCATTTTCACTGCATTTGGAATTTTTTCCCGCTTCCCAGTACACGCCATGGAATATTAAATACCGTCACTATGAAGTGCAATTTGTTACGCAGAAAATAAGCCATAACACAGCTCTTTATGTGGAAAAATAAAAAAAGTTATAGATTTTTGAAGTTGGTGAGTGAAAAATGGAAGTGAAAAAACTAAAAAAGGCCAAGTCGTTAAGGGGTTAATAATATTCCAATGTTTCTGGAGGATATTTAGAATATTTTGACTATTTTTGCTGAAGGTGGTGATAAATGCTAGTTCATAGGTGGATTCTGTTTTATTTATATTTTTATCCTTATTTTTTGGAAGTAGGCTTTCTGTTTGGCTGTATTGGCTTGCCTTTTTAACTGCATCATCAATATTTTTTTTCGGGTACTTTTTTTCTTTGAATCTTTTTTCTAATACACAACATTGCTGGTTATATGTATCTGTGTTGGTGCAGTTCCTTCTAAGGCGTCTGAATTGGCTGTATGGAATATTCTGAATCCATTTTTTATGATGGTTGTTCCTGTAATCTAAATAACTGTTAACATCCACATTCTTAAAGAATGTTTTTGTGGTGAATTTGTTTTCGTTATGGCCTACCTCCAGATCAAGGAATTCAACTTGGGTGTTGCTAAAGTTAAGGGAAAAGGTTAATCCCCAATCATTATTATTAATCTTTTACAGAATTCAAGGAGGGAGTTATCACCTTGCCAAACCACAAACAGGTCATCAATATACCTTTTGTATAATTTTAGATGACCTAGATGTACTGTATGTGGTGTGATAAAAATGTTTTCCAACAGTTGCATAAACAAATTGGCATAGGAGGGGGCCACTTTGGTCCCCATAGCTGTTCCTTTAATTTGATGAAAAATTTGCTTACCATGGGTGAAGAAATTATTTTTAAGTACAAAGGAGAGACCATCTAATAGGAATTGTCGTTGAACATCCAAAATTTCTATATCTTCTAGAAGAATGAATTCAATACATGTAAGACCAATGTGGTGTTCAATATTGGTGTATAGCGCCGTAACATCGAGGGTGGCCAAAAAAAAATCATCCTCCCACGGCATTTCCTCTAAAATCCGGATTAATTGGGAGGAATCTGAGAAAGCTGTTCATTTTCGTTACATATTTCTGAAGAAAGATATCCAAATAGTGTGATAAGTTGCTGGTAAGACAATTAGTATTAGATATAATTGGACGACCAATAATCACTACTGACAGCTAGACTCCCGCAAACCATATTACCTCATGTACACTCCATTCCGCAACATAACCTAACAGGAGCGACACTCAAATAACTAGCCATATTCAAATTTACTTCGGCGTACCCGAAGACGTCAGGGGAATCTCTGCCTATATTGTGCCAGCCCAGAGCACTTCATTGGGACTTGCCCTGTCCATCCCCAATGTCCGGGAAATGACAGCACCTAGGGTTCTTGGGAGAAGGGTTCCATAGGTGTAAGCAGAGCTTCTCCACGTCTGACTATTCCTGTGCTCCTTAGCTTTGGCACCTGCACTCCGGTTCTGTGGGGAACTTCATGGATGCCACTCTGGTCTCCCAGCATCACATCTGCATAAAGAGAGATTGTTCTTCTAAGTGCTGCCATGCTCTACCTCAACCCTGCTGCTTGGCCTTCCATGGTTGCAGCTCCATACACCGGTCCTTAACTGGATGACGGGAGAGATTCTTCGTTGGGGCCCAGAGTGTCAGTCCCGCTGTATGGTGGCATCTCTACCAGTACCCATCTTGGCCTCCTCCAGGACTCCTACGCCTTTGGAGGGCCTACCAAAATGTTACAGGAACTTTACCAACAAGTTTTCCAAGAAGCAGGCAGAGACATTGTCACCATACCATCCCTACGACTGCCCTATAGATCTGCTGCTGGGTACCTCTCCTCCTCAGTGTGGGGTGTACCCTCTCTCTGTTCCCAAGACTGCTGCCATGTCAGAGTATAATAAAGAGAACTTGCAGGGTGGGTTTATACGCAAGTCCACCTCTCGGGATGGTGTGGTTTCTTTTTTGTGACCAAGAAGAATGGGTCTCTCCGTCCTTGCATCGCTTATCGCGGGCTTAACAAGATTACGGTTAAGAACCGCTACCATCTGCCTTTGATTACAGAGCTCTTTGACCACCTGCGTGGTTTCAAGGTCTTCTCCAAGCTGGACCTTCGTGGGGCCTACAATCTCATCCGGATCCGCAAGGGTGACGAATGGAAGACCGCATTTAATACTCATGATGGGCATTTCGAGTACTTAGTGATGCCTTTTGGACTCTGTAATGCTCCAGCAGTCTTCCAGGAATTTGTCAATGAAATCTTCAGAGATCTGCTGTACACATGACGACATCTTGGTGTTCTCTCCAGACCTCGAGACCTACTAGTCTCACGTATGGCAAGTTCTTGGCCGCCTACGGACTAATCGTCTATAAGCCAAGCTCGAGAAGTGTCTATTTCACCAGCGAAGCCTTCCTTTCCTCGATTACCTTATCTCGGACAAAGGTCTGCAGATGGATCCTGCTAAACTGTCTGCAGTTCTGCAGTGGCCGCTTCCAGAAGGTTTCGCAAATTTATACAGGCAGTTTGACCCACACTTCTCTACTCTGGTGTCTCCTATCGTGGCGCTCACCAAGAAGGGCACAAAGCCCGGCCTCTGGCCCTCAGCGGCTGAAGAGGACTTCACAAGGTTAATGTCCATCTTTGCTTCAGCTCCTATTCTCGCTAGGCCTGATACGGAGAAGCCCTTTCATCTAGAGGTGGATGCATCTTCCGTAGGTGCTGGGGCGGTGCTCACCCAGAAAGGGCCTAAGGGCCGAACACTCACCTGCGGCTCCTTTTCTAAGACTTTTACTCCCGCAGAGAGAAATTATTCTATTGGAGATAGAGAACTTCTGGCCATCAAGCTTCCCCTAGAAGAATGGCAACACTTTTTGGAGGGGGCTCGCCATCCGGTCTGTGTGTATACGGACCATAAGAATCTCTTGCATCTCCAGACATTCCAACATCTGAACCCTAACCTCTTACGTTTAAATCTATTGATCCACTTTTGTCCTGCAGAGAAGAATATCAAGGCAGATGCTCTCTTTAGTGCATCTGATGTTAGTGGGGGAGAACCGACTCCTCAGCATATCATCCCTCCGAACGGTTGGTTGTGGCCCCCACTGGGCAAGAAGTATGTCTGATATGCCCTTGGGAAGAAGATCTTGACTTGGGGACATTGCTCTAGTGTGGCTGGGCACCCTGGGGTGCAGCGCTCTGTAGCCCTCATTTCCCGTTACTATTGGTGGTCCAAGACGTGTAGGACTTTGAGAGTTCCTGCACATCCTGTGCTCATAGATGTCCCATTTTGTCCTGCTGCCAGGTCTGCCGTCTGCTCCTCGCCTTACCAGCCTGACCTTCACCCACATCTTTCGGCTGCATGGACTTCCGTTGCACATTGTTTCGGACCGAGGGGTCCAGTTTGTCTCCCGCTTCTGGCGGTAATCAGCTGCAGGTTAAATTGAACTTCTCTTCTGCGTACCATCCGCAGTCAAATGGACAGAGAGAGTTAACCAAACTCTGGACTGCTACCTTTGGACGACTGGTCCACTGGTCCATGTAAATATATATATATATATATATATATATATATATATATATATATATATATATTAGACATATATAGACAGCATAAGCATATATAAAAGACTGTGGGGGAGATTTATCAGAAATGTCTGAGGTAAAACTGTTCTAGTTGCCCATAGCAATCAATCAGAGCTCAGCTTTCATTTTATAAACTGCTGTGTGCAAAATGAGAGCTGAGCTCCAATTGGTTGCCATCGGCAGCTACAACAATTCTGCTTTCAGACACTTCTGTGTTACGTCTTTGCCTGTATCGTCTTCTGTCCGCGGTATGCGGCTTAGAAGGCGTTGAGGTTGTTCAGTGTTCCTGTGTGTGAACTGGGACTGAGATTGCTGCATGGTTGATTGTTGCACCACACCCTTTTCCCTGCAGTCTAGCAACAGTTAACCTGCTGTGAATGACAGATCTCTCCTCCATTCACCTTGAGGGGAGGTTCCCCAGTCACCTATATTACTTCCCAGCACAGGTTCCTCAGCGCTGGTAATATTCGTATTTTCAGCTCCCCAGTCCTTTCAGCGTTTTGTTCCTATATTGACTTCTCTGGCATTCTGACTTTGGCTTTCGTTACTTACCTCGGCTCTCGCTTTCTGATTCTGCTTATATATTGCTCTCTCCGTTGTGACCCGGTTTACCTGACTTCGCTACCTTTGTGTATTGTTTGTTTTTCATGTTCTTTGTATGCACTGTGGCCTAGGAAGGGATCGTCTTCGTGGTTGTCCCGTATCAATAGGATACCGGAGGCAAGTAGGCAGGTGACAGCATTGGGGGGCTCAGACTTAGGGCTCACTGTCTGGTTTGTTGTCCCTGTATCCCCGAGCCATCATTACACTTCTGTGTTTCTAACATGGCAACTTTTATACAATGGATCTGCTCAGTGTATGGCAAATACCTCACAAAATATTTTGTTTTGTTTTTATACGTTTCAGATTTTGCACTCCAAATGAAACTTCCTCTTTCTTCTTTTGGTCGATATGATCACAGGGATATCAAATTTGATATAGGTTTTATTAGGTTTTAGTAGATTTAAAAAAAAAATTAAATCTTTTAGTGAAGTTGTGGTTCATTATACTCTCATAGTGGTAGCCATTTTGTCCCTGATAAGACCTATAAATTTGGAGGTCACCTTACAATTGTATAAGGGCTGTTGAAGCCCTAGATAAAAATCTCTTGCACACTGAAATATCCACAGCAGTGCTCCCCACACTAAATAAATGCCCCAACGCAATGTCCATAGCAGCGCTCCCCTGCTAAGGAAATGCCCCTAACAGTGCTCCTCACCTCATAAAATGTCTTGTTCCCCCCTTAATGAAATGGCCCCCGCAGTTCTCCCCCCCACAATGAAATGTCCACAGCAGAGGCCCCATAAAATGACCCCAACACTGCTCCCCCTTGAAATGTCCACAGCAGTGCTCCCTCCCCATTAAATGCCCCTAACCATGCTCCCACCCATATAATGCCCCCCAAGAGTGCTTCCCCATGCAATGTCCACAGCAGTGCTCCACCCCATGAAATGCCCCCAACGATAAGCCCCCATGAAATGCCCCAACAGTGCTCCCCCCCTTGAAATGTCCACAGCAGTGCTCTCCCCATTAAATGCCCCTAACTGTGCTCCTCTTTATAATGCCCCCCAGCAGTGCTCCCCCAAGAAATGTCCACAGCAGTTCCCAGCCCCATGAAATGCCCCCAAAAGTGCTCCTTCCAAGAAATGCCCCTGGAAGTACTCGTCATCCCCGATAAATGCCCCTAGCAGTACTCCCCACTCATGAAATGTCCACAGCGGAGGCCCCATAACATGTCCCCAGCAGTGCTCCACACTCATGAAATATCCACATCGGAGGCTCCAAAACATGTCCCCAGCAGTGATCCCCACCCCTAATAAAATGTCACCACCAGTGCTCCCTCCAATGAAATGTCCACAGCTAAGGCCCCATAAAATTCCCCAAACAGTGCTCCCCCATGAAATGTCCACAGCATTGATCCCCACCCCTAATAAAAATGCCCCCAGCAGTGCTCCCCCTATGAAGTGCTCCCAGAAGTGCTCCCCACCCCTATTAAAATGTCCACAGCAGTGCTCCCCCATCCTGAAATGTCCACAGCATTGCTTTTCCCCTAGCCCCCAATGAAATGTCCACAGCGGAGCCCCATAAAAATAATAAAGACAACACTTACCACTGGTGCCCCTCTTAACCCCATCATAACACATAAGAAAGAAGAATAGGTGGCACTCACCAATTCTTTTAAAAATAATCTTCTTTATTCATTTCATCTTTAATATTTGGCGAACAATACAGGGGAGAGGATAAGCAAATCGTAGCTTGTTCTAGGGACGAATCGTTTCAGCCCTTCATCTTGTCTGTTTAAATGAGTTTGAGCACCACCAAAAAGAATAATGGACAAGTCACTTCTTCCATAAATAAGGCTATTTCACTTGGATAAACATGTACTTTGTGAATCTTCATATATTTCTCTAATTTTAGAGAGGTTTCCTAATAAACATAATAAAAGTTTCACTTAGATCACAACCTAGGAAAGACATAGGGAGACATAAAAATGAAACTTTTAAATCATGAAACCTATTGCATTTTTATATTGGATAGCAGACGACCCAAGGGACTTAATAAGAGATTGACTCTTATAATCACGTATTTATGCTAATGCTGGGCTGGCTCTGGGGTTTCAGTAGGCCCTTGTGCGGCAGAGCCTCAGTGGGAGTGAAGTCAGGAACATAATCAAGGTCACGATGGGAAATCATTGTAAACGCACAGGACAAAGGAAGAAGGTTTTTTTTAAGGCAGGAAGCTCAAAGATCCATCAGGGGGCGTTCCCACGAAACGTCACAGAACACAGACTCTTGGTCTTGTCTCCACCGACTATCCACTATGAACCGTAATACCAAATACAGAGGAGGACTGTGATGTATCCCGAATGTGAAGGAGAAAGAAGATCTATACCTGTCTAAACACCGTTCAAAAACATTTTCCTCCAGAAGGTATCACTCTGAAAGAATAGTGGACTGCTATTATGTGAAATACTATTTACAAAATATGAAATATGAATATGAAGAATTAATAAAGTAAAGATTATTGTATTTTTATTGCATTTTTTAACTAAAAAATAAAAAGAAAAAATTATTTTGTCTGTATGGTTATTATTAGAGATGAGCGAGCACTAAAATGCTCGGGTACTCGTTATTCGAGACGAACTTTTCCCGATGCTCGAGTGCTCGTTTCGAGTAACGAGCCCCATTGAAGTCAATGGGAGACTCGAGCATTTTTCAAGGGGACCAAGGCTCTGCACAGGGAAGCTTGGCCAAACACCTGGGAACCTCAGAAAAGGATGGAAACACCACGGAAATGGACAGGAAACAGCAGGGGCAGCATGCATGGATGCCTCTGAGGCTGCTTAAATGCACCATTATGCCAAAATTATGGGCAACAGCATGGCCATGACAGAGTGACAGAATGAAGCTAGATAGCATCTAAAACATCCAATAATTGACCCTGACACTATAGGGGACGGCATGCAGAGGCAGCGGCAGCAGCGGAAGGCTAGAGAGTGGCATGGCGACATACCCTAAATGGACTCAGGCTTCAAACCAATGGGTAGCAGAGAGGAACCAAAGGAGGTGAGCAAGAAGCGCTCAAATAATATCGGTACATGATAAAAGTTTGCCAGTATATTTTGTGGATTACACAGCAGGGTGGCGACAAAGTTAACATGGAAGCCATGAAAACAATCCAAAATTCTGCCTGACACAGCTCGTTTGATAAGGGGACCATGTATGGAGGCAGTGAACTAGTAGTAGATTAAAGGTGCTGCAGTTAAAACTATGTTAGTTGTTTCTTGGCATGGAGCTAGCGCTCCGCTGCCAGGCGAGCTTTCGCCAATCCAAGCCCCTGTCTCTAGGCTACTCCCCAAACAGCACTTCTAAGAACCTTTCGGATAAGATCAAGTGTAGTAGCGTTCTTATAAGTTTGGGATATGGCGGGTGAGGGGAATGTAAACATCTGCGCAAGAAGCGCTGAAATAATATCCGTAAATGAAAAAAGTTTTCCAGTATATTTTGTGGCTTACACAGCAGGGTGGCGACAAAGTTAACAAGTTTGATGTGGAATGCCCTGCAATAGCTCTTGGGCGGTGTGCCTTTTATCTCCTAGGCTCAGCAGTTTGAGCACCGTCTGCTGTCGCTTAGCGACGGCACTGCTGCTGTGCCTAGAGCTACCGACTGATGGCGCCATGCCCACGGATGGTAATTCGGAGGAGGAGGAGGAGGGGTGGGAGGATTTGGAGGTATAGTAGGCCTTTGAGACCTGGACCGAGGTAGGCCCCGCAATCCTCTGCGTCGGCAGTATATGACCAGCCCCAGGGTCAGACTCGGTCCCAGCCTGCACCAAGTTAAGTGTAGTAGCGTTCTTATAAGTTTGGGATATGGCGGGTGAGGGGGATGTAAACAGATGCGCAAGAAGCGCTGAAATAATATCCGTAAATGGTAAAAGTTTGCCAGTATATTTTGTGGATTACACAGCAGGGTGGCGACAAAGTTAACAAGTTTGTTGTGGAAGCCATGAAAACAACCCAAAATTCTGCCTGACACAGCACGTTTGATAAGGCGGGCATGTATGGAGGCAGTGAACTAGTAGTAGATTAAAGGTGCTGCAGTTAAAACTATGTTAGTTGGTTCTTGGCATGGAGCTGCCGCTCCGCTGCCAGGCGAGCTTTCGCCAATCCAAGCCCCTGTCTCTAGGCTACTCCCCAAACAGCACTTCTAAGAACCTTTTGTATAAGATCAAGTGTAGTAGCGTTCTTATAAGTTTGGGATATGGCGGGTGAGGGGAATGTAAACAGATGCGCAAGAAGCGCTGAAATAATATCCGTAAATGGTAAAAGTTTGCCAGTGTATTTTGTGGATAACACAGCAGGGTGGCGACAAAGTTAACAACTTTGATGTGGAATCCATGAAAACAACCCAAATTTCGGCCTGACAAACCTCGTTTGATAAAGGGACGATGTATGGAGGCAGCTATATGGACGACTTTTGGAGGTAGCAATGGAGACAACGTGTGGAGGCTGCTATGGAGACAATTCAATTTGGATAGTGCCTGTATGTGGCAGTCCAAAAAATTTTTCAAACCAGAGGAGCAGGTAGGTGGCCCTCCAGAAAAATGGAATAGATTGAGTGCCTGTATGTGGCACTCCCAAAAATTGTTTAAAACAGAGGACCGGGTCGGTGGCCCTCCAGAAAAATTAAATGCATAAAGTACTATAGGTAGAGCCAGTGGGCCCTGTCAAAAAATAGCCAGTTTCCTCTGCTTTACTGTACAAAGAGCAGGAGAAGGAGGAAAATGAGGAGGAGGAGGAGGAGTGGATAAATTATTCAGGTTGAGCTTCCTTCACCTGCTGGAGATTGGAAATTAGGAGAAATCCATGCTTTATTCATCTTGATAAGCGTCAGCCTGTCAGCGCTGTCAGTCGACAGGCGTGTACGCTTATCGGTGATGATGCCACCAGCTGCACTGAAAACCCGCTCGGACAAGACGCTAGCGGCAGGGCAGGCAAGAACCTCCAAGGCGTACAGCGCTAGTTCGTGCCACATGTCCAGCTTTGAAACCCAGTAGTTGTAGGGAGCTGTGTGATCATTTAGGACGATGGTATGGTCAGCTACGTACTCCCTCACCATCTTTCTGTAAAGATCAGCCCTACTCTGCCGAGACTGGGGACAGGTGACAGTGTCTTGCTGGGGTGACATAAAGCTGGCAAAAGCCTTGTAAAGCGTACCCTTGCCAGTGCTGGACAAGCTGCCTGCTCGCCTACTCTCCCTCGCTACTTGTCCCGCAGAACTACGCACTCTGCCGCTAGCGCTGTCAGAAGGGAAATACTGTTTCAGCTTGTGCACCAGGGCCTGCTGGTATTCATGCATTCTCACACTCCTTTCCTCTCCAGGGATGAGAGTGGAAAGATTTTGCTTGTACCGTGGGTCCAGGAGAGTGAACACCCAGTAATCGGTGCTGGAATAAATTCTTTGAACGCGAGGGTCACGGGATAGGCAGCCTAGCATGAAATCTGCCATATGCGCCAGAGTACCAACGCGTAAGAATTCGCTCCCCTCACTGGCCTGACTGTCCATTTCCTCCTCCTCCAACTCCTCCAATTCCTCTTCTTCTGCCCATACACGCTCAACAGTGAAGGACTCAACAATGGTCCCCTCTTGTGTCTCGCCAACATTCTCCTCCTCTTCCTCCTCATCCTCCTCCACCTCCACCGATATGCGCTGAGAAACAGACCTAAGGGTGCTTTGGCTATCAACAAGGGAATCTTCTTCCCCCGTCTCTTGTGAGGAGCGCAAAGCTTCCGACTTCATGCTGACCAGAGAGTTTTTCAACAGGCCAAGCAGCGGGATGGTGAGGCTGATGATGGCGGCATCGCCACTGACCATCTGTGTTGACTCCTCAAAGTTACTCAGCACCTGACAGATATCAGACATCCACGTCCACTCCTCATTGTAGACTTGAGGAAGCTGACTGACCTGACTACCAGTTCTGGTGGAAGTTGACATCTGGCAGTCTACAATCGCTCGGCGCTGCTGGTAAACTCTGGATAACATGGTCAGTGTTGAATTCCACCTCGTGGGCACGTCGCACAACAGTCGGTGAGCGGGCAGTTGGAGGCGGCGCTGCGCTGCCCTGAGAGTGGCAGCATCTGTGCTGGACTTCCTGAAATGCGCACAGATGCGGCGCACCTTCGTGAGCAAATCAGACAGATTGGGGTATGTCTTGAGGAAACGCTGAACTATCAGATTTAACACATGGGCCAGGCATGGCACATGTGTCAGTCTGCCGAGTTGCAGAGCCGCCACCAGGTTACGGCCGTTGTCACACACAACCATGCCTGGCTTCAGGTTCAGCGGTGCCAGCCACAGATCAGTCTGCGCCGTGATGCCCTGTAATAGTTCTTGGGCGGTGTGCCTTTTATCGCCTAGGCTCAGCAGTTTGAGCACCGCCTGCTGTCGCTTAGCGACGGCACTGCTGCTGTGCCTAGAGCTACCGACTGATGGCGCCATGCCCACGGATGGTCGTTCGGAGGAGGAGGTGGAGGAGGGGTGGGAGGAGGAGGAGGCATAGTAGGCCTGAAACACCTGGACCGAGGTAGGCCCCGCAATCCTCGGCGTCGGCAGTATATGACCAGACGCAGGGTCACACTTGGTCCCAGCCTCCACCAAGTTAACCCAATGTGCCGTCAGTGCTGCCCGGCAGCACTCGTCCACGTGTCCGTGGTCAGGTGGACCTTGTCAGAAACGGCGTTGGTCAGGGCACGGATTATGTTGTCTGACACGTGCTGGTGCAGGGCTGGGACGGCACATCGGGAAAAGTAGTGGCGGCTGGGGACCGAATACCGAGGGGCGGCCGCCGCCATGAGGCTGCGAAAGGCCTCGGTCTCTACTAGCCTATAGGGCAGCATCTCCAGGCTCAGCAATCTGGAGATGTGCACATTAAGGGCTTGGGCGTGCGGGTGGGTTGCACTATATTTGCGTTTCCGCTCCAGCGTCTGGGGTATGGAGAGCTGAACGCTGGTGGATGCTGTGGAGGATCGTGGAGGCGACGATGGGGTTTTTGTGGCAGGGTCCTGGGCAGGGGGCTGACTATCGGCTGACACAGGGGAAGGAGCAGTGGTGTGCACGGCCGGAGGTGAACGCGCTTGTTGCCACTGAGTGGGGTGTTTAGCATTCATATGCCTGCGCATACTGGTGGTAGTTAAGCTAGTAGTGGTGGAACCCCTGCTGATCCTGGTTTGGCAAATGTGGCACACCACAGTCCGTCGGTCATCCGGTGTTTCCTTAAAGAACCTCCACACTTCTGAAAATCTAGCCCTCGCCGCAGGAGCCCTTGCCACGGGAGCTTCACTAGTTGACACATTTGGCGCTGATGCACCAGCTCTGGCCCTGCCTCTCCGTCTGGCCCCACCACTGCCTCTTCCAACCTGTTCTGGTCGAGGACTCTCCTCCGTCTCAGAAGCACTGTGTTCACCCGGCCTCTCAACCCAGCTTGGGTCTGTCACCTCATCATCCTCCGATCCCTCAGTCTGCTCCCCCCTCGGACTTCCTGCCCTGACAACAACTTCCCCACTGTCTGACAACCGTGTCTCCTCATCGTCGGACACCTCTTTACACACTTCTTCCAGTACGTCAACAAGGTCATCATCACCCACAGACTGCGACTGGTGGAAAACCTGGGCATCGGAAAATTGCTCATCAGCAACCGGACAAGTGGTTTGTGACTGTGGGAATGGTCCAGAAAACAGTTCCTCAGATTATGCCGGTTCAAATGGCAAATTTTGCTGGGAGGGGGCAGACTGGGGGGGAGGAGGCTGAGGTGCAGGAGCTGGAGGAGTGCCGATTTCGGTGATATGGGTGGACTGCGTGGAAGACTGACTGGTGGACAAATTGCTCGAAGCATTGTCGGCAATCCACGACATCACCTGTTCGCACTGTTCTGGCCTCAACAGTGCTCTACCACGATTCCCAGTAACTTCAGACATGAACCTAGGGAGTGTAGCTCTGCGGCGTTCCCCTGCTCCCTCATAAGCAGGTGGTGTCTCACCCCGCCCAGGACCACGGCCTCTGACCCCTGCAGTAGTTGGACGCCCACGTCCCCGCCCTCGTCCTCTACCCCTAGCCCTCGGGTTAAACATTTTGAAAATGAGAGTTATAACTTGAATTTTTTTTTTAACTTTTTTTTTTTTGTTTTTGTTTTTTTTTTGTGTTTTTTAGTTTTTAAAACCAAACGATGCTATCCTATTGCTATGGCTATTTTATAGCCAAGTATGAAAGCACACTGCTATGCCAGATGAGATGACGCTGAGTTATGAAAAAAATAAACGTAAAATAAAAAAGGAAATGGCAGACTGTGCCTAATTGAAATACAACCCCGGCCCCTAATAAATTTTCCCACTTCGGTCTTTGCGATGGATATGTGCGTCACTAAAACACAGTGGTCGCAAGTCTGACTCCAAATTGCTCACAATTTACTAGTAGATGCACTGCAACAACTACAGCCACCAGCAGATCAACCAGAAAACAAATATATATAACGCTACTGTAGGCGTAATTAAGCCGTTTGTATTCTCCTATGGCTATTTTCTAGCCAAGTATTACAGCACACTACTATGCAAGATGAGATGACACTGAGTTATTAAAACAATAAACGTAAAATAAAAAGAAACTGGCAGACTGTGCCTAATTCTACTCAAACCCCTAATAAATTTTCCCACTTTGGTGTTTGAGGTGGATATGTGTGTCACTAAGAGCTAAACACAAACGGTAGCAAGTCCCCCTGCAAATTCCTCACAATATGGTACTAGCTGCAAAAAAAAAAAAAAAAAAAATTATAACGTTATTGTAGCCCTAAGAAGGGCTGTTGGGTTCTTTTAGAATCACTCCTGCCTAACAGTAAGCTAATAGAACACCCTAACGCTTTCCCTGACCAGCAGCAGCTCTCTCCCTAGCGGCATCCAGACAGAGAATGATCCGAGCAGCGCGGGGAGCGGCTAGTCTATCCCAGGGTCACCTGATCTGGCCAGCCAACCACTGCTATCTACGTGTAAGGGTACCACGTCATGCTGGGTGGAGTGCAGAGTCTCCTGGCTTGTGATTGGCTCTGTTTCTGGCCGCCAAAAAGCAAAACGGCGGGAGCTGCCATTTTCTCGAGCGGGCGAAATACTCGTCCGAGCAACGAGCAGTTACGAGTACACTAATGCTCGATCGAGCATCAAGCTCGAGTATGTTCGCTCATCTCTAGTTATTATCCTTTGAGGTTGTTAAGTCTTACATTCTCCTATTGGACAGAAGATAACAATCAATTAGCAATAGAGATTGGCAGGCTGACTCTCTATAAAATGCCCCCGAGACAATAAATACATGTGTATTTTTTTTTAAATGCAGTAATAAGTTTGTTTTATTGGGGAGGGATATAAATGCTGCCTCTAATGCAGGAAACCAAAATTACGGTGAGCTAATCAGGTCATCCTCCGGCAGCACTGAATGGGACTTGAAAAGCAATGACAGAATAAGGGATGGATAATGTAGAGGCAGTCGAACTAATCACACTCAAATCACAGAGCCTACCCTGGAGCCCACATTAAGCCTATAGTGCCTGATGAAGGTTTATGGTCCTGACCATATTGCCACTTTGCATATCTCATCTACTGATATATGACACACCTCAGCCCAGGATGCAACAGTTGATCTTGTAGAAATTAGCTCTCAAGGAGATGTAAGGCCTTCCAAATAGTAACACATGGAAATTGCATCCTTAATCCATTTGGCTAGAGTTGACTTGCTAGACTGTTTCCCTTTATTAGGGCCTCTGAACTGCAGAAACAGGGCTTCAGACTGTCTAAAAACTTCTACCTACTGGATTTCTTGTTTCAGAGCAGAGTTGGAAGGCACCTTCGGTAGAAAACCTGGCATTAAACAAAGAACTAGACAGTCTTCCCAGATAGTCAGATACAGCTCCTTACAATTGAGAGATCCCAAGAAGGTACAGGTGACATGACGGAAGGCTTCAACTTCTTATAACCCCTGAAAAACATTATGACCAGAAGATTTTCTGAAAAAAATCCACCCAAAGAAGAGTTTATGGCAGTAAAATGGACTTTAAGAGTGTTGAACTTTAATCCTTTCTTTAAACCATCCTGCAGAAACTGAAGAAGAGACGGAACGTGAGTTGTGGATGCTATTTTTGTAAGGCACAATTGTCTATAAATCCCCCAAATACGCTGGTAGACTTAACGTTTTCGATTCCCTAGAGGCCAATAACGTATCAATTACCTTGTCTGAAAAACCTGACCTCTTCAGATCCCCCATTTCAGCCTCTAAGCTATCAGATGGAGAAGCGTTGGGTTGCGTTTAAGGAAGCCGTTCTGAAGAAGCAAGTCCTTCCAAGGACGGAGTTTCCAAAACTCCCCTCTTGACAAGGACATCAGAAGAGGAAACAAAGATCTTCCCGCCAAGTATGGAATAATGGCTATGATCATCGATCTTTCCTTCTTGATCTTCTGCAACACCCTCGGAATGGGGGCAATGGAGGGAACACATACAGAAACTTTCCCGACCAGTTGAAGGAGAGTGCATCCACCACTACCGGATTCTCCTGTTTGCACAGGGAGCAAAACAGGGGAAGCTGAGAGTTGGATCTTAATGTCATAAGGTCCATTTGAGGAAGACCCATTTTGTGGACTATTTGCTTGAACACTTGTTTGTTAACAGGCCATTCTGAATGGTTAATCTGGTTGCTCTCTGTGTGTGGCTCGTTTTGGTATGGTATTCATTTTTCATCTCTTTTCAGTCATTTTTCCCATAGGGTTTTTGTTGTATGCCTTTTCAGCCCTACAATTTAATGAATGTAGGCCTAGGGCAACGCTATATGACTGTTTTTACCTACCTGTGTGCTTAGAGTTAGCCATTTATTGTACCACACATGGTTTTTAACCCATTGTAGCTTGTCCATTGTTTGCCTTTACTGCTTATTGTATGTATATCATTAATAAAGATTGTACTTTATATAAATTAACTAGTTGTGAGTGTTATATCACTGCTGTTCAAATTGTTGGTTTTGCTTTAAACCCGATTGGGGCTGTTCTCTTTGCCCACATCTATTGGGTTAATCACATGTGTATGAGTGTATAAATGGTTATGATTGGGTAAACATGTGTGTGTTCAAATATGTATGTAGGCAAAGGGGGACACATTCAAAGGTCTGCTATGGGGCCCAACCACACCTGACTGTGAGATCCAGCTGTCTGTAGAAAGCTCCGATCTTCCCGCACAGCCTTATGACACACAGTGCAGTTAGATCGCGCAGTCCGTAGACAGCTGCAATCTTTCTGCACGTCCTGGAGACCATTCACAGTGGTCTTCAGGCTGGCACAGTGAGGGTGTGTTCACATGTTCAGTTTTTCTGATTCGGTTTATGAAGCCAAAAGCAAAAAACAAAAGAGAACAATTAATGAAGATGTGTATCTCTCTTTTTTCACTCGACTCCTGGTTTGGATGAAAGTGATATTTCAGTTTACACAATCACAGCAAGCAAAGTAACTGGATCTTACAGGTGGTGCACATCATGAGTGTATATTATAGTGTGTAAACATGACCCTTTGTTTATGTATATATAATATACACACAGTTATTAATAAAAAGTTTCTTGTAGTTATAGTTAGAGTATAGATATTAGTGGGTATAATATGCATAAACTTTTTTTTTTCAGAAATGATATTTATTAGTTTTTACAACTGCATGACAGTAACATAATACACAGTATTACACATCTCCATTTCATTCTATCCTGGTGATTAAACAGTTTGGATGCCTCAATGTAACAATTGTTTGTCTACATTATATGAGTGAAGAGACCATTTATTGCCATAATTATGTCTATCAATATCAACTAAGTAGATGAAATACCTAGAGTAACAAACAAACAGAATGAAACGTACAGGCTTGCCATCATATGGATCAATTGGTGATATTACCACCGGGCAATTACTCCCTACATTCCATCTTGATAATTGGTTTCTAGAGTGAGGAGGGAGGGGGAGATTTAATATCTTACTTTCTGTTCTCATGTTCTGCTATGTCTCTGACTTCTGATAATATGCATAAACTTTTTATAGTATTTAGAGTAGTGACACTTTGGGAAGTGACGACATCTAGTGCTTTCAGTTTTTCATACACGTGTTTCAAGGAGATAAGATGTTGTGATTAAACACAACTCTTATGACACTTGGACTACAAAAATTAATAGTTGGATAAATATAGCACTCTGACGAAATTCCCCAAAATTGAAGTTTGGGTGTCAACTTTTCCAAGAGTATCCAATTTGTCGGTGCTTCTAATGTTTTGGTCCGATGCAACATGTTTAACTGCATAACGCAATAAGACATACATGTACGTCTGGAAATGCAGGCTGTTGCCACAAACTTCTTAAAGTTGTTTTTTTTTTCATAGATTGAGTGGTGTAATTTGAAACACTACTGAAATAAAGCAAAATTGTGTTCTCAATGTGTGTTGTTATGCAAAGTGCATACCAACTTTGTGAAGATATATAACAGAGGCTGTATACTACATATTATACTTCTCTTTTAAGACTTTATTTTCAAAAAGCATAACAACATACAAAAACCCGCCACGGGGAGTACATAGTAAAATCATAAATGTCAGGCATTAGTATAAAAGTGGCACACAATAAATTACATGAGCAGTAATGTAAATATGGAATGAGAAGAATCCTGATAAAAGGCAGCCTTTACCTGGGCAGTAAACATACATTCACCCAACCACACACAACATACTTACAGAAGCTATTCTTCCTCTGTGTTTGAGGCAGTCTGGGCAACCAACCATACATCCCAAATCAAAGAGTATAAAGTACCTCTGGCAGCGTAGGTGAGTGTATAAACACGAAAACAGACCTTTCCTTCCTCATTGCCACGACGAGGACGCCGCCGCCTCGTCACGTGACGTGCAACTGTATGGGTTAATTTAGCCTACTCAAACTTGCGCTCACCTTTCACTCAGGACACAAATTGAGCCTAAATAACACCTCATACAGATCCAGCACCAGATCCGCTGCCACCACTTATTGCATTTATACTGGGACCAATAAGTATCCCACTCTACAACAACTCTTGCTTCTCAGGCAGTCACCTTGTCACACCACTAGACATGCACACTCAGCACTCTAGCAGTCACGCAGCTAACCACACTTCACAAGGCTATGAGTTCGCAGAGCATACAGGGACCAAAATTAAAGTGAAAAGCTTTAAGTACAAAAAGATGATCACTGCATAAAAAAGATATTAAAACAAAAGAATTACAACATAAAATGACACACAACACGGCAAAACAGTTATAAAATAAAAAGGGAGAAAAATAACAGAAACTTACAAACTTAAAGTAAATCCTGATCCCTGGAGGTGGGAGAAATAAGGAACACACTCCGCTTGTCAAGCAGCCCCCAAAATGTGAACACCAATTCTTGGATTTCATATTGTTTTATAACTTCTCAGTTTGGTTCAGATTTCAGAACCTCCCATTCATTAATTAGTCCAGAGGGTCATTCACGATTGGGCAAAGTGTTAATGAGGGGGGAGAGTCCAGGAATATTTAAACAGTCTTTTGTTTCCAAATCCTGATGCAGAAGAGGGGGGGTAGGGAGACCAAATGTCCTTTGGGGTCTGAACAGACCAGTCTTCAGTTCAGAGGTTATCAGGCTGTTAAAGCTCCAGGATGTCATAAAAGCTGCCTGGACGCTTCAATAGATGCCAAATATTTAAACAAAGTTTGTAATTACCCTATAGTTAAACCAATCTTATACATTCACAATTAATATCTCCTTGACACTCATCCAATCCCTTCCGTTTCCTGGTTGAACTTGATGGACAAGTGTCTTTTTTCAACCGTATAAACTATGAAACACTGCAGCACATCCAATAAAATCCTGATGCTTTATTAGGAATTCAGTAAAATCACATGGTACATGAAAATATAAGTTTGGGTTATACCCAATCAATCAACCTACATGTTTTGGACAGTCCTTACTAAATGGCTTGATTCTTTTTGAAATAACACCACTATTTTAAACAAATTTACCCATACCCAAATTATGTCACTTCCCTAACTACAAAGATACAATCCAAAACAAATCTGAAAAATACGAATACATATGCATATTAGGTATAGAAAGTTGTCCACACGTGAAACAAAATACATTCCATTTAAATATAGACATGTGTGATACCTGTGGAGGGGAGGTATATTTCTCCAAGGTTCCTCTCATATGTGAAGTAGCAGTCCAGAGACTCACCTGCTGCCTAATTAATGAGGTGTTCAGAAGGAAGGTATTTAGGGAAAGTCAGGTGGGCAATTCTCTCTCTCTACCTGGAGACACAGGGCTGTCTGTGTGAGAGCCACATGCAAGTAAGGTACAATACTGCTGTATTTGTTAGCTGGCAGGGAGAAGCCCTCCAGTTGTTAGTTAGAGCTGTACTTTGTATAGTCAGTGCTGGACAGGCAAGGAGTTTTGTTTGTGAATGTTTTTTGTCTCTTTTCTTGCAATCTTCTGCAATAAACCTGACCCAGAGTCAGCTTCTACCTACCTGCTGCTGTTTGCCTCGTATTTGATTCCAGCAAAGGTGATCCATAAGCAATTTCTTACACATGATATCACATTTTTCAAAAAATCACTTTAGTAAATGTATGCTAAATCTTTTCTAAAATTTAGACCTTTCAGATGACGAGTGCCTAAAATGAAGATCTAATCTGTTTCCTGCATCACTCAATCTTCTTACTGTCACCTCCCCTGATTTTACATTGAACTTTTTTCAATAGCAAAGAATTAGAAAACAGCAATATCCCTTTTGTGAATCCCCACAAAATGTTTAGATACCCCAGAGGCACCGCCTTTCCCATTCTTAACTGAAGTGACATGGTCACTTAGGGATCTTCAGCTTTTGTATCGTACAACTTATATAGCGCATTTTGCACATATCATAGGAAATACAGTAGACCACAAATTCATGAACAACTAAAGCTTGTTACATTTCATTTGGATTGTGTCTACCTTTTTGACTAATGGACACACATTACACAGAACATTATCAAAAACCTTTGATAGATAACCATGATGAGGTAGGAATACGGTCACATACTAAACTGGGAAATAAGGTATTCCCCAAGTCAGACCTTTTTTAGCTACACAAGTTCAACCTTCCTTCATGATTTGCTCAAGTATAGGATCAAGATTTAAAAAGGGGGAAATGGTTTTTAAAAATACTGACAATCTGATGGTTTAGTGGACTATATTTTTAGTGTTCCATTCTTGTCTTCTTCCTATTCTCCTTGTATCTGTTAAGAGACTCGCCCCTTTTGCCAAGTAGAATAACCTTTATAGACATTTTATGCACACAATACTTAGTTCTCTTTAACTCAGATAAATTATAGCCTCTATCCAAACATTTCCTCATATGTAATTTTATGTGAACATATTATTTTGGTGCCAAGAAATCATATTGCCTGGAAGAGGCTTCCGATACATAGCTGTATCCACTTGGAATGTGTTCACATTACCCCTAAGTTCAAGATCCAAAAGATAAATACTGTATATACTCATGTATAAGCCGAGTTTTTCAGCACAAAAAATGTGCTGAAAAACGTCCCCTTATACACGAGTCACAAAATAAGTAAAAAATACTTTAAAAATAATAAACTCATATACTCACCCTCCGGTGGCCCCGTTGTGCAGCTCTGCTCCCCCGATGTCCGTGCGGGTCCTCTTCTGGCTTCCGCGCCCGCCTTCTGTACATCGCGCTGGGCGCCGACACTGCTCTCTCCCGGACGCCGCTGCTGACGTCATACTAGGCGTCGCCCGGGAGAGAGCAATGGTGGCGCCCAGCGCGATGTACAGAAGATGGGCGCGGAAGCCAGAAGACGAGCCGCGCGGACATCGGGGGAGCAGCGCTTCAGATCGGGGCCACCGTAGGGCAGGCTGGGCAGCGCAGTATACCACTGGGGGCAGGCTGGGCAGCGCAGTATACCACTGGGGGCAGGCTGGGCAGCGCAGTATACCACTGGGGGCAGGCTGGGCAGCGCAGTATACTACTTGGGGCAGGCTGTATACTACTGGGTACAGGCTGGGCTGACTGTATACTACTGGGGGCAAGCTGGGCTGGCTGTATACTACTGGGGGCACACTGTATACTATAGGGGGCTGGCTGGCTATATACTGGGGAGGGGGTGTGACCAATCCATTTTGCACCCTCGGCTTATACCCGAGTCAATAGGTTTTCCCAGTTTTTGGTGGTAAAATTGGGGGTCTCGGCTTGTACTCGGGTTGGCTTATACTCGAGTATATACAGTTGGCTCTATTTTTCAGCAGTAAACTTTCAATTAAAATCATTGGTGTCCTTAACAGAAATAAGGAGCATACGAGGGAGAAAAAAATAGGAGACTAAAACTATAAATAAAAAATATTTACCTGTTTTCAGTATAGCATACAGCAGGGCCGATTCCTGCACATTTGCTGCCTGAGGTGAAAATTAAAATGCGGCCCCCCTCCAAACCTTAATCCTTCAGTAGCCTACCTCCATTCCCTTGCTATATATGTGGCAGGGGAATAGGAACAAGTCTGATAAATCTTTTAAAGGTTTCCACATCCTGTTCAGTAAATGTTTAAAACTTTACTAACATTTCCGACAGGCAGGATCACTGACACTCTTTGATTGACTGAGAGGCATTGGCTGTATGCAGTACCAATTTCTTCCATATGGAAAGGACTTTATTCCGGGTTCTTCCAACTATGACGTATCACAGCTGAATTCACGGCCAGATGCCTTCATATCCGTGCAGCACATCTCCACCCGGAGTCCCTCAAAATACCACAGTCACTTACAGTATAAAGTCTCCTGGATAACAACACTGTGCTCCTAAATATTATATACCCCTCACAATACAACTAACCCCGCTCTCCACACATATAAAACATCCCTTCATTAAATACTGTAAAATATATAATAGTACTGGAATTATAATATGCACAGCATATGTATTTAAAGGCTTGAATATACAACACCCCCCCCCCCCTATTAAATTATATACAGGCAGTCCCCGGGTTACATACAAGATAGGGTCTGGAGGTTTGTTCTTAAGTTGAATTTGTATGTAAGTCGAAACTGTATATTTTATAATGGAAGTTCTAGACAATTTTTTTTTCTTTTGCCCCAGTGACAATTGGAGTTTCAAAATTTTTGGTGTAATTGGACCAAGAATTATCAATAAAGCTTCATTACAGACATCTTACAGCTGATCATTGCAGTCTGGGACTACAGTAAAGCATCCAGAGAGCTTCACCAGAGGTCACAGTGGGCAGAGGGGTCCGTCTGTAACTATGGGTTGTCTGTAAGTCGGGTGTCCTTAAGTAGGGGACCGCCTGTACAGCTGCCAAATATAGATCTCCTCTATCTTATATAAAATATGGCCCCACATACACAGTCCTCCCAGGTTAGTAATATACTGCACCCTGAATACAGCTGCCCCCTAGTTTTATTAAAATCCAGCTCCTGCATATAGTCCACCAGCCTGTTGAATTACTATCTGGCCCCAATATATAGCCCACCCCCTCAGTTAAATTATATACAGCCATATAATGATCCCAGTTCAATTACTACCTGGCCCACAAATATGGATTGCCTCAAATCACTTTTATTAAATTTGGCAGATGCGGCCCTGGACACTGGGCACACGGTGGGCATATATAGACACTGGGCACACGGCGGGTATATGTAGACACTGGGGGGGTACATACAGACACCTGGGGGTATATACAGACACTGGGCACACGTGTATATGCCTTATAGAGCTGCTCTGACCTCCAGGTGTTGTCAGCTCCTTAAACATCTTCTATCTGGGCTGCTCTCCAGCAGTAGATCACTTTCCTGACAGATAACGAAGAGCAGCGCCGGTCCTCCCGGAGACTCCGGATCTCCTCTTTGATGCCCCTCGTCCAGCTCCAGGGTCCCCAGCAGCTCAGGCAGCTTCGAGGAGGGTGTGGAGAGCGGCTGGTGCTGATCCAGTCAGTAACACCCTCAGGGCTCCAGGCAGCATAATCTTCCCGCCGCCTGTAACACTGCATAGAAGGGGGTGGCGAAAGCAGCCGGAAAGGCACTGCGTCGCCCCGCGTATAAAACGCACCTTTTTCTTAAAGAGACAGGTGCGATTTATTCATCTAGTGGGCAATTCGGGTGGCAACTGGCGCCCAAATCGTCCACATTAGAGTGGCAAATTTCGCCACTCCTTAAAGGGTTTTGCATTCTGCTGCCTGAGGCAGAGGCCGCCTGCCGCCTCATGGCAGATGTGGCCCTGGCATACAGTCCACAATAGCATTAAATTGTTGGTATTGTTAAAAACTCTCTCTCCCTTTTAAATCATGATAGAAATCCTAAACTTAAGCAAATCAAGAAGGAAGGTCGAACTTATGTTGCTGAAAGGGGTGTGATGTTGAGGAATACCTTGTCTCCTAGTTTAGTATGTGATTGTACTCCTACCTTGTCCTGGTTATTTTATCAAGGTCTTTTTCAAGGGTGGAGGTTGCGAGATTGTGTATCCATTGGTCAAAAAGGTGGACAAAATCAAAACTGAATGCAAATTTATTTAATACTTTCATGAATTGTGACACAGAATTTGTGATCTAATATATTTCTAGTGGTATGTGCAAAATCTGTTATATAGGTTGTACGATATGCAAGCTAAAGAAGAGAACATCTCACTGCAGAGAGAGATATTGTGGATATTCACAATAGGTACACTGCTCATTTCTCATTTTTGCTATTAAAAAAAATTCAGTGGGAAGTCAGGGGAGGTGACCGTGAAAAAAGATTTATTGATGCGGGAAGCCTATTGGATCTTCAGTTTGCGCACTCTTCATCTTTAAAGTCTAAATTTCAGAGAAGATTTAACATACATTTACTAGTGATTATATTATGAATGGGATATCATGTCTATATTTGAATATAATGTATTTTGAATCAGTGTAGAATGATTCATTGGGTATAGCCTGCTTGTATTATCCTGTACTATGTGATTTTACTGAATTCCTAACAATGCATCAAGATTTTATTAAATGTGCTGCTGCATATCTTCTGAACTCTTGTGGTTAAAGTATATATACTTGGAGTCAGCGTCCGCTGGAGCACTCCATGATTTGGAATACATGCTGTTGTTTACCGATGAGGTGTGGATATGCCTTTTTTTGTACACATTTCATATAAGATATGTGTTGATCAGTGAGATCCATTTAGCAAGATTGGGGAGCTTAGTAGGTTTCTAATTCTGTGAGATTACCTTCCTAATGTAGAACATTAGTTAACAAATAAGAGCCTGGTAATACCCGCAGAGCCCTTCTGGCTTATTAGCATATTTAAAAAGTTGTTTTCAGAGGAAAGGAGGCACTGGATAGCAAATATAAAAATATTACCACAATCACAGTGCCTATACAGTAAGTTTGTCATGCTTGATTGTGATGATTTCCTTAAAGGAAATCCTCCATTACCAAAAAGTAAAAAAAAAAACTTACATATACCCAGCGCTTGTCTCTATAATCTTGACATTCCTAGACACAGGATCACCTAGAAAAAAGACTTATATTTAGCAGGCTGGACATCTTGTCCCGCTCTCCGGATTGCTAATTATGACATCACCAGAGAGGTGTGAAATCACGCCTCTCCAGCCTGCTAATTATAAGTCTTTTTTCTAGGTGATCCTGACGTGTCAACTGCTGGGATCAGGATGAAGAGGAGGACAGGTGAGTATCTGTAGATTTTTTATTTTACTTTTAGTAATGGTAGATTTCCTTTAAAGTATTATATGTACTGCGTCTTCAGATGCACATGCTTCCCTTTATGTACTAAATGCAGGGAAGTTAAGTGGTACATTTTTCACATGGTCTGTGAATGCCCATCCATTCAGGATTATCAGCTAGATCATGTCCCTTGATTTATCATGCTTGATGTTGATGATAGATTTTCTTTCAAACAATGCATTTCACTCTTGCACCAAAGGCTTCACCAAACAAGCCTATGTCATAAAAACAGCAGGTTTTTTTTACATTTGAAGGAAATCTACCATTAGGCAATCTACTTTCTAAGATATTCCCCATGGTAGATTCCCCATCCGGGCATCATGTTTTTCACCATTTCAGAGATGCAGCTGCTGCCAAAAAAAAGTTTGACGCTATAATATGCAAATTAATTTCTAAGGCTACTGGGGGCATGGAGTAGCCTGAGAAAACTTCGGGGTACTCCACGCCCGAGTAGCCACTATTGACCTGCTCCTGGCCCGGCTCCAACCTGGCAACGTGCCTGCTGCTGGGGAGCTCTGCACATGCACATTAGCTCCCATTCATCTGCCAACAGCAAGCCGAAAATATCTATATTTAATCTCACATAGTGATATGGGACAAATGCAGCAGCATAAAAAAAACCTGTATTATCAAGCAGACAATACTGTGATTGCGAAGAGCCACAATTTCGTCAATCTTCTGGTAGTGCAGAGTTTTAACACAATTCACAAGGTATAGCAGTTAGTAAATGAAAATAAAGAGTAGCAACGATGATTTAAGACACAGGCATAAGAAAGCAACAATTAAGCACAGAAATGTGATTTTTAGCTTCCATAGGTTCCAATAGCTTCTGCAATCATGAGTTTAAAAATGCCTCTGTCAGCATTATGAATCACTACAGTAGTTTATAAAAGCATATTAGACATTACCTAGCTCCCAGCTAGCACAGTCCATTGAGTTGCAGTTGGTTGGGGGTGAGTTGGGTTAGCTAGAACAGCCAAAGCACTGTCTCCTCAATTCTGCTAACTTCCATCTTTGCATAAATAAATAGACTTTTTCAGATGTAAATCAGTTATTTCTGGTGTTGACACTCCAGTTCAATAGGTTTTAGCATCCATGTTAGCTCTTTTGTTTTACCTTTTTTCCTAAAGAAGGCATTTTTAAACCAAGCTAAACAAAATTCCTGGTGACAAGTCCCTTTAACATTGCTTTCTCCATTTTGGCTTTTTTGTTGTTCACTCTGTAATAATAATAAATAATAATAATCCTTTATTTATATAGCGCACACAGATTACGCAGCGCTGCACAAAGCATGACAAATCGGTCCCTGTCCCCATGGGGCTCACAACCTAAACAAACACTCTCTACCTTCCAGCCAGAATTTTTTTTTTTTCTGATGTAGAGCTGAATGAGACTAATGGTACTTCCTAGTA
The DNA here is from genome assembly GCF_040894005.1 of Engystomops pustulosus. Lineage (NCBI taxonomy): Eukaryota > Metazoa > Chordata > Amphibia > Anura > Leptodactylidae > Engystomops > Engystomops pustulosus. The sequence goes on from NC_092411.1 coordinate 174,661,813, forward strand.
TCCAGGGCCGGATTAAGGTTGGTGGGGGCCCCTGGGCGCAAAACATGGTGGAGGCCCCCATTGAATGTAGTCCAGACAGGGAACAGCAATCGCTATATACCGACCCCCCAGCAGTAACTATATACAGCTCCCCCAGCAACCACTGTATACAGCTCCCCCAGCAACCACTGTATACAGCTCCCCCAGCAACCACTGTATACATCCCCCCCGGCAACCACTGTATACATCCCCCCGGCAACCACTATATACAGCTCCCCCAGCAACCACTGTATACAGCTCCCCCAGCAACCACTGTATACAGCTCCCCCAGCAACCACTGTATACAGCTCCCCCAGCAACCACTGTATACAGCTCCCCCAGCAACCACTGTATACAGCTCCCCCAGCAACCACTGTATACAGCTCCCCCAGCAACCACTGTATACAGCTCCCCCAGCAATCACTGTATACAGCTCCCCCAGCAATCACTGTATACAGCTCCCCCAGCAACCACTGTATACAGCTCCCCCAGCAATCACTATCTACAGCTCCCCCCAGCAATCACTATATACAGCACCCCAGCAATCACTGTATACAGCCCCCAGCAATCACTATATACAGCCCCCAGCAATCACTATATACATCCCCCCAGCAATCACTATATACAGCTCCCCCAGCAATCACTATATACAGCTCCCCCAGCAATCACTGTATACAGCTCCCCCAGCAATCACTGTATACAGCTCCCCCAGCAATCACTGTATACAGCTCCCCCAGCAATCACTGTATACAGCTCCCCCAGCAATTACTGTATACAGCTCCCCCAGCAATTACTGTATACAGCTCCCCCAGCAATTACTGTATACAGCTCCCCCAGCAATTACTGTATACAGCTCCCCCAGCAATTACTATATACAGCTCCCCCAGCAATCACTATATACAGCTCCCCCAGCAATCACTGTATACAGCTCCCCCAGCAATTACTATATACAGCTCCCCCAGCAACCACTGTATACAGTTCCCCCAGCAATTACTATATACAGCTCCTCCAGCAATCACTATATACAGCTCCTCCAGCAATCACTATATACAGCTCCTCCAGCAATCACTATATACAGTTCCCAGTAATCACTATATACATTCCCCCTATAATAACTATATACACCCCCTATAACAACTATATACAGTGCCCCTATGATAACTATATACACCCCTATAATAACTGTATAACAATTACAATATACAGTCCTCCTATAATAACTATATACAGTCCCCTATAACTATATACACCCCCCTATAACTATATACAGTTCCCCTATAATAACTATATACAGTTCCCTGTAATAACTATATACAGACCCCTATGATAACTATGTACACCCCTATAATAACTATATAAACCCCTTATAACTATACACAGTGCCCCTATAATAACTATATACACCCCCTATAACAACTATATACAGTGCCCCTATAATAACTATATACACCCCCTATAACAGCTATATACAGTGCCCCTATAACAGCTATATACAGTGCCCCTATAACAACTATATATAGTGCCCCTATAACAACTATATATACACCCCCTATAATAACTATATACAGTGTCCCTATAATAACTATATATACCCCCTTAATAACTATATACAGTGCCCCTATAATAACTATATACACCCCCATAATAAATATATACAATCCCCCTATAACAACTTTATACAGATTCCTATTATTGCTATACACCCCCCCCCCACATAATAAATATATACAACCCCCCCAATAATAACCATATACAGTTCTAGATATATTACCCCCCCCCAATAACAACTATATACAGTTCTAGATATAATACTAAAATTGTACTCACCCTCCATCGTTCCCACGATGCGCGCTGTCTTCATCCTCCCTCGCGTTGTTAGGGTGGAGATCGGATGTAAACAAAGATGGCGGCGCCCTGCTACAGCCCGCGCCGTGAATCGCGCCGCAGTGACGTCACATTCTGTGACGTCACACTGGGCGCCGTGACCCAGCGGCAGGGCGCCGCCATCTTCATTTACATTGGATCGTCTATGGCAGAGCAGGGAACTTATTGTTCCCTCGCTCTGCCATAGACTAAAGGCAGAAACATCGGCGGGATTCGGCCCGGGTAGCCCGGCGCCGAATATATTGCTGGCGATTCGGGCGGTCATGCGACCGCCCGAATCGCCCCAATTTGGTGGGGACCCCTCTTAAAGGCGAAGTGGTGGGGGCCCCGGGGCTCGCGCCCCGCGAGCCCCCCCCCTATGATCCGGCTCTGCTAGTATCAATATTTAATATTCCATGCAATGTACTGGGAAGCTGGAAAACACATTCCAAATGCAGGACAATTAACCTAAATGCATTTGCCCCTTTTTCAACTGGCTTTGTTTTAACAGCTTTCACTGAACAGCCCAAATGATGCATCTCCTTCTCCTTTATTTTTTGGGTTGCTAGCAAGAATAGAGCTGGCAAAGAACACTCAGAATATGCAGCAAAGACTTACCGACTATGGAGATGGCTCAGGCTGTGAGCCCTCTCCATGCACCCGATGCACTCCATAATAGTACGGTTAAGGGGTGAAAGACGGGAGGATACTAAACAAGTTTGATTTTTTTTTCTATTCTTTACTTTTGCATTTTTTTTTTATATATCAAAACAAGACCAATACAAAAATGTAGGCCCAATTTGCTTTGAAGCAATCAGAAAAGAAGACTGCTATCCAGAGCACAATCCCCCAATCAGTTTGCAAAATGTCAAACAAAGTAGACAGAAAAAAGGAGGTGGGGGGTGCTGAAGGGAAAAGCCACAGCTCTTAACACAAATAAGCATGGTATGCTGGAGAGTGCCGAGACCCAATCCAATTGAACCATGTTTTTTTTTTTTTTTTAATTTTGTTGACGCTGAAGAACAGCCTTTAATTTTACCAAACCAAAGTGCCACTGTTGAGGGGGGGAGGGGGGGTGCAGATAAGTGTCATAGCACAATTAAGATGGGTGATGTAGGTGAAATAGGAATAATTCATGAGAAGTCAGGTAATGGTCCCACTTGAAGGTCTAAAGGGGTCAGATGGGTGAGACTGCTTTTAATACTGCAGAGGAAGGACAGTGGAACCTTCAGAAAGTGTCTAGCCCTGAAACAATTGCCACATGCCCTGACTGTATTAGATCCTGTTAGATCTACTTGCACCTGTTCTTGTCAAAATGTATGTGAAATGATTGTACAGCACCATGGAATTAATGGTGCTCTATAAATAAAATAAATAATTAATTACAATTATGAAGTGAACATCAATATCAATAACTTGTCACATGGTATGAAATAATGAAATATACTTTATGGTACAAAGTGTCTCTGTAGTAACAATGATGAAAAGTAGAAGCGTATTGCAGTGATGAAAACAGATTATAGTATCACAAAACCTCTTTGGAGGGAGATTCATAGTAAAGTATAAAACCAACCCCGATAGAGTAAATTGATCACAGGACAATTTATACCAATTGATAACGAAAACAATGATAATGGTGTATTCTAATAAAACATACTAGAGGTAAGGCTTATCAAATGCCACTACACAAGGAGGAAAGGAGATAGTGGACAGGGCCACATTAAGGGTGGTGGGGGCCCCTGGGCACAAACTGGTGGGGGGCCTTTCTAAAAATGTTTTTTCAATAAAGTTAATGTTGCTCAAGGGAAATAATAATGGTTCACAAGTGAAACACATGCGACCTGTAACCAGTACTATGGTTTTTCAATTGTTTAAATGAAAGACACTGGGAGTTGGTTACCGATTGCATGCGTTTTACTGGAAACGCATATGTGACCGGGCTGATCAGGGACTTTATTATTTCTTCTCGCGGTTCAACTGCCATGAGATTCACCAGCAGCACATCTCTCACACTGCAGCTATAAAAATACCACAGTCTCCTACAAAATGATGTCACCTGGATAACAGTGCTACTAAATAATATATACCCCTCACAACACTGTCTCCCACAATTAAAAAAGCCAGAGTGTGGCCCTAAAATGTATTTATATAGTATATACTAGATAAATTACCTGATAATGCCTCCACCAAATTGATTGTTAGTAATAATACCCCGCACATTTCCATATACACAACACATGATGCATTTTGTCGATGCGGTTGCAATGCTTTTCAAAACACAAAAGCAAACACATCTTGTGACTGTTGACTCAATAATACAAAAGGACAATAGTCCTTTTAATAATATACCCTACCCCGGTATTATTCATTTACATACAACCTTATACACAGTGCAACCCTGACTAATTTGTATACCATATATACCATGTATATTATCTACAGCCCCTCTCAAATTCATTTACATACAGACCCCTCTAATTTATTAATGTGTATACCGCCTGCATGTAAATGCCTCAATATAGAAAGGCCTCACTCATTTAAGTAGTATATAGCCTGCCAGCCCCCTGTAGTATATAGCCTGCCAGCCCCCTGTAGTATATAGCCTGCCAGCCCCCTGTAGTATATAGCCTGGCAACTCTCTGTAGTATATAGCCTGCCAGCCCCTGTAGTATATAGCCTGCCAGCCCCTGTAGTATATAGTCTGCCAACCCCCTGTAGCGTATAGTCTGCCAACCCCCTGTAGCATATAGTCTGCCAATCCCCTGTAGTATATAGCCGCAAGCCCCTGGTCTAATGGTCCGGACCCTGACTTAGAAATTTTATGTACGACGCTGATCCTGTATTGGGACTCATCGCTTGGGTCATGTAAATAATACATTTCTGACTGACCATTAAGCACTGTAGCCCCACTAATAATGATCATGGATCAACTTTCTCCATATTTTACCTATGTGCTTTTGGATCACGGATCCCGGGAACGATTGACACCTTCCCTGAATTTAATGTCCCATTTCCAATGCTTATGTGTGATTGTGTGATAGACTCTGGGAATGACCGACGCCTTTCTGAATTCGCTGTCCCGTATCCACTACAAGCCTATATCGGCATGATTTTTTGTTTTTAGACACTTACCAGGCATATCCGCTACTGAACGTCCTGTTTAAGATTTAAATTATTTATTTTCGCCATTGCATTACTAGTGTGGGAGTGGCCGTGACCGTGAGGGATTGCTAAACTCCACCACAACTCTGCTGATTGGCGGATCGGGGCGCACCTCCTTGGTGACGTCTCTGTCCCGTCATGAAGAGGCGGGGTTTCAACTGTGACGGAGCTCAATCTCATTGGCCAACTCCCGCCGGCGATAGGCAGAGCATAGGCTATATATAGCCGCACGTGCGCCGCGCGGCCAAACTAGTGCCGGCGTTTTACTCAGGTAGTCAGTCAGTGCTGTGTGCAATTAAATATTAGCCAGAAAGATAGCGATCTAAGTGTCTTTTAAGATAAACTGGCGCTAATGGGTTGCATGATACAGTGAGAACCACTGACCCTGACAACAATAGAGCACGTCAATCAGTTCCAGACGGGTTATGGTGTGAACAAATGTGAGATTACATGCCATCACCCGCTCTGTACGTGCTACACTATCATTTGGTACTCTTCACACCTCTGATGAACTGCTACATGAAATAGTGGCAGGGAAACGTGTTAGGTGCATAGGTGTTTCTAAGTGACCATGCAGCTGTTCACCACTGCTACATGGCACTTCGATTGATTATTGGGTGAAAGCTATAGGTCTACACTTGGGGAGCAACCACCCTATCCGTGACCTTTTACCCAAGCACGCTAGTGGGTCCTCTATGGGGTTCACACCCCACAATAAATTAGACCGAGTGACATTCTAGCTTCTTGTCTTATAATGAGGGTGATTCGATAAAGAGGGGACAGTTTATTCATTGAATTGTATACCCTCCGATCCTCTAGACATAACATTGTTAGATGTCCTGGCCCTAGGTGAGGTACCCAAGCCTGTTGATGCATGTAATAAATGCAAGGATTTTTTGGCTATAGGCCGAGTTTTTATATTGGTAACTAATAAAGATTGAATTTTAATGTTCCTATCACAGGCAGTTATTGCTTCATTTGAATCCCCATGTTATATAGCCTGCCAGCAACTTGTAGTATATAGCCACCAGCCCCCTGTAGTATATAACCTGACAGCCCCCATTAGTAAATAGCCCCCAGTAGTATATAGCCACTAGTCCCCAGTAGTATACAGCCACCATCCCCCAGTAGTATATAGCCTAACAGCCCCCTGTAGTATACAGCCACCCTTCCCCTGTAGTGTATAGCCACCAGCCGCAGTAGTATATAGCCTGCCAGCCCACAGTACCATACAGCCACCAGCCCCCTCTAATATATAGCCACCAGCCCCCTGTAGTATATAGCCACCAGCCCCCTGTAGTATATAGCCACCAGTCCCCTGTAGTATGTAGCCACCAGTCCCCTGTAGTATATAGCTTGCCAGCCCCCTGTAGTATATAGCCACCAGTCCCCTGTAGTATATAGCTTGCCAGCCCCCTGTAGTAAATAGCCACAAAATAATAAACTTCCCTTCCAGTGATCCCATGACACCGCAGGCTCTTTTTTGTTCTTCAGGCAGCCGCGGCCTCTGTGAAGACACAGCTTGCCGTCATTAGGGGAGATCGCCGATGCACTGTTTCTGTGGCAGCATGTAGTGATTGGACACCAATAGCATGACATCATCACTTGCTGCCAGCGTCCATCACAACATGCTGCCGCCGAAACAGTGCATTAGCGATCTCCTCCAGTGATGGCAGCTGTATCTCACTGACACAGCTGCCATCCGAGATCCCTGTGTGCAATTCGGGCGGCCACGGGCCACTGCACATCGCACCCAAAGACAGTCGGTGACTCAGCTGAGCTGAGTCGCTGGCTGTTTGAAACTGGTGGGGGCCCTGGGGCGGGCACCCTGGGAATCTCTCTTTAATCCAGCCCTGATAGTGGATGTCAGAGTAATTGGATTCAGAGCTCTGCAATGTGCACATCTGTGCTAGTTGAATCACGCTTTCCAAGCTGGTATAGTAGTATATAAGCAGGAGGCTATGCCCCCATGGAGAGTAAGAGGCCAATCAGGAGAAGGAGCTGTGTGCGGCCAATCAGGAGGGGGCGGGGGTGCATGTGTGTATGTGTGAGATTGCTCTGTCTCACTGTGATTGTGCTGACCAGTTCCATCAGATCGTGGTCTATGAAATGTGTCTGATGGACATTGCCTATGGCGGAATTAGGATATGTGGATGAGATAAGTACTTATATAATAATGTACAGCCTTGCATCTACTATGTTTTATTAGAATACATCATTATCATTGTTTTCCTTATGTATTGGTATAAATTGTCCAGTGATCAATTTACTCTGCTGGGACTGTTTTTTATACATTACTATGGATCTTCATTTTGTGATACTATGATCTGTTGTCATCACTGTGATACGCTCATGCTTTTGATCATTGTTACTACAGAGACACTATGTACCATAAAGTATATTTCATTATTTCATACCATTTGACAAGTTATTGATACTGATTTTCACATTATGATTGTAATTAATTATATGTATGTTTTGTTATAGTGCTTGACAAAGGCAAGATATTGCCAAAAGGTGGCAAAGAAATTTTATTTTGCCGCATAAACATTATAATTTTCGTATAAATTATTTAAAGTGAGCCTGGATTTCCAAAGGTCTATCAGGTGTAGGAACCTTCCGGTGCATCTACTATTGGAGTACTATTACAGGTTTCCTGTCAATCTGTATTAGATCCTGTGTCTGGCCGCGTCTTTTGAGCACCAGTCTATGACAGCTATTGTCACTGCCATTTAAGTTCTGCGGCACTTAAAAGGTTGACATGGTTGGCGCAGTATATTACTGTCATCCAGCTAGTGAGCCCTTTCCAAAGGAGTGTATTAAGGGGTAAAGATGTCAACATATTATATTCTGTAAAGTCAAATAATTTACTGGCAAACATGTTACCTTTTTGACACATTGAAAATATCAGTTATTAATAACAATTACTTCTCTTTTACACAAACAGTCTTCCCACAGAAAGTAAAATGCAGACAAGTTGAGACAGTGAACGTTATTTCCCTTTGGTTTCAATTCCCCTGCTTTCATCTAAATAGTTTCAATAAATTATTTGAACTCCAGTTAAGTGAATTAGTAAGTTCTAGGGAAAGTTATTTATAATTCTCCCTAGACCACAGGGCAAGAGAAATCCCATTTTATAAGCTAAGATAGTATAACATTAATTTACTGTATGTCTTTGCCTTTTCTGTGCTTTGAAGCAGTTATCTAGTGATGGAGGCCTATTAGTCAGTTTTAGAAAAAATGGGGGAAACCCAAAATAAAACTATTTTATAAACAGTCACATTCAGTAAGATTGCTCCCTTTAGCCCTGCACATTAATAACAACATACTACTGTTTATAAACTACAAAGTAAGTATCTGTAATATGGGACTGTAGAAGAATGTTATAGGACAGAGACAGATGATGGGCAGATTTATGTTAGAAGATAAATATGAAAGATTATATAAATTTATAGATGCATTAAGTACATTATATAGAGATAGCTAGATAACAGAAAATAGATAGATATGAGAGATATATACTGTAGAAGAGAGATAAAGGATAGATATGAGTGAAAAAAATAAGAAAAAGACCCCCAAAGCAGACCTTGCCTACTAGTAAATGACAGCATTCCACCAATAATAGTTGATACAGAGATAATTGTAAATACTGCCCTTTTTCTAGATAAGCATAGATACACCATAAATTAATAACTTACAAGAGTTAGGTATGTTTTTTTTCCACAAAACTGCACATCAATCTACTCATCTCCTTCTTCTCTTTAACATGCTGCCTTCAGTTTATACCAGTTTGAAGGTGCAGATTCACATTAATAGCTGACTGCATGCCTGAAAGTACACTAAGCCAGAGCAGTTTTTCTTTAAAAGTACCTAAGCATAGAAAGGAGAGGGAGACCTTGATGTGAAGACCTTGATTGTAAATATTTCTCAAGCGTTCTTTTGCTATTGAGCTACCGTAAATAATCGAGTATAAGCCGACCCGAGTATAAGCCGAGACCCCTAATTTTACCACCAAAAACCGGGAAAAACTACTGACTCGAGTATAAGCCGAGGGTGGGAAATGCATTGGTCAAACCCCCCCAGTAGTATACAGCCTGCCAGCCCCCAGTAGTATACGGCCTGCCAGCCCCCAGTAGTATACGGCCTGCCAGCCCCATGTAGTATTTAGCAGCCCCCTAGTAGTATACAGCAGCCCCCTAGTAGTATACAGCAAGCCCCCTAGTAGTATACAGCAAGCCCCCTAGTAGTATACAGCAAGCCCCCTAGTAGTATACAGCAAGCCCCCTAGTAGTATACAGCAAGCCCCCTAGTAGTATACAGCAAGCCCCTAGAAGTATACAGCAGCCCCTAGTAGTATACAGCCAGCCTGCCCCCACGGCCCTTAAAAAAATAAACTTATATACTCACCCTCCGATGTCAGCGCGGCTCCCCGATGTCGGCGCGACTTACCGATGTTCCCGATGTCAGCGCGTCCCGTCTTCTTTCTTCTCCGCGGCTCCTCTTCTCTCTTCTGGCATGGACGCGGCCATGTTTTCTTCTAGCATGCGCATACTATGACACGGCCGCTGCTGACGTCATAGTATGCGCGGCCACTAAGAAACCATGGCCGCCTCCATGCCGGAAGATAGAAGAGGAGCCGCGGAGAAGAAAGAAGACGGGACGCGCTGACATCGGGGACATCGGTAAACCGCGCCGACATCGGGGAGCCGCGCTGACATCGGAGGGTGAGTATTTAAGTTTATTTTTTTTAAGTGGGTAATCTTTTTTGTTATAGACTCATGTATAACCCGAGGGGACGTTTTTCAGCACATTTTTTGTGCTGAAAAACTCGGCTTATACATGAGTATATACGGTATTCAAGATTTGTCAAAATGTTTTTAATTACAGACTAATTTTGGTATTCTGATAAAAGAACTTTGGAGGGGTTACAAAATAATGGTGGTTTCACATCAGTGATTTTTCACTGTGCCCATTTTGGTTATGGACACATACAGATTGGTTTCTCTTCCTGGCTTCAGTGAGTTTTCACTGATACTTTACTAAACCTTTCTTTTCAATGGTCTTTTTGACATGTGTCAATAAAGAAAAAAATAGGTTTGTAATGAAATACTGATCAGTGGGAATGTGTGCAAAAGTCCATTGAAAAGAATGGTTTTCCCTTCTAGGCTCCAATGATTTTTCACCGATGGCTTACTGAACCAATCTGTATGTGTTCATAAGCCAAAATAGGCATCCAAATTTTTTTTAGTTGGACCTCTTTTATCTTGGCCTCAAGGTAAATGTTGATAATGTTGATAAATGTTGTATATCCGAGTCTCCTTATATATAATAACCCCTAAATAGATCGGGCTTTGAGCTCCGTGGTTCCCATCTCTCTCCATGATTGTATGCTTTTCCAAAGCTACCCAGAACTTATATTAAAAGAATTTATTTACTATTGAAATAGTAGCTTCCAAAGAGGGGAATTTCCCTTCTTTCCAGTGTTGAGCTATTTCCATTCTAACTGCACACAAGATGTGAAACCAAATATCTTAGTTTCCTTTGTAAAATATCTGAACCCATTGTTAAAAGAGCCAGTTCCGCTGATGGGAATACCTCTTTACCACAAGCTTTAGAGATAATCATAAAAATGTCCCACCAAAACTTTTGGACCATCACACATTACCAACAGGAATAGAGAACTTCCAACTAAGCAATATGCCTTCTAGCAAAGATCACTTTTTTTACCACCACTAAATCCACCTATATTGGATTTTTTTTTCTTATTCTATGTGGTCAATGCACAAATATTCTGTAATTGTCTTCCATGATCTTTCCCAATCTCCCAAACTAAAACTTCTACCTAAATCCTTTTATCAGTGTGTTATATGTTTAGCTGTAATAACAAGTCAAAAGTATAAAGTCAAAATGGGCCATCATATCTTTGCCTAAAACTACAGGGGATATTGGCCCCTTTCAACCAACCAAGCTATTTTGATATCTTACCAAAAGATATCCAATTAGTTTCTTTGGGTTCCTTCCAGACTGCAAGTATATGGTGAATTGTGGCTGATTTATTGGATGGAAACAATAATCCAGCCAGGCCCTAAAAAAGACTTCCTTCAAGAAGCCAACCACTTGGCTTAAATAAAGCCTCTTTTTTTTTTTTAACGTTTTTGTGGGTTATGTTCTATACCAGTCTACAATATATTGCAGGATAACTGCTTTGTTATATAAAATTACGGTAGGTCTGGAACACCAACACCCCGGTAAACCCACGGTAAATACAATACTTTACTCGATATTCTTGCAGTTTTCACTCTCCATAGAAATCTGATTAACAATTATAGATTAGTGAGCACTTGTTACTCGGGTCAAACTTTTCCCGATGCTCGAGCGCTCGTATTGAATAGCGAACCCCATTGAAGTCAATGGGAGACTCAAGCATTTTTCACAGAAGGAACACATTGAAAGAACACATTGCAGATGTTTGCAGATTTTTTCACTGAAAGAACACATTGAAAGAACATAGTGAAGAACATATTGCAGATGTTTCGTACATCTAGCTCGAGTAACGAGCACTCGAGCATTTTACTGCTCGCTCATCTCTAATTGTTACTCAAATTTCTATGGAGAGTGAAAACTGCAAGAATATCGATAGTATGTGAAGAACAATATGTGTGAAGAACACATTGCAGATGTATGGAAACATCTGTAATGTGTTCTTCACACATATTGTTCTTCACATACTATTGTGAAGAACACCGTTCGGCACACATGTCTTCGGTTAAGTTAGCAGATGTACGGAACACTTTCAATGTGTTCTTCACTTAAATGATCCTGTGTTCACTGTGTTCACTGTAATTGTATTCTTCACTGTTCTTCACTGTGTTTCGTTAAATAAATGCTCAATCTCGAGCCGGCCGAGCAACGAGTCGTTTCGAGTATGTTAATACTTGAACGAGCATCAAGCTCGGACGAGTATACTCGCTCATCTCTAGTAACAATCTCTGTATATCTTTTAATGTTTTTCTGGAGAGCAAAGGGAAGCAACAAATATTTTTGGGAGTACAGGCCGTCCCCTAATTAAGTAAACCCGATTTACAGATGACCCCTAGTTACAAATGGACCTCTGGATTTTGGCTTATCTTGTTCGTAACCCGGGGACTGCCTGTATCAGCATCTTGACTAAGTTTATCCTTGTTATCCAAATAAACATGCCTCTACATCTTGATATATAATCCTTAACGCATCTAATCTGCGAGTTAACCAAATGAGTATTAAGTTTCTCCCAACTTCTATTCCCAAATATTTTATTGTCTTTACACATTTAAACCTATAGTTCTTTTTAATTTCATCCTGTATAACAGTTGTGGCATTACAGGAAGTCACAAAATAATGTTTGTTATTGTTTTAACTTGTACTTGAAAACTATATAAAATTGGTCTATAATGCACTTAATATGCATTAGCAGATCTGTACATGCTAGCATAATATCATTGGCATACATGGACAGTAAAGTTGATTTATCTTTTTCACAAATGGACACAATCTTAACCCCTTACCGCCGGGTGCAGGTGCATGGAGAGGGCTCACGGTCTGCATATTGCAGCGCCGCCATCTTGCCGGGGATCGTCGCTCCCCATGACGTCAAAAGTAGGTAACAAATACAGTCTGTCAGCTAGTTAGCCTTGGTTATACACTCATAAGCAAGTGTTTATAGTTGCCAGTCACAGATATAATCTTGCTGTAGAGGTACAAACCTAGATACATTTGCATCCATGGAGTGTTATTATTGTACAGGGTAAACAACAAGCACGGTGTGTAAACTGTTATTTGCTTGTCATTGAATATTAGTGATGGCAGTCGCCAATATTATCAGTTTGTAGAAGAATACAGATTTTTATAAAGATAAATAATTATAATGGAGAAAAAATGCCTCTCACCCATTGAGCAGTGTCTATCAACTGGCCACAAGCTGTCTTCATTTTAAGAGGGCGCATCCAGCTCTTATTCCTCCATCTTTCTCTGGGCTGCTGTACCTTCAGTTTGCTTACTCCCTGGTACATAGTGAGCAGTTGAAAAGCAACAGCTGCCTAGTCCTGGTGTTTTCGTCCACCCCCTTTTCGAGCTCTTGAAGGCCTTTGTGGTATTGTCAGACAATAGGTATTGGTAGGGCATGCTCAATCTCAGCGAATGCCTCCAACCACTGTTGCACTCAGAGCAGAACACGGACACTCTGCAGGCCTTCACTCTGCTGCTCCAGCCACTTGAGCCAAAAACACCCCAGAAATAAAAACCTCTTGTACAAAAACTTTTTTTTAATTTTGCCATCTTCTGGCGCTAATAACTTTTTCATACTTTGGTATCCGGAGCTGTGGGTGTGCAAATTGTGATGACGTTTTCAATGCTACCATTTTTAGAACTGTAGGACTTTTTGATCACTTTTATTGAATTTTTAATATTTTTCAAAATGGCAAAAAAGTGCCATTTTCAACTTTGGGAGCTATTTTCAGTTACAGGGTTAAACGCAGTGAAAAACTGTTATTATATTTTGATAGATCGGGCATTTTTGGACACTGTGATACCTAATGGGGCTCATTTACTAAGGGTCCGCGGACTGCACTATCATCAGAATATCCGCCGATTTCCAATGTGCGCCGCATTTAGAAGGGCTTTTTGTTGCACGCGATCAGATTTTGGCGCATTGGCATCAGCTTTCATGCGATGCAAATCGGGGCCGGGCTGTCCAAATCTGACGGATTTGGACAACACGCGGGATTTAACATTCAAAATTGTGTCGCAAGCAATGCACTTACATGCATTTACTTTTTTTTTATTTTTACTTTCATTATTTTTCAGACCCCCTAGGGTACTTTAACCCAAGGTTGTCTGATTGATTCTACCAGTATGGCAGTATATGGGGATTTTCCACCTCATTCATTAAAATGCGCAAGTCGCACATTGTAATGAATGGGTTAAAATGAGACAGCCTCGGGTCGCTGCTCCCAGATGACGTCACGGGGAGCGATGATCGTCACCATGTGGCAACATCTTTTTGAAGCTGCCAGCAGCTTCGGGATAACACCCGCAGTCAGTTTTAGCAATATGCAGCAAAGACTTACCTGCTATGGAGAGGGCTCAGCCCGTGAGCCCTCTCCATGTACCGGCACCCATGGGTATGGGAAAGTTTTAAATTTGTTCTGATCCTAAAAGTGTTTAAGTGAACTTTGCTAATGCTAGATCTGTTTACTGCTCTGATTTCAGCCTGTTTTTCTGAGAGGAAGGTCTGTGCCTTAAGCTTTCAACCTAGTTATTCTTAAGGATCCTCCACTTATCACCTTGTCCAAGCACAGTGAGAAACAAGAATTGTTGTGTTCCTTTGCCATAGGAGTCTGGCAATCAGTTACAGCTATATTCCCATAGTAATTGCTCCTATGAACATATATTTACATCCATAGTACTGCATATACCGTATCAAATACATTATAAAAGGTCTTACGGTTGTTCCGTACATGACTGCTGCTAGAAATAGCAAAACATTTCACATTAGTCAATTGGGCTATTATTCATTCACTGGGACTACTGTCCAAGGAGGAGAAGGGGGTGGAGAAAAAAAAATCTTCAAATGCTTTGTCTAGTATAATCATTGTCACATCAATTGATTCCATATTAAAGCCCATCACTGATTTACTGTTTGTTTTTGCAGACTTTAACAGAGTGGTTACATAAAAGGGACAAAAGATAAGATTGTAGGTTATAATGATTGCGCAAGACACTGTATCAGAGAGTTAGTCAACAGAGAGCTAGTCAAACATCTGAAAATACAGGGTTATTGTTTCAATGGCTAGCTTTTTAAGAACTTACATACTCACAGATTGAGGTGAGAAGGTCTGCTTGAGCTGTGCTCTGCAACAACGCAAATGTAGTGTATTTCAAACCCATCTGGAAACTGTTTTACTAGTGAGACAATTTAACCCATGGGAATAAAATGTAATTGCCAATTTAATTTACTGTCAAGAGGGACATAGATGAGTTTAAGCAAATGAAAAACATATGATAAAATGTTGATATTTAGCCCTTAAAGGGGAACTGCCACAACCAACATTTTTTTGTCCATTCAAGAAGAACTTTATTAAACATCAGACAACCAACATTTTAAATGTATTGACAATATAAATAGCTTGCATTACACGTTGCTAACATTTTTTCTGCAGTATATTTCATAGGAACACTAACTGGATAAGGCTTAGTTCTCTTTGAATTTTATATGACAGTATATGACATAAAAATCATCTGGTAATAAGAAGATCTACTATCTACTATGTAATAGACCAAAATTTCCAAGATGCAAACTTCAGTATCCAGACCAAACGATAAGTTAAAAGTCCATTCTTTATTGGAAAATACAAAATCCTTTGCACATGTTTTAATAGCGCCACATGGCTGACATAGTCATAGCATAAAATCTGTGACATGAAGTGTATTTTAAATACAAGAGGCTTGGTTTTTTTAGGTAACGCTCCCTTCCGGTGCAGCTAATGTAATCAAGTTAAACTTATGTGAGTAAGCTATACAATGCTATTATGTTCTTGTAAACATCAAAGTAATATGAAATAAATGGTCACTATAGATAAAGCAGATCACTTCTATAATTCATGCCTAAAGTGTACTACATGATCACTTTCACAATTTAAATGTGTTTTGATAAAGTACTGTATATACTCGAGTATAAGCCAACCCGAGTATAAACCGAGACCCCTAATTTTACCACCAAAAACTGGGAAAACCTATTGACTCGAGTATAAGCCGAGGGTGGGAAATGCATTGATCACACCCCCCCCCCAAATATATAGCCAACAAGCCCCCAGTAGTATATAGCCAGCAAGTCCTCAGTAGTATACAGCCAGTCTGCCCCCAGTAGTATACAGCTAGCCCAGCGTGCCTCGTGTAGTATAAAGCGAGCTCAGCCTGCCCTGTGTAGTATACAGCCGGCCCCGTGTAGTATACAGCCGGCCCCGTGTAGTATAAAGCACATGACAGAGTGTAGAGAGTCCTGCACTGAGACTGAAACAGCAGAGGACTAGAGACAGGCCAGCAGCTTAACCCCAGAGGAGAAGAGGACCTGCTGGAGGAGCCCCACCTCTGCACCACAGCCTGATCCCCAGGAGGTCTCCACATCCACCACACGTGAGGTTCCTGCCAGCCCCTCCATTACCATCCAGGTGCCTGAACCCTGCAGCCACAAGCAGAAGCTTGTGAACAAAAGTCACTCCGGCACTGACATGGCTTGGTTAAAAAATTTTGTTCCGTCTTTATTGTCATCCAAAGTTAAAACATAAAAAGTTGACAACCCAATGGCAACACCAGTTGTTACAAATAGCGGGACAAAGCCTACGCGTTTCAGGTGCTACACGCACCCTTAGTCATGGCATAAGTGAGAGTACAACACTTCGGGGTAAATATGTTAAGTACGTGATGACGTAATGGGTGTGTTTCCGGTATGCACCATCGTACTCAATTAACCCTAAAATCAACATTGTGTGTTACATAAAAAAGCTAGGGTAAATATACTACACCTTAGTAAAAGACTCCTCAAATATATACTGATATCAGAAAGATATGGTCATTTCCTAATTGGGTAACATTTACGATCATGGATTGCATGGGTTAAACGCCAAGTTCATGGGCAACAAAAACACCCTTTTTTTCTATAATATATGCATACATCATCTCCTGATATATTAAATCCTCCTACCGCAATATCACAGAAGGAGACAGGACAAAAACGAACACAGAAAGAAGCAGCAAAATCAATGCAACATTGCCCAAGTTGTGACTCGGTTGGTTGCTGATGAATCAGCGGGAATAGATAATGATATAATAAGAAGAATGTATCTCCGAGACAAAGGTGCATATAAGCTCCTCCCCTGGACTACGGGAAAACCCATTCCGGACCAACAACAACACATAGGACTAAGGAGGTTAGGGCTGATGTTCCGGAGGTATCGTATATATGTATATATATGTATGTCCAGGTAAGATATGAATTATTGCTATTTTACTATATGTAATAGTAAAAAATATTTTTTTATGATTATTTATTTATAACATATATTTAGTAATGAAATAGAAACTCATGTTTATAATTTAACCCCCTCGGTGTTCTTGTGTCCAAGTGGAGGATCCAAAATGCCTCCCTATCTCGTAAAATTTTAAGCCTATCTCCTCCTCGTGTAAGTCCCTGTATTTGTTCAATGGCGTATGCTTCTAGGCTGGATGTATTACCTTGGTGAATATCTAAAAAATGCCTGACGGCCCCAGAGATATTTCGTTTGTGGGTTTTTTCTGTTTTCTTATTGTTGTTAATGTCTCTGAGATGTTCGGTAAATCGCTCTTTAAATTTTCGTATGGTACATCCAATGTACATCAAGTTACAAATATTGCATTTAATAATGTATATGATGTACCTACTGTTGCAATTGAGATGTTTTTTGATGTGAAAAGTTGAGGTCCCGTCAGTATTTGTGAAGGTTTTGATGTTTTTGGTGTAGCCACATGTGATACATGGGTACGTACCACATTTGTAGAAACCTTTTGTGTCGAGCCATGTCTCCTTCCTAACTGTCGAGGGATCACGTAACATACTGGGAGAAATGTAATTGCCCAGTGTTGGTGATCTTCTCGCTACTACTCTGCATCCTTGCTGTAGTATGTTGGCCAATACTTCATCTTCCTTTAGAATTGGTAAATTTCTTTCGATGATGTGTTTGATTTGGAAGTATTGGTTGCTAAATTGTAGGGTGACATGTGGTATGTCAGTGGTAACATTGCATAAGGTGTCTTTAGAATTGTGGTATAAGAGTTTTTGTCGATCCTTCCTATCCACTATATTTCTCGCTCTGCCTAACATCCACTTTGGGTAATCTCTTTGTTTTAGTCGGCATGTGATGTTGTTGGCTTTTACCTCATAGTCATGTGTGATATTACAGTTTCGCCTGGCTCTGGTAAGTTTTCCCACAGGGATGCTTTTAATTGTGTGTGTGTGGGGTGAGAGCTGCGGGCGTGTAAGATGGTATTACCCGATGTCTCCTTACGGTATGTTCGTGTTGTGATATTCCCTGTGTCACTAATGGTTAGATGTAAATCCAGAAAAATCATGTTTCTATGGTTGACACAGTGGGTAAACCGCAAATTAAAGGAATTGTTGTTGATGTATTCGATAAAAACTGGTATGGCAGATACATCACCCTCCCAAATCAGGAGGAGGTCATCGATGTACCTGCCATACCAGTGTATCGAACACAAAAATGGATTATCATCAAGATAAATATATTTCTCTTCCCAGTAAGCCATGACCAAATTAGCTAATGATGGAGAATATTTTGCCCCCATTGAGACCCCACAGATTTGTAAGTAATGAGATTTATCAAAAGAAAAAAAGTTGTGTGTCATTAGGTACCATGTTAATTCCTTAATAATCAATTTGTGGTTGAGCTCGTATGAGGTATATTTGTCTAAGTGGTGATTGAGTGCCTCCATAGCAACTGCATGGGGTATACTAGTGTACAGGGAGACAACATCACATCCGACCCAAACAAATTTTGAGGACCACTCCATCTTGTCCATAGATCTTAAAACATCCCTCGTATCCTGGATATAACCAGGTATTCTCTTTACCAGAGGTTGTAGTTGTGAGTCCAACCATTCACATGCGTGTTCATTTAGGGACCCAATGCCCGAAATAATTCGGCGCATGGGGGGAGGGTTGATTTTTTTATGTACCTTCGGAAGAGGGTGTAGTATAGGCATAGTGGGATGGGAAACCTCCAAAAATTCCTTTTCTTTTTGGGAAAAGACACCTAGTCCCACTCCATCATTTAAAATTTGTATTAATAGTTTAGCATATGTTTTAGTGGGATCCCCTGACAATTTGATATAAGACGTCCGGTCCTCCAGTAAAATTTGAATTTGGGTAACATATGTCTCTAAATCCATCACAACCACACAGCCTCCCTTATCTGCCATTTTTATGACTCGAGAGGTGTCCTCTTCGAGTTCTCTTAGGGCTGACCGTTGTTTGTGATTAAGAATAGATTTAATTTTATTGTCACTGGAGGAACAGGAATTATACAGTTGTTTCAATTCTCTTTCAATAATTTCCTGGTATCTGTCCATAGATGGAGTTCTAGACTGAACTGGATAGAACTGGGAATTAGGAATATTTAATTTTTTTACATTTTGTTGTGTAATTGTTGAACTCATCCAGTTCAGTTAGAGTCAATATGGACAGTTGTTCTGAGAAACTGAAGCCCGTAAAAATATTACTGTGATCAGGGTTGGCATGAGCTCTCTGTTCTTGATTTGGGGCTTTGTCTGATTCAGATGTGCTGAAGTGTCTCTTAACTGTGAGACTCCTGATAAATTTATTGATGTCCTTCAGTGTATTGAACAAATCAAAATTTTTACTAGGGGAAAAACTCAATCCTAGTGACAATACATCAGACTGATCTTTTGTGAGGGGTTTACAGGATAAGTTCAGTACATCTATTTCTTTTTGTTGTTCGTGGTTTGTTGGCTGCGGAGTGTCCACTGTGGGGGCGGAGGAGTGTTTTTTGTTCTTCCTTCGTCCGCGTCTCGTCCGTTTTTTGAAACCTTCTTGTTATTTTTCGGCTTATTGTAATATGCTGATTGAGACGATGTAGCTTGGTTGAAGTTGTCAGCGTCTGATAGGTCATCGTTATAATCAGAAGTGTCTCCATCTGATGACAAAAAATTAACCTTTGGGGTGTTTCGATGTTGTTTATTGTGTCTCCTATGTTTTTTTCAATATTGATCGTGGTGTGGTTTTGTGGTAGTCTCTTCTTCCCCATTCATATACTTGGTTATGGGAATAATCGTAGCAATCCCTCTGATATTTTTCTTTCTTTGTGGTCATAATATCTTCCTCTAGTTTGCTAAGTTTTTCTTGTATTTTACATTCCAGATCTTTCATGGACTCCGTTGGCATTTGTGTTTGGATTGACGTTTTCACAGTTTCTATT
Organism: Engystomops pustulosus; assembly: GCF_040894005.1. Lineage (NCBI taxonomy): Eukaryota > Metazoa > Chordata > Amphibia > Anura > Leptodactylidae > Engystomops > Engystomops pustulosus. The sequence goes on from NC_092411.1 coordinate 174,681,879, forward strand.
TGTTCCTGGAGTTCTTTCATTTTGCGTTCCTCATTCTCCACAATAAGTTTCATGAGTCGCATGGAGCAATCTGACAAAATGGTGTTCCAATTAGTAACAAATTCAGGAGAGTATATATAAGTAGGAATCTTTTTGATCCTCAGGCCACGTGGAATCATGTTTTTTGCAAGGTACTTGGTGAGGGTGGTGTGATCCCACCATATTCTACACTCTTGTGTAGCAAGATCCTCCCAGGTTCTAGTGTCCATTGATGCATTATTATGGGGATTTTCCTCAAATTCAAGGTCACAAAAAACTTTGGCGGCTTTACTTTGCCGATCTGGTGGGGATCTGTTCACACCTGTATCCATTTCTTAATGATTCCACTGCCTGTTCCCGTTAGTGAATAATGGTGTGCCTAGATTTCATGGGTGTCAAAATGGGAGCAACGCTATACCTCGGTCCAAGAAACACAAGTAAATAGAGAAAAAAGTAGGTTTAAATAGCGGCTCACCTTTGCCTGAAGCCGTGCTCGTGGAGTGCGTCCGGACCTTGACGTGGTAATGCAGGAGACGTGGTAATATATCAGGAGATGATGTATGCATATATTATAGAAAAAAAGGGTGTTTTTGTTGCCCATGAACTTGTCGTTTAACCCATGCAATCCATGATCGTAAATGTTACCCAATTAGGAAATGACCATATCTTTCTGATATCAGTATATATTTGAGGAGTCTATTACTAAGGTGTAGTATATTTACCCTAGCTTTTTTATGTAACACACAATGTTGATTTTAGGGTTAATTGAGTACGATGGTGCATACCGGAAACACACCCATTACGTCATCACGTACTTAACATATTTACCCCGAAGTGTTGTACTCTCACTTATGCCATGACTAAGGGTGCGTGTAGCACCTGAAACGCGTAGGCTTTGTCCCGCTATTTGTAACAACTGGTGTTGCCATTGGGTTGTCAACTTTTTATGTTTTAACTTTGGATGACAATAAAGACGGAACAAAATTTTTTAACCAAGCCATGTCAGTGCCGGAGTGACTTTTGTTCACAAGCTGCATTACCACGTCAAGGTCCGGACGCACTCCACGAGCACGGCTTCAGGCACAGGTGAGCCGCTATTTAAACCTACTTTTTTCTCTATTTACTTGAGCCACAAGCAGAAGCCTGGCTGCAGTTACTCAGAGTTGTGAGTAGACTTTATTGTTAGTAAGAAAATAATGATCCAAGAGTACTGAGAGTATAAAGAAAGCGCACCATTGTCCACGGCAACAGGGCCCCAACGATTGGACTGTGTCATATGCATAGCTGCAGCATATCCTGTGATATACATATAATCCTATGCAGGTAGAGAGTGTGTGTTGTCACCTGCAGAGTGTGTGATAGTGACACGTGTCATTTGTGTTGTGTTCTGATTTATCCCCTTTGTTGCTCACAAAGCTCATTATTTAAAGGGACCCCCTCTGCACCATTATCCCAACCAGGCCTGGGGAGTGCAGCTACCCTTTATTGCCACTTGCAGTACATTTTAGTAGATTGCATCTGTAAACACTTAATTCCTGTTAATGCTTTTCCCTGTTTGCAGTCATTGCACTTGGCTAATCCCTAATTCCTTCCCTTACAATAAACTTGCCAAGTTGTTTTACCCTTACCTTTTGTGAGTGTGTGCTAAGCTTAGGCAGTGGTTTCCTGAATCTACCCCTGGCAGAAGAGGAAAATCCTCCTGCTTACCTACGGAGCTTCAAGCAAGATTCGGGTGGAGGCACTGCCCCATATTGAGTTTGAAGTCACCATACACCCTTCCTGCAGAGGTAGGTCTGAAGGGGTGTTACACAAGCCTTCTGTAACCATACGTGTTAGTTCTGATGGAACCGGTGTGTACGTGTTGGTATCCTGTAACATATTCAAAATTTCCCGGTGGTAAAGGGTTTTATCCAGAATAACTATTAAGCCCCCTTTGTCCAATGCTGTAATGATGATATTAGAATTATTTTTCAATTATTGTATGGCTCTATATTCGGCAGGTGATAGATTTTTTATTGACAGACATATTGGATGCATTATGTAACTTGGACAAATCGTTCTACCAGGTTCTGTAATTGTTCCATGAAAGGTACCTGTGAGTTTATGGGATAGAAGTATAGGTTACTTTTTCAACATGATCGGGCATATTAGTAATCGTGGGATATCATGAGTTTGTATCTCCTGTAGATCCACTAATTGTAGAAGGGAAACATGATCAATAAAAGCCATATCATTATCAAAATTGACTTCTCCCCGAGCATTCAAAGTTGTGTTATGTTCCAATCCTTGCGTATTATTTATAGATGATGTGTGGAAAAAATGTCTCTTTAATGTTAAATAATGTTTAAACTTGGTAACATCCTTGATGGTATCATACAATCGCATGTCGGTGATGGGGCTAAAATTTAGATCCTTTGATAGTACACGGATTTGACATTTTGTTAAAACGCAGGCATGGAGATAACACTTAATTCATCACTAGAGGATGCATTTACTTGTGTTTCATTGAATGCCAATTGTCTGTTACAGTGATTTCTTCCTCCTCCTTGTTTCCTTTTTGTCTGTTTTGTTTTTGTCTTGTTTTGATCGGTGGTTGTATGTTTTTTTGAGGGATAACTCTTCTTATAATAAGGAGAACTGGGGTGTGGAAAGCTATCACCATCTGATAGGTCTGAACAGTCCTTTAGAATCATGTGTCCATTCTTGGATAATTCTTCGGAGTATATCGTTGTAGGTGTTTTGTATAGTCTTAATCCTTGTGGCACCATTGTTGTTCAATCAACACCCTTGTTGATTGAGAATATTTTTCTCAAGATCACAAATGGACTTCAGAGGTGAAAGGACATTGTTTGTGGTTGTGAAAATATTTTTGAAGATATTAATGTTGTACTTCGGGAATATAAAAATTCCTTTGTCAAAAAATAAAGAGCTACGAACCACAGAGCCCAGCCAGTAAAGAAACCATTGAAAAATATGTGAAACCTTTCAGCTCACCATCTTAGTGAGCTGAACCTTATCACATATTTTTCTCTGATTTCTTTACTATCTACTATGTCAGTTAAAAGAATACATGGGAGGCAACTGTGTTATTGCATATAAAAAAAAACTAGAACAAAATGTTGATAGTCTAAACAAAATTAAGCATAATTTTGTCTCCGTGTCCGCAAAAGAACACAGTGCTTTAAAAACAAAACACGTGGTTACTCAGCCTGTTACTGACATGCAGGCCCGGCGCCAGCACCCGGCCAACCCGGGCAAGTGCTGGGGCCCCAGGGTACTGGAGGGGCCCACTCGGGCCCCCGGATCAATTGTACCAGTGTCGCTATAAGACACTGGTACAATTGATCACCATCGGGATCGATCACTTTTCTGCCTCTGTGCTGCGCTGGTCGAGAGTGCAGCATAGAGGCAGAATCTACCACTCACCTGTCCCGGTTCCCACGATGCAGCGCTCCGCAGGGTATGCGACGGCTTTGAAGCCGGCGCACATGATGACGTCATCGGATCACGTGTGCCGGCTTCAGAGCCGGCGCGTACGGGAGGCCCAGGCCGAAGACAGCTGCAGGCGCTGCTCCGGGGGAACCAGGAAAGGTAAATTTTTTTTTTTTCTTTTCCGGAGGGAAGTCAGGGTGTCCGCGGGGGGGCGGGGGTCAGTGTGTATAGAGGGGGGGGGGGGTGTTAGTGTGTCAGCAGGGGCGGGGTCATTGTGTCCACAGGGGGAGGGGATGGGTTCAATGTGTATAGAGGGGGTCATTGTGTCAGCAGGGGGGGTTCAGTGTGTCCGCAGGGGAGGGGGGGGGGGGTTCAGTGTGTCCGCAGGGGAGGGGGGGGGGTTCAGTGTGTCCGCAGGGGAGGGGGGGGGTTCAGTGTGTCCGCAGGGGAGTGAGGGGGGTTCAGTGTGTCCGCAGGGGGGAGGGTTCAGTGTGTCCGCAGGGGGGAGGAATCAGTGTGTCCCGTGGGGGGGGATCAGTGTGTCCCCAGGGTCAGTGTGTCCGCAGGGGGAGGGGACGCAGTGTGGCCACTGGAGGGCGGTCCAAGGAGGGGCCCATTAAGGCTCTGTCGCCCAGGGGCCCACTAAAACCTGGAGCCGGCCCTGCTGACATGTCATAATTTTTTATCAGGGACCACAGACTTCTATTGCCTACCAAGATCTGCATCAGTGAAAATCAACAGATAGGGTTACATTTTTTTGCTTGGATCAATGAAAATAAAAGCCAGTGTGAAAACACCCACAGAAATCAATGGCTCAGTGAGGCACCCATGAAAATCACAGAACCACGCATGTGAAAGACGACGCCAATGTGAAAGTGCCCATAGGCTGTATGCACATTAAGTATTTGTTAACACATTATAAACGCAATTTCATAAGTTTTGCAATGTGCTAACATTGCATTAAGATTACATTAATGTCATGTTAACATCACATTTACATATTTACACAATATTAAAGTGTCAATTGCTAAATATTAGTTAGGTGCTGCTTATCAACTGCCTTTAATAGCCCTTTAACGGGCTATTAAGGTATTGTGGATAGGGATCATACTACCTCTCCATAGATAGTGGGTGTTTGATGCATTTTGAATAAAAAACCCACCTTCTTGGATTTGATTTCCACATCTCAGACTTTAACCCCTTAAACTAAATCTACCATAAAAATCAAGGATTGCACTTACTCATAGATCCAGGCACTGTGACTGTGGTGATCTTTGTTATTCATGGCCTCCTCCCTTCTAAAATGATCATTCGAAATTATGGTAATTAGGCTAAAGGGCTCTAGGGTGTTACCAGAGCCCCTCACTGCTGCAGATTCACACGCTGTTGCAATAACCAGAACATGTGTCAACCCCCTGCTCTCTCCCTCATACCTTTGCCTGTGAAATCTATCAGCAGCAGAAGATCTGCACTGCTCATTGTAAGCTACAGGGAAACACTCACCAGAGCAATTCAGGATCATTAGCATAATAATAATAGTTGATTTTAGAAGGAAGGAGGCGATGGATAACAAATATAATAAGGTTACCACGGTTACGGTATGTACTGGAAGCTGGGGCAAATTACCAAATGTGATGAAATTGCAGAAATAACACACTTTCACCATTTTTTTGTGTCATATGTTCTTTGGGTCGGTTGATACCAAATTTATATTACTATTTATAATAGAAATTAAAACCTTTTGTACAAAACAATTATCTTAATTCCGATTCTGATGCTTGGAGGTTTGGAGTTGTGTAAGCGAACGTTTTTATTGCTACCATTTTAGGGACTGTATGCCTTTTTGATCACTTTTTATTTAAAATTTTATGTGTTGTAAAACGGCAAAATAGTAATGATTTGGATAATTGGGTGCTATTTTCTGTTACAGGGTTTACTGCCATTAATAACTGTTTTTATTTGTGAAAGAATTGAACTTTTGGAGTTGACATTTTAATTGTTTATTTTTATATAAATTCTAGGGAAAGGGTTTTATATGAAGTCATGATTTTACATTGTATTATATAAGCAAGTACCATATATACTTGAGTATAAGCCGACCCGAGTATAAGCCGAGGTGCCTAAATTTAACACAAAAAATTGGGAAAACCTATTGACTCAAGTATATGCAAAGGGTTGGAAATGCATTGGTCACAGTCCCCCAGTATATAGCCAGCCCCTGCCCCCTAGTATAAAATCAGAAACCCCCTTGTGTATAGCCAGTGCCTGCCTTGTGTATATATCTAGCAGTCCCCTTGTATACAGCCAGTGCCTGCCCCCTTGTATATAGCCAGTGTAGCCAGCAACCCCCTTGTATATAGCCAGTGCCTGTGCCCTTAGTATATAGCTAGTGCCTGTGCCCTCAGTATATAGCCTGCCCCCCAGTATAAAGCCAGTACCTGCCTTCAAGTATATAGCCAGTGCCTGCACTCACCCGTATATAGCCAGTGCTTGCCGCGCCCCGTATATAGCTAGTGAATCCCATCACCCCACCCTGTATATAGCCAGCAGCAGTTTGTTCCCTGCGTTTATCCGCGTAAAACATTTAAAAACTTCTCCTACCTGACATCGGACTGTCCAGCCTTGCTCGGAGTGCCCAAGGCAAAGGCATGAATATTCAGAGAAAAACAGAGAAACTCCAGTGCAGGCTCCTTGGTCTTTAACCCCTTCACGCTCCTTGACAGATATATCCACCACGGAGCTATGAAGGATGTATGAAGAGGGCTCACGGGCTGAGCCCTCTTCATACAGAGATGGGCTTTGCTGCATATCGCAGCAAAGACCCATCGCTAACACCTGTGGTATGTGCGTGCACCGATCGGGAGTGTCAATCTGTTGTTTGTCGCCGCCGGCGGCACTGGAAGAATGGCTTCTGCCAGTAATGTATAGTGTGCAGAAATGCCATATACTGCGATACAGCAGTATTTCAGTATATGGTAGGAACGATCTGACCCTCTAGGGTTAATGTACCCTAGAGGGTCTAAGAAATAGTGAAAAAAAAAGTTTAAAAAATGTGAAAAATTAATAAAATATTAAAAGTTCAAATCACCCTCCTTTCCCTAGAACTGATATAAAGTTCTGCACCTCATAACATCCTAGAAAAATGACAAGACGCATAAAATATCATCTCAACATACAGCAGACATTACGTAAATGTTAATTATCAAGCTTTTTGGGTAGTTTTACTTCCTGTCTGGAAAGCAGAACATTTCAAACTTGAAAAATGAAGAATTTTTAGAAGAAACTTTTGCTTATTCATTTTCATTTTCAGAACAAAACGCTAAACTTATCACTTAAATTTTACAACTAACATGAAGTACAATCTCAAAATCACCTGGATATGTTAAAGCGTTCCGAAGTTATAACCAATTATCGTGAGACATGTCAGATTTGAAAAATCGAGTCTGGTCATTGAGCTGAAAACTAGTGTCGGTGGGTTTGCAGCCAGATCTTGTAGGGTTTGCAGCCAGATCTTGTTGCAGTGAGCTCAGCAGATTTTTGTGACACATAACCTTTTAAAAAGCATCAGAAAAGCGCGTGTGCGAGCTTGGTGGCGAGTGTGCATTGATCCGAAGTGTGTGCAGTGTCCAAAGTGGGACTTATCTTTAAGGGACTTAAGTTTGAGGGACTTTAGCAGGTAACTGCTGTATTTTGTGTTGCTTTTACCGTGAATTCTTCTTTTCTTCCGTTTTTCTCTTGTAATCCCCATTAGAACAATGGACTCCACAAGTGGCATTGCTACACAGTGTACATCCTGTGCCATGTATGCTTTCCTTGAACAGACGTTTGAGGGGGAATACTGCTGTGTGGGATGTGTGAAAATTGCTCATCTGGAAGCCCAGATTCTGGATCTAAATGAGCAAGTTTCAAGGCTGCGTGCAATTGACAAAATGGAGAAAAGTTTGCTGCTCCTGGAGCACAAACTCTCTGGGGAAGATGGGTGTGGGGAGGAAAGTATGGAGGTGCAGAGTGAGGGGGCAGCTAGTTGGGTAACATGTAGAAGGCGGAGTAGAGGGAAGAGTTGTAGGGAGTCTAGTCCTGATCTGGTGCACCCCAATAAGTTTGCCAGGCTGGTGGATGAGGGGGATATCAGCTCTGGGGTAGCTTTGCTGCAGCAAGACATGGCCTCTAGCAACCAGGGGACTGTCTGCTCCAGAAAGAAGGGTAATGGGAGCACAGGCAAGGTCAGACAGGTGCTGGTAGTGGGAGATTCGATTATTAGGGGAACACACAGGGCAATCTGTCACAAAGACCGTGCATACCGAACAGTGTGTGTGCTCGGGTTCGGCATGTTGTGGATCGGGTTGACAGATTACTGGGAGGGGCTGGTGAGGAACCAGCGGTCATGGTCCACATTGGCACTAATGACAAAGTAAGAGGTAGGTGGAAGGTCCTTAAAAATGATTTCAGGGATTTAGGCTATAAGCTCAGGGCAAGGACCTCAAAGGTAGTTTTCTCCGAAATACTACCTGTACCACGTGCCACACCAGAAAGGCAGCTGGTGATCAGGGAGGTAAATAAGTGGCTCAAAAGTTGGTGTAGGAAGGAGGGTTTTGGGTTCATGGAGAACTGGGCTGACTTTTCACTCGGCTACAGGCTCTACAGCAGGGATGGGCTGCACCTCAATGGGGAGGGTGCAGCTGTTTTGGGGCAAAAATGGCTAGAAGGTTGGAGGAGTGTTTAAACTAGAGACCTGGGGGAGGGAAACTATACTTGTGCAGGGCAAATAGACAGTGTAGTTAGAGAGCTGGGAAGAGTCATAGTCCATGGGGGAAGAAGGGGGGCTGGAATGAGATTGTGGAATAAGAACAAAATGAATAGGGATAGGGAAAACCACATAAAGTGCATGTACACAAATGCCAGAAGCCTCACAAACAAAATGGAGGAACTGGAACTATTGATGTTGGAGCGGAAATATGATATAATGGGTATCAGCGAGACATGGCTGGACAGTAGCTATGACTGGGGTGTTACTATAAATGGTTATAGTCTTTTTAGAAAGGATCGTATAAATAAAAAAAGGGGGAGGGGTTTGTTTATATGTGAATTCTTGCCTCAAGCCTGTCTTGTGAGATGACATCAGTAACGCAAATGCGATTGTGGAGTCCCTATGGGTGGAGATAAGAGGAGGGAAAAAGAATAATAAAATATTACTAGGGGTTTGTTATTACTAGGGGTTTGTTACCCAGATATTGACTGCAGGTCTTTCAAAGGCAGCAGGTTCTTGTCAACAACAAAAGACAATTACCTAGTCCTGGAGCCAACAAGAGGGGGGGCACTGCTGGACCTTATCCTTACCAACAGACCTGATAGGGTATCAAAACTACAGGTTGGGGGGAACCTTGGTAATAGTGATCATAATATCATTGATTTTGTATTACGCTTTATTAAGAGCGTTAGGGAAGGGGCAACCAACACTCTAAGGTCTTCCCTTAGTTGCTGAAAATTTGCCCTCCTGAAGTTTAAAGGCATGGGTCTGGGATAATGTTCTCAAAGAAAAAAGCTCTCCTCGCCCCCAAAAATTGGACTTTTTCTCATATATTCTGAAAAAGTCCTGTGAGAAACACATACCTTATGGGAAAAAACATAAGAGGAACAAGAAAAAGCCAATGTGGCTAACTAGTCTTGTAAGGAAAGCAATAAGATAAGGCGTTTAAGGTGCTAAAACGTAAAGGTGGCGATGAGGCATTACAGGATTATAGAGAGAAAAAAAAACTGTAAAAAGCAGATAAAGGCCGCAAAAATAGAGATTCAGAGAAATATTGCCAGGTAGAGCAAAAATAATCAGAGTGTGTGGGTCCCCTTAGAAATAACATGGGGGTCATGGTGGAAGGAGATGAGGAAAGGGCCAATCTACTGAATGTAGCCTTCTCAACTGTCTTTACCCAGGAAAATCCCCTGGTGGAAGACACAATGAGGAATAATGTAAATTCTCTTTGGGATGTCAACAGTTTAACCCAGGAAGAGGTAAGGCGCCGCCTCGCAACCACTAAGATAGATAAATCACCGTGGCCAGATGGCATACACAACCGGGTTCTGCATGAACTATGTACCATGATAGACAGACCATTATTTTTAATATTTGAAGATTCACTGAGGACTTGTTATGTTCCACAGGACTGGCTCATAGCAAATGTGGTACCAATATACAAAAAAGGATCAAAAAGCGATCCTGGAAACTACAAACCCGTGAGTCTGTGGTGGGGAAAATATTTGAGGGGTTTGTAGGAGATGCCATACTGGAGTATCTCACTGTGCACAACCTTATAACCCAGCGTCAGCATGGGTTTATGAGAGATCGGTCCTGTCAGACTAATCTGATTGGTTTCTACGAGGAGGTAAGTTCAAGACTGGATCTGCTGAGACGCTGTGGATGTTGTATATCTGGACTTTTCAAAGGTATTTGACACCGTGCCACATAAAAGGTTGGTATATAAAATGAGACTGCTGGGAATAGGGGAAAATCTGTGTATTTGGGTAAGTAATTGGCTTAGTGATAGAAAACAGAGGGTGGTCATTAATAGCACATTCTCAGATTGGGTTGAAGTTACCAGTGGAGTGCCACAGGGGTCAGTATTGGGGCCACTTCTTTTTAATATTTTTATTAATGACCTTGTAGTGGGTTTACACAGTCAAGTTTCAATATTTGCAGATGATACTAAGCTGTGTAAAGTAATAAATACTGAGGTCGATAGTTTAGCATTACAGAGGGATTTGTGGAAGCTTGAGGAGTGGGCAGAGAAATGGTTGATGAGGTTTAATGTAGATAAATGTAAAGTTATGCACTTGGGCCATGGAAACAAAAAGTATAATTATGTTCTAAACAGTCAATTACTTGGTAAAACTGGAGCTGAAAAGGACTTGGGGGTATTGGTGGATGGTAAACTTAATTTTAGTGACCAGAGCCAGGCGGCTACTGTTAAAGCAAATAAAATTATGGGATGTATCAAGAGAGGAATAGATTCTCATGATAAAGACATAGTTTTGCCCTTATACAAATCCTTGGTCAGACCACACATGTAATATTGTGTACAGTTTTGGGCACCAGTGTACAAAAAGGATATAGTAGAGCTGGAACGGGTGCAGAGGAGAGCAACCAGGATTATTAGGGGAATGGGGTGACTAGAATCCAATGACAGATTACAAAATTTGGGATTATTCAGGTTAGAAAAAAGACGACTGAGGGGAGACCTCATTACAATGTACAAATACCTGAACGGACAGTACAAGGATCTCTCCAAAGATCTTTTTATACCTAGGCCTGTGACCAGGACAAGGGGGCATCCTCTACGCCTAGAGGAGAGGCGATTTTACCATCAACATAGACAAAGGTTCTTTACTGTAAGAGCAGTGAGACTATGGAACTCTCTGCCGCAGGAGGTTGTTATGGCGGACTCTATGTACATGTACAAGAGAGGCCTAGATGCCTTTCTGGAGAGAAAAAATATCACGGGTTATGGGGATAAAACATTTATTTAATTCTTAAAGATTGGACTTGATGGACTTGAGTCTTTTTCCAGCCTTATATACTATGATACTATGATAAGGGGTTAAGGACGCAGCCAGTTTATAGCTTAAAGGGGTATTCCCATCTGGGCATTCACATTTAATTTAATTCATCTGCCATTTGTAAGCATTTCATCAATTGGATATTAAAAAAAATGTTCCTGTGTGAAGATAATTTCTCATAAATGTAGTCATATGGGCCCTTAGAAACGAGATGGCTTCCTCATATACGACCACCTCACATTTTGGCAGCAGTGGGCAGACATGCGCTTTTGAGTCCTGCCTGTCCTCATGATATCTTAAGCGTTCATAACCACAGGACGGCTGTAGGACATGCAGTAACTCCCGGACATTTTATATACAAAAACCTTTTGTGTCTTTGTGTAGTCACTCCAGCAGAGGTGGCCGTATCCGAGGAAGCCATCTCGTTTCTAAGGGACCTTATCACTACATTTATGAGAAATTATCTTCACACAGGTACATTTTTTTTAATAACATCTAATTGAAGAAATGTTTATATAGATGGCAGATTAATTAAATTGAATGTGAATGCCCAAACGCAGGGCTCAGACTTTAAGGCTCAGCCCCATTTTTTATATTCTGACGTGCATCGCTTTATATGGTTATATGTTACTTATCAAAATGATTCTTAGATTGTTTTTTCCCCACATGTTGTACTTCATTTTAGTGATAAATGTTGTCTAATAAGTTTTGCGTTTATTTACAAAACAAATAAAAATTGAATTAAAAAAAAAATTTACATTTTCGAAATTCGAAATCATTGCATTTTCGCGCAGATAGATTTACCACCTAAATAAGTCGCTGAATAACATTTCCCATATGTCTACTTTACATTTTCATAATTTTTGAAATTTCTAGATTTATTTTGATGTCACGCAGTTTACAAATCGAATATCGATTTTCCGTATTTTCAGAATTGACTATTTTTGGGATAATACTATTTTGAATGAAATTTTTACATATTTAACATCATCCCCCCTATATAACCAACCCAAACAGTTTGTAGGAAGATTGTTAACCCCTTGAGATCTCCACAGTAATTACATCAAAATGGAGGTGAAATTTAGAATGGTCAAATTTTGTCTGTTATACGTTCATTTAGCCCTAAAATTTACAAAAGATAAAAAGAGAAAACCCAACTTACAATTTGTTATGCAATTCCTCCCGAGTACAGAGACCTCTCTCACATGTGGCCGTGAGGGGCAGAAGGGAAGGAGCGCCCTGCAGCTGCCAGGATTTTAGTTCCCTCATCGGCCCATTTTGTAGGCTATAGAATTTTAGCTTTTCCGTTATTGGGACCATGTGATTGGATTTTTTTTTTTTTTTTTTTTGCGGGGTGAGATGCTTTTTCCAGAGTTACCATTTTGGGGTTGGTATCCTCTATTCCCCTAAAATTTAGGAACTTTTTTTTGAGGGCAGGAGTAGAAAAGCATCATGGGTCGATACGATTACGGGGATACCAGACTTTAATATTTTTTCTTATGTTTTACTAAATTTGCCAAATAAAACCCTAATGTGGTGAAAAATCTATCATTTTTGCATTGCCGTCTTCCATGTGGCATAACATTTTAACTTCTTTGGCTATGGAGCTGGTTGATGGCTTTGCGGGACATGTTGTACTTTAAACAGTATCATTTTGGAGTACATATGTTTTTTTGATCACTTTATTGCATTTTTTGTGGGATTCAATAGGTATATTTTTGGCAGGTTTTTAACAGTTTTTTTTTAACGCCGTTCATCGCTCGGGTTCAATAATTATTTACTTTTATTCTACGGGTTGTTACGGACGTGGTGATACTGTATATGCGGGGTTTGTGTTATGACTTAAACTTTGTTTTGTGTTATATGACTCTTTATATGTTATGGGGATTTATTTTATTTTTTATTGAATAACTTTTTTTTTTTCAATTTTTACTATTTCCACCATGGGACATGAACAAGCAATCATCTGATTGCTTGTTCATGCCAATACTCTGCAATACTGATGTAGTGCAGGGTATAAGCAGTGTCACATGCATAGGCTGACACTGTGCCTTTTATCCCAATGCCGGTTCGGGTCAGATCTTGAGCTGACAAGAACAAGGCAACATTTATATAACAAATTCACTATTACAGTCCAGATAAAACCGTATTTTGTGTGTACGTCCATTGTGTGAAAATGTTACTCCTTTTATTACTTTGGAGCAATTAATACAGCATTGGCAGGGGAAACAGCTTTTGTGTGCCAAGCCATAAATACTCCTTTGTGTGACTGTTTTAAGTGGTCGAGCATCAGATTTTACCACCCGGTCCCTTATGTTTCTTAGACATCTATAGGATAATATGGGGGGATTTTTGAATTCAAGAACTCCTGTCTCCAATCTCCAATGTTATATAACCGGAAGAATCTACAGCTAGGACCCGTGGCAGGACCCTCCACTAAGAAATCAACAAAAAGGAGAAAACTGAGCCCTATAAAAAAAAAAAAAAAAAAAACATTGCAATACACCAAAGGAATCACAGAACAAGACAGCTACCAATGACTCTTTTTTGGGGTAGGCAAGACCGATGAGAACCAGGAGGGGCGGACGACACAATTTTTTACAGTCCAGGGACTAACTGATTGGTTTCAGTTGTTCCAAATACATGTAATTCTTTAGACCCTAAACATTTTAAATTGTCGAACAAAAGTAGTTATTTGCAGAAAGTTAGGTGCCCTGCTATTGCTACGTTTAAGGATGCAGTTAAAGGGAACCTGTCACCAGGAGACCCATTTTTAGCCCTCCCCCAGTCCCCACAGAGCATAGTACGTACACTGCCAAAGTGTTTTTGTATTAAAAATTGGTTTTACAGAAAAAAAGATATATTATATTGTACCTTTCATTAGCATCTGCTGTGTGACTAGGCAGTTGCCAAATGGGAGGGGCTGGAATGGAGCAGTTCCCCCCCCCCACCCTTGGGGAACAGCTACTCCACGTGATCTTTTCAAATATATGAAAACACCCATCACTTGGCTTAGCGACGACCCCTGCACCTCTACAGCCAATCCCGAGTGTGGGGAGTTATTCATATATTTGAAAAGGTCACATGTTTCCCAAGGGTGGGGGGGGACTGCTCCTTTAGCTAACAGGGGTTAATGTATAAATCTAGGGACTATATGCCCTATTCCAATATGGCGTTCGACAATGCAAAACATGTGCCCAGCCAGTATGCAGACTTATGGGCCTTTTTATTTTTTTTTATGTCCTTTTCCAAGATGGCACCCGAGAAAGCAATAGATCTAGCCCCCTACTCAGCTGATCAGAGATAGTCGGCTGATCAGAGCCACTACAGGAAGTTGTAGTCCGACCCCGGAAGAAAGACATCTTGGCGAGCGGCAACACATGTGGCGTTCGTATGATGCACTAGTAGGTGTTAACCCTTTAAGGACGCAGCCATTTTGTAGCTTAAGGCTTAGCCCGATTTTTTGGATTCTGACCTGCGTCGCTTTATATGGTTATGGTTATATGGTTATGCACATGCATAGGCTGGCACTGTGCCAGTAAGATGACATCATAGACGCCATCTTACCGGCAGTTCTTGGAGGCAACACTGGGGTCCAGTTCGGACGCCAGTGATGCCACAGCAACGATCGCCGCCCCCCCGAAAACGGTTCGGGGGGGGCGATCATGGGTGAAAGACCCCCCAGAGGCATGTTAGATGTCGCGGCTATATGTTACAGCCGGCACCCCGTGTTTCCCGATGATGTTTTGGCTCAGATCTTGAGCTGAACCGGCAGCGGCTCTGCGTCCGATATTTATACCGGTTAACAGGTGGCCCACTCAAGGTATTGTTGATATTCTAATTTATGAATGAGTTGTAGAGACAGGAGGTGTAGTCCACACTCCGAAAGGAAGAATATATATATTGTTAAAGAATGTTTCTTATACAATATGTATAACACACACTTAACCCTTTATGGTGCAATCTTAAATGATAATATATGGATTGATGCAATTCACTATGGAATATTCATGTGTTATTTGTACATTGTAATTATTTTCACACCCCAACCAAAAGGTTAGCCTTTATGTTTGATTGTTGATCATGTAACACTATGCTCGGAAAAGGTGCTGTGTTACCGAAATGTTGCAACATAGAATAAAGACACCCTGCTTTTTCACTTGAATTTTGGAGTGTTGCCTTGTTCCAAAAGTATGTATCGTGGATTACATTACCAATAGACAGATTTGCACCCACATTTTTGTGCTGCTCTAGAATTTCCTACAGCTTGCCTTGCCATACTACTGTATGTACCGTATATACTTGTGTATAAGCCGAGTGCTGAAAGACATCACCTCGGCTTATACACCAGTCTATAAAAAAAACGTATATACTCACCCTCCGGTGGCCCGATGCTCCACGCGGCTCTTCGATGTTGGCGCGGCTCCTCTTCTTTCTTCCCCAGGGCTCCTCTTCTTTCTTCTGTCTTTAACAGCCGGCATGGATGCGGCCATGCTATCTTCCGGCATACTATGACTTCAGCAGCAGCCGCATTATAGTATGTGCCTGCTGGAAGAAAACATGGCCGCGTCCATGCCGGCTGTTAAAGAAGACAGAAGAAAGAAGATGAGCCGTGGGGAAGAAAGAAGATGTGGGTGAGTATATAAGTTTACTTTTTTTAAGTGCTGGGGGGGGGGTGGCTGTATACTACTAGGGGCAGACTGTATACTACATGGAAGCAGGCTGGCTGCATACTACTAGGGGCTGGCTGTATACTACAAGGGGGCGGGCTGGCTGGCTGTATACTACTAGGGGCTGGCTGGCTGTATACTACTAGGGGCTGGCTGGCTGTATACTACTAGGGGCTGGCTGGCTGTATACTACTGGGGGCTGGCTGTATACTACTAGGGGCTGGCAGATTCATGAAGAACGGGTGCCAGAAATCACAAATCTGATGCACCCTGCATTACACACAGGCAAGCCACACTTAGTGCAGTTTGAACCATGTATATATACCACTTTTCTCATGCAGAATTCTTGGAGAATCAAAATCTGCCAAAAGCTAGCGTGGACAACTTTTAATAATAATAATCTTTATTTATATAGCGCCATCAAATTCCGTAGTGCTTTACAAATCATAGGGGACATACACAATTATATTATATTACAAAGAACAAACAGTCATATGGAACAATAGGAGTGAGGGCCCTGCTCACAAGAGCTTACAGTCTATGAGGATGAGGGGGTGACACAAGAGGTTGTATAATGGTCCAGCCATTCTTTATAAGGGAACATTATAATTAATTTAATAAATAATTTACTAAGCAACAATGTTGCTGCTTGAACCAGCCATCAGCCGCCATCTTATGTACAGGGTCCAAAGTGAAAAAGACTGCAGAGAAGCCTGGAGCTTGGTATATATCTGCTGTTTGCCAGATAACAGATGGGAGATAGGACATAGGATGGATTAGTAAAGGGAGAGTTGACATTTCAAGCAGTTAGCGAGTGGGATAGGCTTGCCTAAAGAGATGGGTTTTAAGAGCACGTTTGAAGCTTTGGAGGGTGGGTATTAGTCTGAGAGTCCAGGGAAGGGCATTCCAGAGAATTGGAGCAACTCGGGAGAAGTCCTGGATACGTGCATGGGAGGTTCGAATTAAGGGAGAGATTAATCTAATGTCACTGGCAGATCGAAGAGTACGGGAAGGGTGATATGGCTGAGATGAGAGAAGAGAGATAAGGAGGTGCAGTATTATTCAGAGCTTTGTGGATGAGGGTTATTATTTTAAAGTGAATACGGAAGGAGATGGGCAGCCAGTGCAGTGATTGGCACAAACTGGAGGCATCCGTGTAGCGTTTGGCCTGAAAGACGAGCCTGGCTGCTGCATTAAGAATAGATTGAAGAGGAGAGAGTTTAGTCAGTGGAAGGCCGATTAGTAGGGAGTTACAGTAGTCTAGTCAAGAGTGAATCAGTTAGGGACAGCAGAGAGACATTCACTAGTGTTCTGGATTAAGGCCGGGGTCATGTTACGTGCGGAAGTATATAGCTGGGTGTCATCAGCATAAAGATGATACTGGAAACCAAATCTGCTGATGGTTTGTCCAATGGGGGCAGTATAGAGAGAGAAGAGAAGAGGACCTAGGACTGAGCCCTGAGGAACCCCGACACTGAGAGGAAGATGAGAAGAGAAAGTTCCAGAAAAGGAGACACTGAAAGTGCGGTCAGAGAGATAGGAAGAAAACCAAGTGAGTGCAGTGTCCTTTAGGCCAATGGAGTGAAGCATCCTAAGGAGGAGCTGGTGGTCCACAGTATCGAACGCTGCCGATAGATCCAGAAGAATAAGGAGAGAATAGTCACCTTTGGATTTTGCAGTGAGGAGATCATTGGAGACTTTAGAAAGAGCAGTTTCAGTGGAATACATAGAGAGGAAACCAGATTGTAGGGGGTCAAGGAGGGAGTTAGCTGAGAGATAGCGGGTTAGTCGAGAATAGACCAAGCGTTCCAGGAGTTTGGAGATGAAAGGGAGGTTAGAAACTGGTCTGTAGTTAGAAGCATTGGATGGGTCCAGTGAAGGTTTCTTTAGTAAAGGGGTAACAACAGCATGCTTGAAAGAAGAGGGGACGACATCAGAAGAGAGAGAGAGGTTGAAGATTTTAGTGAGGTGAGAAGTGACTGCTGGGGAGAGAGACTGTACCAGATGTGAGGGGATGGGGTCACTGATGCAGGTAGTGGGGCGAGCAGAGGAAAGGAGCCTAGACACTTCTTCCTCTGTGACTGGCTCAAAGGAAGAGAGTGAACAAGATAAGGTACCAGAGAGAAGGGGATTGGAGGGGTGAGTGGATTGAGCAATTATTTCCTGGCGGATACAATCAATTTTATCCTTAAAGTAGGTGGCCAGATCTTCAGCCCCAATGTCTGTAACAGGTGGCTGCACCTTTGGTGTTAGTAAGGAGTGAAGGGTATCAAAGAGCCTTTTGGGGTTGTTAGAGAGAGAGGATATGAGATTAGTAAAAAAGACTTGTTTAGCGAGGTGAAGGGAAGAGTTATACGTTTTTAGCATAAATTTGAAGTGAAGAAAGTCTGCAGATGTGCGCGATTTTCTCCACAGACGTTCAGCAATCCTAGAGCACTGCCGAAGGAAACGAGTTTGTTCAGTGTGCCAAGGTTGCCTGTGTGTGTGTTGAAAATTTCGGATAGTGAGCGGTGCCATCTCGTCTATCTCACTTCTGACAGTCTGATTATAGTGGTTAGTAGCCAGGTTTGGACAGGTGAAAGAGGATATGGGGGATAGTGCAGACTGTAAATTTTCTGTTGATGAGTATCTATTTCACGTGGGTTCCGGTATAAATGATGGGTGGAAGGATTCTGAGAATGAGAAGGATTATTGAAAGTAAAAGAAAGGAGATTATGGTCTGAAAGTGGAAAGGAGGAATTGGTAAAATCAGATATTGAAGATGGTCGGGAGAAGACCAAATCGAGAATGTTTCCCTCACTATGAGTGGGGGAATCGCAGAGTTGTGAAAGACCTAGAGAAGTAGTTAGTGCTAAGAGCTGAGAGGCAGGAGGGGAAATGAGAGTGTTAACAGGGATGTTGAAGCCTCCCATGATGATGGTTGGAATGTCACAGGATAGAAAGTAAGAGAGCCAAGAGGCAAAGTGGTCAAGAAACTGATAGGGTGAGCCAGGAAGACGGTATACTACAGCCACACGAAGAGAGAATGGGCAGAAAAGTCTAAGGGTGTGGACCTCAAAAGTTGGGAAAGTAAGAGAGGGTACAGGAGGAATGACCTTGAAAGTGCATTGTGGAGAGAGGAGTATGCCTACCCCACCTCCCTGCCTATTCTCAGGTCTGGAGCAGTGAGAAAAGTATAAACCGCCATAAGACAATGCTGCAACAGAGTCATCCCGCTGGATCCATGTTTCCGTAATGGCAAGCATGTCAAAAGACTTTGAAAGAAAGAGGTCATGAACTGATTCTAGTTTATTACACACAGAGCGGGCGTTCCATAGGGCACATTTAAAAGGGGTTACGGGTGGAGGAGGAGAAGAGGGGATACACTGAATCTTTATAAGGTTAGCAGGGTTTCTATGTGAAGTGTTAAAATAACCAGAAGGTGGACCTGGGTTAGGAGAGATGTCCCCTGCAGCAAGCAGAAGGGGAAACAGAAGAGTCAAAAGATGCTTCAGAGATTTATAAGCAGTTCTTTCTTGCTTCACAGCAGAAGACTGTGATAAGTTAGTATGGTTACATAATGTATACAGTGTGTGAGTGGTGTAGAAAGGCGAGTGAAGAAGGGAGGCATTGATATGGATAGTTGATACTGGTGGAATAGATGGACGGTAGGCAAGTAAAACAACCATAGCAAACAGAGAGAAAATGGAAAACATTTTGAGACAAACATAATTGTTCATTTTTCTCTGCCATCTTACCTGTCTCCTGCCCTGTCGAACTGCAATGTCAAACTGCAGTTTCATACTTCTCAGAATATTATTATACTTAGCAGAATATTATGCTAAGCAAACAAAGAATGCAAGCAACCTGGAATGCAAGCATCCTATACTATCACTAAATTTATACCCAGAGAAGACAAGAGACCAGGCCCGCATTTAGCTCGTAAAACAATTCATCTAGGAGACTTAACATATGTGGATCAAGTTCTGAACAGAGAAAAACAAACTCATTGAGGGGCATAGATGAACATTAAATCAGGTAGGACAGAAAAGGGTCAAATGTTACAGAAAGAAACAGACACATGCAATACTAGGGCAATTAACAGATATATACCATTGCAGAGAGTGAGACTGGATTAAAGGAAACCTACCACTTGTAGTGGCAGGTTTCCGATGGCAATACCGGGCACCAGCTCAGGGTGAGCTGGTGCCGGAGCTTATTTTAGTTAGTGTTTTAAACCGCGGTATCGCGGTTTAAAACACTTTTTAAACGTTATAGCCGGCGCAGGCAGGTACGCGCTCGGCGCTTACCGTGCACGCGGCTCTCATTCACTTCCTATGTAGCCGCGTGCACGGTAAGCGCCAAGCGCGTACCTGCCTGCGCCGGCTATAAAGTTTAAAAAGTGTTTTAAACCGCGATACCGCGGTTTAAAACACTAACTAAAATAAGCTCCGGCACCAGCTCACCCTGAGCTGGTGCCCGGTATTGCCATTGGAAACCTGCCACTGCAAGTGGTAGGTTTCCTTTAAAAGACACAGTAGATGGGTGAAAAATGATTCAGCAATCAGAGATATATACCATTGCAGAGAGTGAGACTGGATTTTTAAAATATATCTTTTACAAGAATGTAACTAAAAATAAGTGAAAAAACGAACCTTGACTAAAGAGCAGTGGAAACAAAATGTTGGTTTTCAGGGGAAGTCGTGGGGTTTTACTGTGAGACTGGGGAGTTACTGGGGAATCCATTATCTCTTTTAAGTGAAAAACAAATCATTGTGGTTGATACGCTAAAAAAGTGCTCTACATTAACAACTGAAGGATGATGAAAAGGACACTATGGGGCACATGTATCATAGTTTTTCGGCTGCCACTTTTTCAAGTTTCCTGAAGTTGGCCTACTTAATCATCGTAATGTATCTTAAGTTTTTTCACTTTGTGATACTGGTGATGAGTTGCCTGTTTAGTCTCACGTTTGCGACATTTGTGTTGTGTGAATTTTTAGTCCCAAAAAGTAGTTTACCAAAAGTAAGTCTGGTTCAAGCATGCTCTGTTTTGCGACTTATTAGGTGCAAGAATGGGACAATTCCAAGCCCAAAAGTCGCACAAGTTGAACAAACATCTGGGCTACAAAGATAAGGTCTAGACATTTTGTTCAGGGGGAGCATATTATGGACGTGCTTGAAAGGGTGTTATGAGGCTTAGAAATTTAGTTGGGATTTTTTTTTTCTAAATTTCACAAAAATCATAAAAATTCACATTTTGGGGGACAACTCAGCTTTCAAGTGACTTCAAAAGGCCTAAATAATAGTAAAATATCATAAATTACCCCACTATAGAAACTACACACCTCTACATATGTAAAACAGATTCTTTTAAGTCTTTTAACCCTTTCAGTGTTTCACATGGGCTAAAACAAAATAGAAGTGTGATTTAGAAACTTTTTGTTAAATACATTTATTTAGGCCAAAAATGACACTTTCATAATTAATTAAATAATTTAATGCTCTGCAAAGTTGGATGCCCAATTTCTCCCAAGTGTACCGTACCCCATATGTGGTGGTGACTGGTGTATGGGCGCACGGCCGGGTGTAGACCCAATGTCCTGCAATCTTCTTCTCATGCGCCAACATAGTGAGGCAACACGTATATGGCTGCTGTAAAAACAAAGTACTTACTGCGGTAATTAGGGGGTTAATTATTTTACATTTTCTGCTTTTCAAAATGCAATATAAATTGTTTCAGGGTGACCTAAAAATGTGCATTTAACCCCTTAGTGATTGCCCATACGGATTTCTTTGTCGTCCTAACCTAAGGTCTCAGGGAAAGGCAGTGCCGGAGCTGTCTTATGACAGCCGGGACCTTGCTCTAACAGTCTGTTGACAGGCTGTTACCTTATTAGATCCCACATTCAATGTTGTGAATGCGGGATCTTTGTACCTTCAGAGGCAGGGGAGTCCCTCCCTCTCCTCCCAGCACCCCGTGATGCGATCGTGGGGTGCAGTCTATACAGCTGGGGGCCTTCTAATGCACTGCAATACATGGCTATTGCAGTACATTAGTATGAGCTAGTGATCACATGATCACTAGTTCATATAATAGTATTGTAAAAATTGAAAAAGAAACACAAAATAAAAATTAATGACCCTAACACATAAAAAACAATAAAAAAAAGGAAAAAAACACAACATATTAGGTATCACTGCGCCCCAAAATTCCATTTCTATAAAAACGGTTTTACCCGATGGTGGACCCCGTAACAGAAAAATTCACTCAAATGTCCTAATCGCCACTTTTTTGCCACTCAGCAACATAAAATGTAATACAAAGTGATCTCACAGTCCCCAAAATGGTAGCAATGAAAACATCAGTTCATCCAGGAAAAAAAATTACACCTGAGCATACTCTGTACTCCTAAGTATGAAAAAAAGTTATTGGAGTCGGAATATGGTAAAAGTAGTAATTTGTAAAAAGTTTACAAATTCTCTGAAGTATGGATTTGTGGTACCTGAGGCTACGTTCACACGTGGCATTTTGGTTAAGTTTGGAAACGCAATCCAAAGGCTCCACTTGTGATAACATATTTTGGTAACATTGTGTTTCCAACACGTTAACTAAACACTAAGTAAATGCAATTTTATGCAACGTGCGATCACAGGCGGAGCCTTTGGATTGCGTTTCAAAACGCAACCAAAATGCCACGTGTGAGAATGGCCCCAGGGGCTCTACAAACATGTCATGGCGCCTGAAAAGTATTCTGCCCTACAAAAGCTCAATGGCTCCCTCCCTTCTTCGCCCCGCCATGTGCCCTGACAGTGGGTTACATCCACACATGGATCCTCTTACTCGGAAAAAACTGCACTGTATATTCTTAGATGCATTTCCTATTTTTATTCAGTTAATGTGGTTAAATTTTGCGGCTAAATGAATGTATTAATGATAAATATTAGTGAATTCCAAATCAAACCTTGAAAAATACTTAAACAGTATTGAAAAACAGAACAGTTTGAAAATAATTATTTTTTTCAAAATATTTACTAAATTCACCTTTTTTCATAAATAAATGTTAAATATAACAAACAAAATTTTTCCACTAACTTGAAGTACAAAATGTCACAGAAAAATAGAACCTGATTAAGTTCGAGTAAGTTAAAGCCTTCCAAAGTTATAACCGGATAAAGTGACACATGCTGGTTTTCAAAAATATGCCATGGTCATCAGAGCGCAAATGAGCTTGGTTACTAAGGGATTAAAATATTCTCATGTAGCAGTAGGCGGGTCCCCAGAATCTATTTCACCAGTGAGCCCTAATTTCCCCAGAAACATGCAGAAGCATTGAGGGGATAATGTACTGCCCTATGGATATGTTTTTAACCATCAGAAGCACTTTATACACTCACCGGCCACTTTATTAGGTACACCTGATCTATTAGTAGATCAGAAACTGCTGATCTACTGGGATTTTCACGCACAACCATCTCTAGGGTTTACAGAGAATGGTCCGAAAAAGAAAAAACATCCAGTGAGCGGCAGTTCTCTGGGCGGAAATGCCTTGTTGATGCCAGAGGTCAGAGGAGAATGGGCAGACTGGTTCGAGCTGATAGAAAGGCAACCGTGACTCAAATCGCCACCCGTTACAACCAAGGTAGGCAGAAAAGCATCTCTGAACGCACAGTACGTCGAACTTTGAGGCAGATGGGCTACAGCAGCAGAAGACCACACCGGGTGCCACTCCTTTCAGCTAAGAACAGGAAACTGAGGCTACAATTTGCACAAGCTCATCGAAATTGGACAGTAGAAGATTGGAAAAATGTTGCCTGGTCTGATGAGTCTCGATTTCTGCTGCAACATTCGGATGGTAGGGTCAGAATTTGGCGTCAACAACATGAAAGCATGGATCCATCCTGCCTTGTATCAACGGTTCAGGCTGGTGGTGGTGGTGTCATGGTGTGGGGAATATTTTCTTGGCACTCTTTGGGCCCCTTGGTGCCAATTGAGCATCGTTGTAACGCCACAGCCTACCTGAGTATTGTTGCTGACCATATCCATCCCTTTATGACCACAATGTACCCAACATCTGATGGCTACTTTCAGCAGGATAATGCGCCATGTCATAAAGCTGGAATCATCTCAGACTGGTTTCTTGAACATGACAATGAGTTCACTGTACTCAAATGGCCTCCACAGTCACCAGATCTCAATCCAATAGAGCATTTTTGGGATGTGGTGGAACGGGAGATTCACCTCATTGATGTGCAGCCGACAAATCTGCAGCAACTGTGTGATGCCATCATGTCAATATGGACCAAAATCTCTGAGGAATGCTTCCAGCACCTTGTTGAATCTATGCCACGAAGAATTGAGGCAGTTCTGAAGGCAAAAGGGGGTCCAACCCGTTACTAGCAAGTTGTACCTAATAAAGTGGCCGGTGAGTGTATATGGGGCACAATTTACATTCATTTGGATGGATTTACAATTGATCTAAATGAACTAATCTATATACAATTGCCACGTCAATTATGTACAAAGATACATAAAGGTGATCATGCAATGATATACACGGTACATAGATGCATGGTAGAGCATTTGTCTTCTGCAGCTTAGAGCCAAACAGTTATCATATATAATATCAATAATTTAAAAAAGAAATTTCTAAAGAAGAGCCATTAGCCATATTTTTTATTTGTCGTAAAACACCCATACATGAAATGCATAAATACTTACA
Source organism: Engystomops pustulosus (assembly GCF_040894005.1). Lineage (NCBI taxonomy): Eukaryota > Metazoa > Chordata > Amphibia > Anura > Leptodactylidae > Engystomops > Engystomops pustulosus. The sequence continues at coordinate 174,706,248 of NC_092411.1, forward strand.
CAAATTGTAAAATTTTGGTGCCCAAAAAGTGTTTGCAGAATCTTATTTATACAAGATCCTTAAAATAAATTCTGGATCAGCTGCCATTTAGAGATCTAAAAGCAAACACATCTTTCAGCTCTCTGTATAAACACTGATAATCATTTACCCTATCTAGCCAGTTATTTGCTTCTGGGATTCTCTGGCAGTGAGGCAGTTACGTTATGCTGTGTTTCCCTCTCAGGAGGGGGTGTGGGCTTTGCACAGCTTTAGTTTCCACAGTCATCCTCTTGAGCTGAGTGTGTGGGGGCTGTTTGACGTCAGTCCATGGCTGATGTTGTTCCACCCACTGACACGTCTGTAGTCCTGCCCTTTCAGTTCAGTAGTGACGCTGAAACATCCACACTTTCTTAACAATGTTACCAAAAGGAGGGTGAAAAAAGGAAAATAATAAATGTAATTATTCTCCTTGTACTCTATCAATAAGTATCTATTACATGTGAAAGTGTGATTACCATAAATGTAGTCTACTTTACATTGTGCAAAGGGTTGTCCTAGTACAATAACATTACACATGTTATAGGTAACAAAGCATCTGATCACACTGGGTCTCAACTGTTAAGACCGTTTCAGATGGTTGTCATTGGTCTGTGAATCATGGACCTATAGTGGTCAAAGTATTATAGCCATATATGTCATATATAAGTCCCTGCTTCCCCATGAAACGGCAGCACTGAACTGCTTTCAGGATTAGTTATAAAACAGTTAAATTTGAGTGGAACCCACATGCACACATACGTGTATGCGACTATGGGACTGATGGTAAACAATGTACTTGGCTACTGTCAGTTACGCATGAATCAATAAAGGCAACAGCATGTATGTGCTTGTTTTCATTCATATTTCAAGAGGGAGCTCAACATTGCAGTGCTTTATAAACTGCTGCCACAAGCGTGGAAGGGGGGGGGGGGGGAGTTTGTTAGTTCTGGGGCCCAAATAAATATTTATGTCTGTGGACCATCTAATGCATGGATGTATTCCAAATGATCGCAATATCGCAAACGTAAGACTATTACCGACCCTCGGCCATACAGAGATTGCGGCCTCCCCAACGGTCTAGATATTTTATGATCCGATGCTTAGTGAATAACAGTGGTAAGATATCGAAAGTTACTACATAGATATGTTAACAAAACCAAGATTACTACAAAGATACAAGGCCCCACGGTATACAATATAGGAACAATTCTCCCACTGTAGCCAATAGCAACAGTACTCCCACAGTGCCCAATATAGCCACAAGGGCTTCCAACCCAAGCCAGTATTGTAACAAAGCTATCCACGGCATCTAAGATAGTAAATGTGCCCTTACAGTAGCACTGTATATATAAGCAGAAAAAGAAGGGTGGCACAGCAATATTGGCTCCAGTTCAAGTTTGGTGCAAGCTTTAGAGGCGTTAACTTCCAATATCCAATCCAATAGAAGAAAGCAGCACTCCAGATGGTTTGACTATGGTTATAAATGTATATCTGTATACTAGCTGCAGCTCAGGGCATTGCCCAGGATAGTAAATAACTGCTCACAGCTGAAACAAAATAGAAAAGGTTATCTTTATACTGTGTCAGACTGTCACTGACCGTCCCTTTTTTATAAACTTTTTTGACAGTGTCTTTCAGCAACTGTCTGTCTGTGGCACTCTCATTCCAGCAACTGCCTATGACACTCTTGTTCCAGCAACTGTTTCTGCCTCTGACACTCTCGTAACAGTGGCTGTCTGTCTCTGACACTCTCGTAACAGTGGCTGTCTCTGTCTCTGACACTCTCATAACAGTGGCTGTCTCTGACACTCTCGTAACAGTGACTGTCTCTGTCTCTGACACTCTCGTAACAGTGGCGGTCTCTGTCTCTGACACTCTCGTAACCAGAGGTCGCACTAACATTTTTCCAGAAGGGTAATAATACTCCTCTCATATTTTTTGAGGAGTATTTTTAACCCAGGAGGAGTACGAAATTTTCACTAATAAATGTATAACTCCCAGGCATATATATAGTGTTAAGAGACGTCTATACAAAGAAAAAGTTACAGCTCCTGTTTTCTGTGCTTAATACGGTTTTCCCACAAATTCAAGTTAGGCCCTATAGGGTCTAATTTGAATTCTCGGGGAAACCCATTTAGGGAGCATTCACATCTTTTTTTATGTGTTTTTGACATATGCAAAGGCTTCACATGTTGAAGTAACATTGCGTTTCAGCCAATGCAATGGAAACGCAATGTTACTTCAACATGTGATCAAGGCTGAAGCCTTTGAATGCATCAAAAAGGCAACACATCGTGTGAATGCGCCCTCAAATAGCAAGTATGTATTAAACGTGTGGTGCACAACATTTTTATGGTGTTCACACATGGCGTTTTCAAACACATAAGAACAGCTGAGAAGAGATTTGCCAAATTACATTGCTGTCAATATTGTGTTAACAAAACACATGCATCAACGCAATTTTATTGTGAGCGTTTTGTAACGAAATGTTGACTGCAATGTAATTAGGCAAATCTTTTCTCAGCTGTTGTAATGCGTTTGAAAACGTATGCAATAACCTCACCCTTAGGCTACATTCACACTACCATATGGAGGATGTATGTACGGCCGCAAGCTTGTGGCTGTACATATGTCCTCAATAGATGGCAATGGCCGCATGGAGCAATACAGCTCCGTACACGGGAAAATGACATGTCTTTCCCTGTGTTACGGATAGTACCCAATGCATTTCAATGCATTTCTCCATGGCACCGAACGCATGCCTGCACGGCTACGGCCTGGTGGGCATACGTTTGTGTGAATGCAGCCTTATTATCTACAGAGCGGACTATGGCTGACGGCGGCCCCCAGACCAGTCTGGGGCTGATGCTGCTGAAATGTTATTTAATTCATTTTCTGCGGTTTGGGAACATAACTCTTTTTTTTGTTTTTTATTTTTTGTTTACAGAGGCACATTTAGGGAGGAACACATAATATATGTGTTCCTTGCTTTACTCAAATATAGATCACAGATAACAGTGATCTAATGGTAAGAGCCCATTGGATCATTGTCATCAGTGATCTGTATACAGAGACATGCGGAGAGGGTGCATACAGCACCTTCCATTTATGCCTGTCACAGTACACGATCGGGCTGTCACATAGACAGCACGATCCTATTACTGGCTGTGTGCATGATCGCACACAGATCAGGAGCACAGCCCCGGCAACAGATATGCCTCTCCGCCCCCACCCCTCGCTCGGCTCCTCCCCCACCCCTCGCTCGGGTCCTCCATCTCTCGGCGCCCCGCGGGAGAGGCTCGGACTGTAAGCAGGAAGTCCCTCCCTGTCCTGCCTCCAGCCACTCAGCGCTGCGATCCTGCAGAGAATATCTTGCAGGATCGCAGCCGGCGCCGTCACCGCTTGGAAGCGGCAGCTCACAGAAAAATCACCAAGCGTATTAATACGCTTGGTGATTTTTTGGGGGGAGTAAATCAGCCTCTAAACGCGTCTATGACGCGTGTAGAGGCGTTATCGCGACCTCTGCTCATAACAGTGGCTGTCTCTGACACTCTCGTAACAGTAGCTGTCTCTGACATTCACGTAACAGTAGCTGTCTCTGACACTCTCGTAACAGTGGCTGTCTCTGTATCTGACACTTTCGTAACAGTGGCTTTCTCTGTCTCTGACACTCTCGTAACAGTGGCTTTCTCTGTCTCTGACACTCTCGTAAAAGTGGCTGTCTCTGACACTCTCGTAACAGTAGCTGTCTCTGACATTCACGTAACAGTAGCTGTCTCTGACACTCTCGTAACAGTGGCTGTCTCTGTCTCTGACACTCTCGTAACAGTGGCTGTCTCTGTCTCTGACACTCTCGTAACAGTGGCTGTCTCTGTCTCTGACACTCTCGTAACAGTGGCTGTCTCTGTCTCTGACACTCTCGTAACAGTGGCTGTCTCTGTCTCTGACACTCTCGTAACAGTGGCTTTCTCTGTCTCTGACACTCAACCAGATCTCCTCTAGTATTGCTGCTTCTTCAGCTTGGTCCAATCACCACAATCCCCTTAATTTATCTTCTAGTCACCATGTCTCCAGTTCCAAAATCCGTCCAATCCCAAAAGTTAGATATATGTTGTAAGAAAGAGAGAATAGAATCAATCATTGCATATAGTATAAAGAAAAAGGCCATAAGTACAACCTTAATATTATTTCACATTAAAGAAAAAGGCCTTGATCCACATGATTAAATCATGTAAAATGTACACATTGGGGCACATTTACTTACCCGGCCGTTGGAGTGCATTGTCCGACCGGATTGCACTGTGCTGCGATTCACTAAGATCGTGTGCCCAATATCCTGCATGTGTCACCCTGATTTCTGTCGCTTGAAAGCCCCCGCCTGCATCTGATCGCGTGCGACACAATCCCCTGCTAAATAGCTGTCACAGCTGCACAATCCCTGCAAATGTCGGGAAGTCCGGCGGAAATGCGATCCGCGGACCCTTAGTAAATAAGCGTCAATGTTACTTTAATGTTAAACTAGGTGTGACACTTATTATGAACAAGGATTATTCCAGAACCACACAAGTGATGTCATAGATGAGAACAGGACCATAATATATTCCCTTAGAAAAAGAGATTTTTAGGGAAATCCTTATTTAGGCCTTGTGGATGCACTGTACCCACTGTACACTGTGGATCCACTGTATCTCTCTATTTTAGTACTTTTTCCCTATTTCCACCCCTTCTAAGTGGAGGAATTTTGTCAATAATGGTATACCTCTAATCTTCAACTTTATGTCCAGCTTAAAAAAAAATGATTTGGTACCGGAAGGTAACACTTAATTGGTCTCACCAACATATAGATAGTTACAAGGACATTGCAAAACATAAATGAATAGTCACTTCTGCAGGTCAGGAAAGCATTCATTTCATAGGTTTTACTACAGGATGGATTTACAAAAACATCAATGGCCAATTATCACAAAACATACAGAGAAAGCAACCTGTCTTGATACATCAGTTTTTACTATCATGTCCCTTAAATTCCTAGTTATTTTATAATAAAAGATAACTGGAATTCTTGTATGTACCTATAAAAAAGACCACTTTTTTGAATAATTGTAGTTGGTCTCTATCTAAATCTTGAACCTTTTTAATTTGCTCCATCAACAACTTTTTTTTTCGTAACCTTGCCTGATTCCTGTTTGATTTCTTTGTCTACTACTCTTTTGGCTCTCAGGAGTTGACTTTATGGCAAGAAGCGAACCATACCTTTCTTAGTCTATTTCCCTTAATGTAAACTGTTGTATCTAAAAACTGTAAAGAGACATCTGAGACTACCATGGTAAATTTATATCAGTGTCAATGTTGTTCAGAAACAAATTGTCCCTCCCTGGAATTGTTTTTGGACTATTTGAATAACACTGACCCTGACATAAATGTATTATGGTAATAGAGGGAAATAGACTAAGAACTGTCTATATGATAAACTCACTGATTGTAATACTATACTAAGATTTGAGAGCCAGCATATGAAAGGTATGGTTCACTCCTTGTCATGTGGTCAACTCCTGAGAGTCAGAAGAATAGTAGATGATGAATCCAAAAAGGAAACTGAACTGGTATCACTGGTCTGAAAACTTGTGAGGCAAAGTTGGCAAAGAAATTAAATTGGTTCAAGATTAAGAATCATGAGGCAACTAATAAATGTTTTCCTCTAGTTTCTAAGTATACTACATACAATTAGCAGGTAGCTACTACTACTTGTAAAAGCTGGTCTATTTTAGGGAACTTTTATATCCATATACAAGAATTCCAATCACTTCTTCTATTTTCTTATAAGAGAATTAGGAATTTGAGGGACATGATAGTAAAAACGGATGTATTTATTAAGACAGGTAAAGCTAACTACAAAGCAGGTTGTTTTCCCTGTATGTGTTGTGATAATTATCTTTGATGTTAAAAGGAAACACTTTTGTACATTCATCCTCTGGTAAAACTTTAAAAATTAATGCTTTCCTGACCTTCAGGAGTGACTACGTCATTTATGTTTTGCAATGTCCTTGTAACTTTCTTTATGTTGGTGAGACCAAATCATTTTTTTTAAGCTGGACATAAAGTTGACGATTTAAGGTTTACCATTATTGACAAAATCCCTCCACTTAAAAGAGGTGGAAAAAGGGAAAAAGTACTAAAACAAAGAGGTACAGTGGATCTAAAAACTTAACATCTTGTATCTTAGAACAATAGTTACTGCACACTTTGTTGAGGGGTGGTGCTCAATGTAGGATTCTCAATCCAAGTTCAATTCATATAGGGAACATGGCACACACCAAAATGAATTTTTTATGATTTTTATTCCAGTGAATATATCACATAGCAAAGCCTTGACCGTATTGTATGAATACAAGATCAATATTTTACAGATCACAAAAATTTTTACGATGTTTCGGTCATCTCGACCTTTGCCAAGTAGGATCTGGCCTGAAAATAGAAAGGTATAAGGTAAAGATCTGACTGAAGCACATAGTACAGAAAATGGAGGAAATCTTAAATACAGATATAAACAAAGTTCGTCTTGGGTAATAAATCGTATTTAGTATAGTGTTAGGTACGAGTGTCATAAGCGTAACCAGGTTATGAAAATGGAGGCAAAACAATTAAAAAGGCTTGTTATCCTTACAAGATGCCAATGTACCATATGTTCTCAAGGGAAACATATAATGTATATTCTCAGAGGGGAACGGCGCAAAGGGGGACAAAAGGTGGTAAGGTCCGTCAAAAAAACCACAAGAAACAAAAGTCAAACAAACAATGGCGTTCCTCTGCTTCAACGTTCCGCTCTTTAATCCGGTAATAGTATATTCCGGGAGAATGAAAGGAAATGTACAGTACCTCTTTCGCTGCACTCACAAGTAGGAATAAATACCATGGTTGATCTCCGCATCCTACTGGATTCTCCGACCGGGAAGCTCCGAAGGAGTAGCGGCAAGGTCCCGTGTAACCGCTGGGTCTTCCGACTGGGAACAACTGCTGATTCACTGTTGGTTCCGCTTTCTCCCGGTCCGTGTAGATCTTAAGCTCAGAGGAGGAGAGAAGAAGATCACGATGGTGCAATAAGGTTTTTCAAAGTTAAGATGTTTATTTCTTATAGTATACTCACAACTATAAAAGTTAAAAAAGCTTTTAAAAATGTATAAGATGCACGCTCATGCCCGACTCCGAGTTTCGCAAGGTACGGCTTCTTCATCACAAAATACCTGGCCCTAGGCACAATCGATTCCAAGACGGCACAATTTCTTACTAATCTCCATCCCATCACCCCAGTTTTTTACACTCTTCCTAAAATTAACAAAGGATTGGATAAACCCCTGGGTAGATCGATTGTAGCTTCAACGGACTCACTACTGGCATCTCTTTCGATTTACCTGGAAAAGATTCTCACCCCTCTGGTAAAGAAAACCCCATCCTTTCTATTGGACACTACACAATTCCTTGACTCCATCAAAACTCTGTCGCCCCTTCCACAACCCTCCATTCTAGTGACATGGGATGTATGTATTCTATAGTCAGCAGACTCATAAATCAGAACCAAATAGTAGGACTCAAAAAAGTACTTAACTAGGAGTTCTTACACACGATCCTTTACAACAACTTTTTCCTCTTCGGGAACCAGTTCTATCTTCATTCAAGGGACAGCAATGGGGTACAATGTAGCAGCTCCATACGCTAACACATACATGGCCTTCTTTGAATAGGATTATGTATACAATAATGAGATTTTTGAACAATCCTCCTTGTACTGGCATAGATACATCGATGATATGTTCTGCATGTGGAGGGGCTCATTGGACTCCCTACAGTGTTTCCACAACTACCTCAACACCGGAATTACGGTTTACCATAAACTATAAAAAATGCAACAAATGAACTTTCTGGACACTTTATTGATCCAAGATCCACAAGGACTGATTTCCGTAGACCTCTATGTGAAACCTAGGTTATCCAACTAACATCTTGAAAGATTCAGAAAAAAGGCTCCTCACACGAGGGAACACTAGACCAAAAGACAAAACTAAACGAATAGCGTTCGTACATCCAACATCCCCTCTCTTAACTAGGACCATTAAAAAACATTGGCCACTGTTGAAACAAGCCAAGGTACATTCGCCTGCCTTGACTGCAGCCAATGTTCTGCTGTTATTCTTGGGGAATGCTTTTGTCATCCCAGGACTGGTCAATGGTACCCAATCCACGGTTATTTTACCTGGAACTCATGTTTTGTGGTCTATCTCCTGAAATGCCTGTGTGGACTCCTATACGTGGGAGAAACTATGACTCCCATAAAGGACAGAATAAGCAAAGTCCACGATAAGGACAAATCAAACGTTGTTACCGGTTCCTGCACACTTCATTAAACCCAGCACTCAGAGTCTAGTTCCATCCCTGATGGCCAAGTGGATAGAAAAGTTAGTTACCAAAGTGGTCAATTTGCCACATACAGGGCCAGATTATAGGGAACCTGTCACCAGGCATTGCTATGAAACCACAATAAGTACCTTTCAATGCATGTGTGCTCTACATGTGTTTATAAATTGAGAACACTGCCTGCAGTCAAAAAAATGTACTTACATTCATGGTCTGCTTACAGTCAGGGGGATGGGGTTGCAGGCACAGCAGTCAAGGAGGCTATGGCCCTCACATCTGCATCTTTACATTACCACACCTTTTCTCCTTGTAGCAACAACCTCCTGGGTTCTTGTCCTCTCCTTGGCCTACAATTCTCACACATGCGCAGTGCACCTTTCTCCCTCTGCATACACGCAGGGTCGCAGCAGAGATGCCCAGCACATGTGCAAGAATTGAGACGAGATTACAGGGAGATAAGGAGGCAAGGTTATGTAAAGATGCGGCCGTGAGGGACTGCTGTGCCCAGAACCGCAGTCCCGACTGGAAACGGACCATGGATATAAGTAAATTTTTCTGGCTGCAGGCAGCATTGTCAATTTATGAAGGCATGTTCAGGACACATGCAACCGGCCATACAAGGTACTTAATGTGGTTTCATAGCGATTCGTCTGGTGACTGGTTCCCTTTAAGAAAGTGGCCAATCCCTCTATTGCTTGGGCAAATAAAAGTGGGCACCCCTGTCACGTACTCCTATAAAGCATGAAAGGGATTTACCAATAATGAGGCCCTTGGAAATTTATACACAATATCCAACCAGGAGATGAAGACAATACTTAATCAATTCAGCCACATCAAAATCTTTCGTGGCATTTAATATGGCCAAAGCCCAATCTGCTTTCAGCCTTTTTACCTATTTGGGAAATGACCTGCACTCTTCTAATGTTCTCAGAGGTCAATTTCTTAGAGGTCAACCACACTGAAATAAAATATTTATGAAGAGGCACTTATCACTACCATTTCTACCACTTATTTCTACCCAACCAATCTTTACGTGCTACCGCATACGCTAAAGGGTTGAAAGGTATTTAAATAATATAACATAAATGTGGACACTAATAACAATGGTTTACACATCTGTATTTACAAAAAATACTATTTATTAAATAAGAGTTCATAAAATGAATAAATTATATTAATTCTGTTAATTTCTCCAACAAATCCTATAAATTAATTCAATAAATAATTGAATTCATGAATATTCTCATTCAGTCACTATAGTATATACTATGAAATTTCAACATATCCCATGCAAATAAAAGTAAACATAATAAAAATGATTCCCGCTATACACCCGCGATCACAATCGTGAGTCCCTACTACATAGCCGTTAGTACACTACTACACTGAAAGACATTGGGGCTTATTTACTAAGGGTCCCGCGGCCTCATTTCCATCGGGTTTTCCGACTTTTCGGGGATCACGCCGCTGTGATAGGGATACAGGAGTGCATTGTATCGCACACAATCGGATTTTGGTGGAATTGCAATGGCTTTCATGCGACACAAATCGGGGAGCGGGTCGTCGGACAAACCGTGGGATTTAACTTTAAAATTGTGTCGCAAGCATACATGCATCAGCAAGAAGGTGAACTCTGGTGGACCTGAGCGGGGAGCGATACATGCAGGATATCGATTGTAGTGAATTGCGGCACAGTGCATTATTCTCAGACATTCCGGATCGTTGATCATGTCGTGGACAGGTAAGTAAATGTGCCCCATTATCAGCTGCATATGTAATCATATACAGTTCTAACAATAATAGTGGAAGTGTCGTTTTTAGATCAAAGACTTACTGAAACATTGAGAACTTTAAAGCTTTGAGACACCAGACTTAACATGTTAAATAGATGACAGAAAACAGACAAATGCTGGATTGATCAACCTCTCTATTTACCAGAAGTAGAGCCCTACAGTCTGATGTTATATTCCTCCTGGATTTTTGTTCTTTAAGACTTTTTTTATTCTAAATAATTTTTATCCTAAATAATTTTTATTGTATTTACTTTTATTTGTATATAAAGCCACACTTGTCTGGTTGGATTAAATCTAACACGACTGTATTCAGGCACTTGGCCATCATCTACTCTCCTAAAAAGACGAGGGGAGCTGTCCCGCCCACAATGCTTCATTATAACAGTTCAATAATGTAGGGAGTATACCAAGAATTCAACATAAAGCTTTACCAGTATTCCACCCGGTCCGCACGATTTCCCATTATGCATGTCTTTCATCGCTACAGTCAACTTCTCCTAAGTAAATGGAGAATCTAGAAGTTCTCGTTGGGAGGTTTCTAGGAAAGGAAAAGTTATTGTATCCAAGTAATTGAGCAGTTCCTGGTGACTACAATGAAATTGGGATGTGTAGAGAGAAGTGTAAAATTCAAAAAACCTATGTCTAATGACTGCACTGCCAGATATTCTTTCCCTCATTTCAAAGGCTATCCATAAAATGGCAAGGGAAGAAGTATTTTAGTGAGCCAACTGGGCCAATAAAGTTACTAGATTGATTTCCCTGCCTTTTCATATAGGATATGTAGATACTATCTACCTGATTGCAGCCAGTTAGTCTTATTCTTGTTTGAGCGGTCTGCAATAAATACGGGTCAAGTCTACTTCTTTCCCAGCATCCTCCCTTTTGACAAAAAATGGATGACCTGATACAGCCTCAGAGATGCTTTTAGTTTCAACAAGATTTTATTGAAGGCAAACAGAATGGTGCCTTACAATAGGTCACGGCAAAACACATACCACTCGCAGGGGAAATTCACAGAGTTATACATGGAGATATGCTTTTAATGTTTCCCATTTAGCCGCAGCTAAAACATTGGGGATATGGTGGGCCAAATAGTCTGTACTCTGATTGTGTATTCTATCCATGGGAGTAATATGCCAACTATGGTGACATGACTGCTGGGAGGAGCAGGTAAGAGAAATAAGTAGAGGGGATACCACCCTAGGCAGATATTCTTTTGCAGAAACCCAAGAATTAGTGGAACACTTAACCAGGGCATAGAAAATCCTTGAGAGAGATTGTCTGCCCACACTATGGCAGGAGTATTCCTGATCCGTCGGATGGCATACCCATCACAAGTAATGCCAGCCCAGTTTAAACATCAATTGTGCTAAAAGTTTTGTGTCTGAAAGGCCTATGCAACCAGGGCTAAGATGCATAGAATAGCAGCTCCTAAAAGATTTTTGCTACATAATTAGCTGCATTGTGAATAATTGATAAATCAGAATGGGGAGGTAGATAGTGACCTAAAATTACAAATAACTTGAGGGGGGAACCATGTCTGCATGAACACATCTGCCATATATATACATTTCTTCAATTAGATGTTATTAAAAATTATTTACCATATGACTACTCATAAATGTAGTCATATGGTCCCTCGAAATAAAACTGTGTCCTTGGATACGGCCACCTCTGCTGGAGGGATTGCACAAAGAAACAAAAGGTTTTTGTATATGAAATATCCAGGAGTTACTGCATATCCTACAGCCGTCCTGTGGTAATGATTGCTGAATCCAGGTGGTCAGAAAGGCCTCTATAGCACATGTCTGGCCACTGCTGCCAAAATGTAAGGTGGTCATATCTAAGGAAGCTATGTCGTTTCTATGGGACAACATGGCTACATTTACGAGAAATTATCTTCACACAAATTATCTTTTTTAATAACATCCAATTGAAGAAATGTTTGCACACGGCAAATGAATTACATGTGAATGCCCAGATGGGAATACCCCTTTAATGCAGAAAGACTTAACTGTCCTATTTAGCACTAAATGGTTCAAGTACCAGTAACATAAAGGAAATACAATCTTACCTCAACATGTGATCACAGGTGGAGCCTTTGGATTGTGTTTAAAAATACAACTTAATATGATGAAAAAAGGTTAAACCTTTATTCACACAGGCATAGAAAAAACTGCAACATTTCGATTCACCATGAATCTTTGTCAACCATGCTTTTGTCTTGGACTATGGATCCTGCACACTAGGACCCTGGGAAGCGTGCATCAAACAAAACAGCGTTTGGTAATTGCATCGGTTGCTGTCTTTTTTTCTTTTTTTTTGTTTAAAAACACAACCTAAATACCACATGTGAACGTTGCCTCAGGGGCTCTGCAAACATGTAATGGAACCTGAAAACTGTCCCGCAAAAGCCCTGCCATGTACAGAGACAGTAGGTTACAACCACATGTTCAATGTCTTCTTACTCTGCACAATATATTTGTAGATGCATTTTCTACTTTTGTTCAGCTTAATGATATGTGAGGGGTTTCTATTAACTTCCAAAACCCTTGTAGGAATACAATGGTCTCTAAAATAATTTATTCTAATTTTTTTTTTTTTTAAAATGTGTCGATATGTAATCTTTGTAGCATCAAATAAAACAAAAGGACACTTCTAAAGTGACACCAACACAAAGCTGTGATATAGTTAATGTTAATTAGTCTTAGTACCCAAAAATAGTTACTATCAGTTTAAAAAACAGAACATTTTGAATTTAAAAATTTTTTAAACCAAATTCAACTTTTTTCATTAAAATATGCTAAATCTTTAAACAAAAAATTTCCATTAATATGAAGTACAACATGTCACAAAAAACCCTCAACAATCTCAAAACTACCTGTGTAAGTTGGTGTTCTAAAGTTATTACCAGATAAAGTGACATGTCAGTTTTGAAAAATACGCCTTAGTCATAAAGGCACAAATGAGCTTGGTCACAAAGGGTAAAAAATGAGTTTTGGCTGGGTCTTCCAGCAAGACAATGATCCAAAATATATAGCCAAGGCAACAAAGGATCAAACAGAAGCACATTAAAGGGGTATTCCCATCTGGGCATTCACATTTAATTGAATTAATTTGCCATATGTAAACATTTCTTCAATAGGATGCGATATAGGTAATTTCTCATAAATGTTGTCCCTTAGAAACAAGAGAGCTTCCTCGGATACGACCACCTCACATTTTGGCAGTGGTGGCCAGACATGCGCTATTGAGTCCTGCCGACCACCTGGTTTCAGCGATCATTACCACAGGATGGCTGTGAGACATGCAGCAACTTACAGACATGTCACATACAAAAAACTTTTGTGTCTTTGTGCAATCACTCCAGCAGAGGTGGCTGTATCCGAGGACACAGTCTTCTTTCTAAGGGACCATACGACTCATTTATGAGAAATTATCTTTACACAGGTAAAAAAATGTTAATAACATCTAATTGAAGAAACATATATGTATGGCAGATTAATGAAACCGAATGTGAATGCCCAGACGAGAATACCCCTTTAAGGTCATAGAGTGGCCTAGCTAGTCTCCAAACCTTAATCTTATAGAAGGAACTGAAGCCCTGAGATCTAAATGATTTAGAGATGACCTGCAAAAGAGGAGTGGACCAAAATTCCTCCTGACATATGAGCAAACCTCATCATCAACTTTAAAAATGTCTGACTGCTGTGCTTGCCAACAAGGGTTTTGCTTATCGAGTATTGTTTAATAATTATTGACTGACTGAGTCTTGTTTGCCAGAGGAATTAAATACTTATTTCTCACTGGAAAATGCAAATCTAATATATAAAGCTGAGTGTGTGTGTGTCTATGTATGTATACATGTATGTCCGCTAAAGGGTTTACAATCACCATTTTGCACAGCGGCTCTCTGTGACTTGGTTTTGATCCAAAATTTGCAACCCACATTTTCCAAAATCCACTTATTAACCACCATTATAGGCAATGATTATAAGATTCTTATGTGTGAAGTAAGATGGATAGAGATAGGGGGAGATTTATCAGAAAGGTCTTAGGTAAAACTGTTCCAGTTTCCCATGAAAACCAATTAGAGATCAGCTGCAGTTATGCTCTAAGACACTTCAGATAAATCTCCCCATAGACAAAATGACAGTCGGAGACAGTCACTGGAATGAGAGTGTCAGAGACACTGGAATGAAAGTGTCAGAGACAGTCAATGAAAGCAACTGCCAGAGACAGTCAGTCACTCAAAGAGACTGCCAGAGACGGTCAAAAAAGTTTATAAAAAAGGGACGGTCACTGACAGAGATGGTCAATGACAGAGACGGTTAGTGATAGTCTGAGATAGTCTATAGATACATATAAAATATTTTTTGTTAACTCACTCTATTTTGTTATAGCTAAGAGCAGTTATTTACTATCCCAGGCAACGCCGGGAGATACAGCTATTAGATTTATATAATTTATATATCCAAATAAAAATAATTTTTACTGTTTAAATATAATAAGAGGGGTCAATTGTAACCTCCTCAAAAATATCAATAAATGAATAAATTCCAGAAAAGGCACAATTCCCTTCTGAAATACCAATGCATAGCAGAAACCAAAAAATGGTGGAAAAGGGAATGTACACACCATCAGCCATATTGAAAGTAGATAAATAATCTTTATTAAATACATAAAAAATATAAAAATTACCAGTAGAGACAGAAAAATGAACAAGCCAGGAAGTGAGTACGCAATTTAACAATAATTTAGTCTGTGGGGATGCATCAAACAATCCATTAAATAGTATAGAATTAGTAATGTGCAGCCTATCCCAATCACAATTTATATAACCAAAAAGATATAGGGTAAAATAATTATACGTACATCCAACAAATATATATAGGTATATGTGAGAGGGTGCAATGCGGACCAACATTACCTGGTGCTCAGTCCCTGATGCGCATTTCAACCTGGTCTTTCTCAAGGGGTTATATAATTTATACAATGTGATTTTCTGGATTTTTTTTTTATAATATTCTTTCTTTTTCTTCTTGTAGAACTTTTTTCTATGATTTATATGTAAATTTGTATCTATTGGTTAATAGTAGTAATAATAATAATCATATAATTAAACATAAAAGATATACAAAAATAATACCACTTCTCAGAAATGCCAACAGATTTGGGTTTTTACATTGATATATTACATAAATGGAACATCCAGTTATCTTAGAAAAACCACAATAGTAGTTTCAATAGTTTAATAGTTGTCGGATTCCTGTTATAACCAAAAGTAAGTCCTACCACAATGTACTGATTTTCTTCTAGAAAGATTATTTGGTGACATCATAAATGTCCTGGGCAAGGGTGGAGGACTACTCTTTGCAGATGCTGCAGAATAACATTGTGTGTGACATTTCAGATGTAATAGTGTATTAAATGTTAGTAGTGTGTACTGTGATGAGTCACTTTTCAATCTCACGCTTTACAGTTAGGTAGGAGGTAGCTGGAACTTTAACTTTCATGTTAGGGAAATTTTAGCTATTTCCTTTCAAAGAAATAAAAACAGACAGGTATCTCTTGATATTCTGTGGCCATTGTTTTAGTACCAGTTTATTGCTTCTAATATTATATCATGGAATGTTTACAAGTTTTTGCATTGATTTTGGACACATTTTTATGCTAAAATCCCCTTGGAAGTGACATATCAACTATTGGTTCAGTTACCACAGTTCCAGGTTAATTGAAGTCATTAGAAGGAAAAAAAACACATTTCAGTAATTGGATGTGATTTTTGTGTGACGATTGCTACCAAACAGCCCTTCAGAACACCCCCAAAAGATAGAACCCAGGAGAGCTTTATTGGGGATTGCATAAAGAAGTAATTTTTACACACAACTCAGATACTCTTAGATGTCCGTTGCAAAATTTTATAATATTCACTACATAACTATTGCTTGATTTTATTGGCCCATAAGGATCCTCTCACAGTAAAATTCACATTGCATAAATTAATGCCTCTCATTGGTCTGCACACATTGTACTGTCTTTACTGTCCCTCAATGGTGTTTCCAGTCTTTTTTTATGGCCAGGCGGCATATGACCACCAAAACTCAGCTTCATGTTCCGTGGTCACTTACACAATGGTAGAGATTTATTAGAGGTGTCTGAGAGTAGGACTGTTCTAGTTGCCCACAGCCAATCAGAGCTCAGCCCTCATTTTTCCACAACTATAAAATTAAAGCTGAGCTCTAATTGGTTTCCATGTGTAAGTAGAACAGTTTTAAATCTCCCCCAATGTCTTTATGGAAGCTGCTATGTTGGTGACCTGAAGAAAAATGTTGGTTTTTTTTGTTTTTATTTTACTATTTTATGACATTTAGGAATGATGGGCTGATAATAAGTGCCTGTGTGTTCTGTATTTTCACAGACCTACCTAATATGGAAGCCATGATACAGTACATATTATCTGTTGGATGACAGACCTTCAAGAACTGCATCCACAATATATTGAGACATCAGTGAACTCCCAAACTGCATCCTACCCCTTCTTTCCTTGCCCACTGCTGGGTCAAATTTTTTAATTATTTTTACTGCAAAATAACCGCCTTTGACAGTTATTTGACATCCATTTATGGGTAGGTGAAAGGAAGGGTAGGTGTTTTTGGAAGGTGTGGAAGGTGTTTTCGAAATGCCACAGCAGCAGCAGACAATGGCTCCTGCATATTGTGGGTAATAAGTTCAAAATTTAGTCTATGACGTTCCCTGAGTCTTAGAGAGCGACTGTACAAAATTTGGTGGCTGTAAACGCTACGGTACAGATTCCATTAGCGGACATACCTGTATACATACATACACACACACACATACATTCAGCATTATATATTAGATTACATTATATATATTTATATATATATAATTATCCATGTGCTACTGGTATACACATTCTTAACACATACAGATGTTTCACATACAGTTTATACACATTGTTCATGTATTTATATACATCTCTCAATTATCAAGTTAACTCAAAAATATACACATTCCACATGTGTTCACATTCCTTGTAAATATACTAAACCCATATTTTAACACATTACTTGCTAATATACACCTTGAAAAGATGTGCAGTATACACATTTTACACACATACACCTATATATATATATATACATTTACATATATTTTATTTTGCATCACTTTTCTGTCCTCCTGCCCTGTTCTGCTTCTGGTGTCACATTCAAGTCTCTCCTTCCCCTCTTGTCACTGACTACACAGCAAATATATATGTATATTTTTCTATACCTTTGGGTATGGTTTTTATGTTGATGGATATGGTCTTTTTTCAGATGGAGTAGAATCAGTTATTTGTGGTGCTGACACTCCATTTCAATAGGTTTTAGCATCCTATGTTAGCTCTTTTGTCTTGTCTGGGGTGGCTGTGTATAGTTATTACTGGGGAGGCTCTGTATAGTAAATGCTGGGGGCTGTATATTGTTAATACTTAGGGATGTATATAGTTAATGCTGGTGGGCTGTATATAATTAATGCTGGGGGGCTGTTTCTAGTTAATGCTGGGGGGTTATATATAGATAATGCTCGGGGCTGTATATAATTAATGCTGGAGGGGCTATAAATATTTTTAGTTATTTATAGTTATTGTTAGGGGGATGTATATAGTGAATACTGAGGGATGTATATAGTGATTACTGGGGGCTCTATATAGTAAATACTGGGGTATGTATATAGGGAATACTGGGGTATGTATATAATGAATACTGGGAGCTGTATATAGTTATTACTGGGGGGCTGTATATAGTTATTTCTGGAGGCTTGTATATAGATATTGCTGGGAAGCTGTATATAGTTATTGCTCGGGGACTGTATATAGTTATTGCTGGGAAAGCTGTATATACTGATTGCTAGGCAGCTGCATATAGTGATTGCTGTGGGGGGTCTGTATATAATTATTGCTGGGACACTGTATGTAGCTATTTCTGGTGGGCTGTATATAGTGATTGCTGAGGGGCTGTATATAGTTATTGTTAGGGGGCTGGATATATTTATTGCTGGGGATGCTGTATATAGAGATTGCTGGTGGCTGTATGTAGTTATTGTTAGGGGGTGTATATAGCTATACCTGGGATGCTGTATATAGTTATTTTTAGGGGGCTGTATATAGCTATTGCTGGTGGGGCTGTATATAGTGATTGCTGGAGGTCTGCACATAGTTATTGCTGGAGATGCTGTATATAGTTATTGCTGGGGGGCTGTATTTAGTGATTGCTGGGGGGCTGTATTTAGTGATTGCTGGGGGTTGTATATAGTTATTTTTTGGGGGTTGTATATAGTTATTGCTGGGGATGCTGTATATAGTGATTCCTGGGGACGCTGTATATAGAGATTGCTGGGCAGCTGCATGTACTGCTTGCTGGAGGTCTGCACGTAGTTATTGTTGGAGATGCTGTATATAGTTATTTGCTGGGGGACTGTATTTAGTGATTGCTGTGGTGCTGTGTATAGTTATTTTTAAGGGGCAGTATATAGTTATTGCTGGGGACGCTGTATATAGTGATTGCTGGGCAGCTGCATATAGTGATTGCTGGGGGGTCTGTATATAATTATTGCTGGGACACTGTATACAGCTATTTCTGGGGGGCTGTATATAGTGATTCCTGAGGGGCTGTATATAGTTATTGTTAGGGTGCTGGATATATTTATTGCTGGGGATGCTGTATATAGAGATTGCTGGTGGCTGTATGTAGTTATTGTTAAGGGGCTGTATATAGATATTGCTGGGGTGCTGTATATAGTTATTTTTAGGGGGCTGTATATAGTTATTGCTGGGGGGCTAGGGTGAAGATACAGTGAAGGGATGGTCCTGAAAGGCCCTGCCATCCTGCCAAGCTCAACTTCTTTTAACAATTTTTCCCACACCACCTCAGGGTGCTTCGAAGCCAATTTTTAATTGCTCTCCCCAGGCAGAAAATTGAAAAACCAAAACTAAAACCGTCCGCTAACAGAACATCTACCTGCCTATCTGCTTAGGAAGGGAAGCATTTAAACTACTCTCACCGTCTTCCCTTTTTCTAACAGAATTGGGGGGATGGGGTCTCTTTTTTCTTAAAGCACCTCACGCAGCTATGACTGCCCCCGTGTTGGGAGCATTCATGCCTGAATCGACAGGTGTTGGCAAATCTACACGACCCTTTTCCCCAATAAGAAAATATTGACATACACGTCCCTCCAAATCTTCTCCTTAACCTCCTGTTTTAGGTAAGACCTAAGTGGGCCCTCAAAACAAACGTAAACTTTGCATTGTGCCGCATCCGACAAATGACTATGGGGCACAGCGGGGGGGGGAAACAACGCCACCGGAGGCACGATGCGAGTGGACCATACAGACAACGGAGGAGGATTAACTACAGGCGGCTGGGGAGTGCAACATTGTAACAACTCCTGAAAACCATGAAACCCAGCATAGGAGAGGGAGATTGCAAGGATGTGCTTAATTAGCAGCCCTGAGCACTCCATGCTGCTAATTATAACTTTTATTTTTTTTAGGTTTAGGTTTTATTTTTCTTTATAATGGTTGATCTCCTTAAAAAAAAAAAAGAAAACACACAGGCAGCCCCCAGGTTACTTGCAACATTGATTCTATAGGTTTGTTCTTAAAGAGGACCGATTTGGAACCATCTCTATACAGACTTGTGGTTTAAGGTTCCAAAACGTCCTGTATGACGTCTCTAAGTTGGCCTTAAGTAGGCATATAAAAGCTTCTCGGATTTCACCAAAATATATATTTACACTATAAAAAAACATTGCCATGGTTGCCTCGTTTGCCCCCAACTATACTTATTGTATATCAAAATGACCTTCACAAACTAGGGGATTAATTTATAATGGTAATATATTTTAAGTTTGTTTGTAATGTATTTTTTTTTTTCAGTTTCTAAATTAACTTAAAATGACCATTATAAATTAATTCCCTACTGTGTTATGGTCATTTTGATATACAATATGTATATTTGGGGGAAAACGAGGAAACTATGACAATGTTTTTCTCCCGTTTTTGTAACTTTAAACCCTCCAAATAAAAAAAAAATGAAAAAAACATTTACAATTTGCACCATGTGTAACGAAAACAATGGCATAAAAAGTTTTAAGGTATTGCACAAAAAAGGAAGTTAATGTTCTTAGACCAATAAGTAAGACATTTTGCTAATAATGCCCTGGTCAGTAAGGGATTAATATCAAAATATCATCTGAAATGACAGTTACGCTTTAAACTAAAGCCAGTCTGACTCGCAACAAAAACAAATGGGTACAATGATATTTCATATCATGTCCTGCTGTGTCATATTTCTGGTTGTAGCCTATAGCTATTCGACTTTCTGTTTTTGAAGTCCGAGCGTCAACTGAGTAGTCATACATGTTTTTGTACAAGGGGCCTAACTAACTAGGGGCACAACTAACTAAACACAGAAAAATAATAAAAGAAAAGAATAGGCTAGGCAGAAATTTCTTGTGCAAGTGTACACTCCATATATAGACTTGTACTTTAAGGGTACCACTGAATTATTTGTCTCTGCCTTTTTCGACTATATGATTTAGGGAATTATTTGTTGATGTTTTTCAATATTATTCTTATTAGATGTATATGTGAAGATCTCTAAAGTACCTAACTACACATCAAAATCTGCTTTTGGGGTTACCAGTAAACATTAATACTATTGCACAAATGTATATATTTAATGCTGTTATCAATATATGCATTTTGTATAAAATACCTGTTGTATAAATGTTTTTTTGTAATCCAGCTTCAGGCTGTAAGCAGTCAGCTCTGTTTTAAATTGTCTTAGGGCGGTCATTGAGATTAGTCTGGACAGGAAACTGCCTGTCTGTCATTCCCATGTGTTTTAACACTTAAAAGTAAAGGGTTAGATTGACAGGGCTAAACTGCGAGTCATACGTGCTTTAACTTGCTTTACAGACCAACCCTAGAAAGACCTCTCCCTGCTTATGAAAGAAACAACCTAAGTTGAACATAATGTGATTTTGCGGTATTGTTGAATGTGGTTTCTTGCTAATTCAGAGTTTGAATTTACATGGAGCTGAAAAGTGGTATGAAAAGTACAGACCCTAAAATATTATAGTTTTATAGTTTTTTTTTTATCATTGTATAGTATTATAGTGTCCTTTTTTATTATATTGCTGCTTTTTGTTGAGCTATAGGTATATATAAGTATAGGTATAAGCCACAACGAGCACAGCAAAATACCAATTCAAACAGTATTCATAGAAGAAAGTGTTTTTGAGCATGCTGTTTATTACTGCAATGTTGCCAACTTTCAGCAAACAGCTGACAGGGGCACTAAGATGTTCTGCACAAGTGTTATTTGTTACAGAATGATTTCAAAGTATTCCACACAATGAAATTGTTGTAAAATGATACAACTGATATTATTTGCGTTTTGCATGAGCCCGTTAGGAAAATACTATTGTACTATTTTCCTCAGCTAAGAAAGAACCTAATATACAGTTTTTCATGCCCGTATTTTCCTCAGTATTGTATACTGAGATATTATCTGAGGCATAAATTTAGAAGCAGGGGCAATTCCTGTCTGCATTTGTGACATGTGCCTTCCCATAGAAGTCTATAGAGTTGTGAAAAAAGCTGATGCCACAAAGGTGTCAGCCACATGTTGATCATATTTGTGGATTTGTGAACACAATCCTATGACTGGAACAAGCTGGTGACATTATTTGCCAGCTTTCCAGATTGGTTGCGGTCCGCAAATACGGGTGACATACAAAATGTATTTGGGTGGTTACGGCTCAGATATTGAACACACACAGGACACATACAGAACACATATACAGGCTACAGACACATTGTTAACATCCTGTATAAAACAACATCCTGTATGCAAGTTGACCAACAGGTCTATTTACATAATAAACTTATAACACCAAAGAAGTTGTTTTATGGATGTTAAATGAATTTACTACCAGTTTTGACTATAAACAACTGCAGACAGTATTAGTGTTTTAGCCATTCTTTCAAAAACAACTGCAGACAGTATTAGTGTTTTAGCCATTCTTTCAAATTTGGCAACAAATTTGAGATATTTTAAGACAGAATTGTAATAATACACTATTATTGTATACATTAATACAGATCAATTGGATTATACAGATCAATTGGATTAAAGATATCCATAAAGTAGTATGCCTTTAAGCATTCTTTACAATTGCTTTGAATGTACTTTTATTTTTCCAGCTGACTTCTAAGGCAGCTGACAGAGCCAAAAATATAAAACCTAAATCTGTTTTATGAGAAGAAGACGGGTGGGACTACTTCATAGATACTAATAAAGCAGTGCGTACAGTCTCCACCCCAATCGGTGCATAGAGCACACAATTTCTCATGTCATTGGAATTAAAAGTAGTTTCAATTAAAAAACTGTGGAAAAAATTACTTTAACCCCTTAACGTCGCAGCCCTTTTCCCTTTTTATGTTTCCCTTTTTGCCCACTCCTCCCTAAAGCCAGAACATTTGTATTTTCTGTTTATAGAGATGAATGAGGGCTTGTTTTCTGTGGAACAAATTGTGCTTCCTAGTGATGGTTGTAGTGTACTTTGAAGCTGTAAGAAAATTCCAAATGCAGTGAAATTGATAAGTAAATAACAATTTATTTCCAGGCTCTATTTATTTTTTACATCTTGCAAACTTTATTGAATGAATGATTTTACAGGATATGTGCGAGAGATGGTGAATACGTACAAAATGATTTGAGGTATACAGATATAGACAATGCACAGTAGAAAAAGGAAACAACAGAGGAGACATCTGGCACAGTAGACTGTAGAACTTAGTATGTATATGAGACAGGAAGTTTATCCTTAATCTTGTAGCAAAGAAACATTAACCCCTTAACGACATGTGGCGTATAGTTACGTCACGTGTCAGCTGCGGGTGTTTGGAGAGGGCTCACGAGCTGAGCCCTCTCCGTAGTCAGTGAGTGTTTGCATATTGCAGCAAACACCCACCAGTAACACCAAACTGGTAAGCTGCTGGTGGCAATAAAAAACCCATGTGCTGCAGTTGCTTCCCTGACATCATTGGAATCGGCGATCCAATGTTATGACAGCCATGAGTCATACAAAGACCCAAGGTTGTCTTGTTTCACACCATTTAATAAAATGGGGGATTTGTACATTGTAAAAGATGATGCGGAAAATCCTGATATACTTCCATACTGTAATATAGCAGTATATGGTAGGATCAATTAGACAACCTAGGCTTAAAGTACCCTAGGGGCTCTGAAAAATAGTAAAAAAAAAAAATTAAAAAAATTAAATAAAAAAGACCTACAAATTCAAATCACCCTCCTTTCACTAGAACTGATATAAACATCAGTAAACAGTAAAAATTATAAATATGTTCAACGCATCCTAAAATATCTAATCTATCAAAATATAACAGTTTCCCGCTTCCCAGTACATGGCTTGGAATATTAAATACCATCCCTATAAAGTGCAATTTGTTACGCAGAAAACAAGCCCTCACAAACCCAAAAACGAAAAGGGGCCTGGTCGTTAAGGGGTTAAAGAAGAGAAGAATAGTCAAGAAAAAGCTGAGAAAACTAAATTAGATAAAAGGGGTACAAACGAGAGAGAAGGAGTGGATGGGGGAGATGGGGCTAAGATGTGAAAGACAGGTATCCCACATCATTAAGCAATTTCAATTCAGGAAAAGGTTCTATTTTCAGGAGACCCTCAAAAGTCCAGCAAGGGGCACCAACAATCATAGTAAATGAGACCGTATTCTGCATGTCTGCATTGAGGGTGCACTAGTAGATTTCCAGAGCCTAGGGATCACAGTTCTGGCTTCAACCAAGAGGTAGCTAAGCAAACATCGAAGGTTTTCTGATGGGGTAAGGAAACAAGAGAATAAAACAATAGCAGGATCGTTGTCCAACGTAGCTTCTGGAAAAGAGCAAGGACCTTGTCCCAACAAGGTCTGAAGGGAGGACATTCCCACCATATATGGGTCATATTACCCTCTGCCAACATCGATGGAGTGCAGCTTAGAGGGAAATCTTTACCAAAAAGACAGAATTCTGTAGTTTGTAGCTTTACAAGACATTGAGAAATTATGACATAACTCAAAAGATCTGAGCCATGTTTCAGCATGGAACATTTTGCCTTATTTGGCCTCCTAACTTTGAACTAAAGAGGGAAGTGTGAAGGGGTGTGCAGCTATGGCAATGTCATAAATTTTGTGATACCCGGGCCTTCGGAAGAAGAAACACATAGTTCCCCAAACAGTGTGAGATCTTGGTGCATCCGGGGGAAGTGGATGGCAGGCACAGATCTGTGAGATGAAACAGAGCCCAGAGTGTAACAGTGTAATGGTCTATTTGTTTCTGTGTAATCATCTCATGCATCTGCAACACCCTCGCCGATGCAATGGCGAGGTAGTGCTTGCGAATACGTCCCACCTGCATATACCCACATGACACTACATGGTCCTGACAGGACATAGGGATATTGCAGTGGTGAATCCTGCCTGGCAAGGCAGGAGTTAAGTATTTTGTATAATGCCAGATGCTGTTATCCAATGATATGTGTTACATCCTGTGCTCTGTAAGCTGAGATGTGATTGGAGGAGCAGCCACCACCTGACCAAAGGAAGGTAATAGGACCTCTGGCCAGGAATGTTCTGGAGGATTCCAGTATGAGGTCTTAGAGAGAAGTCTCTCCCCAGAGAGAGAGAAGAGAGCAGTCTCTCCCAGAAGGGAGAAGAGACCGGTCCTAGTCAGGCCCTCTGGGTCTGCAGGACGCAAGCAGAGTGTAGTTAGCTGAGCAGCAGCTCAGAGACTCTAGCATACCAGACCAGTGCAGGAAGAGCCTAGCCCCTGCCTGAAGTGGAGTAGTAAGACTAGAGTTAGTGTAGTGAGGAAAGGGGTATCATCCTACCTTCAAGGGTGATACCTGAAGAGATCCAGGACCGAGCTGAAGCATCCTCTAGGACACAGCTGCCTCCCAGCCTGCCCTCCACATCCAGGCTGGTGAACTACATCCTGTGGCTCCCTCCAAATACCTCTCCAGTACTCCACCTGTTAAAGACACGTTTTCTGCAGTTCCTGCCGGTTGCAATAAACGAACTGTAAGTTGTTTTCTTCAACCTCTGTCTCCGTCTGGTCCCTGCTACTACAACTACCTTCATCACCGGCACCCTGTCCATCACCCAGAGACTCACACTCGGGACATTAAGGGGTTGCCCCAGGGAGATTCGCTATAGCAGCCTCTCCCTCATCATTTCTTGCCAACACCACCCTGCTGGAGACCTGCCAGGCTGTAGGACAGCCCTCCGGTTCCCCCGTACCAAGCACCGTGACGATAGCGTGCTTAGGCTGCAACCGCCAGCCACTCCGGTACAGCGGGCCCCGGCTGTCTCCAGGCCTCCCCTTTAAGGCTAGGCCCCGGTGGGGGATGTTGCAAGTGGCGTCACGAACAGGATATTTACTTCTGTGCCTTATCCTGGCACTAAAGACTGTACTTTATTAAGAAAAAGACTGTGCTGCCTAACCCTGCTGCCATCCGGGTTTAGGCCCAAGTATTTGTGCGCTTCTGGAATGAACTGTGTTATACTGCTGCCACGTGCTGTCGAGCGCCGCTCCCGCACTCCAGAGGTTAATCCTGGCAAGAACTGTACCAGCTCTGCTACATCCGGCGCTGCCGCGCCTGAAGATTTTTACCTCAGGAACTGTGGCGCAGCAAATAATTCAAGCCCGCCAAAACCTTCACTGGCGGGAAATCCAGATGACGCATCAAGCTCCACCCACGCGCGAATGGCGCGAACCCCGCCTCCTGTGGCGCAGGAAAAATTGGAGCCCGCCACAGCTCTTGGCGGGAAGGACTTAAGCTCCGCCCTCTGGCGCGAAACTCTCCCGCGCTGCAACGCCAGTGAGAGCCCACGAGGTACCTCAGAGTCAGCGCAGCCGCCATCCAGCATCAGAGAGGTTAATCGGCCATCTTGGATTTCTCCACGTGCTGTCTCCTGTCCTGCCGACATGCCGTACAGCCGCCGAAATGAGGAACCAAGTGTCACATGGTCTGCCCACGAGCCTCGGGCACCTTCATCTGCTGCACCGCTTACTGCTGGCTCCTGCACGCAGTCTCCAATGGCGGATTCTCCACAGCGGCTGCCTCCTCCGATTCCGGACCTCCTGAGGACCACCGCGGATGTGAGTACCATGGCCCCCAGGGCCTATATCACAGTGACTGTGACTATATCTCCCTTAGCCCCGGCTGGGGTACAGTCCGGCCTCCCTGCAGAGGGCCAACATCTACCCATAGGAGGCCCGGCTACAAAAGGGACTCTCTTAAAGGGGCCTGACCCCTTATCTAATGCTGCTGATCGTCCTGCGGAGTATCCAGGACCACCTGCTAAGAGGCCCAGGCTGTTCGGTGAGAATGCCCTGCCAGCTACAGAGGTTACCACCGCCAGCACAACAGCGCCCCCAAGAGCTACAGGTCAGTCCAGGAACAACAATCCTTCAGCTGTCAGCAGTGAAGAAGTTACAGCTCCTGCGGTCATCATCGTGCGCTCCACAGCGCCCCCAGCTACAGAAGGTCAGCCAGAGAAGTGCCTGTCTCCTTCCTTTGCTGAGATGCCTGCCGCCGCAGATGACCTTCCTACTGTTCCAGCTCCAGCTTCTGGGTGTTCCATGTCAGCAGTTCCAGTGTCTACCACCAGATGTCTTCAGGTGACAGATCTCAACACTGCTTTCTTCACCCAGGCTGATGATGTCCCTGCTGCAGTTCCTGCTTCCATGCCTGCAGCCATTGCTCTTGAGCAGCAAGATTAACCCCTGAAGGGCTGTAGCCCACTTCAGGTACTGTACATATTGTATATTTCTGTCCTTACCCCCAAAGAGCCAGAGACTTTCCTGAGACTCTCATCCTTATTTATCTCAGTCAAGAGGTTATACACTGTCATGTGCTATGATAGCACCCTTCCTCTGCCACAGCAGAGATTTCTTCAAAGGACTCTGTCCCTCTCCAAATAGAGGAGACCCTTTGCTTCTTCATTGCACTTTTCCCCACATCAAGGGCTGTACCCAGAAGATGGACTTTGTCAGTAGAGACCTTCTGAGAGACTTTTGCCAGATACTACCAGGGAAAAGTTGCTATGTCTATTGACTTATTATTCTGCACTTAATGCCTTCCTTTTTAGGTACGGACATTATGCATGCACTTTTATGCCTTTCCTTTTCAGGAAAAGAGACATTTTATCTTGCTACCCTGCGTAGCCTATCTACCTCTGTAACGTTATGTTATAAGATGTGTACCCATTAGGCTGCTAAGCCAATGTGATTTTGCTAACTTGTTGCACACTGTCATATCTGCCAGTAGTCTGCATTAACCCTTTAATAGGCTTTTCAGGTTGTAGTGTGGCTGTGTCGGACCGTCTTTTTGTGTAAAACACTGACCGCTACCTGATCCCTCAAACTGAGGTTTGCACATGGGGGTAGTCCGTAAACTGCGGGTCTTTAGGGGACCGGGGGTGTTACACAGATAGCACCTGGATGCCACTCATACATGGGTAAGGTTGTCAGTCAGGAGGTACTCGTGTCGCATATGCTCATGCAATGCAGATAGACACCATATAATTGCCGCCAGGGAAGAAGCGTTGTTTAAACAAATATACAGGCCTTGGTGCAAGGAGTGGATTACAGGACATGACACCACACCTTTCCTACTGTACAGTTCGGTTTAATGGCGTCAGCGACCAACTGTCATACAGCTACATGTTGTTTCTGTCTTAGTCCGACACCAACCCAGGTGCCTGTCTCCAGGACCATGGGCGGTTTGTCCCTACACCTCACACAGCCTGCACTTCCCAGAAGTGCCATTAGCCCCCTCTGTGCCCCAAAACAACTGTAGTCGAGCCGAGGGCGGCTCTTTCAATTGCCCCCGGGGTATGCAACACCCTCGCCGATGCAATGGCGAGGTAGTGCTTGCGAATACGTCCCACCTGCATATACCCACATGACACTACATGGTCCTGACAGGACATAGGGATATTGCAGTGGTGAATCCTGCCTGGCAAGGCAGGAGTTAAGTATTTTGTATAATGCCAGATGCTGTTATCCAATGATATGTGTTACATCCTGTGCTCTGTAAGCTGAGATGTGATTGGAGGAGCAGCCACCACCTGACCAAAGGAAGGTAATAGGACCTCTGGCCAGGAATGTTCTGGAGGATTCCAGTATGAGGTCTTAGAGAGAAGTCTCTCCCCAGAGAGAGAGAAGAGAGCAGTCTCTCCCAGAAGGGAGAAGAGACCGGTCCTAGTCAGGCCCTCTGGGTCTGCAGGACGCAAGCAGAGTGTAGTTAGCTGAGCAGCAGCTCAGAGACTCTAGCATACCAGACCAGTGCAGGAAGAGCCTAGCCCCTGCCTGAAGTGGAGTAGTAAGACTAGAGTTAGTGTAGTGAGGAAAGGGGTATCATCCTACCTTCAAGGGTGATACCTGAAGAGATCCAGGACCGAGCTGAAGCATCCTCTAGGACACAGCTGCCTCCCAGCCTGCCCTCCACATCCAGGCTGGTGAACTACATCCTGTGGCTCCCTCCAAATACCTCTCCAGTACTCCACCTGTTAAAGACACGTTTTCTGCAGTTCCTGCCGGTTGCAATAAACGAACTGTAAGTTGTTTTCTTCAACCTCTGTCTCCGTCTGGTCCCTGCTACTACAACTACCCTCATCACCGGCACCCTGTCCATCACCCAGAGACTCACACTCGGGACATTTAGGGGTTGCCCCAGGGAGATTCGCTATAGCAGCCTCTCCCTCATCTTTTCTTGCCAACACCACCCTGCTGGAGACCTGCCAGGCTGTAGGACAGCCCTCCGGTTCCCCGTACCAAGCACCGTGACAACAGCGTGCTTAGGCCGCAACCGCCAGCTACTCCGGTACCGCGGGCCCCGGCTGACTCCAGGCCTCACCTCAAGGGCTAGGCCCCGGTGGGGGATGTTGCACATCTCTGATCTCTCATATCTCTCTATGCGTCAGTGTGATAGTACCAATGTCAGAAGCCAGATGAAAGTGTATATACACCTGTACCCTGATAATCTAGCCACATTGTCACCCCACAAAACTAGATGGGGAATACAGTAATGTGTCTGGTTAGAGAGGCCCCACCCACACCCTGAGATTTTGCACTGAGCAGAGCAGAGAGTGATAGGAGCTAAAACAGCAATAACACTGAGTAAAATTGTAAAATATCTTCTTGCGTGGGAAAACCCCTTTCCATTCGTGATTGAGTTTTTATGTTCTCTAAATCGTTTGAAAAGTGTTCTTATTGCTTTGCCTATGTAAAAGCATCTGCATCGACAGAAAATTACATATACAACAAAGCATGATCTACAGGTCATGAATTGTTTAATTCTATGTTCGATACCTCCAATATTAAGTATTTTCCCTTTTATCAACTGGGCACAATGATTACAGCTTTATGGTTCCCTATGGGGATGCATTTTCTTAGCCAATTACTTTCATAGGGCATTCCAGGAAATCTGCTGTGCACTAAATGGTCATTTTGCTTCTCCGAAAGGTGATTATGGTTCCATTTTCTGCTGTAGTTTTTAATTGGGGATCAGATTCAGCCATGTACCAGTTTTTTTAATAGTGTTTTTGATTTTAGGGGCCATTGTGCTATATTCAAAATAGAAAATACATTTTTCTGCCTTCTCTGTTTTATCTTTAGGCTTATTTAAAAGCTGTTCAGAGGACATTCTTAGGGCTGTCTCTTTAGCTTTCTTTAAGAGGAATAAAGGATAACCTTTTTTGTAACCATTTTATCAGTTACTCTACTTGGGCTAAAAATAATTCATCTTGATTGTTAATGCATCTGAGACAAATATATTGCCCATAGGGGACAGTCCTCTTCACGTACTCCGGATGGTAGCTTGAGAAGTGTAGAAATGAATTTGTGGGTGTTGGTTTTCTGTACATAGTTGTTACTATGTTGCTACACTTGATCCAAACCTCTACATCTAGAAATTCTATTATTTTGCCATGAAAATATCATTAACATGGCGATGGTATATTTGGATATATTTAAGTAATTTGTTTCCTGATGTGTATATAAACTTGTCTTCAAAATAACCCAAAAAAATATTTGCATATGTGCAAGCTGCCGGTATGCCCATCGCTGTTCCTACCAACTGTTTAAACCATGTATCTGGAAATTTGAATGTTTTTTTTTCCATTGTCAGTACTTTTTTGATAGCCTCTACCCCAATTGTGTGCGGAATCCTAGTGTAGAGACTTTATACATCTATAGTGGCCAGACTCGAGACCTGCAATTTTTCTTTAAGGTTACATTGTGTAACATGTATTATTATGTTTTTTTATTTTTAGGTGACATCTAGTAAGGGGGGATTTGAACTTTCTTTTATATTTATTTTTTCATTTTATGAGGTCGTAAGGGTCTGATAATTCATACATGTATTACAGTTTAATATACTGAATCAGATTCTGGTGCCAGAGGCACTTCAAAGGTTAACACCTGTGTTACTACACTGCTCAAAAAAAAAATAAAGGGAACACTCAAATAACAGATCCTAGAATGAATGAATGAAATATTGAATACTTTGTTCTGTACAAAGTTGAATGTGCCGACAACAAATACATGGAAATACATTTTTTCAACCAAGAGAGGCCTGAATTTGGAGTTACCCACAAAATTATAGTGGAAGAACACACTACAGGCTATCTATGATGTACTTGTATGACCTCTTACAAATCCAGATGTAAGGACCTGGACTAAAGCCTCCACCAACTCCTGGACAGTTTGTGGCAGAACGTGATGTTGGTGGATGGATCGAGACATGATGTTCCAGATGTGCCCAATCGAATTCAGTCGGATAGCTTTAATGCCTTTATCTTGCAGGAACTGGTGACACACTCCAGTCACCAGCATATGGTCTCACAAAAGGTCATTATGTGAACTTCGATGTGCCATATATGATGATAAATGTAGCATTTTGGGACCACCAGTAATCTCTAGAAACTAAGGCTCATGCCTTCCATTACTTTACTTGTGCATTCTTTATTATACTGTAATACAAAGCACAGCTGTCAATAAAATATTATCCTTGAAAGGACAGAATCCACAACAAGACCACTTTGTGTTTGCACATAGATATATACAGATTATAATTTTGTGACAAATTAACACAAACATTATTATTCTAAGAATATTACCACCATGTGACACATTTCTGGACCTGTCCATCCAAGTTAAAAGCTAAGAAAATTTTGGGGAAAGGGAAACCTTTGCATGACTGTGCCTGAGGGAGCCGTATGTGATAAATTTATATATAAATTTATATATAGCATATTCAATATTCAAGTTTTACCTGCTTAGTAAATTGGGGTGTTGGAGTCAATGAACATTGTAGGTTGTTAAACAATTTCTCCTAAATACACTAAACCCAATAAATGGCCATAACCATGATGGGCCAAAGGAGTTTATCAAGGGGTACTAGAAGCAATTTAGACCACAGGGATTCTTTCCAAATAGTAAAGCACAGCACATGGGGCAAAGTGAAAATTTTATTTGTTTTCCAAGAGTGCCCAATGTGTTGGGTCAAGATAGTATTGACAAAGGCATCATAAACTGTTAAGTGGATTAACTCTGCTTGCCTCTGCATATCCTAGGTCAGTGGTGGCGAACCTATGGCACGGGTGCCAGAGGTGGCACTCAGAGCCCTCTATATGGGCACCCGTGCCATCACCCCAGGGTACAGTTTGCCAGACAGGACTCAAGGCCTCTTGCAGTCCCAGGCAGCCCAGGACCCCAGAAGGAAGCTACAATGATAATCCAAACTTCTTCTCCTTCTTTCTACTGTATTGGTGTCCTCAGGTGCCTATACAATTTAAGAGCAGGTAGTAATAAGTTACTGCTTAAATTGTCGCATTGGCACTTTGCAAAAAATACATGGGTTTTGGTTGTAGTTTGGGCACTCAGTGTCAAAATGGTTTGCCATCACTGTCCTAGGTGATACGGCATAACTAGAAGACATTCTCTTCCCACACCAATGTGGGAAAACGAAAGAGGACAAACAACAAATGAGAGAGGTTGACAAAGCCAGGTCACAATGGTGAAGGAGAAGCAGCACAGAATCACTAGACAGGAGGGAGAACTAAGAAAACAAGCCAAATTATAAAACAAACAAAATAAAACACTAGTAAAATGAGGAGCATGGTGCCAGGTAAGCAAGAGTGATATGTGATCAGAAAGTCCCAGCCTCCATGGTGATTGGACAGAGAACACAGAGGATAGTGGAGCTCACAAACACTGGGGGTTAATCCCTTAAAGACACAAATTTTTTTCATTCATTTTTTGCTCCCCACCTTCAATAATCTATACGTTTCATTTTTCCGTGTACAGATCTGTGAGAAGGCTTATTTTCTGTGTAACAAATTGTATTTCTTAGTGTCATAGTGAAAGTATTTATTATTCCATGCCGTGTACTTAGAAGCAGGAAAAAAAATTGCAAATGCAGTGAAATTGGTGAAAAAAATGTTTGGTTTTTACGGCTCGGAGTGGGCTTGGATTTTTCAGTTTTCACTCTAAATAATACATTAGCTTCGTTCTTAGGCTCTGTCCAATCATGGGGATACCAAATCTATACATGTGTTTATTGTTATAATACATAAAAAAATTAAAACCTTGTGTACAAAAATAAGCAAATTTGTTTCTCCATCTTCTGGACTTTTTCATAACTCAGTGTATGGAGCTGTGTAAGGTGTTTTTTTATTGTGAGATTACGTTTTTATTGATACCATTTTGAACACTGTGGGACCTTTTGATCACTTTTTATTCAATTTTGCATGTGATGCAGAATGCGAAAAGTGGCGTTTCGGGCATTTGGCTGCTATTTTCCATGTTTTCTGATATTTTAATGGAGTTTGACTGCACAGGCGCAGGGAGAAACGGACCAAGGTAAGTATAAAGTTTTTTATTTTAATAGCTGCCTCGGAGGGACAAGGGTGGCCATGAAAAACAACGGGCTGGTATAAAGGAAAAAAACAAAATACCATATAAGGATACTCACCTACGTTCCTTTTCATTCCGTTTCCACCTTCTGTCTTCCATTAAACGTGTCGGGATCACCTAGAATAGAAAGTTATAAAAAGCAGCACAGAGTGCGGGGACAAGATATCTGTGCTTCAGGCTGCTAATTATGCACGCCCCCGCACCTTTCTCTCCCATGTTCACGCCTCTCACATGACTTCACCTCCATCTCCCAGCATATTTAATTGTGCAAATAATAAGTTATTTGCTGAAATGAGAATACCCCTTTAACTTTGCATGCTTTATGTAGAATATTTATTTGTTCATTATAACTTTTCTTTTTCTTATATAGGGTCACATTTGTTTGTGGACTCCTATATAGCCCTAATCGAGTTTAGTACCTACAGATTATTCTGCTCATCCCTTTAATCAGCCTTCAATTTTTGGACGCTTATTATAGCAAAGTGGGGGTTAATTTTCCCTCCTTTATGGTATGAGTTTGATTCACTGTGCCATGGCTAACCCATTTCCAACTTACTGAGTGTCACCATCATTTTATTGACTATCTTTCCGGGGAGTCTCATCTTATGGGTGAGCCCAGTATTAATATCACATTATATGGAACAGGCACATTTATCACAGATATAGTACCTTTGCAGTATGGAATTGCATAGTTTGATATGCGTATTGGCATACTAGACCTTAGCACACATACTCTGTGTTGGCACCATGGGGCGCATGCTTTGTCTGCATTTCTGCCATCTTTTCAGAGTCTGTTATCAGTGCGCATTCGCTAATCGGTCGCCATTTTGTTGAGGACTTTGCTTACATTATGCAACCTCCAGCAACTTGTTAGTGGCAGGCACCATTTTATTGTAGGCCGTCCCTTTTACATGTCCCGAATGTCATGGACACGTTCATCTATGTGTATTTAAAGCCTACCGGCTAGGATGTTACTGTATGAAACAAGCAGGGGGTAGTGAACCTGTGCCTGCTGTACGTCTTGCATGAGGTCTCACAGAGCCTCTGAACACCATCATGTGTAACAGGACACATTTCCTCTGGGTAAGATGACAGTACATTAGCCTACTAGTTTGGATGCATTGTTCATATAAGATAAGTGGGCACATTCCTGTTCATATCTTTGTCCATAGGAATATTTTTATCAAGAGAGGATTGCCTTTATGGGGTTCCCTGCCTTCCAAATTTTAACATACAGGACATGCATTTATTTGTTAAGATCTTGAATGCTCTTCTTGCGTTATTTTTATAGAAAGTTATATTAGTTGTGATATTTGAGTGTAATTGTTTATCTTCTGATAGGTCTAATTTATACCCCTGATGAGCCTATGATTAGGTGAAACATGTCACTAAATGAATTAAACTCAAGGTCGCCACTAGGACTTTTGGGGCCCCTGACTGGAAGATTTTTGTGGGCCCCCCTTCCCCATCAGCGTCCACTCCCACATTGATACATAACATTATACACAATTTTTTTTTTTTACCAAAACATTTTTGAGCCATGACAAGCTAGACTCTGCACATGCACACTCAGTACATAGCTAGCCCCTGCACCTGCCCAATCGGTACCTAGCTAGCCCATGCACCTGCCCACTTGGTACATAGCTAGCCCCTGCACCTGCCCACTCGGTACATAGCTAGCCCCTGCACCTGCCCACTCGGTACATAGCAAGCCCCTGCACCTGCCCACTCGGTACATAGCAAGCCCCTGCACCTGCCCACTTGGTACATAGCAAGCCCCTGCACTTGCCCACTCGGTACATAGCAAGCCCCTGCACTTGCCCACTCGGTACATAGCTAGCCCCTGCACCTGGACCGAAGCCCGGATAGTGTAGGCGCCCCACTACTCGCCTACCCCTACTCCATATTAATAACGACTTGGCCATTTTGCACCTTCCTGACACAGCCCTTATTTTGATGTGGTCATAACTTTGGAACACTTTAACATATCCAGTTTATTTTGAGACTGTTTTTTCGTGACACATTGTACTTCATGTTGGTTGAGAAATGAACGCAATGGGGGTCATTTATTAAGGGCCCGATTCGCGTTTTCCCGACGTGTTACCCGAATATTTCCGTTTTGCGCCGCTTGTACTTAAATTGCCCCGGGATTTTGGCGCACGCGATCGGATTGTGGCGCATCGGCGCTGGCATGCGCGCGACGGAAATCGGGGGGCGTGGCCGAACGAAAACCCGACGTATTCGGAAAAACCGCCGCATTTAAAAACCGAAAATGTGTCGCATAAGGACCGCTTACCTTCACCTGGTCCAGCTCGGTGCATTCCGGCGCGATGAGTTTACTTTCAGCGCAGCAGCGCCACCTGGTGGACGGCGGAAGAACTACCTTATTAAATCCCGGCCGGACCCGAATCCAGAGCGGAGAAGCCGCCGCTGGAACGCGAATGGACCGGGTAAGTAAATTTGCCCCAATATGTTTAGTATTTATTTATGAAATAAATGGAAATTTGGTGAAAATTTTGAAAAAAACATTCAAAATTTTCTACTTTTTTGGGAAGTTAGTCGTATCACCAAAATAACTTGATAACTCACATTTTCCATATGTCTGCTTTAACTTGGCATCATTTTTCAAACATCCTTTCCTTTTTTAGGATGTTAGGTTTATAACTAGGAGGTGTGATTTTTTTTCAGATTTTCCCAAAAATGATCAAAACCAACTTTTGGAGGGCCAATTTAGTTAGAACTGACTTTTTAAGGCCTACATTACACAAAACCCCCCAAAATGACAGCATATTAGAAATTGCACCTCTCAAAATATTCAAAACAGCCTTTGGGAAGTTTGTTAACCATATGAGCATTAAATGAGGGTGAAAAATACATGAGGGTGAAAGGGAAATTACAGAAATGCAATTTCATCTTACAATATATTCATTGAACACTAAAATTTGCACCGTCACAATAGGTTAAAAAGGAAAATGCATTTTACAATGTTTAGTGCAATTCCTCCTGAGTATGCCAATATCCATTTTGTCACAGGGGGGCACTTGGAAGGGAAAGAGCGTTGTTTTGTTTTTGGAGGACAAATATGGCTCAAAAAGTTTTCATGTGTCAGGATGCATTTGGAGAGTCCTAGTGGTACAAAAAAGAAGAGAACCCCAACAAGTGACACCATTTTGGAAAGTACACCCCTTGGAGAATTTAGCAAGGTGTAATATGTGTATTTGCCTCTACAGCGAGTTACCCCTGCTGCACGCTCGGGGCAGTGGGCATCCAGTACGCGTGCGCTTTAGGGAAGTTAATGCTGTCTGTCTTCTGAATCAGCCTGGATCTGGACCTTCCACCTGTGCCAGTGTTTGTCCTTCTGGAACTCACAGCCTAGCTGGATTCCTGTCTCCTGTTCTCCCTTAGCGTTGTTTGCTCTTTCCCAGTATTGTATTTCGCCAGTTAGTTTACTTTTCCTTAACTAGCCGGTTTGACCTTGACATACTCTCTGGTGTGACCTGGCGTTTATGCTCACTCTTCTATGTTCTGTGTCTGAACACCTTTAGTTCTCTTTTCTTGTGTCTGCTTTCGTTTCCTATGTTGTCTTGGGTCCCTCTCACCTCCCAGTGCCTTGCAGGGTAGATAGGAGGTTCCTGCAGCAGAGGCTCCCTACCTTCAAGGGGGTTCCTGCCTTGGTAGGGTCTAGTATGTAGATCAGCGCAGGGTTAGTTCGCCCTCTATCCCCGTTCTGTCAGCCTGCACCTAGACTTGTGTGGTAGTTCTTTTTGTGTTCAGTATTCCAGTCGTAAGTTTTCCTAACAAAACCTATTTCTCCCGAGTGTAGAATTGCTTTATATGTGCATATAAAATGTTGTATGGGTGCACAGTAGGGCTCAAAAGGGAAAGAGGGGCGTTGGCCTTTTAGAAGCCAAATTTGACAGAAATCCTTTACATGTGTTAGGATGCATTTAGAGAGCCCTAGAGGTATCAAAACCCCAAGAAGTGTCACTATTTTGGAAAGTACACCCCTTGGAGAATTTAGCAAGGTGTAATATGTGTATTTTGCCCTACAGGTGTTTAAATCAATTAGGCCCCTAAAAGGAAAAAGATGAAAATTTTCACCAGAAAGTCACTTTTGGTCCTAATTTTTGTAAGCTATAAGGGATTAAAGATGAAACAACCCCAAAAAGTGTGTACTACTATTTCTCCCGAGTATAAAATTGCCCCACACGTGCAAATAAAATGTTGTATGGGTACACAGTAGGGCTCAGAAGGGAAAGAGGGACGTTGGCGTTTTAGAAGCCAAATTTGACACACATCCTTTACATGCATTTGGAGAACCCTAGTGGTACAAAACAGAGGAGAACCCCAACAAGTGACACCATCTAGGAAAGTACACCCCTTGGAGAATTTAGCAAGATGTAAGATGTGTATTTGCCCCTAAAGTTGTTTGATTTAATTAGGCCCTAAGGTGAAAATTTTCCTATAAAGGTCACTTTTACCCCTAATTTTTGTAAGCCACAAGGAATAAAAGATGAAATAACCCTGAAAAATGTGTAAAACTATTTCTCCTGAGTGTATAAGTACCCCACATGTGCATATAAAATGTTGTATGGGTGTACAGTATAGGAAAAGAGGGATGTTTGTCTTTTAGAAGCGAAAGTTGACAGAAATCCTTCACATGCATCAGGATGCATTTGGAGAGCCCTAGTGGTACCAAAACAGAGGGGAACCCAAAAAGTGACCCTAATTGTTGAATGCACCCCCCTTGGAGAATATAGCAAAATATAATATGTGGTGTAGTGTAATACACATGGTGAAATGAGAATTTTGAACAAACAGGTAGTTTCCAAACATGATGTGCAATGGAGTCCAAGATGGAAATTGCAATTATTTCTGGAAAGTTCAGTGGCCATTATATAACGCCTGTTATGTGATGCCCAGTTTGTGCCACTGTGAAATGTTAGCTACCTGATTAGGAAGCCATGTTTCCTGATGCGAGAAGACCCAACATGTGATCGCTAGCCAGAACGTTAGCCAGAAAATACAGCAGGGTCCAGAATGATAAAGCACTTGGAATATAAATAAATAATAATAATAAACTTGGAGAATTCTAAAGGATCTGCTAACAAATCCAGAGGCTTAGAGGGGAAATAGAAAACATAAATAAAAAAACATAAAACCACAAACCACATCCCGCAATGAAATAATCAGGGGGTTTTGGTGATCAATGTTTTTGTGCTGAAAAACTAGGCTTATACTCGAGTATATATGGTATATAGTTTTATTTATATTTGTCCAATTTGAAGAAAAACTAGAATAGAAAAAATGTATTTAAACATCTGCAATTTGTTCTTCACACACATATATATTGTTCTTCACATGCTATTTTGGCC
Source organism: Engystomops pustulosus (assembly GCF_040894005.1). Taxonomy (NCBI): domain Eukaryota; kingdom Metazoa; phylum Chordata; class Amphibia; order Anura; family Leptodactylidae; genus Engystomops; species Engystomops pustulosus. The sequence goes on from NC_092411.1 coordinate 174,744,912, forward strand.
GCACCGTTCCGCGCGTATCTCCCGACAAGTAAGCAGATGTGCCGAACATCTGTAATCTATTCTGCACTGTGTTCTGCACTGTGTTTTTCTCTTAAATGATCCTGTGGTCACTGTTTTCACTGTGTTCACTGGTTTTATTCTATTCTTCACTGTTCTTCACATCTGCTAACTTGTCGGGAGATAATATACACGGGGAACAGTGAAGAATAGATCGCAGATGTTTGCAACTTATCAGAAGACATTATTTTTCAATTAAATAACACATTTTAATCCCAAACCATGGTCCCTTTGAAAAATGCTTGAGTCCCCCATTGACTCGCGCGTGAAAAATGCGCCGAAAACGCAAAAAAAATGCAAAAAACACGCTAACAACACGCGCGTGAAAAGCGCAAAAACGCTAATTACTCCAAGGAAAAATGGAACAAAACCTCAGCCAAAAACGTCAGTTTTTCACACATTGCACCCTGACGTGAAACGCAACGCTAGTGTGGAAGGGGCCTTACTCTATACTTGAATGAACAGTGCTGTAGTAAAACAACATAATTGGTAGCATATAATAATATATATAATAATATATATAATAATGACACAACAATTAATTGTAATCACTGTTATATTTTATTTTATATAAATTTACAATCATGTACACATTTTTTTGCATATCTTATGTATATTCATAGTTTATGTACACACTTTCTTTGTATACCATACATAACTTTATCGGTAACACATGTATCTTCAATCACTTTTTGCTATATTAGGAACAGTGTCTTAATAACACTTGTTTCTACACCAATGTAGTCCTGATGAGGGTTGAATTATGAAATTGTGATCCTACTTTTTTGTGTATTTAGTCATTTTTAGTTGTATAATTTTGCATTTTTATTCTCATTATTGTGTCTGTTTATATCTTCAATTGTACCTGTGATTCTATTATTCCATCCTTTTGTCTTCCAGTTTTGCGATATGCATGTCCTGCTTATACATTGGGTAATATTATAGTCTACCTCTTGCGAGGATGTCATCTCCTTTACTAAATGCACGCGCGTGAGTGGCTGTAGACAGGTTCCTAATTTGATTGGCGGTAATACCTGAGTTGTCTCCTTCCATCTTATGCGCCAATGTTTTGCGCATGCATCCCTTCTTGGCTCTTGAATCACGCAATAGGTGTGGTAAATGACAGTGACGCAACCGGTCACTTGTTTGGATCACATTATCGACACAATGAAAGAGCCGGAACTGGAAGTGGCGTTCACTGCATGCACCCAATAGGACACTAGGTGCTGATAGTCTTTTACAACAGGTGAATACAACAACTCCTATTGGCTATTAGTGTCATTAAATACTGTCCCCTGTCTCACTGACTTTACCCTTGATGAAGGCAGCGTTCCGAAACGCGCATCAAGGTTTTAGTTATCTGGGAGGACGTGGTAACTTCTGATGCCAGGTAATTACTTCTTAACACTGTTTATTTATAATGACAAATTGGTGATATACACAGGGTGGCTCCATTGAATATGCAGTCAAGCATTATATAGATATAAATAACTTCCATCCCCTGTATCATATGTCTGTGAGCCTTTACTTTGTTCTCTGGCAACTTGTTAATAATTATTGGTGTATATACTAGACTATATCCACATCCCCAGATGTTTATATTATCCCTCCAGCACAAGCTGGTATTTTTGTACAATGTCTGTTACAATTTAAATAAATGCTTCAATAAAATTGTGATAATTTTGTAAATTTAAAACCGTAGAATTCTGGCTTTTTCTTTATAGGTTTTTCATTTTCTTTGCTTCCATAGCCTTGAATACAGAGTGACTGAAAATGCAACCACGAGAAGGGGGAATCATTAGACACCTGTTCTTGAGAACGGTGCAGGTCCCAAATGTGGAAATTGTACCTTTTTATAGATTTATGTCATGTCTTGTGGCTTAACACATAGGTACACAATATTTACTGCAGAAGCTACTTTTCCCCTTCCTGAAATAGTTTTATTTTGGAATCTAACATGGTTCTAACTTTGGAGCACTTAATTTTCACCGCTGTAATTTCAAGACTGTTTTCTTGTGATACATTGTGCTACATGTAAAGGTACATTTATATGTCCACAACAGGTGGCCATGAGTTAACCGCACAAACGGCAGCTACCTCACAGCAGCAACAGACATACATTTTGCACGGATAACGTGCAGTGAGCATATTGGCCCAGATTTATTAAAGCCCCTGCGCCAGTTTTCTGGCAAACTTTGCAATTCTTATGTGCAAACTGCTTGAACATTTATGTAAGAAGTGCTTGCACCACATATGTTGCGTGCAACCCTTTTTGTGTCACAGTTGCACTCTTCTTCACGCAAAATTTTGTCACTAAAGTGGGCGTTCCTGCCATCAGTCGGACTGTGTGCTACATTTAACATGCAAAGTCTTACAGAAGTGTGTTGCACAGCCCATGTTACAGGTATACCAAAACAAGTTTGGTGTACTCTGTTGGGGCAGTGCAGGGAGCACTGCCAGTTTAATAAAGAACATGCACCACAATTCATGAATCTGGCGTCCTTTGCACACTACACAAGCAAACTGCAGATGTGAGTCTTATAAGGCACATTGGACCTCCAACTGCAGCTGGGTCCTCCTTGCCCCTCTTCACGCAATGATGTGTGGAGCTGGGGTGTACTACTCCGGCTTCACTTGCAGCAGAGCGCTGGCACATGGAGCTTGGGAGTGAAGGTAAGTTTTTTTTAATACGCCCATTTAGGAACCTCATACAAGGCGATTTGGGGCACTAAACCACCTCCGTAAAGCCCTGTGGTGTAGTACCCGAATTGCCCTGATAAGTTGTCTTTAAGAGCAATTTTTTATTTTCATGTAAAACACCAAAACATATGTTTTGAGGAACCTTCTCAGTATTGAGAGGCCCAAATAATAGAAAATCTGGAAGTTTTTAACCCTTTACATTTTTTACAAGGGTTAAAACACACCGGAGATGCAATTTAGAAATAGTATTTGTGGCTAAATGAATGTATTTTCCTAAACACTGTACACATTCACAATCGATTAAATGACGAAATTCCTCCTGAGTGTGCCTATACTCCATATGTGGTAGTAAACTGTTGTATGGGCACACGACAGGGGAATGAAGGGAAGGAGCGCCATTGCAAAGCAGATTTGCATGGTCTCATTATACAGGTTTTAACATTTTATATTTTTGATGTGGACAAATGAGGGCTTTTTTGTAGAATAAGATGCACTTTTTCAGATACTCCTTTTTGGGATGTCTATAGCTTATTGATGAGATTTTATAACTTCTTTCTGGGTTGAGGAAAAGAAAATCATCATTACGTCAATAAGTAATTTATATACTGGTATTCCGTTTATATTGGCCTAATTATACTAAACAACAACTAAATTTCTTTATAAGAAGAGTTTTTCTCTTTAGTGGTATCATTTTTGAGTATGTTACATTCTCCTACACTCTCATATTACTGATTGTTTGTAGTTTACAAACTGTACAGTATTTATGGAGTTTACCATGCAGATCCAATAATGCTTCTGATTTATTGTGCAGATTGTTAAAGATGCAGCAATACCAACTATTTACAGTTTCTGTAATGGAGACTTTCTATTTATTTGTAAAAAATTTTTATTCTTTTTTTTTTACTTATTGTTTTGACTTTACAGTAAAATTATCTATATATTTTTTGCCTTTACAGTGAACAGAATACAAAAGTAAAAAAAAACTATGCTAACAGGGAATTTTTTTTGCCTCCTACATTAAAATAAAAAGTGATCAAAATGTCAAATGTAAATGGTACCTAAAAAAAACTAAATCTCATTGTGCAAAAAACATGACATAATAATGCTTTTATGAATAAAAAATATATTTCTCTCTGAATATGGCGACATAAAACAAACAAGCTTTTCCCGAAAAGGTCTTTTAAATTGCACTACATTTGTACAAAAACAAACAACTGAACATATTTGGTATGTTTGTAATTATATTGACCCACAGAAAATTGTATGGTGAATGGCACAAAACTTCTCATTAAAAAACAGATGGCCAAAATCCTGGTTCCAACTCTGTTTGTTTACATGGCGCCCGGACCGGAGCGACAGCAGCGCTGGATACCGGAGGGCACCGGAAGGTAAGTACATCTTTATTGTTTTAGGCAGCCCGCTCCCGGCCACATATAGTTTTTTTTCAAAACTCGGACAACCCCTTTAAGCAGATAAAAGTCCTGGAGTGGATTTAAGGTGTGGTGCCTGGTTTTGAAGATTTTGCTGTGTTGAAAATATGTAGTCATAAGATATCTTCATAATGGGAGAGGCAAAATCTACAGTTTGGTACATCCTGAGAAAGAATGTACTGGTGAACTCAGCCACGCAAAAAGACTTGGACCCCACAGAAGACAACAGTGGTGGATGATCACAGAATTATTTCAACTATGAAGAAAATCCCTTCACAACAGCCAACCAAGTAAACAACCTGTTAGTGTATCAATATCCAAATCTAAAACAAAGAGAAGACTGCATTAAAGAGAAGACTGCATTAAAGTAAATACAGAGGGTTCACTGTGCAGTGTAAGCCACTTATAAGCCTCAAGAATAAAAAGGGTAGATTAGACTTTACAAAGAAACATCTAAAAAAGCCAGTACAATTCTAGAAGAATATTCTTTGAACAGATGAAACCAAGGCAGTGGTAGTGTGAGGGCTTGGGCATGCAAGACTGCCAATGGCACTGGGTCACTGGTGCTTATTAATGATGTGAAACAGAACAAAAATAGCCAGCGGAATTCTGAGGTATTCAGAGACATAGTGGAGCACATTTACTAAGAGTTTTGCGCCGCGCTTTAGTCGGACTGTTCACGTTTTTTCATGGCTATAACGGCTTGCACAGGCATTTAAGAAGTGTGTGCGCTCCGATTCCACAAAAAAGATGGTGAACTCTGTCGGACCTGAGCGGGGAAGCGACACATTCATGATTTCTGGCGCACGATCTTAGTGAATTGCTGCACGCTGCATTATAGACAGACAATGTACTTTCAGTGAACTCAAGTGACCTGGTAAGTAAATGTGCCCCAGTGTGTGCTCAAATCCAACAAAATGTAGCCAAACTGATTTATCAGCGTTTCATAATACAGATGAACAATGACCCAAAACATAAAGCCGAAGCAACCCAGAAGTTTATTAAATGCCCAAGTCATTCACCCGATCGTGGGCCTCCATGATCCACTACTTTACCATAGGGTGTCTTTGCTAGTTTGCTCCATCAGGGTCAGGCTTTGGGTCGCCTTAGAGGCCTTTCTAAATCCACGTCCAATGTTGGGTTCTCTCTGGATGCATTCTAAAATCGATGGCTGTCTTTCTTCATTTTCACCTCTCTACAAACCATTTTTGATCCCAGGTTCAGTTTCCTCAATTAAAAAAGGTTTTCTGAGACAATGGGGCAGATTTATCAAGTGTCTGAAAGTCAGAATATTTCCAATTGCCCATGGCAACCAATCACAGCTCCCCTTTAAAATATTCATGAGCACTGGTGAAATGAAAGCTGAGCTGTGATTGGTTGCCATGGGCAACTGGAAATATTCTGACTTTCAGACTGCTTGATAAATCTGCCCCAATGTCTTTCAGCAAAGCGCCAGACCATTCTAGAACTTTAAAAATCCTCGGTGTGTCCCACTAAAGCTTAATGGGTAGAGGCCTTGAATCATATTATGTATATGGAGGATATGAGGGACACAAATCTTATTGTGGTTCTTCAGATGTCACGATACACCATGATCTTGAATTGACTTTCGAAGTTCCGCAAATTTTGGGACCTGGTTGGTTGTGGTTGGCTGATCCCTCCAGCTTTCCCCCTTGCAAGGAACTGGCTCTATTAAACCTATCTATTATTAGTCATGATCACTTGTATTTCTTCTTTTCTACCAAGGGTGTCTTCCTTTTAGTTCCTCTTACTCTCTCTTTAGTCTCCCTTCTTTATTGGTCTCCCAAATGTGAGTGTTGTTTATTGGTGTCCTATTTTACTTGTTTAGGGTTAGTTTATTCTTTTGGTATGGTTGTCTGTTTCAGTGTTATGAATCGACATTCCACAAGGCTTTTGACAATACCTGCTTGTGTTTAACTGCTCATGTTTATTAAATTGCCACTTGTTCTATTGTATTTGTGATGGCTCTCATTATACAAGATTTTATTAAATCTTTATTGAACATAAAGACTAAACTTCAGACAAAGTCCCACAAACAAACAGCAACTGAAAACCACTGCAGTGAAGACCTGGCAGAGCATTAAAAAGGAGGAAACCGCAACTGGTGATGTCCAAGTGTTCATTGCTAAAAAAAGGTTTTGAATCAAGTATTATAAATGAACATTTTATTTCTCATTTAATTTTTCCAATTAAATTTGAGCCCCTGAGTACATTTTTAGAACAAAATGCATAAAAATTTACATTGATGGCAAAAAATGTGCCCCGAAAGAAAATACTTTTTTCACACCTCCTAAATTCCTAAATGTAATAGACGTACAGGTGTAGAGTTCATAGATACCTCATAGGCCTATGTTCAATTGAATAATAATCTTAAAATCACAAAAAAAATTATTTTCACCAAGAAATATTAAGAGGGCCGCGACTTGCAAAATATAGCAATTAAACACATTAAAAAGTAAATACACCCCTAAAACTTATTGTAATATCTGTGTTGGTGTCATAATTTGTCTGTGGAGTGGAGCTATAGAGGAACTGAGTGTATCCCTAAGTCTTCCTTGTCAGTGTATACAGGTTTAGGCTTGCTGGCTGTTTGCATTGATTGGCACCACACCCAACTCTCTCTTGCAGCTTGGCTCCAGTTCAACAATAGTTAACCTGTTGTGATTGACAGCTTCTTACAATACTCACATTACTCCCTTGCTCTCTGTTTTGTCCAGATCTTAGAGTTCTGACCCAATGGCTGGGGCTCTCCTATTACACAAAAGTCCTGCCCACTCTTGTAAGTATAGAAGTTTTCTTAGCTCCATACCACTCATGTGATTCTGATCGCTGTCTTCTGGCATTCTGATTTTTGGCTTATGCTTTGAATATTCTCTGCTCTTGTACTCTGATTTTGTACTTTGTTTGTCCTCTGGGTACTGACCCACCTCTGCTGACGTCTGTTTATTGTTTGTATTTTCTTGTTCTGTCTTAGTGTTTTGCACTTAAGTGGGCTGGGCAAAAGGTAGTGAAAGTTGAAAAGTGGGTTAAGTCCTACAGCCCAGGATTCTGTCTCTATTCATTCCAAGATCCTGTATTACACATTTTTGAAAGCAGCAAACCTGACAATTGCATTTGTTTTGATCAACAGTTGATTCTCTTGCTATTTTGGGACAAACCCAATTTATTAAAAAACATGCATGAAAACATTTCTACAACTTACATCAAAAGTGGAGGTTTACACACAAATAGGGATGTAAAAATAATAAGTTAAAGTAAGAAGATTTATATGTACAATAAACAAAAGCTATGCAATATTTTTATGTCCAAAAAAATTATGTAAAAATGTAAAATCAAAAGCTCCTATCCTGTCAAAATCAATTTTTTTCAGAAACATCCTACCATGCAAACTGATAAAATGTAAAAATTCCAAAAAATTTTCACTAAGATATGTACACATCCAGACTACTTATAAAAAAAGTACTTTTCTAAAAACAGTAAGGTGTAAGGAATTAATACATACTCCACAAATGTATAATCACCGGAATATGCATCAAAGGGAATGTTAAATCAGTGAGATGTGCCAATATTTTTGCAAAAATTGACACTAAGGCTCACACAGATATTGCTACATCTGTGTCTGTCTTCTGCAGTTCAGACTGTTAGGTTGGGAACGCACTGAAGACACCAGAATTCTATCCGGTGCTTTTCAGTCAGCAGTCTGAACAGTGCTCTGAACTAGCAAGGTCTAAGCATCTCAAACCTTCAAGAGCTGTTGGTGCTTAGCTTGCTACCTGTTTGTACTTCTGGTTTTTCGATATTGGCTTATGTGATTGACTATTCTCCCTTGTATTTGATTTTGTACTTTACTTGCTATCTTGTTCTTACCTGCATTGTTTCCCCTCCCCTGTTAATTGTTTGTCTAAACTTTGGCACAGGGAGGGACTGATGCTCAGCTACTGTTTTATGGTTACTGTTTAGGGTGTACCCTGTAAACAGACAAGGACTGTTTGGAATGCTCAGATTTAGGGCTCACTGTTCTTGTCCATGTTCTGCCCTTACAGATTGACAAGCCCAAAAGAAACCTTTTGCTGTGCTATCATCATGGAGGCAATTGGTGATCAGTTACATAGTCTTGTTCACATGATGCAGAATGTTGAAAAGCGGGTTCAAGCACAGGACCAAGGACCAAGAGATGCAAGAAAATAAATTGTTTATGTTCAAACATTGGTCATAGTACCACAATATTTACATTTAAAGTCACCAGAGAGACACATGTCCAGTGGGTTAGCCAATTACAAATGAGAAGTCCAACACTTGCTGACTTCTTAGTGAAATAATCCAAGCCTCCCATTGAGCAATTCTGTGCACTGTTGTTTGACTACAAAGGCCCGTTTGCTACAGCACGGAATCTAACAGTGCGGAAGTGGACAGGTGTGCGTGCCTGCCTCTGTAAACAAACAGCGGCATGGCATTGATGGGCGGGAGCAACAGGGAAGGTAAGCATAAGGTTCTTTTTGTCTTTACAGCCCCCTCCGCCCCCAAGCTGGATATATTATTTTTTGGAAGGGTGGATAACCCCTTGGAAAAAACTTTTCCAATATAACCTTTCAACTTTTAACATTTTTTGTCAATATGTGGATTTTATTTGTTCACATTCAGGACAGTTTTTTAATGGAGTTTAATAAATTATTTTGTACTTATGGATGATTAAAAAAAGGTCAATTTGGGAATTGTTTATCCTTTATTTTTTTTTTTATTTTTTTTTAGTCTGGGTGGAAAGATATGAAACGTATGTTCTTGGTGGAGTAAATCTGGGAGAGTCTCTAGTTGAGAAGGACTCAGGTGTACTAGTAGATCACAGATTAAATAACAGCTTGCAATGTCCTTTTATGTAATATTACCACTGTACAAGGCATTGGTTCAGCCGAACCTGGAATATGCCATTCACTTCTGGGCACCAGTCCATATAAAGAATGCCCTGGGGCTGGAAAAGGTACAACGAAGAGCCACAAAAATGATAAGGGGCATGGAGGGTTTCAGATATGAGAAAAAAATCAATACAACTATATTTATCTAGTCTAGAAAAAAGGCGACCAAGAGGGGACAGGAGTAATTTTTATAAATATATGAATGGTTCATGCAAAAAATGTGGTGGAAAGTGGTTCCAGGTTAACTCAAATAAAAAAAAAAGGGGGAACTACCTCCGTCTGGAGAAAACAAGGTTTAATGACCAAAGGAAACAGGGCTTTTTTACTTTGAGAACTGACAATCTGTGGAATAGCCTGCCTCAGGCGCTGATCACAGTAGGGACTCCAGAGAGCTTCAAGAAGGGTCTAGATGCTTTTTTACATCTAAATAACATTGACAGTTATGTTATATAGAATTGTTTCCCCTAAATCCCTTCCTTATCCAATCCTTTCCCTTCCTTGGTTGACCTTAATGGAAATGTATCTTTTTTCAACCCTTTAAACTAGGTAACTATGTAACTTGATCTTTTTAACCGGTTAAGGACCGGGCCCTTTCCTGTTTTTTCATGTCCATTTTTCACTCCCCACCTTCAAAAATCTATAACTTTTTTATTTTTACACGTAAAGAGCTGTGTGATGGCTTGTTTTCTGCGTAACAAATTGCACTTCATAATGATGGTATTAAATATTCCATGCCATGTACTCGGAAGCGGGAAAAAAATTCCAAATGCAATGAAAATGGTGAAAAAACGCATTTGCGCCATTTTCTTGTGGGCTTGGATATTACGTCTTTCATTGAGCGCCCCAAATGACATGTCTACTTTATTCTTTGGGTCGGTACGATTAAGGGGATACCAAATTTGTATAGGTTTTATAATGTTTTCATACATTTACAAAAATTAAAACCTCCTGTACAAAAATAATTTTTTTGATTTTGCCAACTTCTGGTGCTAATAACTTTTTTATACTATGGTGTATGGAGCTGTGGGTGGTGTCATTTTTTGCGAAATTTGATAATATGTTCAATGATATCATTTTTAGGACTGTACGACCTTTTGATCACTTTTTATAGATTTTTTTAGATTTTTCAAAATGGCAAAAAAGTGCCATTTTCGACTTTGGGCGCTATTTTCCGTTACGGGGTTAAACGCATTGAAAAAACGTTATCATATTTTGATAGATCGGGCATTTTCGGACGCGTCGATACCTGATGTGTTTATGATTTTTACTGTTTATTTATATTTATGTCAGTTCTAGGGAAAGGGGGGTGATTTGAAATTTTAGGGTTTTTTATTATAATTTTTTTTTTTTTTACTTTTTTTTATTTTTATTTATACTATTTTTCAGACTCCCTAGGGTACTTTAACCCTAGGTTGTCTGATCGATCCTATCATATACTCCCATACTACAGTATGGCAGTATATGGGGATTTTCTTCCTCATTCATTACAATGTGCTATCAGCACATTGTAATGAAGGGGTTAAAACGAAATAGCCTCGGGTCTTCGGAAGACCCGAGGCTACCATGGAGACTGATCGCCGCCCCCCGATGACGTCACGGGGAGCGGCGATTCCAGGTAAGATGGCGGCGCCCATGCGCCGCTATCTGTTTGAGGCTGCCGGCAGCTTTGCCGGCAGCCCACGCTGTGAAAACACCCGCGATCGGTGCTAGCAATATGCAGCAAAGACTTACCGGCTATGGAGAGGGCTCAGCCCGTGAGCCCTCTCCATGCAGCGCGACGCGACCGCCGCCGTGAATACACGGCGGGCGGTCGCGAACCGGTTAATAATGCACTGCTCTATCTATGTAGTGCAGTTCATTATCTTGTCAGCTGCTGGCCTAAAACAAAGATACTACAGGCAGCCCACAAGCTGATCACTGCTGCGGGGTGCCTATGAGAAGCAGAGGAAGCTCACTCCCTTTGTATCCATTTAGACGCCGTGGTCCATGTTTCACTGTGCTCTCTAAAGGGTTAAACACCCAGGATAGGAGCATTTTAGCCACCATATCCCATAGCAATTTACAATTCACGTACAGAGAAAATCGGACAGAATTAATTTAATCAACAAGTTGAACACTTTGAGTGAGGATGCTGCTCTCAAGGGGTTACAGTTTGATAAAGAATTTGTGACACAAGAAGTAAAATACATTTATATTATTCCAGCTATATTTTGTAATATAAGGTTATACCTTTACCAGCAAATATTTATATGTACAGACACAAAGTCTGCGGATATTCTGGTTGAGTAAATGTGAGCCTGTCTAAAGAAATGTATTGCAACCCCTTTAGAACGCAGTCAGTTTGTACGTTATGTCTCAGCCCTTTTTTGAAATCTGACCTGTCTCTTCCTGTGGTTATAACTTTTTACCACTTTTGACATTGTTTTCGCGTAATACATTGTAGTTTATGTTAAAAGTATAATTTTAATCATTGGTTATGTTTTGGGGGTTAAAATTGAACAATTAAGTAAAAATGTAAAAAAATTAACAATTTTCAAGGTCATACCACAAATTTAAAAACTTTTGTCATTTGTTTTCTTTTTCTTTCCATAATCTATTTTATGTTTGTCTATTTTTACAGATGCTAGACTGTTTATAGTTTTAGTAGCAAGGTCTTATCATTAAAAAAAAAAAAATAATAAAATGTATATATATATATATTGTTTGACAGTGAATTTTAGAGGCTTATGTACTATTAATCCCAATAAGCAACACCATTTTATGAATTTAACATCTCAAACTATTTAACAATTTAAATCAACATTTAAGAAGTCTGTTAACACTTTAATTGTTTCTCAGGAATCAAACAAATATGGAGTGGAAATTTTAACATTTCTATAATACTCTCATTTAGCTCTAAATTGTACACATTCAGAGGGTGTTGGAGGTAAAAATACATCCCACTATTTTTGGGATATTTCTCCCAAGTTCGGCAATACCTCACATGTATCGGCACACAGCCATGATTCTCATAACGGTTCCATACAAACATTAAATGTCATCGCCAGAGGTCACATTAATTACTCATAAAGCGTCATAGACGCATGATGAGATGCCATTACTCCCCAGAATAATTGCCATATGTAAAAGTACGCTTGGCCAATAAAAAAAATATCACTGGGATTGCAGCATGCGGGCACTGCTTAACACATGATGCAGTGTCCATAAGACCAAACACAAAGCTACTTTCCCGCTTCTAGTATTAAGCACTGGAGTCTGCATGGCTTCATCAGTTTGTGCGGCTGCAAGACTATTGCTCCCCTGCTCCACAATTTGACAGAACCAGGTAAAGAAAAGCTGTTTGCCAGCTCCCATCCTGCTGCCAACACCTGGCCCTCTACTGTCCTACAGCCCAACTATACCCCGCTCCATGCCACTATCTGCCCTCAGTCCTCCCCTCCCCCAAACAAGCTGCCCTGTCATGTCCCTCCAGCCACAGGAGGAGATAAACTCAAACTCAAAGTTGGGGCAAAGGCCTAGTGTGCAAAGCTCCTTAGGTCCTCCAGCTTCCACCCCTCCCTCACACTTACACATTGGGGTATAGAAAGTGGCAAGAAAGGACAGGGAGAAAGCGCTAATAGTGTGACATCTTAGGGGGTAACAAATGAACATAAAGCTGTAGATTGTGCTCACCGTTTTAGGTTGTGCTACAGATAGGCACAAGACTATTGTAGGCTTTGTGGTGATAATTTTTGTCTGGTGCTGCCTCCAGAGGATAATCTCCTAAATGGAGTTGCCAAACTCTATAGGATGTGGTGAAAGTGCTCTATTGATGGGGTCCAAAAGGATGGCGCACACAGAGGTGAGTATACTAAAAATTTTTATTCACTGTCTTTAAAACACAATGCGTTTCGGGGCGTTCTACCCCTTTCTCAAGTGAACAAAAGACTGAGTACAGTGACAGAAAATAAAGAGGGGTTTTAACCCAATGGGGCAAGACAAGTATATAAATAAGTAAATGAAAAAATAAGTAAAAAACAAACAGATAAAAAACATGGTAAGTATTGGTTGTGCAGATACGTTCTTAAATCGTGAACATGGTCGTAAAATTATATCATCATTGGAAGTATCACATCTGTGTATTAACTATAAAATATTGTACAAACGGTAATAAAGATTTGTAGATGTACATACACACATATTGGACCATAATTTCATATAAGAGTGCATGTAGAGAGATGATAATTAAGGACAAGGTTAGTTACTTACACATAATAGGATATCAAAGATAAAAAAGATCTAAACTATATAAATATAAATACATGGATTGATATTTGGAGCGCTTCAAATTTACTATGGGTGCTGTGGTGAGCTTAGAAAGAGGTAACAGCGAGTGTGGTCTACTTACCAAATGCTGAGGAAAAAGGTAACAGTGAGAGTGGGCCACTTACCAGATGCCGAGGAAAGTGTGGCTTCCTCCTTGGGCATTGGTGTTTGGTGGGGGAGCCTAGCTTATATTCTGTCAGCACAGGGAGTGGCTTGCGGCTTTTTTTTTTTCCCTCTTTATTTGTCAGTGTGCTAGTTTCATTTGAACCATGTTTTTTTTTTGAGGTAGCATAATTTAGAGCATAAAGGTGACTTAGCAAAAAGTGTTAAGAATTTGGGGATATGGCACATGATCAGGGTATTTGGGTCCTCTTTTGAATTTAGAAGTTATTCTCAAGGGTCTCGTTTAACCCATTGGGAGCCAGGCAGCTCAGTTTATATATCCAAAACATCTCCCTTTGACACAATTTGTTATATCTGCTATTTCCTACTGGAATTTGTTCAATGGGGGTGATTGTAAAACCTGCAAAATCATCCTGATGCTCGATATGGCTGTTTCTAGAAACTGTGTTTTGTGAAACCATTAGTTACATTGCTTCGATGTTTGTTGATCCTGGTGTTGAGTTGTTGGATTGTGCGGCCTATATACTGTAATCCGGAGGGACATTCCAGTAAGTAGATCATAAAGGTGGAGGTGCAATTCAAAAAAGACTTGATAACAAATGATTCACCTGTTGTATTACTTTTGAATTGTTTCACTCTATGGCTGATGTTATTACAGGATTTACAGCTGGATTGTTCACATCTATAGCTCCCCATGGTTTTGGGGAGAAAATTATTGGTGACGAGTGTTTTGTCCACAGTACGAAGTCTGCTAGGTGCAAGTAAATTTTTCAGGGTTTGGGATCTCCTGTAGGTCACACATAATCTTACTAACTACTACGAGGTCCTACAGAACAACCCAAGCTATTCCGTCGCACATGAGCTTAAAGCTCTCCTAAGTGACGCCCTCTCTAATAACATCATCACAAAAACTGAAAAAGATTATATATGGATCGATTCCCCATCAACCCCAATATTTTACCATTTACCAAAAATCCATAAAGATCAAAAAAATCCCCCAGGACGACCAATTATATCAGGTATTTCATCCACAACCTGTAACCTATCCCACTATATTGATGTGCATCTACAAAGCTATGTTCAGAACTTACCATCCTACCTCCGGGACTCAACCAGTGTCCTCATCAGTCTACAGAACGTGACCTGGAAACCCTCCTACTGGTGGGTTACTTTAGATGTGTCTGCCCTGTATTCAAATATTCCGCACCAAGAGGGCATTTATAGGATTAATCAGCACCTAGAAAGAGGTGGACTAATGCCTAAGAAACAAAGAATTTTTATCCTTGAAGCAATACGCTTCATACTTCCCCATAATGTTTTTAACTTTCAAAACAAAACCTACAGACAGACGAGGGGAACGGCGATGGGTACCAAATTCGCCCCAAGTTTTGCAAATCTGTACATGGGCGAATTCGAACCTGAATATATCTCCAATAACCCCAAATGGTCCAACAATATCATCTATTACAAGAGGTACATTGATGATTTGCTGCTGATCTGGAAGGGTACAGAGGATGACATTCTGTCCTTTGTAACTTCCATCAACCAGAACAACTGGGGTCTGGCCTTCACGCAATCTATCTCCAAAACAGAAATCGAATTTTTGGATCTGCAACTACAGATAAAAAACAACAAAATCTGTACTGAGACCTTCTTTAAGAAGGTTGACAGTAATAGCTTTCTCCATTTCAAGAGCGCACACCACTGGCGTAAAAACATTCCCTTCAGTCAATTCAGACGTACCCGTAAGAACTGTTCTGGAACTGAATCTTTTCAAACACAAAGCAAGATTTTAATAGACAGATTTCGAGATAAGAAACTTTCTCCAAAAATTATCTCTTCAGCCTACAAAAGGGCTGGACTTCTGTCCTAAAAAGACTGTCTTATTCCAAAAGAAAAGTCATCATCAAATCAGGGACAAAAAACATGTAGACTAAATTTTATCACAACCTATAACGATAACCACCCTCGTTTAAGAGAAATTCTAGAAAGGCATTGGCCTATTTTACTAGGTGACCCCTATCTGAGACCACAACTCCCTAATAAACCATCCATGACCTACAGGAGATCCCAAACCCTGAAAAATTTACTTGCACCTAGCAGACTTCGTACTGTGGACAAAACACTCGTCACCAATAATTTTCTCCCCAAACCATGGGGAGCTATAGATGTGGACAATCCAGCTGTAAATGCTGTAATAACATCAGCCATAGAGTGAAACTATTCAAAAGTAATACAACAGGTGAATCATTTGTTATCAAGTCTTTTTTGAATTGCACCTCCACCTTTGTGATCTACTTACTGGAAAGTCCGCACAATCCAACAACTCAACACCAGGATCACAAAACACAGTGTTTCTAGACACAGCCATATCGAGCATCAGGATGATTTTGCAGGTTTTACAATCACCCCCATTGAACAAATTCCAGTAGGAAATAGCAGATATAACAAATTGTGTCAAAGGGAGATGTTTTGGATATATAAACTGAACTGCCTGGCTCCCAATGGGTTAAATGAGACCCTTGAGAATAACTTCTAAATTCAAAAGAGGACCCAAATACCCTGATCATGTGCCATATCCCCAAATTCTTAACACTTCTTGCTAAGTCACCTTTATGCTCTAAATTATGCTACATCAAAAAAAAAAAAAAAAAAGCCGCAAGCCACTCCCTGTGCTGACAGAATATAAGCTAGGCTCCCCCACCAAACACCAACTCTTATATGAAATTATGGTCCAATATTTGTGTATGTACATCTACAAATCTTTATTACCGTTTGTACAATATTTTATAGTTGATACACAGATGTGATACTTCCATTGATGATATAATTTTACGACCATGTTCACGATTTAAGAACGTATCTGCACAACCAATACTTACCATGTTATCTGTTTGTTTTTTACTTATTTTTTCATTTACTTATTTATATACTTGTCTTGCCCCATTGGGTTAACCCCTTCCCGACGCGCGCCTACTAGTACGGCACACGCCGGGTCCCGGTGCATGGAGAGGGCTCGCGGGCCGAGCCCTCTCCATAGCCGGTAAGTCTTTGCTGCATATTGCCACCGATCGCGGGTGCTTTCACGGCGATCGCCGCCGGCAATGCTGCCGGAGGCTTCAAAAAGATGGCGCCGCCATCTTGCCGCGGATCGCCTCTCCCCGATGATGTCACGGGGAGCGGTGATCCGTTGCCATGACCGCTTCGGGTCTCACAAAGGCCCAAAGCTGTCTCGTTTTAACCCATTCATTACAATGTGCTATCAGCACATTGTAATTAATGAGGAGTAAAATCCCCATATACTGCCATATTGCAGTATGGCAGTATATGGTAGGATCGATCAGACAACCTAGGGTTAAAGTACCATAGGGAGTCTGAAAAAATAGTAAAAGTAAAAGTAAAAAAAAAGTAAAAAAAAAAATTATAATAAAAAAACCTAAAAATTCAAATCACCCCCCTTTCCCTAGAACTAATATAAATATTAATAAACAGTAAAAATCATAAACACATTAGGTATCGCCGCGTCCGAAAATGTCCGATCTATCAAAATATAATAACGGTTTTTCACTGTGTTTAACCCCGTAACGGAAAATAGCGTCCAAAGTCAAAAATGACATTTTTTTGCCATTTTGGAAAATATAAAAATTTTTTTATAAAAAGTGATCAAAAGGTCGTACAGTCCTAAAAATGATAGCAATGAAAACGCCATCAAAAGTTGCAAAAAATGACACCATCCACAGCTCCGTACACCAAAGTATGAAAAAGTTATTGCCGCTAGAAGATGGCAAAATAAAAAAAAAATTCTTGTACAGGATTTTTAAATTTTTTTAAATGTATGAAAAAATTATAAAACCTATACAAATTTGGTATCCACGTAATCGTAGCAACCCAAAGAATAAAGTAGACATGTCATTTGGGGCACACAATGAAAGCTGTAAAATCCAAGCCCACAAGAAAACGTTGCAAATGTGTTTTTTCACCATTTTCACTGCATTTGGAATTTTTCCCAGTACGCGCCATGGAATATTAAATACCGTCTCTACGAAGTGCAATTTGTTACGCAGAAAATAAGCCATAACAGAGATCTTTATGTGGAAAAATAAAAAAGTTATAGATTTTTGAAGGTGGGGAGTGAAAAATGGAAGTGAAAAAACTAAAAAAGGCCAAGTCGTTAAGGGGTTAAAACTCCTTTTTATTTTCTGTCACTGTACTCAGTCTTTTGTTCACTTGAGAAAGGGGTAGAACGCCCCAAAACGCGTTGTGTTTTAAAGACCTTGAATAAAAATTTTTAGTATACTCACCTCTGTGTGCGCCATCCTTTTGGACCTCAACAATAGAACACTTACACATTGAGCCCAGCTTCGGCGATTATCATGGCAGCTGAGTAACAACAAGCTGTGAAGAAGCAGCGGCATGAGCAGCCTCAGCTGCCCTCCGCCTCACCAGGTGCACTGCAACAGAAGATCAAGAACTCCATCTGGTAAGTTGCAGAGCCCTGTCATTCATTCATCTAACATGTTATAGCGGCCATCCTCCCTTACATGTGATTGACATGTAGGATGGCATGAACAACATTGACAACACACATGCCAAAATATATAGAAAATCTATATCTATATGTATTTTCTACATCATATACCTGTAAGCATATTGGATACATGTCCATGCTTTGTGTAAACATACTGGGGCAAATTTACTAAGGGTCGTGCACCAGTTTTCTGTCACTTTTTTTTCTTCTTTTAGGTGCAAACTGCTTGCACAGGTATTTAAGCAGTGTTTGTACTGTTCTTAGTAAATGTGCCCCACTGACTCCACCAACACATGCTCCCCTGCTCCACAGGGAATTTAATAATAATCATTTGGCAGAACCAGGTAAAAAAAAAAGAAGAAAAAGTGAGAGCATGCCTAACCATGTTTACTATTGCATCACTATCTGTAAGTTACAGGTTAAAGGTAATACAATTTAGGCTGCTTTAAGTGTTCCAGTTCACTTGTGTTTAGCAACGCGGGTGTCAAGTGGAATGGGGAGGGGCTTTGTGCAATCACATACGTGTTTTAGCAGAAACACATGTGACTGCTAAGGGTGCTGTCACACGTATCGCTAACGCTGCATTTATAAACGCAGCGCTAGCAAACGGGGGAGGGCCTCGGGACAATAGCATATGCGTTTATATGGCAAGTATTCCTTGTCGGCTAAAAAGCGTTAGTGCAACCACTGGTCATTGCTATTGAGCATGTCGCTCCCAGTAAACGAGGTGAAGACTATATTCAGAATTTATTGTATTGGATCATGCTTCTTGATACACACTTCCCACGGAACATGAACCACTTCTCCTATATTTATGAATTACATTCATTGTCATTTGTTTCCATATTCATTTTTCTCTATTTAAGGTCTATTAATTACCATTAGAACATAATTTCAGAGTCTTTTTTAGCTTACCTAATAAAATATCTGATAGATCACATGATATATGTGAGGAAACACAGACACTTGACGTTTCACACCACGCCTCGTCCCTACCCTCTAAACGCAGGTTTCCGGTGGCATTCTCTCATAATATACAGTACAGATTAAAATTTTGGACACACCTTCTAATTTAAAGAGTTGTAGATTCACACAAATGGCATCAAAACTATGAACTAACACATGTGAAATTAAATACTTAACACCTTAAAGAGGACCTGTCACCTAAATTTTCGGCACTAGGAGCTGCTTACTAAAGTAAGCAGCTCCTAGTGCTTGATCAAACGCCGCAGTGTTATAGTGATAGCGTTACCGGAAACCTCCGGTAACGCTATCAAACACTGCGGCGGGGTACAGTGTAATCATCAGACAGCTTGCAAAGCTGTCCGATGTATTCATGAGGGGGCGGTCCGAGGTGCTGCCTCTTCCCCGGACCGCCCCGCTAGCTCCATAGGCCGGCAGTGACTGCCGCGCGCTAGGCAGCAGTCACCGCCCCTAGCCACGCCCCAACCCCGCCCCCTCATGAATACGTCGGACAGCTTTGCGAGCTGTCCGACAATTACACTGTACCCCGCCGCAGTGTTTGATAGCGTTACCGGAGGTTCCTGGTAACGCTATGATTCTAACACTGCGGCGTTTGATCGAGCACTAGGAGCTGCTTACTTTAGTAAGCAGCTCCTAGTGCCGATAAATTGGGTGACAGGTCCTCTTTAAGGATGCAGCCTGTTTGTACGTTAAGGCACGGTCCTTTTTAAAAAAAATTTGACCAGCGTCTCTTCTTGTGGTAATAACTTTTCAATACTTTAAGATATCCCTGTGATTTTGAGATTGTTTTCTCGTGAGACATTGTAGTTTATGTTATTAGTATCGGTGATCAGTTTCTTTTTGGGGGGTAAATAGTTTAGGAAAAATTTGAAAAAATGACAATTTTCAAAGTTTCAAACGTTCTACTTTTTAGACAAAAAGTCATACCACAATTTTTTTTTGTAAAAACCTTTTGCCATTGATCTTCTTTTTGTTTTCACTATTTGTTTTAGGTTTCCATTTTTTTTACGGATGTGAGAAGGTTTCAAGTTTTAGTAGCAACTTCTCAGATTTTCAAGAGATTTGAAAAGTGCAACATTTTTGGTGACCAATTCAGTTTGGAAGTGCCCTATAAAGGCTTATGTACTATATACCCCCACAAGTAACATCATTTTATGAACCTAACATCTCTACTTATTCAAATCAGCGTTTGAGAAATCTGTTAACCCTTTAATTCTTTATCTGGAAGCAAACAAAAATGGATTGAATATTTTGACATTTCAATTTTTTGAATAAGATTATTCTCATTTAACCCTAAAATGGACACATTCAGAAGGAATTTGAGGTAAATATACATTCCAAAATGTTTGCCCTGCTTCTTCCAAATACGGTATTACCATAGATGTGGGTGTCAACTTTTGTTTCGCCGCACAGCGATGTCCAAAACAGAATTATTTTGGATTTTTGGAAGGCCAATTTGGCTATAAATGTCTTATGGTGTCACAGTGTACTTGAAGAGCCCCTGCAACAGGACAATAGAAAACCCCCAAAGATGTCACCATTTAGGAAACTACACCCTCAAAGAATTTATCTGGGGTTGTGGAGAGCCTTTTAACCCCCAACAAGCTGGCCAAAATCTTATGCATATTAAATGGTGCACAGCAAAATTGCGGTTTTATCTCAAAAATGGCATTTTAGTGCCTAATATACTGTGCCCAACTCATGCCACTTTAGACAAACACCCCTAAAATCATTTTGCAGGTTGTCCCGAATATGGCAATACTACACATGTGCCAATAATTGACAGGCCTGGCACATAGCAGGGCTAAGAAGGGAAGGAGCGAAATTTTGCTTTCACATGTTTGATTTATAGTGCTATGTCATGTTCACGTGACCCCTGTGGTACCAGTACAATAGAAACCCCCAAGTAGTGACCCCATTTTAGAAAAGGGCACCCCTCAAAGAATTTATTGGGGGTTGTATGAACATTTTAACCCCTGAGATGTTGGGCCAAATGTAATACAAAGTGAAGGGGGCAGCGTAAAAATTGCCTTGTTTACTCAAATGTGTCATAGTAGGAAGAAATGTAACTGTGCCACTGTGGATAAACACCCCAAAAATTATTCTGAGGGTTATTACCGGTATGGCAATACCCCATGTGTGGCAATAGTCTGCAGCTTGGGGACACGGCAGGCCTGAGAAGGGACTAGCAAAATTTAGCTTTTGGAGCATCCTTTTCACTAGACTGGTGTTGGGGTGCCCCTGAGGTACCAGTACAATAGAAACCCCCGAGTAGTTACCCCATTTTAGGAAAGGCCAACCCTCAAAGAATTTATTTAGGGTTGTATGAGCATTTTAACCCATAAGATCCTGGCTCAAATGTAACACAAAATGAATGGTGTCAAGTAAAATTTGCTTTGCAATTTCTCCTGCCACGGGAGACAAACACCCCAAAAATCATGATGCGGGTTCTCCCTGGTACTGCAATACCCTATATGTGGCAAAAATCTATCGGCTGGGCACTTGGCAGAGCCCAGAAGTGGAGGTGCGGCATGATGTATAAGTTGTGTGAGAGTGGATTGTTCAGGGTACAATTATATATCCAGGGACGTGTGATAAATCCTGAAACAATCTTTCATGCATAACCCTGTTTTTTTCGGGGCATGTGACACTGGTATATCGTTTGTTTTTATGCCCCTTTTGGAGCACACCCTGCACCTCTTCTGTGTCCTTCCTTTGCTGGCAGTTTGGGGAACTTCTCCTGAAAAGTGCTGCTCTGGAACAATACGTGTGGCCTGGCTTCCAGACGTACTAGCAGTCCCCCCTTCCTGGTCTCTAAAAATCAACTGCTTGACTACCACCTCTTGAAATTCCAGGAAAGTTCCCCCCTGGCCTGCACATCAATGTAGCACGTAAGCATTATACAGTGCCATCTGCATGATGTGCACAGCCTGCTTCTTGTACCACACCCTCGACTTCCGCATGGCGTTATATGGCTGAAGTACCTGATCCGACAAATCCACCCCTCCCATGAACCTATTGTAAACCAAACCCCTGGGGGACATTTTCACTTTTATTTTTTTTACATTTCACTTTGATTTTTTTGCTTTTACAAGTTTTCTCCTGTAACGGAGTGTTAGGATCAGTGGATCCTCTGGACCACCGCGGGAGATGTAACTAGCCAACACCCGGAACCGGAGCCTAGCGGCACCTGGTTTTCACCAGAGCCCGCCGCAAAGCGGGTTGGACTTGCTGCGGCAGGATACCACTAGGTCGTTCCCAGGTGTGACTAGCCCACGGTGGCAGCCGAGGTCGAGGTACCTTAACGGATGACAAACTCGTAGTCGGGTCCAGGCACAGGGTCAGGGCAGGCGGCAGAGATGCAACGTCAGGTTCAAGTCCGGGGTCAGCAACAGGAGGTCCAGGCAGGAGGGAACGGGAACACAGGCACACAGCAACAGGGAGGAACACAGGTAACACGGCAACACAGAACTCAGGAACGGGAACACACAGGAATACACTGGAACGCAGGAATACAGGAATACGCAGGAACACAGCAATACTCGCTAGGAAGCTTTCTCTAAGGCTAAGAGGCACAAAGATCCGGCAGGGAATGATGGGAAACAAAGGGTTATATACAAAACAGGAAATGACCAATACTAATCACCTGTGCGCTGGCCCTTTAAATCTTGAGGCAGTGCCGCGCGCGCGCCCTAGGGAGCGGGGCCGCGCGCGAGACCCAGTCCGGACGGGAGCGGGAGCCAGGAGAGGTGAGTGCACCGGAGCAGCAGTGGGGCAGCGGAGGGAGGCACGGGTGCACCCGCGATCCGCGATATGGATCGCGGGGGTGCCCGCAACGGAGGCACGGGTGCACCCGCGATCCGCGGTATGGATCGCGGGGGTGCCCGTGACAGTACCCCCCCCCTTCGGCCTCCCCCTCTTCTTTTTGGTCCCAAGAAACCTCTGGAGGAGAGTCCGATCAAAAATATTCTCTTCAGGCTCCCAGGATCTCTCCTCAGGCCCGAACCCCTTCCAATCTACAAGGAAGAACCGCTTACCCCTTACGAACTTCATGTCCAGAACCTCCTTGACTTCATATACATCTGGAGAATCAGCCTCAGGAGCCGGAGGAGGGGATTGCTGGGAGAAGCGGTTCAAGACGACTGGCTTCAGGAGGGATACATGAAAGGAGTTCGGGATGCGCATAGATGGAGGAAGGCGGAGCTTGTATGCCACTTGATTAATGCGCTTGATTACCTCAAAGGGGCCAAGGAACCGGGGCCCAAGTTTATAGCTGGGTATCTTAAGCCGGACGTATCTGGAGGATAGCCATACTTTGTCACCAGGAGAGAAGACAGGAGGAGCTCGACGTCTTTTATCAGCCTGGGTCTTGGTACGGTCTGAAGCTCGTAGAAGGGACTGGCGGGTCTGGTCCCAAACAGCCTTGAGATCCTGCACCAGATCCTCCACCGCAGGGACAACAGAGGGAGTAGACAGCGGGAGAGGTGGGCGAGGAATACGTCCATAGACCACGAAGAACGGAGCCGAACCAGTAGATCCCGAGTCCAGAGAATTGTAAGAGAACTCAGCCCAAGGTAGAAGGTCAGTCCAATTGTCTTGACGGGCTGAGACGAAGTGGCGCAAGTAGCAGCCCAAAGTCTGGTTCACCCTCTCTACTTGACCATTCGACTGAGGGTGGTAAGCAGAAGAAAAGTCAAGGATGACCTGCAGTTGGTTACATAAAGAACGCCAGAATTTAGAGACAAACTGGACTCCTCGATCGGACACAATGTGAAGCGGAAGGCCATGCAGACGGAAGATATGTTTGAAGAACAAACTGGCAAGCTGTGGAGAAGACGGAAGACCTGGAAGGGGAACAAAATGGGACATTTTGGAAAACCGGTCTGTCACCACCCAGATGACAGTATTGCCCGAGGAGACAGGCAAATCAGTAACAAAGTCCATTGCCACGTGAGACCACGGGCGACTGGGTATCGGCAACGGGAGTAACAGTCCAGCCGGTTTGAGACGAGAGGCTTTATTGCGGGCACAGGAGGAGCAGGATCCCACAAACTCCCGAACATCTTTGACCAGGTCTGGCCACCAGTAATAGCGGGAGATGAGGGCCAAGGAGCGCTGCACCCCAGGGTGCCCAGCCAGACGAGAAGAATGTCCCCAAGACAGAATCCTCTTCCTGAGAGCAGGTCTAACATACGTCTTGCCAGGAGGCAGCTGCCGAAGGTCCACCGGAGCTGCAACAACAAGTTGATCAGGAGAAATTATGTGCCGAGGAACTGGTTCATCTCCAACAACATCTGACGAACGGGACAGAGCATCAGCCTTGATATTCTTGTCTGCCGGACGAAAATGAATCAGCAAGTCAAAGCGGGAGAAGAACAAAGACCACCGGGCTTGCCTGGGATTCAGGCGCTGGGCTGTCTGGAGGTACAGAAGATTCTTGTGGTCAGTGTACACACAAACAGGATGGAGAGCTCCCTCCAGAAGATATCGCCATTCTTCAAGAGCAAGTTTGATGGCTAATAGTTCTCTGTCTCCAATGGAATAATTTCTCTCAGCAGGAGAAAAAGTCTTGGAAAAGAAACCGCAAGTCAAAGTTCGGCCCTTGGGCCCTTTCTGAGTGAGCACCGCTCCAGCTCCTATGGAGGATGCGT
Organism: Engystomops pustulosus; assembly: GCF_040894005.1. Lineage (NCBI taxonomy): Eukaryota > Metazoa > Chordata > Amphibia > Anura > Leptodactylidae > Engystomops > Engystomops pustulosus. Next base: position 174,769,621 of record NC_092411.1, read on the forward strand.
CCACCTCCAGAAGAAAGGGTTTGTCCGTATCTGGCCTAGAGAGTACGGGAGCCGAGGAGAAAGCAGACTTTAACTTGGAGAAGGCCATTTCAGCAGCTGGAGACCAGGCACGTGGATTGGCACCCTTCTTGGTGAGCGCCACGATGGGGGACACCAGAGTGGAGAAATGGGGAATAAACTGACGGTAATAGTTCGCAAACCCCAGGAACCTCTGTATGGCTCGGAGACCCTCTGGACGTGGCCACTGAAGAACTGCAGACAGCTTCGCGGGGTCCATCTGAAGGCCTCTGTTGGAAATTATGTAACCAGGGAAGGGAAGGCAGTGCTGGTGAAACAGGCATTTTTCTAACTTGGCATAGAGGTGATTGGCACGAAGTCGACCTAGAACTTGTCGTACGTGTGCCTGGTGGGACTCAAGGTCTGGAGAGTACACCAAGATGTCATCGAGGTAGACCACGACACAAGTATAAAGAAGGTCCCGAAAAATGTCGTTCACAAACTCCTGAAAAACAGCAGGGGCATTACACAGTCCAAAGGGCATCACTAGGTACTCAAAGTGCCCGTCACGGGTGTTAAACGCCGTCTTCCACTCATCACCTTTGCGGATCCGGATGAGATTGTAAGCACCACGGAGCTCCAGCTTGGAGAACACCTTGGAACCACGTAGGCGATCAAAGAGTTCTGTAATCAACGGCAGAGGGTAACGGTTTTTTACCGTGATCTTATTCAGCCCACGATAGTCTATACAGGGACGTAGGGAGCCGTCCTTCTTGGTAACGAAGAAAAACCCTGCGCCAGCCGGAGAGGAGGACTTGCGTATAAAACCCCTCTGCAGATTCTCCTTGATGTAGTCGGACATGGCTAGAGACTCAGGTACTGAAAGAGGGTAGACACGACCTCTGGGAGGAGTGGCGCCAGGAAGAAGATCCACAGGGCAATCATAGGGACGATGTGATGGTAGAATCTCCGCCTGCTTCTTGGAGAAAACGTCCGAAAAGTCCCGATAACAAGCTGGCAGACCCTCCAGAGACTTGGGAGCCAGAGTCGAAGTCCTCACAGGTAGCGGACGGGGAACCTGCATACAACGTGAAGCACAGTTCGGACCCCAACGGAGGATATGCCCGGAGGACCAGTCCAGTACAGGGGCATGAAGCTGCAACCAGGGGAGACCCAGCAGTAGAGCAGATGTGCTTTGGGGCAGCACAAAAAACGAAAGTCTCTCTTGATGTAGGGCACCAACTTGCAGAAGCAGGGGCTCCGTGCGAAACCAGATGGGTACGGAGAGAATCTGACCATTGACCGAGGCAATAGACAATGGCTTCTCAAGACGAACCACCGGGAAGTGATGCCGAGAGACCAAGGCTGCATCCACGAAGTTCGCTGTAGAGCCCGAGTCCAGGAAGGCAGTAACCTGGATCTGGGTACCGGTGCCAACGCTGAGGAGCACGGGAAGAGTCAGACGTGGAAAAGCTGTATTTACACCTAGGGACGCTTCTCCCAAGAAGCCTAGGTGCTGGCGTTTCCCGGACGTTGAGGACGGACAGGACAGGAACCGATGAAATGCTCAGGGCTGGCACAGTACAGACATAGGTTCTCCTGTCGGCGTCTTGAACGCTCACGTAGAGTGAGCCGGGTTCGGTCAACCTGCATGGGTTCCTCAGCAGAAGATTCAGGCGGACCCTGGAGCGGCCTTTGGAAGACTGGCGCCAGGCGAGGAATGCGTCTAACACGGCCTTGGGGATACTCGGAGCGTAGTTCCTCAGCTCGCTCCTTAAACCGAACATCAATTCGAGTGGCCAAGGTGATGAGGTCACTCAGAGTAGATGGAAGATCCCGAGCTGCCAGTGCGTCCTTGACCTGCGCAGAGAGCCCTTTCTTAAATGTAGCGATGAGGGCTGCATCGTTCCACGCAAGTTCAGAAGCCAGGGTGCGGAATTGAACTGCGTACTCTCCCACCGATGAGTTGCCCTGACGCAAGTTCAACAATGCAGACTCCGCAGAGGAGGCTCGTGCTGGTTCCTCGAAGACAGACCGGAACTCTGACAGAAACGCAGTGAGGTTAGACACAACCGGGTCATCTCTGTCCCAAAGCGGAGTAGCCCAGGCCAGGGCTTTCCCGGAAAGAAGGCTGAGGACAAATGCCACCTTGGACCGCTCTGTGGCAAATTGCGACGGCATCAGTTCTATGTGCAAGGAGCACTGGGTTATGAAGCCCCTGCACATCTTTGGATCTCCATCATACTTGCCGGGCAAAGAGAGGCGTAGCCTGGGTTCAGCAGCAGGAAGATAAGCCGGAGCAGCAGGGGTCGCAGCGGCCGCTTCAGGAGACTGTTGCTGATGTTGGGTAGCAAGTAGTTGTTGGAGCATGGCGGTGACTTGCTCTAGCTGATTCCGCTGTGCTGCAATCTGCCGGGACTGGTGGATCACGATGGTGGCGAGATCAGGCTGACTGGGAGAAGGAGCCTCGGCGGGATCCATGGCCGGATCTTACTGTTAGGATCAGTGGATCCTCTGGACCACCGCGGGAGATGTAACTAGCCAACACCCGGAACCGGAGCCTAGCGGCACCTGGTTTTCACCAGAGCCCGCCGCAAAGCGGGTTGGACTTGCTGCGGCAGGATACCACTAGGTCGTTCCCAGGTGTGACTAGCCCACGGTGGCAGCCGAGGTCGAGGTACCTTAACGGATGACAAACTCGTAGTTGGGTCCAGGCACAGGGTCAGGGCAGGCGGCAGAGATGCAACGTCAGGTTCAAGTCCGGGGTCAGCAACAGGAGGTCCAGGCAGGAGGGAACGGGAACACAGGCACACAGCAACAGGGAGGAACACAGGTAACACGGCAACACAGAACTCAGGAACGGGAACACACAGGAATACACTGGAACGCAGGAATACAGGAATACGCAGGAACACAGCAATACTCGCTAGGAAGCTTTCTCTAAGGCTAAGAGGCACAAAGATCCGGCAGGGAATGATGGGAAACAAAGGGTTATATACAAAACAGGAAATGACCAATACTAATCACCTGTGCGCTGGCCCTTTAAATCTTGAGGCAGTGCCGCGCGCGCGCCCTAGGGAGCGGGGCCGCGCGCGAGACCCAGTCCGGACGGGAGCGGGAGCCAGGAGAGGTGAGTGCACCGGAGCAGCAGTGGGGCAGCGGAGGGAGGCACGGGTGCACCCGCGATCCGTGATATGGATCGCGGGGGTGCCCGCAACGGAGGCACGGGTGCACCCGCGATCCGCGGTATGGATCGCGGGGGTGCCCGTGACACGGAGGCATCTATAAGAGCCTCAGTTACATGGGAAATGACCACCTGTCACTGGTGATTTGGATCAGAGATGTACTGTAGCAACTCTGTTTAACCCCTTTGGATTTGGCGGTCATGTGAGTCATTCAGCATGAGGCGCGTAGAAGGGAGAAGCGGTCACAACCGCATCTCCCTTCTCCCTAGTGTCTCTGGGTGCCTCTGACACTTGGAGACCGGGTCCTGCTAGTGTGGGAGCAGCAGAAAACTGCAACGACGTCTAAAGGCGTGGCTGCAGACACTGGACCTGCGCCCGCTGACATCTAAAGTGGAGAGAGGAGTGGTCCGAGAGGAGTTAAAAGGTGTGAAACAACTGAAAATATGTCTTGTATTCTAGGTTTTCCTTGGTTCTTCTGCACCTTTTGCTTTGATTAATGTATTCACACTTTTGGTATACTCTTGACGAGCTTCAAGAGGTAGTCAGGCACCTGAAATGATCTTCCAACAATCTTGAAGGAGCTTCCACAGATGAAAGGAGATGAAAAGAAGAGAAAAAAAATTTTGTACTCTGACTGGAGCTCCAGATATTCGGACTGCTTCTCTTTCTAAAATGTTCCACAAACTTTAGTTCAAAAGTATGATTTTCTACTCCGTAGCATAAATGGAAAGATCCTCCAACCAAAATAGACCACTATTCAGAACATCATTAGTGCGAATTGTCCTCCTTCGGTTCCACCATTCACTATAGTAGACCGCTGGAAGAGGTATACGTACGAATAGCGTAGTATGTTCTTTAAAGTTGGAATTTATTAGTATAAAACATACTCACAAAACAAATGATAAAAATGCGCATATAAAATTGTAACTGAGACGCCAGCCTCACATGTCCGCCTGACCCTGGGTTTCGCCAACCTCGGCTTCTTTCTGGATCCCTCCTGGGCTGTTTGTAGCTCCCTTAATGTGAAGTGTGCTACACATTGCTATCATGCTTAGCACTTGTTGGCCCTTTTGCCTTCACTCTACAGTCCAGCTCAGACCAAACCATCTTCATTGGGTTCAGGTCTGGTGAATGTGGAGGCCAGGTCATCTGGCGTGGCACCCCATAATTCTCCTTCTTGGTCAAATAGCCCTTACACAGCCTGGAGGCGTATTTGGGGTCATTGTCCCGTTGAAAAATAAATGTTGATGCAACTAAACCCAAACCAGATGGAATAGCTTGCCGCAGCAAGTTGCTGTGGTAACCATGCTGCTTCAGTATACCTTCAATTTGAATAAATCCCCAACCTTGTCATCAGCAAAGCACCCCCACACCATCACACCTCCTCCATGTTTTACGGTGGAAACCAGGAATGTAGAGTCCACTTGTTCACCTTTATTGCGTCGCAAAAAGACACATTGGTTGGAGCCAAAGATCTCAAATTGTGACTCATCAGACCAAAGCACAGATTTCCACTGGTCCAATGTCCATTCTTTGTGATCTTTAGCCCAAACAAGTCTCTTCTGCTTGTTGTCCTTAGCGGTGGCTTCCGAGCAGCTTTTTTTACCATGTAAGGCTGCTGCACAGAGTCTCCTCTTAACAGTTGTTGTAGAGATGTGTCTGCTGCTAGAACTCTGTGTGGCCTGGTATCTAATCTGACGCTCGTGACTCCGATGAACTTATCCTCCGCAGCAGAGGTGACTCTTGGTCTTCCTTTCAAGTAGTGTTTGATGGTTTTTGCAACTGCACTTGGGACACTTTCAAAGTTTTCCCAATTTTTTTGAACTGACTGACCTTCATTTCTTGAAGTAATGATGGCCACTTGTTATTCTTTACTTGCTGCTTTTTTTCATAATACAAATTCTAACACTGTATTTGGTAGGACTATCAGCTGTGTATCCCCATGACTTCTGCACAACTCAACTGATGGTTCCAAACCCACTTATTAAACCTTACAGGGCACAACCGTGATGTGAAAACCTTTTCAGGTGACTACCTCTTGAAGCTCATCAAGAGAATGCCAAGAGCATGCAAAGCAGTAATCAAACTAAAGGAACCTAGAATATAAGAAATATTTTCAGTTTTACCCTTTTTTGTTAAGTATCTAATTCCACATGTTAATTCATGTTGATGCCTTCAGTGTGAATCTACAATTTTTATAGTCATGAAAATACAGGAAACTCTTTGAATGAGAAGGTGTGTCCTAACTTTTGGTCTGTACTGTATACAACTTTAAAGTATGACTAAGGACAGCAATGCATTACCTCTCTTTTTGACACTAGTTTTCATCATGTTTTGGATCTAAAAAATGTAAGATGCAATTTTAGATGTGACATCACAGCCAAATTACCAGATGAATGAGAGCGCATTGAGAGGCAAGTGTAAGCGGATAATTATTTTTACAGCTCCCCCAAAACATATACAATTTTCTTTTTATTCCCAGACAATCCCTTTAAGTCTGTTCTGTGCTATAAATACAGCTTCTCTGGTTTAGTGTCCTTCCTACTGGATAAAGGGCTCCATTTAGGTTGTCAATGAGCTTTCCCACTAACTTGAGACACTCTAGTGATAGAGGAAACTTCTACTCTGTTATCACTGGTGAGTCATACCTGCTGCAAACAAGAGTGAGGACAAAGCCTGGGGCAGAAGGGGGCTGTCTACACAGAAAAGGCAGCTCTTCCTGTCATAGGAACGTCTGGTTCTCCCTCTATATATGTCCATACACAAAGGAGTCGCCCCAGTTGTCTCCACTCTGACAAGCGCCACTCCCTGTCCACGTGTCTAAAAATAACCTCTGACGTGTGTCAGCATCAGGGAGCTTCTAATGAAGTAAAGACGTCAACGGCTGGTGACCCGATCGCAACTTGCTATTGGACGCTGAGCGGCCTTCAGCGGATAATTAGTTAACCAATGACATCAGCCCAGTGTGCATCACTACTCGCTGTGGGCCGCCCACAATCCTAACAAGGGAACGTCTCACGTCATATTGGACCTATCAGAGCGCATCTAAGTGACATAATGTCCACAGGAACCAAATATAAGGAAGAACGGGTGGGGGCGCCGCGGCTTAAAGAGCGTTGTACGGAGAGAGCGGGGCGGTGGCCTGATCTCCCGCTTTCAGTACGTTTCCCGGTGTGACGAGCGCTGCTATCAGGGCAACAGGAGCTGCTCGTATAGTGTACGGAGTTGGAGCGCCACCGCTAACAGTCACGCGGCGCTAACTCCTGAAGTTCCCCGGGCACCGGCGGGCACCGCCTGCCCTGTGCTGTGGCATGGTGAAGGACCCGGTGCTGTAGACAAAGGCTGCCTGCCTCTTAAAGGGGAACTAACATCTGCAAAGAACAAAGAAGCATATTCCTGAAGTAACTAGGCTTGGCACGCCTACATAGAAGACGCTGCAGACCTTGCTGGACTCTCCGGACACTTCACATTAACTCTATTCCTTCTTTCTTACCAAAAAGTCGGATGGGGCTTTAACCAGGACAGTCTTATGGTATAATGGAAATACCCTTCTACCATGATGAGGTGTTGAATGTAAGTCATTCTTCAGGATTCCAGGCTTCTTCTCTTGCCACCATGATGAAAAAAGACCTTAATCTCAACCTGAGTGAGCAGGTAGCCAGCACCCTGAAGCCTCTCCGTGATGGCGATGGACTTTTGACCTCTCCCGATCTTGGACTATTGAAGCTAGCTTCTCCAGAACTTGAGAGGCTGATCATTCAGTCTAACGGCCTGGTCACTACCACTCCAACCACCAGCCAATTTATTTACCCCAAGGTGGCCAGCGAAGAACAGGAGTTTGCAGAAGGATTTGTGAAAGCACTAGAAGACCTTCACAAACAGAACCAACTTGGGGTGCCAGGTGCAATGGATTTAAGCTCTGTACCTGCTGGGCCTACTATCCAGCCTCCCCCACCATCTGATGCCCCTGTGTATGCCAATCTCAGTAGCTACTCAAGTGGGTCAATGGGCACAACTGTAAACTACAGCACTGACACTGTGCCCTTTCCACCTCCACCATCAGGCTTGCCACAGCAGCCAGTGGCCCCTCCACCTAGACTGCAGCCTCTCAAGGATGAACCTCAGATTGTGCCTGAAGTGGCAAATTTTGGCGACAGTCCCCCAATGTCTCCAATTGACATGGACACACAGGAAAGAATAAAGGCTGAAAGAAAGAGGTTAAGAAACAGGATTGCAGCATCAAAATGCAGAAAGCGAAAGTTAGAGAGAATCTCTAGATTGGAGGAAAAAGTAAAAAGCCTAAAAAACCAAAATACAGAGCTGGCATCGACTGCTAACCTGTTGAGGGAACAGGTGGCCCAGCTGAAGCAGAAGGTCATGAGTCATGTCAACAGTGGCTGCCAACTTCTTCCTCAACAGGTTCAAGCTTACTAAGTTTCTTATATCCAGTTTTGACTTTACTTTCCATGCCTACTGATGAACTTCATTCCAAGAGGATCTTACATGCCAAAGGAGGACTGCTGAGATCTATTGCCGTCTTGTAGTTATAAAAGTCATAGGCCCAACCAAAGACATTTGTGGATTGTCTCTTAGATACCAGTGTGTACCTATCAATGCTGTTTCCCTTTACGGAGATTGACATAGAAAAGCCATGTGGTTTATTGATGCCTTCGGTATTGTACCTCAACATAACATTTAGATAAAGTAAATTGTTAAAATGTTTTCAGTTTACATTATGTAAATGTTTTATGCAGTCATTTAAAGTTGTATATGTCCAGGGCAAAAGGAACTGGAAATGGACGTAGAGTGCCTGAAAGGGATACAGAGTGCTTTCTGTATGTATAGTAGGGGTTCTCTGTGCTCCTCCAGGGCCTGGGTTTATACCACATAGACGCTGTTTATACTTACAAAATGTTCTAGACAAACTTGGTGAAATACTGAAGCCAAGTGCAATTAGTGCTGGTTGCATATTTACTGCCTTAAATGTTTACAAGGTCTCTGGAGCAGGGATAAGAGGGTCCTCCTCTGCATATGTTTAGCCTCTCTCTTGCCAGAGGTGTTCTGACATTACAGGCCACTCCATTGGAGTAGTTAATAAAGTGTCTAGGTGTGCATCTAGCACACCATATTGTAAAATAATGTAAATGTAATATTTTACTGATCTTGTCTTTGTTTGAAGTGTTTTATTCATCTTGCTCTATTTATGTTATACTGGGAACAATGTTTTTAACCTTTTTTTACTATGCATTCCAGTATACCCATTACTTTAGTGTTCTTATGTACAATAAAGTATGGTCTAAATGATTGATAGTTTGATCCTTTGTCCGTTATTGTTAATTAGTTGTTTTTTATGAGGATTCTTTTTAAACAATAGTATATTTTACTGGAAATCTTCATTTGCCTGTTCTTCTTTAATACATAGTCTCTGCATTACTGTATATGTGTTATGTGGAAAAAGAATAGATATTATACACATACATATTGTACAGTACATACATAACTAGTGTGTTTACTATACACACTGTATACTGTTTCTCAAGATCTGTTCTACAATATCTGATGATGTGTTTTGTTTGGCGTACCCGTGATTATCTCTCTACTCATAAACATGAAGCTTATAATTAGTTTGAGACCTGAAATAATAGAAACTCTGTCTTTATTCACTGCTAATCCTTATTAATGCAGATTGCTGTTCTAGAAAACATGCAGTAACATAGTATATCTATATATTTATTTGTTGTAGTATTAAATAGTTAGGAAGACTTGCACCACTTTTCAATGGTTTTTTTTTTCAGTATCTGGAAAAAAGGCACAATAGCTCTTTCTCTCAGTTGAAAAACACTAGTGCCACCTATAGATAGCCACATGTCACTGTTTAGTCCTGCAAAAAACATAGTAAAAGCTAGACAGTTTTGGGGGTTTGTTGCTCCTCATACATAAATTGCAATATTTCTTTGTTAGGTACCTCTGCAGTGGCTTGCTGAAGATACAAAATCATCTGAGAAACCTGGGATTTTGTGTGTTTTATAGAAGATTTTCTTACATATGCACCACATACTTTCTCTTTCACCAACATAAATTCATAATTTGTATTGAGTTTTGGCATAACGGTCTTAACAAAGTAAATAAACAAATTTATTCTTGCACCAGCCTTCTGGTCAATGCTGCTGCAGTAGTGTTGATGTTGCTATCCTCTGACCTACCGCTATTGAACAGGTCAGCATCAGAGCCATTTACATGGGATGTGAAATTGGGACAAAACAGGTAGAATAGGGAAAACCACCCCACCTCAGGTAGGTGGTTGGTGAGATAAATGGAGACACATATGTTATGTGTTGTCTTGCTGCCCCACCTGTTTGAGAGCATGGGGCTTTATTCACACGTTTTGAACCGCAATACAGATGGAACAGGGAGGGGCTTAGCCTGATCTCATATTCATTTCAATAGAAACGCATTCGATCGGTAATGTTTCAAAGCGCAATCCAGGCATACCAGGGAGGGTCTCAGATCGATTGCCTGTGCGTTTCAATAGAAAAACGTGAACAGTAACAAGCAGCTGGATTATTTCCAATTGTTTATGGTGAAGTTAATATGTGATTGGGCTGAGATCTCCCCATGCATTCTTCCTCCCCTCCACACCATCCCCCTCCCCTGCCTGCTCCATGCACATGACAGGAAGTGTAGGAGGTAAAGGAGCTGCATTTGTGTGGGGATAGATTGGCACAGGCTGCACCTGCCCCACCCTCCCCACATACCCCAGGGCTGGCCACACTCTGTTGGCAGGGAGCCAAATAATGTAAAATAAACTATAGTATAGGTTATTGGAAGCTGTAAAAATGACATTCCTGGTTACAGATTTTCTTAATGCAACAAAAGGGGAAGTGTTTAGCTGAGAATCTATACTGAATCCGACATTCACAGTGATATACAATTACTTTACCTAGGAAAGGTCAATGTCAGTACTCACTAGTACACATGGCAATAATTGTGTTCAAATAGGTTTATTTGCTTCCACAATAGTATGTTATTGACTTTCCTCAGCAGTGTCTGAATGTCTGTGTGGACTGCTGACCGCTGCACGAACAGTGCATCAAAAGGTTACAACACTAAACTTTCAGTAGTGTTGGCATGTTGGCCGCAGCTGGAACAAAGAGGTGAAATAAACATACATATATGTACATATATTTACCAGCATTTAAAGTGCACCTGTTACCAGAAATGCATTTTTTCCTGGTGACAGGTTGCAATAGCCCAGAATATGCTGATTTTAAAAATGCATTTGTAAGCACTCTGGATCATTTCTGTACTTTATAAAACTTTATTTCCTGGCTCCTTGCCAGCAGTATGTGGTAAGTCTTGGAGGAGGGGGGGGGGGGGTGTTCAGCTGCAGCTGTGTGCTGGTGTCAGGGTCTTTTCATGCATTCTTCCTCTACTTCACAAAAATCCCCTTCCTCCACTGCCTGCTCAATACACATGACAGGGAGTGGGAGGGGATGGAGCTGTATGTGCATGGAGAAGAAGAGACCAAAACACACAGATTGCTGCAGCTACCCCCTTTCCAGGACTCACCACGTGCTGTGGCAATAAGCCAGGTAATGCAAAATAAAGTTTTATAATGTACTGAAATGATTCAGAATGCTAGCTAAGGCATTTTTAAAACCAGCACAGCATAGGCTATTGGATCCGGTCAACAGCTAAAATGTAAAACACTTAGACAACTTATAACTTTTTCCAGATCTACATCCTCTTATTCCTTATCAAGATCTTTTTTTATTAGTGAAGAGCACATTTCGTATAAACCACAAGTTTCAGACATCTGGTCATTTATGTATTGAAAAGTTTGCTTAATTTTTCCATTTTGTGTTTTTTTTAATGTATATTTTTGTTACAATATTTTTTTTTCAGAGAGCACACTGAACAATTAATTTTTTGGTTCACACTGTATTTGGCATTTAGGTTAGATAAAGATTGACCAGAGGTCTTCTGTGTATGAATGAATGTAAGTTTATAACATATGATAGTATTGCTCTGCACACCACTGTACAGCTACAAAGCATTCCTTACCTGTAGAAATACTTAAAGGGTCCTCCATATAAGCAATTTTAGAGGAGGCAGTATATTCATGCCATAGCGTTTGTGATGAGGACTTGCAGATGTAAATGTATCTGTAACATTTGTATACAAACTGCATCAGAAGCACCTTTGAGGATGATGGCCACCATTATTATTAATTTATTAACTTCTAATCTCCATATAATATCACAGAGACAGGGGGTATGTCAAGTCAAGAATTGGGTAAAATCATAATCATAAACCAGTATAAATCAAAGACATAGCTCTGACTCCTGATCAGATGAGAAACCTCAAATGTGATGGAAATTAAATGTTTGAACTGGAAAACTGGAAGAACCATGTTCCACTAATACACTTTCTTATGGTTATACACTATTATGTATTACATGTACCACATCCACGCTATATTTTACATATGGGTTTTTCCCATAGATTTTTTTTACATTGCTGCAATGGCTTTATTTTATACAGAACAAATTACAGCTAAAGAAAGAAAAAAGAAACCTTGAATAGGGATATATATATATATATATATATATATATATATATATATATATATATATATACACAACATGTGATGGTTAAAAAAAAAGATGCAGCAGGAGTAGTAGTGCAGATTTGCTGCCCTCTTATGGACTATGCAGGGACAGGGAGGATGGTTAAAATTGATGGGTAGAGGGATGGCCCCAAATATAGGACCATTCTGGGAGAAAACCTAGTGGAGTCTGCAAAAGACCCGAGACAATGATCCCAAACATAAAGCAAAATCTACAATTTAATGATTCACAAATAAAGTTATCCTGGTGCTAGAATGGCCAAGTCAAAGTATAGACCTGAATCTGATCGAGAATCTTTGGAAAGCTAAAAACTGCTGTTCACAAACGCTCTCCATCCAACTTCCCTGAGCTCGAGCTGTTTTCCTGCAAAAGGTGGTGCTACAAAGTATTAACTTAAAGGGGTTTTACCACAAAAGAAAATTCTCACATTTCAATTCCCTAGTGATGTTTATACAATAAAGATCATTTTGATCCCCTTACTTTACAACTGTGCTCAGTTTTATTGCTGTATTAGCTCCTATCACTCAGTGATGGTCAGTGCAAAATCCCAGGGTGTAGGCGGGGACTCTCTAAGCAGACACAATGGAGCACATTTACTTACCCGGTCCTGTCGTGATCACCGATACAGACTGTACAACGAGGAAGAAGTTCAGCGCGATTCACTAAGATCGTGCACCCGATATACTGCATGTGTTGCTTCCCTGCTGAGGTCCGCCGGAAGTTCACCTTCTTCTTGCCGGTGTATGTGAGTGCATGTCTTGTGACACAATTAGAATTTTAAATCCTGCGCTTAGTCCGCATCAGTCCAGTTGTCCGACGGCCACACCCCCTGATTTGTGTCATATAAAAGTCGGTGAAAATCCGATTGCATGCGCCAAAAACCACTGTTAAATGCGGCGCAAATAGTCGGGAAACCCGACGGAAATGCTGTCCTCGGACCCTTAGTAAATGTGCCCCATTATGGTCCATCTAGTTCTATGGGATGACAATGTGGTTAGATTATCAGGGTACAGGTGTATATGCACTTTCATCTGGCTTCTGATATTGTAGAGAGATGAGACGGATCAGAGATGCATGAGATGATTACACAGAGGCTGACATACTTTTACACACTCTTCTACATCTCACAGATATGTGCCTGCCTCCCCCTTCCCCCAGATGACTTATCTCCTTGTAGTTTGTTGCCTCTCTCTCTCTGCTCACGATCTGCTGGCAGGAAGTGATGAGTGTCTCTGAGCTCCATGCAGGGGACATGACTACAGGCTCAGAGCAGAGACGCAGAATCTCAGCAAGCACGGCTGCCATACACAAATCCAAGATGGAGGCCTGACCCTTAAGTCAGAAGTTACAGGGTTGTGTCTAGGTGCAACTGAAATTGTTTACAGCAGGACTGATAGAGACAGGTTGGACTTATATCTGTGAAATGCTGTATTTTTGTTAATAACAGTGAATTAGAGAAGGTGTTATTTTGTAATCCTGAGTACATATAAGAAGTTTGTCTTCATGGGAATACCCTTTTAAGGGGGCCGAATAATATTGCACGAACCACTTTTCATTTATTTTTTTACAAAAGTTTAAAATTAAATTAATTCATTTCGTTCCACTTGTTGATTCTTCACCAAAAAATTACAATTTTATTTCTTTTTGTTTGAAGTCTGAAATGTGGGAAAAGATATAAAAGTTCAAGAGGGCCGAATACTTTTGCAAGGCACTGTATCTATATATCTTCTATCTACCTGTCTATCTCCTATCTACGGTATCTATCCATCTACCTATCAATCTTCTATCTCTCATATCTATCTATCTATCTATCTATCTATCTATCTATCTATCTATCTATCTATCTATCTATCTATCTTTTATAATCTATCCATCTATAATATACTTTATATTTATGCATCTATAAATATTTCTATCATCTATAAATCTATATAATTTTCATATCTTGTATAATTAATCTATCTTTCATCTGTCGCTTATAACATTCTCCTACACTCTCATATTACTGATTGTAGTTTACAAACAGTAGTATGGTAAGGCAAAGTGTTATTGTTGTACAGTGCAAAAGGAGCCTCTTACTGAATGTGACTGTTCATAAAATAGTTTTATTTTGGGACCCCCCAATAATAATAATTCCTTTATTTATATAGTGCACACAGATTATGCAGCGCTACACAGAGCTTGCCGAATCATATAAAAACAGCCCTCATCACAGTACCAAGTATTCTGACTTAGATCGGCTATCTTTTATTTTTGTTAGACATAAAGGGGCACATTTACTTACCTGTCTGGAGGAGTTCACAGAAAGTGCATTGTCTGCCCAATATCCTGCATGTGTCGCTTCCCCGCTCAGGTCCGCCGGAGTTCACCTTCTTCTTCCTGGTGCATGTAAGTGTTTGATCTTGCGACACAATTTGAAAGTTAAATCCCGCCCTGAGTCCGAATCCGTAGCTTTGCCTCAATCCGATCATCTGCGACACAATCAATCCCCTACTAAATACCTGTCAAAGCCGTGCAAAACCCTAAAATGACAGAAAGTCCAAAGAAAGTGCTTCCGCGGACCCTTAGTAAATAAGCCCCAATAAATTATTGTTAAAAGTCCCTATCAGTAACAGAATCCAAATTAGATAAAAGCTGCAAAAGAAAAGCCCTCATTTAGTCTCAGTGGGCATAAACTCTTAAGGCAGTATATCCACCTCTCTTCAGGTTGAAGAAGTTGGTAGTCTATGTTTCCTTTTCTAGGACCCATTTTAAGGGCATCAATATCCCAGAAGGTGTTCCATGTCTTGGTTATATTTTAAATGTACGTGTTTTGCCAGGGATGTGTCTTTCCCTGTTTTTACAGAACTCAATTGTGCTGATATCCTCCCTCTATATTTTTAGATAAAAGAATTTGTTCCACAGAGGAATGATCCCTCTGGGGTACTTTGAAGTCATGCGCTTCCACAGGACACTTTGTCTGTCAAAAGACTATGCAAATTTGGTGTTAGAAGGATATCCCTACTTTCATTCTAAGCTCTTGCATAGAGCCCGTGAAGTCTTTTTAATATGCTCTTTCAAATAACCTTTCGAATACATCCATACATTCTTTTTCAAAGTCTGTTTCATTTGAGCAATTTCTATTGGCTCTCTGGTACAGGCTCACTGGAATCCCCTGGGGTGATAACTGTTTTAATTTAAAAGATTGTTTGTGGACAATTTCTTACAATAGTGGTGTGTATATGACCTAGGTTATCTTAAGAGATCCAAAAAGTTTATCATGTTTTTTGAATTTCAATTTGTAAATTTTAATGCCAATATCATTTGAATTAAGAACAGAAGAAAATTTGTCAAAGGTGTGTGGGCTTCCTGGAGGACCAGTACATCATCTATAAATCTTCTCCAAAATAAAATGTGCCCAGTGTACCCAACATATTGACAAGGGGCCAACAGTAAATCTGACATGTCACTAGACATCCACACGAGAGATATCCAATCATAGGCTTCAGATATGGTACCATCTGTTCAGTACTTTATGTGATGGTGTGTTATAGCGTCCTACGATTGGTGAACATTCATACACCCCTCTGTAATGACCTCACAATGGGAAGTCACCACAATCTTACGGCTCCCGGTACAGCCCTAACACCCCTCGAGGACAGTGTGAGTTGCCGGAATATGTCACAGGGGCTGTCTTCGCTTGTCTATTTTTTGCAGTTGAACTGCAGCAGCTGCATTAAGATAAGGTTAATAAAGTTGCATTAGTTGTAACTGAGTGCTTTGAGGGAAGGGGAGTGTGATGACCAGATAGACTAATAAAAAAGACATAGGAACTATCCACATTTGTTCCTTATACTGTCTCTAAATCAAAGAGCATCAATCTCTCTATAACTGACTAGGGACTCTAACCCTGGATCGCATTACCCCGTAATCCATGAGAGGGCAGCAAATAATAACTAGAACTACTACTCCTGCTGCATCTTTTATCATGTGTATATAGATCCCACCTGACACCATAATGTTATAGAATTTCACATGTTGGCAAGAATTTAATGAACTCTAAATTGTGTTCACTATTCCCTATACAGTGGGTACGGAAAGAATTCCCCTTTAAATTATTGTAGCTTATTGGTAAGATCAAAAAAGTTCTTTTTTTCTGCTCATTAGTGTAGACTCTGCCCCCCATCTTGACCCCATCTTTTATTAAACAAGGGAAATTACATGGTCATAAGTATTCAGACCCTTTGCTCAGTATTGAGTAGAAGCACCCTTTTGAGGTAGTACAGCCTTCTCAGGAATGATGCTGATAGGGATTTTTATGCAGGGCCCCAACAGCCCTCTTGACTTTTGTAAGGTGTGTCCTAATTAACCCTTTGAGGGAGGATGAGATAGCTACCGGCAGCGAGAGGACAGTTCGGTCTTCCGATGCATTCAAATCACACTGTTTATTTCAAAAAACCCCAGCTGTATTTTAATACAGAGAAATCAGCATTTTGGGTGTTGTATGAAAGGAGATAAGGCACTTAGATTCTATTGGACATCAGCACATAACATAAAAGTTAATTAATTGTGCTCAGTTCTCAGAGACCTTGTACACAGATATTGTTTATACTAATTTGCTGAGAAGAATAAGATTAGTGGACTCCAGGATCATAATATAATCAAGGACAGACTGGCTTCTCATTAAATGTCAAAGGGTATTAGCTGACAGGTGAGCAAACAGGTTACATAAAATGAAGTTTGAATCATGACATTAACTTGACAATGGTCAGGGAACATGGCCGCTGTTTCTAAGATGGCGGACAGTAGTCAAGATGGCGTCCGAAACCAGTGCGATCTCCTTAACAGATGCAACAAGTTGTTAACACCTGGATTTGGAGATCCTTTCCAGTTCCCTCAGGTTGGATGATAAAAGTTGGTGGACAACCATTCATAAATCTTTCCAGAGATGCTCAATTGGGTTTAGGTCAGGGCTCTGGCTGGGCCAGTATAAAATGGGTCACAGAGTTGTTCATAAGCCACTGCTTTGTTATGTTAGCTGTGTGTTTAGGGTCATTGTCTTGCTGGAAGTCAAACTTTCAAGAAGTCAACCATCAAGAGTACTTTGGAAACGGTTTTTATCCATCATATCTTTGTACTTGGATCTGTATCTGTGCTCCTGGATCTGTATCTGTGTATCTGTGCTCCTTCTTCTTACCAAGGCTATTCTGGTTGGTATCAGGCTTCAGCCTTGATATTCTTCTCCGCAGGACGGAAATGGAGCAACAGGTTGAAGCGTGAAAAGTAAAGCGAGCAACGGGCTTGCCTGGGATTAAGGCGCTGGGCTGTCTGGAGATACAGGAGGTTCTTATTGTCTGTATATACAAAAACCGGATGGTGAGCTCCTTCCAGTAAATGCCGCCATTCTTCCAGAGCAAGTTTAATGGCCAATTGTTCTTTTTCGCCTATGGAGTAATTCTTCTATTTGGGAGAAAAAAGTCCTAGAGAAAAAAATGCAAGTGAGAGTACTGCCTTTATGAGCTTCATGATCAATGGCAGGGGGAAGCGTTTCTTAACCATGACCTTGTTAAGCCCGCGATAGTCAATGCAAGGACGGAGAGAGCCATACTTCTTGGTCACAAAAAAAAAACCTGTGCCAGCCGGAGAGGAGGATTTGCGTATAAAGCCTCTCTGCAGGTTCTCTTTAATATACTCTGACATAGCAGCAGTCTTTGGAACTGAGAGATGATTCACATGACCTCAGGGAGGAGAGGCACCAGGCAAGAGATCCACAGGGCAGTCGTAGGGACGGTGGCAAAGTCTCTGTTTGTTTTTTGGAAAAAACATTGGCAAAGTCCTGGTAACAAGTAGGTAGCCCTCCAAGGACTTAGAGCAGGCCAAGACAGGTAGAGGCACCACCAGGCAGCAAAGGAATGAAGGAACTCCCCCGTCTTCCAGTTAAGTACCGGTCCATGGAGTTGCAGCCACAGGAGACCCAGCAGGAGAGATGTGGTGGAGCATGGCAGCACGTAAAAGGACAGTCTTTCCTTATGAAGAGCTTCTGCTTGCAGAGAGAGAGGTTCAGTATGGAACCGGACCGGATCGGAAAGAATTTGTCCGCTGACTGAGGAGATGATGAAAGGCTTCTCAAGAGGAACCACCGGGATGTGATGCTCGGAGACCAGAATGGCATCCACAAAGTTCCCCGCAGAACCGGTGTCCAAGAAAGCAGAAACTTGAATCAGATTACGGATGCCAAAGCTGAGGAGCACAGGAATAGACAGGCATGGAGAAGCTTGGCTCACACCTGGGGATGCTTCTCCCAAGAACCCTAGGTGCTGGTGTTTCCCGGACGTTAAGGGCGGACCGTACAAGCCCCAATGAAGTGATTTGGACTGTCACAGTAAAGGCAAAGATTCTCCTGGAATGCTCCTGGAAGGAGAGTCAAGCTCTGCCCACCTGAATAGGCTTTGGCACGGGCGGAGGATGGTCTTTAGAAGGTGGGTGCCAAGCAAGGTAGACATTGAACCTGGGCTTGTGGATGGTCGTGACATAACTCCTCAGCGCGCTCCATAAACCGCACATCAATCCGAGTGGCTAGTGTGATTAGACCACTCAAAGTAGACGGCAGGTCACGGGTGGCCAAAGCATCCTTTTTAAAGGTCGCAGACAAGGCTGCATTATTCCAGGTGAGTTCAGAGGCCAGGGTACGGAACTGAACAGCATACTCTCCCATGGACGAGTCTCCTTGGTTCAGCAGTGCAGTCTCAGCTGAGGAGGCTCGAGCAGGTTCTTCAAACACTGACCGGAATTCCGCTAGGAATGCAGTGTGAGTAGCCGTGACAAGATCGCCTCTGTCCCATAGAGGGGTAGCCTAGGCCAGTGCTTTCCCGGAGAGGAGGCTGATAATGAATGCCACTTTGGAGCATTCAGTGACTAACTGAGATAAGTTCAATGAGCAAGGAGTAATAAAGCCCCTTCACAGCTTGGGGTCCCCATCATACTTGGTGGGCATAGATAGTCTTAGCCTTAGTTCAGCAGCAGGAGTAGTCGTAGGAGTCTGATGCTGATGCTAAGTGGCAAGCAACTGTTGCAGCAAGGCAGTGACTTGTCCAAGCTGTTATCCATCAGCCAGTTTCGGTAGCAGAACCTTGGGGGGGGGGGGGTCCATGGCTGGATCTTACTGTGAGGCTTCTGGGGTAGTCAACCCCCTGGACCACCGCAGATGATGACAAAAGCTGACACCTGGGACCGGAATCTATGTGGCACACAGTCTTCACGTGAGCTCGCTGCAAAGCAGGATGGTTTTGCTGCGGCGTGGTGCCACCAGGTCATTCCGCAGGTGCAGCTTCCAAAGTCGAGGTACAGGAACAAAAACCAGGCTCGAGGTCGGGGAAAGGCCGCATGCACAGGCCAGCCGGGATGGGAAAGGTCAGTGAGCTCAGGACAGGGTGATGCCACAGAGAGGGGCATGGGTGTGCCTGTGATCTGATTTGTGGACCGCAGGGGAACCTGTGACAGATGGCCAAGTCAAGGAAGAGTTGTACACATCACAAACTTTTTCCATTTATTATGGATTATGGAGGCCACTGGGCTCTTAGGAATCTTGAGTGCTGCAGAAATTCTTTTGTAACCTTGACTAGATTTGTGCCTTGCCACAATTCTGTCTCTGAGTTCCTTGGGCAGTTTCTTAGCCCTCATAATTCTCATGTGCTCTGACATGCACTGTGAGGTCTTATAAAGACAGGTGTTTTAATGACCATGTGGTATTTCAGTTTCTTGTTTAATAAATTAACAAAAATATCTACATTCCTTTTTTTCTCTGTCAAGATGCAGTGCAAAGTGTTCATTATTGAGCAAAAAAAGAACTTTTTGATCTTACCAATTGGCTGCAATAAAACAAAGAGTGAAAAATTTTAAGGAGTCTTAATACTTTCCGTACCTATTGTTTCTATGTGTATGTCTATTTATCTATATGTTTGTCTAGCTTTTCATCTGTATGTTTGTCTATTTATGTATCCATTTTTGTATCTATGTACCTCACATATTACTTCACATATTTTCATTTCAATTCAAAAAAGCTTTATTGGCTGGACCAAATAAAAGTTAGCATTGCCAAAGCATTTACAAAATATGGGATTGTGGGGGATGGGGTGGGGTGCAGGGTGATGGGGAGATGAAAGGGAACATGGAGTGCAGTTGGTTATAATAGTCCATGGTGTATCACATGTCTCTCAGCCAGGACCGGCGCCAGCACTGTGCATAACTGGGCAAGTGTCGGGGCCCTGAGCTTCTGGGGGGGCCCACACAAGGCTGTACATAAGGAAACCATGGGGGTGATGGGGGCTTTATTTTACATGACCATGAGGGACTGTTTGGGTTGATAAATTAGGGAATATGTCACGGGTGCCCCTGCGATCCATCTCACGGATCACGGGCACACCCGTGCCCCTCTCCGTCACGCTGCCCTGGCCCGAACTCAACTCTCCACGCCCCTGCTCCTGTCCGGCCTAGGCCGCACGTGGGTTGGCTCTCGGAGATTTAAAGGGCCAACGCATCACTGATTGGTGCTGGTACTTCCGGGTTTCCTTTAAAGGCTGGCTGTGCTGGAGGCAGAGGATCGGAGGAATGTGAACGAACTGCAAAATACATTGAAATCACTATTACACTGCAAGATGCAGATATCATTAGAAAAATATATCCAACAAAAATTGATACCGAGGGGTCCTAGGATAAAAATGTTCCCATCATTCCCGGTGGAAGATGAGGTGTTCAGATCTCAATGGGAGGAAGCCTGCTCGACTTGTTCATTTAAATTAATGGGCCTCCGTATTGAACATAATCAGCATACTCTGACAGAGATCGAAGAAGAAGTGGAACAGATAAAGCCAAAACTGCTGGCTGATCTATCAGAGGACAATTTAGATGTGTTTAACTCATCCATGGATACAGATTTTCATGAATGGGAAAAAAAGAGCAAGGAAGCAAAAATGAAGAAATATAACAGAGACCTTGGTGATTTTCAGCGCAAACAAGTCTACAAGTGGAACAAATCCCACAATGTCCCCCATCATAGAAGATCTATAAGTAGATCATCATCTATGTCATCTGTGGCATCTTATAATGATGGAGGGGAAGGCAACAGCACTCGAGATTTGACTTTAAGAGGCCACGGAGGAAAAAGAAAGGGGGGCCAAAACCAACATCAAACCGATAACAAGAGGAAACCAGAGACACGCAGCGGCACCTCATCCCAACTAAAGGTAATAAACTTGTCCCAACATACCTTAACATCTGATGAAAAGTTGGTTTTAGAAAAAGGTCTAACCTTTTCCCCTTCTGTCCGCTTCGATCCTTTTATAGCTATAAAAGACTTACATATCTTCCCATATCTGTCTTTAATCCATCGTATTTGGTTCCATAAAGAGGATCTGAGAAATATATTCCCTACTGTTGCAGAACAAGAGGCCGTACGGATTGTCACGGTTACACCCGCGATCCTTGGTACGGATTGAGGGTGTGCCCGTGCCTGCTGCCACGGTCCCCGCTCCCCCAGCTCTCACTTACCTCTCCAGGCTACGGCCTACACTCTTGCTCCCAGCGTGTAGGCCGCATGCTTCTTCCATGCAGTCGCGTGCTCCTGCCACTAGATGGGGCGCGCGCGGACTTCTCCCAGCCTTAAAGGGCCAGCGTCCTCCTTATTGGCTCTGGCATTCCTGGCTCGGCTATATAGCCTGGCGACTCCCACCATCACCTGCCGGATCTACAGGTCATTCTACTGGAGTGAAAGCCTTCCTGAGCGTTTCCATACGCCTCTGTGTTCCTGTGGTGATTCCCGTGTTCCTGTGGTGATTCCTGTGTTCCTGTGGTGATTCCCGCGATCCTGTGGCGGTCCTGCAATCCTGTGGCGGTCCAGTATCCTAGTGGCCTTCAGAGGTCCTGCTAGCCATCCTTCGGAGGTCCTGCCAGCTGTCCTGCCAGCCGTGTTCCTGTGGTGATTCCCGTGTTCCTGTGGTGATTCCCGCGATCCTGTGGCGGTCCTGCCAGCCGTCCTTCGGAGGTCCTGCCAGCCGTCCTTCGGAGGTCCTGCCAGCCGTCCTTCAGAGGTCCTGCCTGCCTTTCCGTGGTCCATGTGTCCCTGCCTTGGCTGCCGCCGCTGGCCTAGTCGCACCCGCGGAGCGACCTGGTGACTCCCGCCGCAGCAAGGACCATCCCGCTTTGCGGCGGGCTCTGGCGAAGACCAGGAGTTCACTTAGACTCCGCTCCCGGGTGCGGCTAAGGTTGTTATCTCCCGCGGTGGTCCAGGGAGTCCACTTACTTAGTCCTAAGGGACTAATCCCCATAGACTGTGACACGGATTTTGGAAGAACTAAGGGAAGAATCAACTAACGAACAAACAGTTTACGGTAAGATACCAAACTATATACGCCAAAAATCTAAGAAATTTCCAGCTTTGTCGACTTTCCTTACTCTAGATTTATTCGTAAAACTTGTCTCGGAAGAATTTGAACAGCTGTCCCGTAATGTCAGTCTTGACAATTTAACACCAGGTATGCATAGGGCACTAAAATCCCTTAACAGGTTCGTGACCGCCCGCCGTGTATTCACGGCGGCGGTCGGTACCGGTGCATGGAGAGGGCTCACGAGCTGAGCCATCTCCATAGCCGGTAAGTCTTTGCTGCATATTGCAGCAAAGGCTTACTGGTAACACCTGCGATGGGTGCCAGCACTGATCGCGGGTGTTTTCTAGCTAATCGCCGCCAGCAAAGCTAAGGGCGGCTTGAAAAAGATGGTGGCGCATAGTCGCTGCCATCTTTCTGAGGATCGATGCTCTCCGTGAAGTCATCGGGGAGCGGCGATCCACCGCCATGGTAGCCTCGGGTGTTCCGAATACCCGAGGCTACTTCGTTTTAAACCATTCCTTGCAATGTGCTAATATGTAATTGTATTGACCCAAAGAATAAAGTAGACATGTAATTTGGGGCGCACAATAAAAGCTGTAAATTCCAAGCCCACAAGAAAACGGAGCAAAATGCGTTTTTTCACCATTTTCACTGCATTTGGAATTTTTTTCCCGCTTCCCAGTACACGGCAGGGAATATTCAATGCCACCATTATGAAGTGCAATTTGTTACGCAGAAAACAAGCCGTCACACAGCTCTTTACGTGTAAAAATAAAAAAAGTTATAGATTTTTGAAGGTGGGGAGTGAAAAATGGAAATGAAAAAACAGGAAATGGCCCGGTCCTGAACCGGTTAAATCTTTGGAGGATGTGTTAATTAACCCCTTAAGGACGCAGCCATTTTACAGCTTAAGGCTCAGCCCGATTTTTTGGATTCTGACTTGCTTCGCTTTATATGGTTATAACTTTTGAACACTGTTACTTATCAAAACGATTCTGAGATTGTTTTTTCCCCACATGTTGTACTTCATTTTAGTGGTAAATTTTGGCAGATAAGTTTTGCGTTTATTTACAAAAAAAAGAAAATATGATAAATTTTTTGAAAAATTTGCCATTTTCGAAATTCTAAATCATTGCGTTTTCAGGCAGATAGATTTACCAGCTAAATAAGTTGCTGAATAACATTTCCCATTTGTCTACTTTACATTTTCATAATTTCTGAAATTTCTGGATAATTTATTTTGATGTCACGCGGCTTACAAATAGACTATCGCTTTTCCGGATTTTCAGAATTGACTATTTTGGGGATAAATACAGTTTTGAATGAAATTTTACATATTTAGCATCAAAACCCCTATATAACCAACCCATTTTCAAATCTGCACCCCTCAAGCTATCAGAAACAGCTTTTACGAAGATTGTTAACCCCTTGAGATCTTCATAGTAATTGAATCAAAATGGAGGTGAAATTTAGAATGGTCATATTGTTCCCTTATACGTTCATTTAGCACTAAAATTTACACATTTCCAAAATATAAAAAGAGAAAACCCACCATACAATTTGTTCTGCAATTTCTCCTGAGTACAAAGACCCCCCACATGTGGCTGTGACTTGTTTTATGGGCGCACAGCAAGGCGCAGAAGGGAAGGAGGGCGCTGCAGCTGCCAGGATTTTAGTTTCCTCATTGGCCCCTTTTGAAGGCTATAAAATTTTCGCTTTTTCGTTATTGGGGCCATGTGACGGCATTATTTTTGCGGGATGAGATGCTTTTTCCATTGTTACCATTTTGGGGTTGGTATCACCTATTGTTGAAAATTTAGGAACTTTTTTTGAGGGCAGGAGTAGAAAAGCATCAATTCTGTACTGGATTTTTGACTTTTTTTTTTTTGGTGTTCACCGTATAGACTAATAATCATGTTAGCTTTATTCTATGGGTTGATACGATTACGGGGATACCAGACATGAATATATTTTCTTACGTTTTACTAAATTTGTCAAACAAAACCCTAATGTGGGGAAAAATCTATAATTTTTGTATTGCCGTCTTCCGAGTGGCATAACTTTGTTACGTTTTTGGCTACGGAGCTGGTTGATGGCTTGTTTTTTGCGGGACATGTTCTACTTTGCACCAGTATCATGTCTGAGTACATATGGTTTTTTGGTCGCATTTTATAGCATTTTTTGTGGGATTGAAAAGGTAAAAATCATAATTTTGGAGGGTTTATAACAGTTTTTTTTTACGGCGTTTATCGTGGGGGTTCAATAATGATTTACTTTTATTCTACGGGTTGTTACGGACGCTGTGATACTATATATGTGGGGTTTGTGTTATGATTTAGACTTTTTTTTTGAGTTATATGTCTCTTTATATGTTTTGGGGGTTTGGGGCATTTTTAGTGATTTATGACTTTATTTTTTTATTGAATAACTTTTTTTTTTACTTTTTCACTTTTATACCATGGGACATGAACAAGAAATCCTCTGATTGCTTGTTCATGATAATATTCTGCAATACTGATGTATTGCAGAGTATTATCAGTGTCAGCCTATGCACTTGCATAGGCTGGCTCTTTGCCAGTAAGATGACGTCACAGACGCCATCTTACTGGCAATTCTTGCTAGTAACTCTGGGGTCCAGATCGGACCCCAGAGTTACTATAGCAACGATCGGCGCCCCCCGAAAACGGTTCGGGGGGGCCGATCGTGGGGGAAAGACCCCCCAGATACTTGTTAGATGCCGCGGTCGCGCTGACCGCGGCATCTAACGGGTTAAGCACCCGCGATCGGAGACAACTCCGATCGCGGGTGTTACACTGGGGTGCCGGCTATTAGTTACAGCCGGCACCCCGTGTTTCCCGATGCCGGTTCGGCTCTGATCCAGAGCCGAGCCGGCATAAGCGCCGTGGCGGATATATCCGCCACTGAGCGCTAAGTCACTGCGCTCCGTGGCGGATATATCCGCCGCGGAGCGTGAAGGGGTTAAACAGGCCGATAAAGGCGGAAATGTGGTCTTATGGCCTAGAGAAATGTATGAACGTGAAGCCTACCGCCAACTAAAGAACAACACATGTTATAAAGAATTGACATTCAATCCCACCATTAAGTGATTCTCAAAAAGTAAAGATTTAAGATAAGATTTATCTCGAACTATCATTGCCAATGAGGCAACATGGGGAACATACTTGCCCGCTACTGGCCAATATTGAAATCCGATAAGATCTTAACACAGTATCTACCCCCAAAACCAGGTATTACCGCCTGGAGATCAAAAAATCTAAAAGATTCTTTAGTGAGGAGTCACTATGAGAAGAAAGTAAACAATGCATTTTTGAGCTCCAGGGGGCCAAGATGGGGGTGTAAACAGATAAGCTTGTGGATTCCTCTGGTTTAAAGGAATTTAAGATCACACATTCCATAGCCTGTAAAACCAAGGCCGTGGTCTATTGCCACATGCCCCTGTGGAAAAATATACATTGGTTTAACTTCTAGGGAATTAAAAGTATGAATTAGGGAGCATGTAAGAGATATTGAGGCAGCCAAGAAACCCGGATTCCACACGGATGGCTTACCAATAGCCAAACATTTTAAGGAAGTTCACAATTGCGACTTAAGTCTTTTGAGAGTGCGTGGTATTGACCACATTAAAAATAATATCAGAGGTGCCCCATCCACCACAAAGACTGGCGAAATGCGAATCCAAATGGATATGGACCCTAGGCACACTTAACCCTCGTGGACTTAATGAGTAACTTAGTTTTGCTCCTTTCCTCTGATCCTACACAGACAGTTGGGCTTATTGCCCATTTCTCATTTCTTTTATTGGTTTTTATATTTTAACATCTGCGAAATTTTAACTTTCATTTGTGTTTTGTCTTTCTATAGCCATAAAAGAGCACCACTCTGGCAATAACATCTAACTACTTACCTTATCATCATTAAATGCATAGGCCTTGAAGCGATGAGTAAGATGCAACGATGTTTTGAACTAACGACATGCTTTAGGAAAGCTAGGGTAATGATACTCAGAAGAAGTATTAAAGGCATATTTGAATCACGCCTGCAGATTAAGAGTCTGCATATAACGTTATTGGGTGTCACGATTTTTATTGAGCCATGTTTACGTGTTGTGAGTGGTATGAAGGATGGGTAAGTAACTCCCTGCAGTACCTGGTCCATTGGAAAGGTTTTGGTCCTGAGGATAGGTCTTGGGTTCCGGCTACAGATGTTCATGCTCCGCGGTTACTCAGGTTATTTCATCATGCCTATCCACAGAAACCATTTTTCTGGCCTAAGGGTCCTAAGGCCCCCCGCCAGGGGGGGTACTGTCAGGCTCACAGGGGAGAATGCTGGGACTTCTGGTCCTTCCTCTGATGCTTCTGTTGGTGCTAGCAGCGTTCTCTGACCTCCTGCGCGTCTCCGCACAGATTCCACCTCTCGTCTGCTTCCAGCGGTGTCTGGCGCGCGCCCCGGGCAGCGGCTGCTAAGACCTCGTGCTGTTTAGGGGTTGTGTTCTGGACTGCTGTGAGTTCTGGTACCTCTGCATGGTGTCTGCAATTGTGCTTGGTTATTCTGCACCATTAGGGGTAAATTCCCAGA
The DNA here is from genome assembly GCF_040894005.1 of Engystomops pustulosus. NCBI lineage: Eukaryota > Metazoa > Chordata > Amphibia > Anura > Leptodactylidae > Engystomops > Engystomops pustulosus. Next base: position 174,796,390 of record NC_092411.1, read on the forward strand.
AGTTGTCCAGCTCCTATCAGGTTTTGGAAGTGGTGTTCTGGCTACATAAATCGCAGCTTCACTAGTCACCTGTGCCAGTGTTTGATATCCCTTCATCACTTGCTCCTTGCCATAGGTTTGACTTGCTCAGTGTTCTGAATTGTTGTGATCTCGGCTAGTTTTTTGAAGTTGACCCTTTGGCTTACTGATTTTGCTCTTGACGTAACCTCTCGTTGTGACTCTGGCTAGTTTACTACTCTTTTGTGTTTTATGTTTGTTAGTCTGTTCGTGTTGTTCCCTTCCTGCACTTATCTAGAGTATTCTGAGTCTTCAAGTAGTCTTCATGAAGTGCAATGTGTCAAGAAAAAAATAAAACAAACAATCTCAAATTCACTGTGGTATCTTAAAGCATTCCTAAGTTATTATCACAAGAAAAAAGGGCCGTGTCAGGAAGGTGCAAAATGGCCAGGTCATCAACGGTTGAATTGGCCAATTTTCTGTGTAAAAATGGGCAGTCTGCTCAAGGATTTTTCATTTTATATGTAATTTCTTTATTTATACTGAACAAACAAAATAGGGACAGCCAGGCAGTGTCAGATTAGGACAACTTTTGCCCACCAGATAAAATAGATTTGGAGTCTTCCCTTCATCATGCTCAAGGGAAAAGACTGTACAAACTTCCAATTTAGGTTGTCTGGTATAAACAGCACAGCAATAAGTACCGTATATACACATGAATAAGCAAAACTTTTGAGATAAAAAATGTATAAAAAAATTTACTTCCAAACTCAGCTCCTCTTGCTTCTTCTCTTCATTTGTAACAGAGCGGACACGAGACAAGTCAATGCGCTGTGAAGCGGTGGTGTCACCATGTGCACCGGTGAGAAGAGCACATGGATGCATCTCTGGCTGCTCTGTTACAAGTGAAGAGAAGAAGGAAGAGGAGCTGCAGGGAGCAATGTTACATTGTTTTACACACCGAGAGGGTGCATGGCATTTCATTATTAGGTGGGCTACAGGGCATTTCATTAGGGGGTTGCAGGGCATTTCATTTATAGGGGGGCTACAGAGTATTGCATTAATAGGGGGGCTACAGAGCATTTCATTAGGGGTGGGCGGGGTGGTCCGGGGGAGAGGCAGCACCTCGGACCGACCCCTCATGAATACGCCCGACCACTTACAGTGCGGTCCGGCGTCTACTATTGTACAGCATGGCAGTGTTTGCTAGCGTTATCTGAGGCTTCCGATAACGCTAGCAGTGTAACACTGCTGCGTCTGTTGTAGCACTAGTAGCTGCTTACCTTCGTAAGCAGCTCCTAGTGCCATTTTTATAGTCCTCTTTAAGCCTTTTACTGCCAAATTTATCTTCCAATAAATACAATACATTTATTGTGTATTTATTTATGTTTTGTTTGGCATCAATTTCTTTTTAGCTACTTGTATTTGAATAAGGGATGCCATTCATTCCAATCATAGTTTCCAATCGAAGCACAGAGTACTTCTTTTATGCCAATAATATTACTCAACTTCACTGTTTAATGTATTAATTCTTTATTTGTAATTAATAACATAGCTATAGCATAATAATCCCTGTATTTCTATCCTTCCAGAAGAAAATACAGACCTTTACTGATTTCTATTTAGCCTAATTCTTGGTTTGCAATCACTTAACTCAAGATATACGATAACAAAAATATGATTTCAAGTGACCATTTCATTACTTAGAAACTTATCCAACAGCAGGCAGACCAATTAAACTCAGATGGCCAGGGGCCTGGTTTAACTTATATTAATAATTTATATAATGTGGTTTAAGTAACATACTGCACACATTTACATATATGTCGAGATATACTGTATTCTTCTTGCTATATAATACAGCAAAACAACAAAGAGTTAAGAGCACACTTTACGTAGCTCAGGTTACACCTGTTCACTTCCTTTCCACTAGGATACTGGGACGTGGTCTGAAGTTATTTGTTACACAAATACCAGTTGCAGTCCTGTTTCTGCCATGGCTCTGTCGTGCAGTGTCTCATTGCTCCTAATTCTATTAAGTGTCCCTTTAGCACAAGGTAACAATTCTCTTACTTAAATGTGTGTAGTGTTTTTCCCAAATGATAGAAAAGTTTGTCTTGTTTTGTTGCCTATTACCTGTCTGATTTTGAATAGTGTTAGAAGAAGTGCTAGTTTTCTATCAAGGATTGTTATTTATAAATGCATTCATGTAATTATATTGCGTATAAGAGCTAGATCTTAACATTTAGTAAATAAATAAAATAGACCTTTTTAGTGTTTTATAACATCTGGCACTGGCACGTATAAAATTCTACATTAAAACCAGGGGCTATGATGTAGTTCTAAGGTGAGTCAGGGTTGGGACCTAATTGATCCGTTGTGTACTCCTAAATGATCGCTAATGTAAATATTGTTTAAGTAAGAAGTTCTCAATCCAAATGGCAAACATTATAGAAGATAACACACACACACACTGGGGGACTTGTATCTTTATTTCTGCTAGTTAAATTGTTAATTTTTGCGATCGTTGTTGCGACTTTTGCTGTCATTTTTCATGCACACCTTTGTCTGCACCTTGCGAAGTGTGCCTTATGTATCTTTATGTCGTCATCTCCCTGGGGTGTGACTAGAGTTATTAAAAATGCAGGACACAGTCTCAATTCCAAAATTTACAGTAGTATCCACTCCTGTTTATAACATCCTCAGTTGTCTTTTTTCCATGTGGATTTGGACTGCACTGCACTTGCAAGCGCAACGCTGATGCAATGGTTGCGTGCCTCTGCCCGAATGCATTTGCGTTTGCAGTGAAATGCATGCAATTTGTAAGCAAGTGCATTCCTTTCACTAGAAAAGGATAATGAGATGGAGCCGCGGCACAGTGCCCTGCTTTAGCATTGCGCTTCAAAACGCAGCGCCAGACCGTACCCTTAATCTCCAGATTTTATGTGGTCCCATAGCAAAATGTAGTGGGGAATCCCAACCCCAGTAATAGTTTTATTAGGTTTGGGATTTTTTAAATAAAGTAATGAAATTCTGGCACACCTACATGCCTTAATACTATGTAGCTTATTCTAGTGCATTCTAGTGCATTCTGTACTATGTGCAGTATGCCTGTGGCATGTGAAGAGTGTGCACGGTCTTCATTCATCTGGTGCAGCCTGCACTTCTCTGGATGTGTGCACCACTTTTTTTGGTACTCTTAGTTCATGCTGCAGAATTGTGACATCAGTAATAAATGCTGCTCAAACTTGAATAAGCACTAACAGCATCCACTGAACTCAATGGAAGCTGTAAACATCTACTACCAAAGCTGATTTGCACCTTGGATAACATAGATAGAAAGCAATGGCAAGTCAATGAGGCCTTTCAAACCAAAGAAACCTGGGAGGACATTTATCAGGGCTTCTACATCAGAAAACTGACTCCTAAGCCTCTTGATCTATCTGGTAGCGCCGGAGGGGCAGGAACATCACCGTATGACAAATCTCCTCCATAGTGTTTTGTCCAATACAACTGAAACACTTGTGGCGTACAATATAAATGGTTTATAGTAACAAAAGCTTCAGGGAATACCCTTTTTGTGTAAGGTGTTATGAAAGGTGCTGAATACTCTTCCTGAGTAAGAACAATTTTAGTAATATGTTTACTCTGTGTATAAGCCTGGTGTTTGTACATAGATTATTTCAAACCCTTATTTAAAGAAAGGGTGTGCTTATTCATCCAGTGTATCAAGAAACACAATGGGTGTAACCCAATAGAATGTTCATTGTTCAGTATTAATCTCAGTTAGACATTAACTTTAGGTAAAGGATAATAAATAGAAAGCACTTACCTATATGTTATTCTACAAGCCCCAGTAGAGATTTAGCATGGATGTCAACTCGAACCAAGGCCCTATGCACATCCTTGTTATCGTGCATGTAGTACCAGTGTACTTACAAAAGATGAAAATAACTTTTTAATCACTCCTTTTATATGCAATGATACTACTGCCACCTACCAAAGATATAGAAGAGCATCACAAAATCTCCAGGTTTCCAATAATTTCCAACATGAACTGTGCCTCAAGCAATCATTCCCTTACCTATTGCTCCAAAGTTATTTTTATTTTTTTCCAGTACACACTGCAAAAATGGAAGAAAGCAAGAGCTTTACAGAGGAACAGCCATAAAGGGGGAGATTTATCATACACCTGGCATAGAAATATGCACAGCATGTGAACTTTAACTTTGTTCGCTGGCTGCTGCAAGTGCTGCAACTCCTCTGCTTCACGCCCCCATGGAACGGATATGGTCCTACACTGCTCCAGAATTTATCATAAGTGATAAATCTGGGACAGCAAAAGACAAGCGTTTTATTTTTATTTTGTGCCCCTTCTAAAGAATGTGTTATATAACAATCTCCTAATGCTGCCTAATCAATTATTTTATACATAATATACTAATAATTTTGATACCATGTCCTAATTATTATTATACATATAATACCCTCCAAATTATTAATGTGCATAAAACATTGCTTCAATTATACATTTATACAAATGCCTTCAATTTATTAATTTACACATAGTTCCCTCATATTAATTGATTCTATTATTTTATAAAACCCCCAAATTATTAAAGGGATCTTGACAGCACAGCCTACCCCAGTAACTAGCAGCAGTGCCTTGTACAGCCTGTAATCTGCTTTCCTTATAACAACTTGTCTCAGTTAAGCTCAGTGCCCCCCTCCATTACTGTAGTGTTTAAAGGGGTTATCCGGGTTTAAAATTTTTTTTATGGCCAGGCTGGGGAGGGATAGTTAAACATTATAAACATGGACTTACCTCCTCCGGCGCCGCCGATGTCCCCCGCCGCGGTCACTTCGATCCGTGCCCCTGTAAACAAACAGCGTTGTAAGCGTTGTGCGCCCTTGTACTGAAACCGCCGCACGGAGAAGACGGGCCGCAGCGCGGGACATCGGCAGCACCGGAGGAGGTAAGTACATGTTTAAATAGCCCTCCCCAGCCCGGCCATAAAAAATTTTTTAAACCCGGATAACCCCTTTAAAACTGCTCGGATTTCCTAATGATACAGGCATATGACTTGTCTGCTGGATGCCTCTGCATGTTATTTTGTACATTCTGGTTGCAGTGTTTGAACCTTGCATGTGTGGGAATCCAGGGTACACAACACATGCACAAAGCACATCAGAAATGCAGGACAGTTTGAAAGTAGGGAAGACAATCACAAAGGAGGGAGGTGCTGGGCCTGACTTTGGCATTTAGCTCCTGCCTCCCCGACTATGTGATGCTCCTTAACATACAGATTTAATTTTCATTTTTTCAACGCTGCAACAGGATTTGAATATAAGAAAAGGGGATCACATGCTACTGATTACTGTGAAACTCCCCACTGACACATTCCCTCTAAATATAAAATAGTTTTTTTTCTGTATATTGACCCCAAACATATTATATGCTGTCACCTCTATGCATTTGTCAAACTAGGTCCCCTCATGAATTTCAGTACTGAGCCCCTTGATGAATTTTATACACTGGGCCCCTTCATGAATTATACACACTGAACCCCACATGAGTTTTACAAACTGAGCCCCCTCATGTATTATATACTGGACCCCCTCATCAATATTAAACATTGCCCCCCCCCTGAATTTTCCATAACGGGACCCCTCGTTATACACACTGCCCCCCATCAATTTTATATACTGGGACTGCTCATTAATTAAACACACTGCCCCTCCGATTATTGTTTGTACTGGCTCCCCTCATTATACACACTGCCCCCCATGAATTTAACATAGGGCCCCCTTATTTCATACATTACCACCCCATCTTGCACACTACCCTCCTTAATAAAGGAGTGGTTCTGCAAGTGGGTACCACAAAGCATTTCTCAGTATATGCTTTATGGCTGATGTTTTGGTCAATTTTGAATGTTGGTGGTGCACTGAAGCTATGGACTGGTCCGCTCGTTCCCCAGACTTGAATCAGATTGCGCATGTTTGGGACATCATGTCTCTCTCCATGCACCAACGTCCAATTGCACCACAGACTGTCCTGGAGTTGGCGGATGCTTAAGTCCAGTTCTGGGAGGAGATCCCTCAGGAGACTGTATGCAACCTCATTAGAAACATGCAGAGGCTTTGTAGGGAAGTCATACAGGCATGTGGAGGCCATACACAATACTGACTTAATTTTGACTTATTTGAAGGACATTAGATCAAAGTTGGATCAACCTGTTGTGTGTTTTTCCACTTTAATTTTGTGACTCCAAATCCAGGTCTCCATTGGTTAATACATTTGATTTCCATTGATTACTTTTTTGTGATTTTATTGTCAGCACATTCAGCTTTGTACACAACATTCACCTTTGTACAGAAGAAAGTATTCACTATTTCATTCATTCAGATCTAGGATGTGTTATTTGAGTGCCTCTCAAAACAATGCAAAAATACAAAACCTGAATTGACCATTCCCTTTCCTCAATAAATTAAAGGACGAATGAGGGCTCATCAATAGGCTAAAGACCAGTAAAATGATGTATTTGTAAAGTGCATTTAATTTCACAGAAAATAAGCCATATGTCCAAATTGCCAAAGAAAAATAAAGATTGCATAGCCTTTACAAAGTGACAATGCAAATCTGCTCTATATGGGGCACCTTCCCTTCAATGCCTTGCCCTGTGCCCATACAGCAGGATACCACCACACATGGGGTATTGTTATACTTGGGAGAAAATGGGTATCAAACTTTGTGGAGCATTTTGATATTTTATCCACTGAGAATGTGTAAATTATTTGAAAATTAAAAACATTTAGCCAATAATTTATATTTAGAAAACACTAGTTTTCATCTCAATGACTAGACTCGATTTTTCAAATCTGCCCTGTCTCACGATAATTGGTTATAACTTCGGAACGCTTTAACATATCCAGGTGATTTTGAGACTGTTTTCTTGTGACACATTGTACTTCATGTTAGTTGTAAAATTTAAGTGATAAGTTTTGCGTTTCGTTCTGAAAAAAAGTTAAAAATTTTGCAAAAGTTTGTAAAAATTCTTCATTTTCCAAGTTTGAAATGTTCTGCTTTCCAGACAGGAAGTAAAACTACCCAAAAAGCTTGATAATTAACATTTACGGAATGTCTGCTTTATGTTGGCATGATATTTTATGCATTCTGTCATTTTTCTAGGATGTTATGAGGCGCAGAACTTTAGGTGCCATTCTTCTCATTTTCATGAAAATTGCCCAAACTCACATTTTGAGGGACAACTCAGCTTTCAAGTGACTCTGAAAGGCCTAAATAATAGTAAAACCCCATAAATTATAATTATAAAAAGTTCACCCCTCAACATATGTAAAACAACTTCTATTAAGTCTATTAGCCCTTTTTGTTTTTTTTTGTGGAAAATACATTCATTTAGGCCAAAACTGACAGTTTCATAATAAATTAAATGAGGAAACGCTCTCCAACGTTTGATGCCCAATTTCTCCCGAGCATAGGATCAAAGCAGCTTCATTCACAGCAGATTTGTATTGTCACATTGTACAAGCAATAAATTTTTATTTTCTTTGGCAATGCGAACATATGAGGGCTTATTATTTACGGGATGAGATACAATGTATAGATACCTTATATACTCGAGTATAAGCCTAGTTTTTCAGCACAAAAAAATGTGCTGAAAAACCAAACTCGGCTTATACTCGAGTAAAAAATATATAGGTTTTACCAGGTTTGTGGTAAAATTAGGGGCCTCGGCTTATACTTGGGTCGGCTTATACTCGAGTATATACGGTAATTCATTTTGGGGGTATATAGCTTATTCATGAGATTTTATTAACTATTTTAAGGGGGACACAAACAAAATAATAAATTTTTATTTTGGATTTTTAGCAGTCTCCCGCCAGCCCCCCCCCCTCCCTGCTCACCGTAACGTAAAAATAATATTTTATCTTTAGGCTCTGGTTCATTACGATTACGATGATACCTCATTTATATAGTTTTGAAAATCTATGCTCAATTTCTTACGTCGTTCGCCGACCGGGTTCAATATTGATTTAGATTTATTGTACAGATTAATGTGGACATGGTGATATGTATGTTTTTTGTGCTTTAGATATTTTATTTGTATTTTATGTGTAACTGGGGATATTATGGAACTTTTATTTTATTGATTTATTTAATTATATTATAAAATGACTTAACTTTTTTTTTTTTTTTACATTTTCTACTTGTATTTCTACTTGTATTGCAGTGTATATTGTACGTAACTGAGCATGCTAAGCATGCTCAGTTACATACAGCCTGGCAGGAGGTGGAACCCGGCGGGGAGAGAAGCCGACGGCCTTGGGGCACACTGGGGAAGTCCAATCCACGGTGGGGACACTTACACGCATGCTTGACCACGGCGGGTAAGGGGTTAAACACCCAGGATCTGAGTTTTTCCGATCCTGGGTGTTAGTGCCGAGTCTGAGCTGTGATATCTAAATCTTCTTCTGACGCGCCGCCGTAGAAAGGCGTTGCGTCAGAAGAAGTACCCTTAATGACCGCCGTAAAAAGCCAATAGGGCGGTTATTAAGGGGTTAAAAAAATAATTGGGTTAACAAATTTCATAACAGTAGTTTTACATACATTGTGGGTGTAGTTTCTAAAATTGTGCAATTTATGGAGTTGCACATTTTATGAAAATGTGAAAAATCGCTCCTAAAGGTTTAAGCCTCATAACATCATACAAAAATGAGAGGAGGCATGAAAAAATCATGTTATCATAAAGAATTTGGCAAATGTTAGTTATAAAGTTATTTTGGTGTTATGACTTTTTGAATATGTGCGCCCTGTCAACAAAAAAGAGTTCCAGATATAAATTGGTCTTTAACCCCTTAATGACCAAGCTCATTTGCGTCTTGATGGCCAAGACCTATTTTTCAAAACCAAACACATGTCACTTTATCTGATTACAACTTTAGAAGGCTTTAACTTACCCAATTGTTTTTGAGTGTGTTTTTCCGTGACATTTTGTACTTCAAGTTAGTGGGAAATTTTGGTTGCAATATTTTGAATTTATTTATGAAAAAAGGTGACTTTGGTAAACATTTTGGAAAAAGTGCTCAAACTTCAAAATGTTCCGTTTTTAAACTTATAGGGGCACATTTACTTACCCGGTCCATTCGCGTTCCAGCGGCGGCTTCTGCGATTCATGAAGGTCCTGCGCCTGATGTCCACCAGGTGTCGCTGCTGCGCCGAGGTCCGCCGAGTTGCGTCGGAGTTCACTGATCTCTTCCTGGTGCATGTAATTATGGCGCGTGTGACCAATTTTTTTTAAAAAATGCAGCGGTTTTTCCGAATCCATTGGGTTTTCGTTCGACCACGCCCCCCGATTTCTGTCGCGTGCATGCCAGCGCCGATGCGCCACAATCTGATCGCGTGCGCCAAAATCCCAGGGCAATTCAGGGAAAATCGGCGCAAATCGGAAATATTCGGGTAACACGTCGGGAAAACGTGAATCAGGCCGTTAGTAAATGACCCCCATAGTCTTACTACCCAAATTAGTTACCAACTAACATTCACCATATCTCAGCTTTGTGTTAGCATCATTTTGTTTTGTTACAACGGTAGAAAGATCGCAAAATCGGCATTCTCTCAAATTTTTAAGAAAATTTTAGAATAAATTATTTAAAGGGTCCATTTTATTTCTATAGGGGTTTTTGCAGTTCTGTTAATAGAACCCCTCCCGCATATCAAAACATGACAGAGCACAAACATTCGTATGCAACAAGAGGAGTGAGGTCCCTGCTCGCAAGAGCTTACAGTTTATGAGGAGGATTGGGGTGACACAGAGAGGTAAAAGAATATATAATGGTCAAGCCATTCCTCTTAAGGGAATAGAACAAAATATAATAAATGGAATTGCTGTCGCTTGAACCAATCATCAGCCGTCATCTTATATACAAGGTCCAGGGGGAATGGGACTGCAGAGAAGTCTGGTGCCTGCTGGTTGCTGGATAACAAATGGGAGGAGGACCCAGGACGGGTTAGTAAAAGAGTTAAAACTTCATGCAGTTAATGAGTGTTATAGGCTTGCCTAAAGAAATGGGTTTTAAGAGCACGTTTGAAACTTTGGAGGTTAGGTATTAGTCTGATAGTCCGGGGCAGAGCATTCCATAGAATGGGTGCGGCTCTAGAGAAGTCTTGGAGACGCGAGTGGGAGGTCCGCACTAGGGTAGAGGTTAATCTAAGATCACTGGCGGATCTAAGAGCACGAGTTGATTGATAGACTGAGATAAAAGAGAAGAGAGGTAGGGGAATGCAGCATTATACAGAGCTTTGTGGATGAGGGTTATTATTTTAAACTGTATTCGAAAGGAGACTGGCAGCCAGTGCAGTGACTGGCATGAACTGGAAGCATCCGTGTAGCGTTTAGTCTGAAAGACGAGCCTGGCTGCTGCATTAAGAATCGATTGGAGAGGAGAGAGTTTGGTGAGTGGAAGACCGGTTAGTTGAGAGTTACAGTAGTCTAGACGAGAGTGAATCAGAGCAACAGTTAGCATTTTACAGGTTTCAAATGTGAGAAACGGTCGGATTCTGGAGATGTTTCTGAGATGCATCCGGCAAGAGCGAGCAAGAGAATGAATGTGTGGCTCAAAGGAGAGGTCGGAGTCCAGCACAACCCCAAGACAGCGGGCCTGCTGCCTTGGGGTTATGGTGACCCCACACACTGATATGGAGAGGATAGGATCTGTTAGTGAATGGTGGAAAGACAAGAAGTTCGGTCTTAGAAAGGTTAAGTTTCAGGAAGAGAGAAGACATGATGTTAGAGACAGCAGAGAGACATTCACTAGTGTTCTGGATTAAGGCAGGGGTGATGTTACATGCTGAGGTATACAGCTGGGTGTCATCAGCATAAAGATGATATTGAAAACCAAATCTGCTGATGGTTTGTCCAATGGGGGCAGTATAGAGGGAGAAGAGAAGAGGACCTAGGACTGAACCCTGAGGAACCCCGACAGAGAGAGGAACAGAAAAAGAGAGAGATCCAGAAAAGGAGACACTGAAAGTGCGGTCAGAGAGATAGGAGGAAAACCAAGAGAGTGCAGTGTCCTTCAGGCCAATGGAGGGAAGCATCCTGAGGAGAAGCTGGTGGTCCATAGTATTGAACGTTCCCGAGAGATCCAGAAGAATGAGGAGAGAATAATCTCCTTTGGATTTAGCAATTAGGAGATCATTGGAGACTTTAGTAAGAGCAGTTTCAGTAGAATGCATAGAGCGGAAACCAGATTGTAGGGGGTCAAGGAGCGGGTTAGCTGAGAGAAAACGGGAAAGTCGAGAATAGACCAGGTGTTCCAGGAGTTTGGAGATGAAAGGGAGGTTAGAAACTGGTCTGTAGTTAGCAGCACTGGATGTGTCCAGGGAAGGCTTCTTTAGTGGGGTAACAACAGCATGCTTGAAAGATGAGGGAAAGACACCAGAAGAGAGAGAGTGGTTGAAGATTTTAGTGAGGCGAGAAGTGACTGCTGGGGAGAGAGACTGTACAAGATGTGAGGGGAGGGGGTCACTGATGCAGGTAGTGGGGCGAGCAGAGGAGAGAAGCCTGGACACTTCTTCCTCTGTGACTGGCTCAAAGGAAGAGAGTGAACAGGGTAAGGTACCAGAGTAAATGGGAATTATGGAGTTAGAGGACTGAGAAATCTTTACCTGGCAAATGCAGTCGATTTTATCTTTAAAGTAGGTGGCCAGATCTTCAGCCCCAAGGTCTGTGACAGGTTGCTGTACCTTTGGTGTTAGTAAGGAATGAAGAGTATTGAAGAGCCTTTTGGGGTTGTAAGAAAGAGAAGATATTAGATTAGTAAAATAGACCTGTTTAGCAAGATGGAGAGCAGAGTTATAGGATTTGAGCAAAAATTTAAAGTGAAGAAAGTTAGAGGAAGTGCCCGAATTTTCTCCACAGACGTTCGGCACTCCTGGAGCACTTGCGAAGGAAACGGGTTTGTGCTGTGTGCCAAGGTTGCCTACATTTGTGTCGAAAGGCTCGAACTGACGGTGGTGCCATCTTATCTAGGGCACTTTTGAGAACATCATTGTAATGATTACTAGCCAGGTTAGGACAGGAGAGAGAGGAGATGGGGGACAGCGATGGCTGCACAGTTTCTACGAGGTGGGGAACACTAATGGCACGTGGGTTCCGGTATGTGTAATAATTGGACTCATTCTGTACAGGACAAGAACTATTTACAGTAAAAGAGAGAAGGTTATGGTCTAAAAGTGTAAAGTCATTGTTAGTAAAGTCAGAGACAGAAGAGAGTCGGGCAAAGACCAAGTCAAGGATGTTACCTACTCCTATACGCAGGCATTGGCCCACTATCTTTCCTTTTTTGAACCAGGTGCGAGCAGTGGCTCGACTATACCTGGGACTACCAGTGTGGTTACTAGGCTTCTAGAACGGCGTCGGCGCCAGGTCCTGTGCGCACGTGCCATAAATAGCCATATGGGCCCTCCCAAGCACCTTCTGCATGCCAATCATTCGGCTAAGCAGTGTTCAAGTGAGGCCGTGGGCGGAGTCTGTAACCAGGGGCATGGCAGACTAAGCGTACCTATCCCTCTGTTGTTACCATCTAAGTTCCCTCCCATCACCCTCCCCCTGGTGTTCAGTAGATCGAACGTCTCATTATTATAGGGTAGGTGGGATTAAAGAAATATGAACCTCTCCAACAACATGCACCGCATCGTAGGAAATCCTATTTCAGATGCAGTAGTAAACACACAGGGTAAGTTTTGTATATTTCTCCCCTCGTTTAAATAGCTAGTTTTTAAAGGGTTCATAAGGCCTTTCTTTGGTTGGGAGGCAAAGGCTTTTTTTCTTTAATGCAAAAGATAGAGTAAAAATATATACATGCTTGTGAAACACACACAGAGAGGCTATCAGAAGTGATTATTTAAAAGATGATAATACAATAGAAACATAGATCCTACACTCCTTACTGGAGTTTTTCACAGAAAAGTAGAAAATGCATCTAGGAATATACTGGACACCCCACATGTGGATGTAACCTGCTGTCAGGGCACATGGCGAAGAGCTAAAGGGAAAATTTAGCTAAATTCACACGTGGCATTTTGGTTGCGTTTTGAAATACACTTTTAAGGTTTTAGCTGCGATCACATATTGAGAGAAGACTGCTTCTGCATTCAGTTAACGTGTTAAAAACACGATATTACCAAAATATGTTATCACGAGTGAAGCCTTTGAATTGCGTTTCCAAACATAAAAAAATCTCACGTGTGAACAAGGCCCCAGGTACCACACCTCAGGTATCCCAGGCCTCAAGTATTCCATGCCGTGTACTGGGAAGTGGAAATATTCTTGACAAGAAACCACATTTGCGCCATATTCTTGTAGGCTCTGTTTTTACGCCTATTATATAGGTTTTATTAGGCGTTTATAAATTTTATCAAAAATTAAAACTTTTTGTACTCTCCAAAAAATTATTATTTTTACAATTCTGACTCCAATAACTTTTTCATACTTGGCCAACTCTGTACTCCTAAGATTTAATTTTTTCCAAGACGCTACCATTTTCAGGACTGTGCGATCTTTAGATCAGTTTTTATTACATTTTGCATGTGTTGCGAAAGGGCAAAAAGTGGCGATTCCGACAATTGAGTGCATTGCGAGGAATAAAATTTTTTATATTTTTATAGATTGGGAATTTTGGGACTTGGCAATACTTAATATGTGTGTTTTTTTTTTAACTTTTTTCCCACTTTTTATTATTATTTATTGTTTTATAAGTGTTAGGGTCTTCTGGGACATTCTAATGAAATTTTTATTTATTTTTTTGTTTTTTACAATACTATTATGTGAACTAGTGGTCATGTGATCACTAGTTCATAATAATGCAATGCAATCACCATGTATTGCAGTGCATTAGAAATGTTAGCCTATGCATGTGCATAGGCTGACAGGCAGCTACTCTGTCCAGCCAATCAGGCACATGCTGATGGCAAACCCTGGGACCTTCATAAGGTCCCTGGCTAAGAAGATGGCACCCATCACACTGCGGGGTGCTGGGAGGAGAGGAAGACCATTGCGGCCCCCTATCCTCCTTCCCCCTCAATATTGCAGCTCCCTGTCCTCCATCCTCCTCATATTGTGGACACCTATCCTCCATCCCCCTCATATTAACGGAGCCGGTACCAGAAGCAGCGGCTGTCAGCTGTCTAGTAAAGCTGACACCGCGCTGCAACACCCGCGATCGGAGCCGACTCCTTACAAGCATGACCACGGCGTGTAAGGGTCTTCCCCCTATGCCGCTTACCGGGGGATCTGATCCTCTTCTGGGCAGATCCGAGGACTGGCATGTGCCCCGGAGCTGCCCTCTCTCCAGTCAGACCCGCAAGCATGCCAGACAGAGTACACTGCTCTACAATAAAATAGTATTGTAGAGCAGTGTATTGAACTTGAACCACCGATCAGAGCACCGCTGGTTTAAGTTCAAGTATGTATAAGTAAAAACATGCAAAAACACTTAACACGACACAATATAATAAATAAAGAATAAATACATAAAAATCTAAACCCCTAAAATGTCACTTTCCCATAAAAACACTTAATAATGTATAAAAAACATAAAAACACAAAAAAAACCAGCATATTCGGTATTGCCGCGTCCGTAACAATCTGCATAATAAAACAGAATCGTTACTGGACCCCCAAGGTAAACGCCGGAGGAAAAAAATGCAAAAAACATTCCAAAAAAAAGATAATTTTGAATTAATACCCTATAAAAAATGCTCTAAAAAGTGATTTAAAAATTTTGTGCACTCTAAAATAAACCCATTAAAAAGAACAACTGTTCTCGCAAAAAATAAGCCCCTAACCAGATTTGTCAGCCAAAAAATAAAAAAGTTATGCATATGAAAAGATGGTGATGCTAAAATGAATAAGATTTTCTCCAAATTAGTTTTTATTCAGTACAATTGAATAAAATACACAAAACCCCAACATATTTGGTATCCCTGCATCTGTAACAATCTGCATAATAAAACAGAATCGTTATTAGATCCACAAAGTGAACCCCGTAAAATACAACCTCAAAAAACTCTCTCTGAAAAAAAATGATTTTTTATTAATGCCCTGTAAAAATGCTCTAAAAAGTGATTTTAAAAAGTTACGCAATCTAAAATAAGGCCACTAAAAAGAAAAATCATTCTCGCAAAAAATAAGCACTTAAACAGATTTGTGAGGTGAAAAATAAAAAAGTTATGTATATGAAAGACGGTGATGCTAAAATTAACAACAATTTTGCCAAATTACTTTTTATTCAGCAAAAATGGGAAAAAATAAAAAAAATATATAAATGAAGTATTTTCGTAATCATGGCGACCCGTAGAATAAAAATAATATACTATTTTTATGGTATGGTTAACAGCCCAAAAAAACACATAAAAATTTTCCTAAAAATTGTTGATTTTCATTTCCTCCACCAACAAAGAGTTAATTAAAGCTCACCAATTAGCTATAGATGCCCCAAAATTACATACCAGAAAAGTGCATCTCATGTGGCAAAAGAAATAAGCCCCTATAGGTCCACAATAAAAAAAAAGAAAATTATAGCCTGTACAATGTGACATAGCAAATCTGATCTGGATGGCGCCTCCTTCCCTTCTACGCCCGGCCGTGTGCCCATACAGCAGGTCACCACCACACATGGGGTATCGGTGTACTCAGGAGAAATTGGGTATCAAACTTTGTGGAGCCTTTTTTCATTTAATCCATTGTAAATGTTTAATTTTCCACCCAAAATGAGTGTATTGTACCTACATTCTGAGCCTCATAACATTCTAGTAAAATATGTGGAATCTTAAAAAACCATCCAACATAAAGCAGACATTTGGGAAATGTAAGTTATGATTTTATTTGGGCGCTATGACTATCTGCATCACAAGTATAGAATTTAGAACATTGAAAATAAAGAATTTTTACCAAATTTTGTTTTTTTTTCATAACTAAACGCAAAAGATTTCATCCAAATTTTTAAACTAATTTGAAGTACTATGGGGCAAATTTACTTACCCGGTCCATTCGCGTTCCAGCGGCGGCTTCTCCGCTCTGGATTCGGGTCCGGCCGGGATTTAATAAGGTAGTTCTTCCGCCGTCCACCAGGTGGCGCTGCTGCGCTGAAAGTAAACTCATCGCGCCGGAATGCACCGAGCTGGACCAGGTGAAGGTAAGCGGTCCTTATGCGACACATTTTCGGTTTTTAAATGCGGCGGTTTTTCCGAATACGTCGGGTTTTCGTTCGGCCACGCCCCCCGATTTCCGTCGCGCGCATGCCAGCGCCGATGCGCCACAATCCGATCGCGTGCGCCAAAATCCCGGGGCAATTTAAGTACAAGCGGCGCAAAACGGAAATATTCGGGTAACACGTCGGGAAAACGCGAATCGGGCCCTTAATAAATGACCCCCTATGTGTCACGAGAAAACAATCTCAAAATCCCCTGGATATCTCATAGCGTTCCCACGCTATAACCACTTATAGTGACACAAGCCAGATTTGAAAAATGGGGCCGTGTCCTTTAGGCCAAAAGAGGCTGAGTCCCGTAGGTGTTAAATCATTGCAATGTAAACAGTGTTTATGTAAATGCAAGGTTTATTAATGTTTACACCACATTTATGTAAAGAGTCATGTCCAAGCAAATATTTTGTTTTAAAAGGAACAAAATGTCGACATTTATGGGAAATTATCTTTACATTTTTATAACACGTAATTGAAGAAATGTATAAATTGTCCAGATGGGAATATTCTTTTCCATTTTATTCACTGCAAACTCCTTATTAACAATAAAGTCTACTCACAACTCTGAGTAACTGCACCCAGGCTTCTGCTTATGGCTGAAGTGTTCTGGTACCTGGATGGTAATGGGGTTGCATGCAGGAAGCCCTTGTGTGGTGGTTCTGGAGACCTCCTGGGAATCAGGCTGTGGCGCAGAGTTGAAAGTTCTCCAGCAGGTCCTCTCCTCTGGGGCTGAGCGGCTGTGCTATCTCTAATCCTCTGCTGTGTCAGTCTCAGTGCTGTCAGTCCTCTCTTCTACATATAAGGTCTCTTCTCCGTATTCCTTCGGCCCACCCCCCCATTGATGATAAAATGCCACATGCAACCAGCCCCCACCCAGTTATGAAATGCCCCATGCAGCCAGCCCCCACCCAGTTATGAAATGCCCCATGCAGACAGCCTCCCCCTAGTTATAAAATGCCCCATGCAGCCAGCCCCATCCCGTTATGAAATGCCCTAAGCAGCCAGCCCCCTCCCAGTTATGAAATGCCCCTTGCAGCCAAGTCCTCCCTGTTATGAAATGCCCCATGCAGCCAACCTCCCTTCCAGTTATGAAATGCCCCATTTAGCCAGCCCCCCAGTTATGAAACGCCTCATGCCCCCAACTGCCCTGGTATGAAATGCCCCATTCAGCCAGCCTCCCTCCCAGTTATGAAATGCCCCATGCAGCCACCCCGATGATCAATTGCCCCACGCAGCCAACCACCACAGTTATCAAATGCCACATGAAGACAGGCCCCCCTCTTCTGATGAAATCCCCCCCAGCAGCCCTTTGTCGTATAAAAAAAAATAAATAAACTTACATACTCGCCTTGTGGTGCTCACAATGCTTCCGTCCTCTTCTTTCTCTAACAGCGGGCAGAGGCACCTCCATGCCAGCTAATAATGACATTCCTGGTGACAGGTTTGCTTAAACTTACCAGAGCTGAATACAAAATAAAATAAAAAAATTAATAAATACGTACCGGTAATTTTTCTTTCTCTGAACCACTCCAGTACCACCGGGAGAGGGGTCCCCCCCAGGGAAGGAAACCTGGACTTTAAAACTCCACGCCTCCTCCCAAGCCTCAGTTTATTTCAGAGCACTGCACAAGACTCAACAAGATTCTTGTTGAGTCATAAGGTAGGGAACGAAGCGTTGTTGCCGAGAGAATAAAATAGGAACACCGCTGAGGGAGTGACCACCGATGATAGTACCCTACGCCCAAAGGGTAGATAGAGTGCTCCCCCAACGTCCAGACAGTAGTGGCGGAAAAAGGTGTGAGGAGAGGACCACTTAGCTGCTTTATAAATCTGGTCTATCGAAACATCTCTATACTCTGCCCAAGAAGTGGAAACTGCTCTGGTGGAGTGAGCTGTGAGATTCTGGGGTGCAGGTATGTTAGCTGCAGTGTATGCTAATGAGATGGCTAATTTGATCTATCGTTCCTGGAGAAGCCTTTCTACCCTTTGTTCTTTCCCCCAAACAGGACAAATAGACTGTTTTCCTGCAAGAGCCGGTGCTGTCTAGCTACTCCAGTAAAGCCCGTCTAACATCTAAGTTATGAAATTTTCTCTCCTTTTGGGACAAAGGGTTAATACAAAAGGAGGGCAGAATAATTTCTTGGGACAAATAAAAGTCTGAAACAACTTTAGGGAGAAAATCTGGGTCTGTCAAAAGTATGACCCTATTCTCTAAGATTTTGCTATATGGAGGTCTGCAAGACAATGCTGATAACTCTCCTGTGCATCTAGCTGATGTTACCGCCACTAAGAGTACGACCTTGAAGGTCAATGTTCTAATGGAGATCTCATTAATTGGTTCAAAAGGATCTCTAGTAAAGGAGTCTAGAACGACTGAAAGATCCCAATGATCCCATGCATTGTGTGTCTCGGTGTAGGGTGTATACGAGAGACTCCTTTAAAGAACCTAATGATCCAGGGATGCAAAGCTAATGAGGAATCAAATAAGGAACTTGGTGCAGAAGTTTGCACCTTAAGGGTGGCAAGTTTTAGTTCCTTATCCAACCCCTTCTGCAAAAAATCGAATATTTTAGAAATATTAGGTTGCTCTTAATTTAAACTAGGATCCTGACAGAAAGAAAAAAATGTTTTCCAGATTCTAAAGTATATATTACAACTCACTGGCTTCCTACTTTTCTGCAAAGTATCAATGACTGGTATGTCGGGGAGAATCAACAGGTCCACTATTGATAGTTCCCCAAAACTGAGAACCAGGCTCTTTGTGGCCAGAATGGTGCCATTGACCTCGTCTGATCTTCTATAGCACCCAGGGCAATAACATTATAGGGGGAAAGGCATATGCCAGTCTAAATCCCCACTTAATTGAATGCGCATCCAGGCCCCAAAGCCCATCTAGATGGCTTAGGGAGCAAAACCTTGGTAACTGACTGTTGTGGTGGGATGCAAATAGGTTGATTTCTGAGTGTCCCCAAAGCCTACTCACTTTTTGAAAAATGTCTCTGAGGCACCATTCTCCTTGTTTCAGTTCTGTCTGACTTAGGAAGTCTGCAAGAGCATTCTCTGTCCCCTTTATATGTACCACTGAGACAGAGGTCAGATATTTTTCTGCCAGGGAGAAGATGCTAAACGTTAGAAACATTAACTCCGGACTTCTAGTACCTCCCTGGTGATTAAGGTACACAACTGAGGTGGCATTATAGGAAATAATTTTTCCATGATATCCTGATTTTTCCATGATATCCTGATTCTGGTCTAGGGTGTTATCATTTCCATTCCTACAGCTCGGAATAGGGAGCTGAGCCCAGAGTACTGCCGGGATTGTGGAAGTAAACAGACCTAAAACTGACATAGCCCTCTTTATAGTGGATTGGCCACTCTGTAATAGATCCTTAACTGCCCCCTGAATTTTCTGTACCTTCTCTGTAGGAAGAAAGGACTTTTGCTGGATGAAATCCAGGCAAACCCCCAGAAAGATCTTAGACTGTGAGAGAACCAGCAACGACTTTAAGTTTACTAACCAACCTAACTGATGTAAAATGTTTTGCACCGTAAGTAACTGTGCTGAATCAGCAGCCTCAGAGTCCCCCCACCATAAGAAAACCATCCTTGTAAGGGATAAACATGCCATCCTGTAAACATATAAACAAAGCCATATCAGCTATTAATTTATTAAACTGGCATAGCTTGAAACTCTAGGACTCTAAGATACTTTTCAAAAGCAGAATGAATGGGGACATGGTAATAAGCATCTGAAAAATCTTTTTTGAAATCAGTTCGGAAAAAGAAATTTTATTGTTAATTTAAGAGTTTCCATCTTAAATTTTTCAAGTAACAAAAATTTATTTAAGGGTTTCAAATTAATTATTGTCCTCAGGGAACCATCCGGTTTTCACACATGAAAAAGAGTAGAGTAGAATCCTAACTTTAGGATGTCTAGGAAAGCCTTTTGTAGAAGGAGGTTAACGTCCAGTTCAAGAGCCTCCTGTGCATGGGGATTATCCATTAGTATACTTTTAAACCTATGTGGAGGAAGGAATGAAAAAGGTAGTTTTAGACCCTTTTTAATAACTTCTAATACCCATCTGTTATTAGAAATGTTTTCCCATTCTGGATAAAAATGAGTCTACAGCCTACCAGAGGCTGGCTCCCCTGTTGTTTAGTCGTCTTAGTAAAATCAGGAGGATCATTGAACATAAGCCCTCTTGGTCTTCTAAAAGACTTCCATCCTGACTCTCTCCTATCCGCAGTTTTTTGGTTTCGAACAAACCTTTTTTGAGGCCGAAAGGGAGTATTCCTTTGTGTCTGATTTGTCGGGAACCCTTTTTTTGTCTGAGGTTTTGTCCAGTATTTTGTCCAGTGTGGATCCAAATAAATTTTCCTCTTCACAGGGAATTGCGCATAAGCGCTTTTTAGACGAAACGTCACAACCCCAATTCTTTAGCCATATTGCCTTCTGGGCCGAGTTGGATAGTGCGGGAGATCTAGCAGCTAATTACCCCATTATGGTCTGCACCAACTTGTTGTAGCAAACTGGCAGACCATCTCCACAAACTCTACATGTTCTTAGTTTTTTTAGAGACTTTCTTGAGGGGGGGGGGTATCCACTCTCTAAAGAAATACAACATAGAGGGAGGAAAGTCAGTACCCATTATAATGGGCGGGATAGGCCTTACTCACCACCTGACAAAAAATATAGCACTCTGTGCGCCATACCGTTGATTCCTCGGCACTAGATTCAATATGATCCAGTTGATATAATCCAGTTGATATGCGTCTCCCGAACTCATGATGGCAACCAGCAGACAATCACGGGTATTGCAGGGGTTAGGAACACAACAGAATGGCAAGCTTACACATATATGTGAATTATGAGTATACACAGGGCAACCAACTAGAGCATATGCATACTGAAGATTGCAGGACTGGTGAGTAGCCTTGGAGGCAGATGGCACCTTTTGTCTGAATCAGATCTATAAACCCTGTATGAAAGAAATTCATTCCTTGGAAAGAATTACTTCCTCCCTTAACAACACATGAGATGCCTTCCTTAACCCCTTAAAGTGTAACTGTCATTTCAAAAAAAACTTTTGATATGTTGTAGGGCAGGTAATTTTAAGACCTTTTGCAATTGGATTAGTTACCCGAATTTTGCTCCTTTCTCTTGTATTCTACAGACTTCCCCTAGATGGCAGTGACTGCTCATATAGCTGTTACTATGGACATTCCGTCTTCATAAAGAAGCTGAGACTACAGAACTGGAGAAACGCCCCCATCTCTCTCCCTCCAATCAGCTGATTACCTCATGTCTCCAGCAGTCAGTCATGTTCAGGGAGAAGCCATAACTAATGTAATAACCAAACAGCCACGCTTTCCCTACACTTGTATGTAACAAAATAATCCACACAGACAGAAACTGCAACCCCCATCACCTCACACAAGGAAATGGCAGGAGACAATCTCCAAGCTGTCCTCTCATGTGCTGTGCTGAAGTTTTACATAGATAGATAGATAGGTAGGTAGGTAGGTAGGTAGGTAGGTAGGTAGGTAGATAGATATATAGATAGATAAAAAGATAGATATGACTATATAATAGATATATATGAGATAGATAGATAGATAGATATGAGATAGATAGATAGATAGATATGAGATAGATAGATAGATATGAGATAGATAGATATGAGGTGATATGATGATATGACAGGAGGCAGGTTCCGCCCCTCCATCTTGCTGATTGTAGTTTTTTTGAGAGCTGGAAACCCTGGTTGCTATGGGCCAAAAGAGGTACTAAATTTGGACTGAGGGGCAAAATACTTTGAGGAATGATTCCCTGGGACACCTGGAGCAGAATTATGTATTTTATTTATTTATTTTTTTCAGAATGACAGTTACACTTTAAGGTTTATATTAGTATTATTTTGCTGATTGGTCAGGTTTTTTGGGGGTAAAAAAAAATCACCAATTTGGTGATCCTCCACATACGGCATGCACTACTCCTACTTCTACTATCACTCTGCACTTATAAGTGCAGTAAGAGGGGAGGAAAAACGGACAATGGTAGGCATAATGCAAGGAAAAAGGGACGGTGCTGGGAATAACACAAGGAAAAATGGACAATGGGGTGTGTGTGTACATCAGAATTGCCGGCAACGCTCGCGTCTGTTATATCGGACGCTAAGCGCTAAGTCGCTGCGCTCAGCGTCCGATATATCGGGCGCCGAGTGGTAGGGGTTAATGTATGGGAACTTTGGGACTGTTTTGCAATCAAAATGGTTTGTAGCTGTTTTGCCTCCCTGCGTCTTTTTCTGTGCCAGATAAATCATGCTGGATGATGTATATGAAGCATTTTAGGAGTGTGAAGTTGTACTTTAGACCAGCTATTAGTTGGTCTAGTTTATATCAGAATTTTCTGGTACCTGGACTAGGCCATGACCCCCTTTTGAACTAGTCAAAACACTGCCCAAAATGGTCTACAATGGTGGAAATTCTGGTGTAGGCAGATTGATAAATCTCCCCAGAGAATTAGTGCTAAAATTTGTGACTTTTTTTCCTTTGTTATAAAATATTAATAAAGAAATATTGAAAACAGAAAATAAATAAATTGATAACTTTTTGAAAAGCTGCTCTTAAAAAATCTGTCTACCACATATGGATTAACTGGATAAATTTGGTGTAAGTAGGCTAAAGTGAAGTGGGTTGGGAGATTTTTGCACAAATTAGCAGTTAAGAAAGCTGTGAGACATGTATGCCTGATACCTACAATGAAACATTCAGTCATGTCTTTAATTGCCTGTATCTCCAAATTGGTAGCTGAGCTACAATCCTAAGGTGTGTTGCCTGTTCCAATGTCCTATAGCAGTGGTGGCGAACCTATGGCACTGGTGCCAGAGGTGGCACTCGGAGCCCTCTATATGGGCACCCTTGCCATCACCCCAGGACAGGGTTCGCCAGAAAGGACTCAAAGCCTCTTGCAAACACAGGCAGCCCAGGACCCTAGAAGGAAGCTACAATGATAAGCCAAACTCCTACTCCTCCTTTCTACTGTATTGATGTCCTCAGCTTCCTGTACAATTTAAACCTGTGACTGAGCCAGATCTTGTGCAGTGAGCTCTGCAGATTTTTGTGGCCGATAACTTTAAAAAAAAGCATTAGCAAAGCGAGTGTATGAGCTTGGCAGCGAGTGTGCACTGATCCCAAGTGTGTGCAGTGTCATAAGTGTGACTTAGGTTTAAGGGAAGGAGTACGTTTTGGATCCTGCAACAAATAGATAAGTGCATCTACATTTTTATTTCCTGATATTCATTGTGTGTTTTTTATTGCAACCAAGTAGATCTAAAGGTATTTTACTTGCATAATCTGTATATTGTGTGGGGGGTATAGGGAGGCATTCACCTTGCTTATCTAGACAGTATAGTCACAGGTGCTGCCTAATTAATAGTGGGGTGTGGCTATCTAATTAGCAGCCTTTATATACTTCTGTGGTCAGTTTGTTTGGTGGTTTGCAGCCAGATCTTGTGCAGTGAGCTCTGCAGATTTTTGTGGCCGATAACTTTAAAAAAAAGCATTAGCAAAGCGAGTGTATGAGCTTGGCAGCGAGTGTGCACTGATCCCAAGTGTGTGCAGTGTCATAAGTGTGACTTAGGTTTAAGGGAAGGAGTACGTTTTGGATCCTGCAACAAATAGATAAGTGCATCTACATTTTTATTTCCTGATATTCATTGTGTGTTTTTTATTGCAACCAAGTAGATCTAAAGGTATTTTACTTGCATAATCTGTATATTGTGTGGGGGGTATAGGGAGGCATTCACCTTGCTTATCTAGACAGTATAGTCACAGGTGCTGCCTAATTAATAGTGGGGTGTGGCTATCTAATTAGCAGCCTTTATATACTTCTGTGGTCAGTTTGTTTGGTGGTTTGCAGCCAGATCTTGTGCAGTGAGCTCTGCAGATTTTTGTGGCCGATAACTTTAAAAAAAAAGCATTAGCAAAGCGAGTGTATGAGCTTGGCAGCGAGTGTGCACTGATCCCAAGTGTGTGCAGTGTCATAAGTGTGACTTAGGTTTAAGGGAAGGAGTACGTTTTGGATCCTGCAACAAATAGATAAGTGCATCTACATTTTTATTTCCTGATATTCATTGTGTGTTTTTTATTACAACCAAGTAGATCTAAAGGTATTTTACTTGCATAATCTGTATATTGTGTGGGGGGTATAGGGAGGCATTCACCTTGCTTATCTAGACAGTATAGTCACAGGTGCTGCCTAATTAATAGTGGGGTGTGGCTATCTAATTAGCAGCCTTTATATACTTCTGTGGTCAGTTTGTTTGGTGGTTTGCAGCCAGATCTTGTGCAGTGAGCTCTGCAGATTTTTGTGGCCGATAACTTTAAAAAAAAAGCATTAGCAAAGCGAGTGTATGAGCTTGGCAGCGAGTGTGCACTGATCCCAAGTGTGTGCAGTGTCATAAGTGTGACTTAGGTTTAAGGGACTTAAGTTTGAGGGGCTTTAGCAGGTAACTTCTGTGTTTTGTGTTACTTTGACTGTAAATTCTTTCTGTGTATATTTATATTGTAATCCCCATTAGAATTATGGACTCCATAAGTGGCATTGCTACACGGTGTACATCCTGTGCCATGTATGCTTTCCTTGAACAGCCGTTCGAGGGGGAATACTGCTGTGTGGGATGTGTGAAAATTGCTCATCTGGAAGCCCAGATTCTGGATCTAAATGAGCAAGTTTCAAGGCTGCGGGCAATTGATAATATGGAACGAAGTTTGCTGCTCCTGGAGCACAAACTCTCTGGGGAAGATGGTTGTGGGGAGGGAAGTATGGAAGTGCAGAATGAGGGGGCAGCTAGTTGGGTAACATGTAGAAGGCGGGGTAGAGGGAAGAGTTGTAGAGAGTCTAGTCCTGATCTGGTGCACCCCAATAAGTTTGCCAGGCTGGTGGATGAGGGGGATATCAGCTCTGGGGTAGCAATGCTGCAGAAAGACATGGCCGCTAGCAACCAGGGGAATGTCTGCTCCAGTAAGAAGGGTAATGGGAGCACAGGCAAGGTCAGACAGGTGCTGGTAGTGGGAGATTCCATTATTAGGGGAACACACAGGGCAATCTGTCACAAAGACCGTGCATACCGAACAGTGTGTTGTTTGCCGGGTGCTCGGGTTCGGCATGTTGCGGATCGGGTTGACGGATTACTGGGAGGGGCTGGTGAGGAACCAGCGGTCATTGTCCACATTGGCACTAATGACAAAGTAACAGGTAGGTGGAAGGTCCTTAAAAATGATTTCAGAGATTTAGGCCATAAGCTCAGGGCAAGGACCTCAAAGGTAATTTTCTCCGAAATACTGCCTGTACCACGTGCCACACCAGAAAGGCAGCGGGAGATCAAGGAGGTAAATAAGTGGCTCAAAAGTTGGTGTAGGAAGGAGGGGTTTGGGTTCATGGAGAACTGGGATGACTTTTCTGTGGGCTACAGGCTCTACAGTAGGGATGGGCTGCACCTCAATGGGGAGGGGGCCGCTGTTTTAGGGGAAAAAATGGCTAGAAGGTTGGAGGAGTGTTTAAACTAGAGACCTGGGGGGAGGGCAATTACACTTGTGCAGGGCAAATAGACGGTGTACATAGAGAGCTGGGAAGGGTCATAGTCCATGGGGGAGGAAGGGGGGCTGGAATGAG
The DNA here is from genome assembly GCF_040894005.1 of Engystomops pustulosus. NCBI lineage: Eukaryota > Metazoa > Chordata > Amphibia > Anura > Leptodactylidae > Engystomops > Engystomops pustulosus. The sequence continues at coordinate 174,822,353 of NC_092411.1, forward strand.
ATTGGGGAATAAGGACAAAAGGAATACGGACAGGGAAAACCATATAAAGTGTATGTACACAAATGCCAGAAGCCTCACAAACAAAATGGAGGAACTGAAACTCTTGATGTTGGAACGGAAATATGATATAGTGGGTATCAGCGAGACATGGCTGGACAGTAGTTATGACTGGGCTGTTACTATAGATGGTTATAGTCTTTTTAGAAAGGATCGTATAAATAAAAAAGGGGGAGGGGTTTGTTTATATGTGAATTCTTGCCTCAAGCCCGTCCTGCGAGATGACATCAGTAACGCAAATGTGGAGTCCCTATGGGTGGAGATAAGAGGAGGGAAAAATAAAAATAAAATATTACTAGGGGTTTGTTATAAGGCTCCAAATATAATGGAGGCAGCAGAGGAAATGCTGATAAGTGAAATGGATGCGGCTTCAAAGCATGGTGAAGTACTTATCATGGGGGACTTCAATTACCCAGATATTGACTGGGGGGCAGAAACCTGCAGGTCCTTCAAAGGTAGCAGGTTCTTGTCAACAACAAAAGACAATTACCTGTCGCAACTAGTCCTGGAGCCAACAAGAGGGGGGGCACTGCTGGACCTTATCCTTACCAACAGACCTGATAGGATATCAAAACTACAGGTTGGGGGGAACCTGGGGAATAGTGATCATAATATCATTGATTTTGTATTACGCTTTACTAAGAGCGTTAGTGAAGGGGCAACCAACACTCTAAACTTCAGGAGGGCAAATTTTCAGCAACTAAGGGAAGACCTTAAAGGCATAGACTGGGATAATGCTCTCAAGGACAAAAGCCCCCCCCAAAAATGGGACTTTTTCTCATATATTCTGAAAAAGTCCTGTGAGAAACACATACCTTATGGGAAAAAGCATAAAAGGAACAAGAAAAACCCTATGTGGCTAGCTAGTCTTGTAAGGAAAGCAATAAGCGAGAAAGATAAAGCGTTTAAGGTGCTAAAACGTGAAGGTAGCGATGAGGCATTACAGGATTATAGAGAGAAAAATAAATCCTGTAAAAAGCAGATAAAGGCCGCAAAAATAGAGACTGAGAGAAATATTGCCAGGGAGAGCAAAAATAATCCCAAATTATTTTTCAAGTATATAAATGATAAGAAACTAAAAACAGAGAGTGTGGGTCCCCTTAGAAATAACATGGGGGTCATGGTGGAAGGAGACGAGGAAAGGGCCAATCTACTGAATGTCGCCTTCTCAACTGTCTTTACCCAGGAAAATCCCCTGGTGGAAGACACAATGAGGAATAATGTTAATTCTTTTTATAACGTCAACAGTTTAACCCAGGAAGAGGTACGGCGCCGCCTCGCAACCACTAAGATAGATAAATCACCGGGGCCAGATGGCATACACCCCCGGGTTCTGCATGAATTATGTACGGTGATAGACAGACCGTTATTTTTAATATTTGAAGATTCACTGAGGACTGGTTATGTTCCACAGGAATGGCGCATAGCAAATGTGGTACCAATATACAAAAAAGGATCAAATAGCGATCCTGGAAACTACAGACCCGTAAGTCTAACTGCTGTGGTGGGGAAAATATTTGAGGGGTTTATTAGAGATGCTATCCTGGAGTATCTCACTGTGCACAACCTTATAACCCAGCGTCAGCATGGGTTTATGAGAGATCGGTCCTGTCAGACTAATCTGATTGGTTTCTACGAGGAGGTAAGTTCAAGACTGGATCTGGGGGACGCTGTGGATGTTGTATATCTGGACTTCTCAAAGGCATTTGACACCGTGCCACATAAAAGGTTGGTATATAAAATGAGACTGCTGGGAATAGGAGAAAATCTGTGTATCTGGGTAAGTAATTGGCCTAGTGATAGAAAAGAGGGTGGTCATTAATGGCACATTCTCAGATTGGGTTGATGTTACCAGTGGAGTGCCACAGGGGTCAGTATTGGGGCCACTTCTTTTTAATATTTTTATTAATGACCTTGTAGTGGGTTTACACAGTCAAGTTTCAATATTTGCAGATGATACTAAGCTGTGTAAAGTAATAAATACTGAGGTCGATAGTTTAGCATTACAGAGGGATTTGTGGAAGCTTGAGGGATGGGCAGAGAAATGGTTGATGAGGTTTAATGTAGATAAATGTAAAGTTATGCACTTGGGCCATGGAAACAAAAAGTATAATTATGTTCTAAACGGTCAATTACTTAGTAAAACTGAAGCTGAAAAGGACTTGGGCGTATTGGTGGATGGTAAACTTAATTTTAGTGACCAGAGCCAGGCGGCTGCTGCTAAAGCAAATAAAATAATGGGATGTATCAAGAGAGGAATAGATTCTCATGATAAAGACATAGTTCTGCCCTTGTACAAATCCCTGGTCAGACCACACATGGAATATTGTGTACAGTTTTGGGCACCAGTGTATAAAAAGGATATAATAGAGCTGGAACGGGTGCAGAGGAGAGCAACCAGGATTATTAGGGGAATGGGGGGATTAGAATACACTGACAGATTACAAAATTTGGGATTATTCAGTTTAGAAAAAAGACGACTGAGGGGAGACCTCATTACAATGTACAAATACCTGAACGGACAGTACAAGGATCTCTCCAAAGATCTTTTTATACCTAGGCCTGTGACCAGGACAAGGGGGCATCCTCTACGCCTAGAGGAGAGGCGATTTTACCATCACCATAGACAAAGGTTCTTTACTGTAAGAGCAGTGAGACTGTGGAACTCTCTGCCGCAGGAGGTTGTTATGGCCGACTCTATGTACATGTTCAAGAAAGGCCTGGATGACTTTCTGGAGAGAAAAAATATCACGGGTTATGGGGATAAAACATTTATTTAATTCTTGAAGGTTGGACTTGATGGACTTGCGTCTCCTTCCAGCCTTATATACTATGATACTATGATACGTTTCTGCTTAAATTGTGGCTTTGGCACTTTGCGAAAAATATGTTTGATTTGGTTGCACTCTGTGTCAAAAAGGTTTGCCGTCACTGTTCTATAGCCTCTACAACGGATTCATCTTATTAGCATATGGCTTTAGAGGCAATATTTTATAGATAAAAGGTGGGTATTAACATAAAAAGTAATGGTAAAGAGCATCATTTATAACTGTGCTCTTAATTAAGTTTTATTTTAATTATTAACTTTTATTAATATTTAAATTAATGGTTCTGGTAAAATATTAATAAAATACAACAATTGGGCAAAAGTAATACAATATTAAAAATGTATACATAAAACATAACCATATTGACCAAAAGTACATAATAATTCTGTATAGTGTGCAACATTTTTAAAGCAATAATTTGCAAAATAGCAGTATTTCTCAGTTTCCCCAAAAAATAGTTAAAGGACTTAATCGGTGATTGCAGTTTTTGGTGTAAAAGTTTTAAAAAAAATAGACATCTTTTTTGACCTTTTTTTATAACATTTTCGTATAAAATTAACTCAAATTACACATAAAATGTAACAAATCTAATTGACCTTTCCAAATACAAAAATCCCTACATGAAATTAAATCTAACTTGTTTAATATACTGATAAATCTGAATTCTCATATTTTATTACAGGTCAAACGTTGTCAACAGAGAGTATCAACAGGTAATGGAGGGAGATTGCAGAATATAATGCTTTAATGAGGCTTTACTCAGCATGTATACTTCAAAATTTTGTTGAAAATAGAATGGACAATTTGTGTTAACATATGTTAACCTCTTCACACTGAAACCACTTTTCACCTTACTGAAACTATTCTTAGAATCTGAGATGTGATACAATAATTGGTTATAATTACTAATGAACAGGTTTGTCGAAATGTGGGTTCAGATGAACTCTAGTGCAAAGTTTGGTTTGTGTACCTGGACTTGAACTAAACTTGATGGGACCCATCATATCATTTTTTAAAAATGATTCTTTATAATAAGAAAAAATATACCATCCCGACTTAGGGATTCACCAGGATGCTACTTGCCCTATGTCACACAGAAACTTAAGGGTCATATAAACTTTATGCACAATATATACTTGTGAAGGGCAGTTGGCCTCATCAAGAGAACATAATGGGATAGCCTCCAACAATGAATGCCATTGCTCATCAGAGATGCCACCAACATCAACCATCCATCTTTTACAAACACAGAGCAGAAAACTATCTAGGAACTTGCATAAAAGCAGCTGGTATAGCAGAGATATCTAGCCAACATCAAAAGATGTAGCTCCAAATCAGCAAGTTTGTTGTCAACGGGAGCAAAGGATCAAACCTCCTTGCATAGGTATAACGCTTAAAGATGGGCAAATCGATTCTAACGAAGTGTAATTCGATATGAATTTCACTAAAAATTTGATTTGTCACAAAGCCAAAGTTTGCTGATTCGCAAACCCCAAATAGCAGTTCTTTTTAATGACAAAATCGAATAGAAAGAAATCTGTTTTATATTCATGCAGCTGCAGTAGTGATTTGTGGACCTCTCACTGTGTGTCCATTGTGGGGTATCTGTATAACGCAAATTCCCATACCTTTTTGTGGCTATAGTTTAGAGCCAGATTTACGTGTCAAATCCACGTAGTTGATTAACCACTATTTCAGACAGAAAAGTGGCAGGTGGAGCAGGCAGAGGTGGCAGCACAGTAAGGGGACGTCGCAGCAGGGGTGACTCTGTGAGGCCAGAACTGCCCTTGTCATCTAGCGACAGTGTGTTGATCAACAACCCAAAGGTTGTTGAATGGTTGACTAGGTCATCCAATTCTTCAAATATAACATCTGACAACCCCCGCCAACAGTCCGTGGGTTCCTCAGATTAGTTGGCATTGCCCAGGAGCAGGTCAGCGGCCCTCACCTGTCCTCAACCAGCCTCTGTCCTGTTACTTTCCCGCAGCCAGAGAGCTACTAGGTGGTCTGGGCTCAGCACCACTATTCAGCGAGGACGAAGTGTTTGTTGACAGTCAGCAGCTGTTTGGCAGTGAAGAGGTGGGGCAGACTTCCGCTGCTTCCTGCAGTAGGCAGGCTGTGCATACTGACAACGGTGAGGAGAGTAGCAGTGACTGGGAAACGCAAATTGACGATCATGTAACCGATTGCACTTGGGACCCGGGTGTAGCAGGGGATTCATCATCGATGGGAGAGTGTCAGCTTGCATGTCAGGCAGCAATTCACTACTGTGGCTGTGAGTCAGCAGGGTGGCAGCAGTGCGAGGACGGGAGCCAAATGTCTGCGGGGTACAAATCCCGATTCGAGGTCCAAGTAAGCAGTGGCACAGGGGCTCAGTGAGGCAGCTCAGGTAGTAGTCACTGTGTTGGCGGTAAAATTACCACCTCGGCAGTGTGGCAGTTTTTTTTGTAAAAACCGAGCGTGGGTATATGTCGTATCTGCAGGCAGGAAGTGAAGCCTGGCCAGGGAGCTAACATTGCCACCACAGCCCTGCACCAACACATGCAGCATTACCATCCAATGGTCAGGGAGAAACGGGTGTCAGATGTGGTCCATCCTGCAGGCACAGCAACAGCAGCAGCACCTAGTGGCACACATGCTGTTTCAGCAAGTCAAGGCTCCAGCACCTCAGCTGAAGGGAGCTGTTTGTCTTTGACATCATCTCCCAGTCCAGATGCTCCTGCTCCTCGCTACGCATGGCGCCAGCAGTCGTTGAGCGAGGTGATTAAAAATAGACAACTCTATGCGTCCAGCCATCCTAAGGTGCAGAAGCTGACCATGCTCTTGTCCTTTTTGTTGGTACTGCAGTCCCTCCCTTTCCAAGTCGTGGATCCCTTCCCAAGCTGCAATTTTTTTCCAAAAAGGCAGTGCCAGCCCTTCACCAATATGTACAACAGTAGGTGGGCCAGTCCTTGAGCTTATCAGTTTCTTCCAAGGTGCACGGCAGCACAGACGTGTGGAGCTGTAACTATGGTCAGGGCCAGTACATGTCCTTTACAGCCCACTGGGTGAATGTGCTTCCCGCCCAGCCACAATAACAACTTCCACAAGAGACGGCGCGGTCTCCTCCACGTTGTCAAACTTCTGCTCCTGCACCAGTGTCCGCCTCTGCCTGTCTGCTCCATCATACCACATGTGCAGTGCACAGTGGTGTCACGCAGTTCTACACCTGGTTTGCCTGGGCGTACAAAGGTCATGCAGGGGAGGAACTGATCCGCATCATGCAACAAGAAATCAATGTGTGGCTTTCTCCGCGACAACTACAAATCGGAACCATGGTGACAGACAATGGGAGGAACATGGTGTCCGCGCTGAACCGATGGAGGGATGGCATGGCTCACATGTTCAAGCTGTAGTCTTCCACCCATCTGCAAGACATTCTAAAAATGGCCAGGACACTGTGCATGCACTTCAGCCATTCTTACAAAGCCAAGCACACCCTCCTCGAGTTGCAGCTTCAGAACGGCCTACCCCAACATATTCTGATATGCGATGTTTCCACCCGTTGGAATTCCAGCCTCCATATGTTAGACTGCCTGTATGAACAGAGAAAAGCCATTAATGATTTTTTGATGCAAGCGGACTGGAGTACTCCCGTTTGATGGCAGCTCATGCATGACACCTGCCGTTTGCTCAGGCCCTTTGAAGAGGCCACATTATTTGTCAGTCGCCAGGACTGACAAATATGGATGAATAATGTTATTCCACTGCTTCATGTCCTGGAACTCATGGTGCAAAATCTGTCTGGTCAGGGCACTGGAGAAGTGGAGACTATGGCCACATGAGTCCGGTGGGGGCTGAACTGGAGGAGGAGGACATTGGAGCACAAGCAGAGTCTGGTGCAATTTGTGGTTTTTCTACTCAGGTGACAGAAGAGGAGGAGCAGGAGCATCTGGAGGAGGTAGAAAACAAGGCAGATGACCCAGAAGCACCGTGGCACTATACAGTGGAGATGGAGGGCGGGGAGAGTCACTTGCGCAGATGGCCCGAAGCATCCTGCTTTGCCTAACTAGTGAGAGCCGAAATAGTCAACATCCACCATAGGGATGACTTTTGGCTCTCTACCCTCTTGGACCATCACTACCGGTCAAAAATGTGTGACTTTTTTACAGCTTCTGAGAGGGAGAAACAACTGGCATACTATAAAGAAATACTGAGCACACAGTTGGCTGCTGCCTATGTGCGCCATTATCCATCCTCTGTCAGGTCTGACCGGGGATTCCTGGCAGTCATCGCTCACGTAGTACTGCCACGTCTGCTGGGGGGAGGGTAGGAGCAGTAGCAGTTCCATCAGCAGAAGCTTAAGTCTGGATTCCTTAATGAGCAATTTCCTTCACCCACCTATTGAGGACAGTAGCCGCCACCAGCAGCAGGACATGGAGCAGACCCTGCACCAGCAGGTGGTGCTCTACGTGGACAGCACTTTACAACCTCAGGTAAAGGATCCCATGGACTACTGGGCAGCCAAATTGATGCGTGGCCGCATCTTGCGGAGTTTGCAGTATAGAAGCTGTCCTGCCTGGCCAGTAATGTGGGATCAGAGCGGGTGTTCATTGCTGCTAGGGCCATCATTACCCCAAGGAGAATCCGCTTGTCCATCCGTAATGTGGAGAGACTGACCTTTGTCAAGATGAATCAGGCTTGGATCGCCCAGGATTTCAACTCACCAATGCCTAATGCATGCGATTAGATCAGACATGACGCCTCCTCCAAACGTTGAGAAATGAGTCTAGGTTCTAACTACCTGCCTTAGCCATTATTCTAATGCTGCCACCCACATCTGCTGCCAGTTGCTCCATCTGCCACCTACCATCTTTACCAGGTACTGGAATTGTCTGCCACCTCCACACTATATCATTGTGCCACCCTGCGGGCTCCTGCTGCTGCTGATGCCACCTTCACACTATATCATTGTGCCACCCTGCGGGCTCCTGCTGCTACTGATGCCACCTTCACACTATATCATTGTGCCATTCTGCGGGCTGCTACTGATGCCACCTTCACACTATATCATTGTGCCACCCTGTGGGCTCCTGCTGCTGCTGCCACCTTCTCACTATATCATTGTGCCACCCTGCGGGCTCCTGCTGCTGACGTGACCTCCACACTATATCATTGTGCCACTTTGTGGCCTACCATGTTGCCGCCACCTCCACACCTCTGACCTCATGCTGCTGCTGGTGCCACCTTTGCAGTTCTTTTTTGGCAAAGACCTGATATTTTCAGGAAAACTGTAATGTATTATGCATGTGGCGTCTCAAATCTACAAATTAAAATTTACATTGAATATTTTGAATTCAAATTCATTTCAAACTTCATCATTGTGTCACAACGTGGCCTCCTCTGCTGTGGGTTTTGTGGGCTCCTGCTGCTGCTGATGCCACCTCCACACTATATCATTGTGCCACCCTGCGGGCTCCTGCTGCTACTGATGCCACCTTCACACTATATCATTGTGACACTCTGTGGCTTTTCATGTTGCTGCCACCATGTTGCTGCCACCTGGGGGTTCCTGCTGCTGCTTCTGCTGCCGCCACCTCCACACTCTTATCATTGTGCCACTTTGTGGCCTACCATGTTTCCGCCACCTCCATGATTTGCCATTGTGCCACTCTGCAGCCTACTCATGCTGTTAACCAACTTACCGCTGTCTCCCTGGAACACCCTGAGATTACCATAATGCTGTTTTCACCCTCCATCACTCTATGACATTGCCACTGTTTGGTTTTCCCCTTCATTTCATCTGTCAGAAGGATGAAAAGCTTCAGGATTGATAGCCAAAAGCAGGAGTGGATACAGAAAGCAGAAGACATGCAAATATCCCATTTACTGCTCATCTCTATTCTGGATCAACTCCTGTTTGTTTTTGGCTTTAGCAATACTGATGGATTATTGACCGATTGAAAGAGGACACTGACGGGTGAAAAGAAGGGCAAAATGATCAGTGACGTCAATGCAAAATTACTGCTGACACCCTCTCCACTCTTTTGGGGTGTTTCTACATGTATCCGCGTTCAACAGAACAATTTCTGTCGTAATCTGTGGAGTCAACTGATGTCAGTGCACTCTTTGATGTTATAGTGGGATCTCGTCCCTCAGCCGACAGGTAATTATGCTTCTCACATGATTGGCCTACCACTAGCTTGTTATATATACACTCACCGGCCACTTTATTAGGTACACCATGCTAGTAAAGGGTTGGACCCCCTTTTGCCTTCAGAACTGCCTCAATTCTTCATGGCATAGATTCAACAAAGTGCTGGAAGCATTCCTCAGAGATTTTGGTCCATATTGACATGATGGCATCACACAGTTGCCGCAGATTTGTCAGCTGCACATCCATGATGCGAATCTCCCGTTCCACCACATCCCAAAGATGCTCTATTGGATTGAGATCTGATGACTGTGGAGGCCATTTGAGTACAGTGAACTCATTGTCATGTTCAAGAAACCAGTCTGAGATGATTCCAACTTTCTGACATGGCGCATTACCCTGCTGAAAGTAGCCATCAGATGTTGGGTACATTGTGGTCATAAAGGGATGGAAATGGTCAGCAACAATACTCAGGTAGGCTGTGGCGTTGCAACGATGCTGAATTGGTACTAAGGGGCCCAAAGAGTGCCAAGAAAATATTCCCCACACCATGACACCACCAGCCTGAACCGTTGATACAAGGCAGGATGGATCCATGCTTTTATGTTGTTGATGCCAAATTCTGACCCTACCATCTGAATGTCACAGCAGAAATAGAGACTCATCAGACCAGGCAACGCTTTTTCCAATTTTCTACTGTCCAATTTCGATGAGCTGGTGCAAATTGTAGCCTCAGTTTCCTGTTCTTAGCTAAAAGGAGTGGCACCCGGTGTGGTCTTCTGCTGCTGTAGGCCATCTGCCTCAAAGTTCGACGTACTGTGCGTTCAGAGATGCTCTTCTGCCTACCTTGGTTGTAACGGGTGGCGATTAGAGTCACTGTTGCCTTTCTATCAGCTCGAACCATTCTCTGTAAACCCTAGAGATGGTTGTGCGTGAAAATCCCAGTAGATCAGCAGTTTCTGAAATACTCAGACCAGCCCTTCTGGCACCAACAAACATGCCACGTTCAAAGGCATTCAAATCACCTTTCTTCCCCATACTGATGCTCGGTTTGAACTGCAGGAGATTGTCTTGACCATGTCTACATGCCTAAATGCACTGAGTTGCCGCCATGTGATTGGTTGATTAGAAATGTAGTGTTAACTAGCAGTTGGACAGGTGTACCTAATAAAGTGGCCGGTGAGTTTATGTTCATCGGTGTATTATTACCAGATGCATGACTTAGCACATTTTGTAGTGCCATTTTAAATATTTTTATAGATGTAATTTAATAAATAAGATTTTCTTTCTGCATGTGTCTATGGTGTGGGCCCAGCAATATATGTATTTATTCCTCTGTACAATTTTCGTTGATACATATGCAGAGGCACACACTCCTTATCTCCTCACATCCAGGTCTTTTTAGCTTGCATCTGGTCCCCAGCTTTCTCCACACCTCCTTCTCTTCTGATGACATTTAGGCCACCAGGGACTGGTCATTTGTGGATTAAACTTTACAGGCTCTGTACCTGCCGCTGAGACTACCGGACAGTCTCTGGGTTCCATCTATGCAGCTGGCTTCCCCGGCCATATCATTGCCCATTGGCTTGCCAAGTTTGTGTGTGCTTTTACTTTTATCATCCCCACCTCTGGAAGTAAGAGAGCATTCATGAGCTCTTTAATCAGAGTGCCTCGCTTAATGGAGGTCCCTGCAGAGGTGAGGAATCTCTAGCCTTTCAAATGGGATTGTAGTCTTGTCTAGACTCCAAAACTATACCTAGAATTGTTATAACTGTTTGCCCTCAACTTTCCTCTTTTAGTGCCATCAACTCTGCCTCCTGCGTTGACCTGTGCAGAGGGAGCGGTTCTGCTTTTACTACCTCATATGTGCCACTGACTACTGCATATCCAGTGTAGAACTATCCGTCTTCTCCTATAGACCTGGAGCTATTTACGACAAATTCAACATCTGGATTAAACCGTTCCTTCACAGTAACATGGGAACCCTCTCTCCCCTCCTTCTGAATCCTATAAGGCTGACAACAGAAAGGCAGGATTCAGAGTTGTGCTCCTTTTCAGTGTGACATTCTGTGGCATCAGGAGTGCACACTGGAAGGTGAGAAGTCTGGCCATGTTTACATGCTTGGGTTGTACTTTGGTAAGGACACTATGCAAGTCATGTGGGGTGATCTAGGATCAACTCACTGGCCTTGCTGAGCAGTGTGCTGACACATTAGGGGTCTCCCCTCACGGGCTGAATATTGAAATAAGGGGAGAGAAAAAGGGCGCTCCTATAGTGTAGTAAAAGGGAGGTGGTTAGTAGTGATGCATGGAGCTACTAACCTGACAAGGTTGTGCAATGAGGCACAACACCCATAGTCGTATATCTTTAGTTCCTTGTCCTCCTGCTGCCAACGCTCTTGCGTTAGTTCCTTCCCCGGGATATGAAGAACTTGTCAGAAGTGAAGAATCCTGGATTTGTCCGTTGGACTTGAAATTGAGTGTTTTTGGACCGGCGATGGATTACTCCAATGCTTAAAACTTTTCTCAAAAGGTAGTTTTATTTCCATAAATTAAAATATTCATATAGAACGCGTGTTGTGCCTCATTGCACAACCTTGTCAGGTTAGTAACTTCATCACTACTAACCACCTCACTTTTTAATATACTATACTAGAGGAGCGCCCTTTTTCTCTCCCCTTATTTCTTTCTATAGATCTAGTAGTTTGTTCTACTATCGGTGATCTAGAAATCACCGTAAGGAGCTGCACTATAAGTGTTCTACTCACGACAATGGAATATTATAACAAGAGACTATCTTCAAGTTATAATCTAATCAATGAATTGACTAAATATACACCTAATAAAAATTAATTGAACAAATCGATTGAATATACAAGAGAATATAAACATCTAAATATGGATAAGATGTATGCCCTTTTTAATGAATTGGAGAACAACCTACTATAAGTGACGAGTTACAGCATGTAACTCAAAAAAAAACAAAAAAAGAAATCATTTGACCTATAAGGATAAAAATAAGACCACAGTAAAGATTTTCAATCTAACAGATTACGAATTAAAACCGAATGAAAAATCATAACTTTTAGTTCTGACTCGGAACCAAATAATTTTGAATTATTTTTAGATCTTAGCCAGCATGTTCACAAACTGACTATTAAAAGAGATTTTCTCAAACAGGACAAAGAAGACACTTCAAGGGGGAAAACCCCATCCACTACAGAAAATAGCAATATTAGTCTAGTAAAAAACAAGTGGAGATTTTATCCTATAAAAGACCAGAGTCATAATATAAAAACCTTCCACCAATTAGTCCTAAAAGAATTCAATAAGATAACACATAGTTCGAAAAAAAACCCAAAAAACACAATAGAAAGAATAACAACCTAACTCCGGGTGAAATAAAAGCCCTGAAAAATTTACAAGACATCCAGGATTTAGTTATTCGGGGGGCAGATAAAGGTGGAGCAATTGTCGTCATGTCATATATAGCATATGACAAAGAAGCCCTGTGTATCCTCGATAACAAAAAATACAGGCAGTCCCCGGGTTACATACAAGATAGGGTCTGTAGGTTTGTTCTTAAGTTGAATTTGTATGTAAGTCGGAACTGTATATTTTATCATTGTAATCCCAGACAGAACTTTTTTGGTCTCTGTGACAATTGGATTTTAAAAATGTTGGGTTGTCATAAGAATCAATATTAACACTAAAGCTTCATTACAGACACCTGTGATAACTGTTACAGCTGTTTATTGTAGCCTAGGACTAAAGTACAATAAATTACCAATGTCCAGTGGTCCGTTTGTAACTAGGGGTCGTATGTAAGTCGAATGTTCTTAAGTAGGGGACCGCCTGTATTATAAAAAAAATGACAAATGATCCCACAGTAAAGATTCAAAAAAAGGTTAAAGTTTTCCTTGATAAAGCCCAGAAAGATGTGCTAATAACGAAACACGAGAAATCCTTTCTATTTGTTCCACACCCCACAATGGTGTATTTTTATTTTTTGCCCAAGGTACACAAAAATGAGAAAACACCACCCGGGAGACCTATAATCTCTGGGATTGGTTCCATCACAAGCAATATATCCCACTATTTGGATTTAATACTTCAGAAATATGTAGTGGATCTCCCGAGTTTTTTAAAAGACTCGGACTAGCTCATTAGAGAGTTGTATGAATTACAATGGAATGACAACCTATTTTTTAATACTTTGGATGTAAACTCTTTATATTCGAATATTAATCATAAAAAAGGTGCAACATGTGTCAAATTTTTTCTCCAACAAGATGACACTATGTCAAAAGAAAAAATTTTATTCATAATTGACAGTTTATATATTGTCTTAGAGAACGATTATTTTTCTTACAAAAAAACTATATACCATCAGGAAGTTGGTACGGCGATGGGCACACGTGTAGCCCCATCATTCGCGAACCTTTTCATGGGGGCATTCGAGGAGACTTTCATAATGAATGCAAATAATCCATACGGCAAATATATTATGCTGTATAGGCGTTATATAGGCAATTTGTTTATACTTTGGACTGGATCGAGAGAAGAAGCTCTCAGTTTCCAAAAGTACCTCAATAACACCAATTGGATCATTTCCTTCACTTTAGAAATCAATAAAACAGAAATAACTTTTCTTGACCTAGACATCTCTCACGATAAAAAGAGAAATTCATAACTAAAACTCACTTTAAAAAGGTGGATTCAAATAATTACCTGGAATATAATAGTTCCCACTACAAAAAATATCCCTTACTCACAATATAAAAGAGTAAGAAAAAATTGTACCACTGACGAAACTTTTAAAAAACAGGCTCGTATACTAGAAAATAGATTTATTGAAAAAGGGTAACCTAAAAATTTACTCAAAAGAACGTATCAGAGAGTAAGGTCTTTGAGTCAAGGGGAATGTGTCAGGAAAAGAATTCATGAAGATACTCTAAAACGAAGGGACACCACCTATTACACAATTTTTACTATTCGATATAATAAGCATTTTAGACAAATTAATGATATTCTGCAGAAACACTGGCACATATTGACAAATGATTATTTAAAAGAATACTTTCCGAAACGTCCAAAATTAACATACTGAAAAGCAGCTACTATAAAAAGCCTCCTAGCTCCAAGCATTCTGAAACAACATAAAGTTAGAAGAAATACTAGAACAAAGGGAAACGTTTCTGGGTGTGGAAAACCACACTGTTTATGTTGTGTTAGCATAAAGTCAGGAATCACTACATTCGGATCCAATAACACAAAGAAAATTTTCCTATCAAGTATAAAATGTCATGTGACACAAAATACGTTATTTAAGTAATCGAATGTAAAATATGTTGATTACAGTATGTCGGAAGGACAATACAATCTATACGTAGCCACCTTAATAAACACAGAGAGAACATAAGGAAACAATTCCTGTTACAAGGAGTTTCGAAACACTGCACTTTATGTCATCCTAACTGCTTGTAGCTAAAAAATCTTCCCCTGAGATCCCCATATATTCAACTTTATAGTTTTATCTGGTAACTAAGCATGGCTACAGCGTGTGCAGGTGGGTGTGGCCTCCTCAGGCTGAATCCAGCAGCTCCTCCCCATCCTATCTCTGTATGCTGCTATAATGATATGTGACCAGGGTGACATCATCACAGGTCCTATAGCTTTTGTTGCATTAGGAACTGTACACTAAGCATATATGTCATGAAATCACAGCATATTTTATCACATGAAATCACAGCAGGCTGCATGGAGAGGAGTAGAAGTCTATGGAGACTGCTGTGATTGTTTTATGTGGTCAGATATGTACATGGGGTACAGTTTTCATATTAAGTAGCTCAAGGACCTTTGCTGTCACCCTGGTCACATGATATTAGGCCACGCCCCCCGTGGACTCGCTCCAAAGCTGCATAGCTAGCAGGCAAGATTATAACTCTGATTTTATGGGGATCTGAGGAAAACTACTTTTAGCTACAAGCAGGAGGTCAGATAGTTACTAGAGCTCTATAGGAACCTGCCACTACCTGTATTTGTGAAAATAGTGGTGACGGGTTCCCTTTAATGAATAAAACAATCTTATAATCAAAAATGTTTTTCTTATATGTAAAATTGTATTATATATCTTCATTTCATTTTATTTATTGATATCACTGTTCAACTACATTTAATATAGTTCCTTATTAGATCGGTCCCCTTTCTACTCACCGAGAATATATCATGACCATAGAGTCAGTGGGGGTCATTTACTAAAGGCCCGATTCGCGTTTTCCCGACGTGTTACGCGAATATTTCCGATTTGCGCCGATTGTACCTGAATTGCCCCGGGATTGTGGCGCACGCGATCGGATTGTGGCGCATCGGCGCCGGCATGCGCGCGACGGAAATCGGGGGGCGTGGCCGAACGAAAACCCGACGTATTCGGAAAAACCGCCGCATTTAAAAACCGAAAAAGTGTCGCTTGGGGAGTGCTTACCTTCACTTGGTCCGAGGTGGTGAATTCCGGCGCGATGAGATGACTTTCAGCGCAGCAGCGCCACCTGGTGGACGGCGGAAGAACTACATTCATAAATCCCGGCCGGACCCGAATGCAGAGCAGAGAACGCGCCGCTGGATCGCGACTGGACCGGGTAAGTAAATGTGCCCCAGTGTTTCACCAGGACATTTTCTGTGTCGGAATGTGTGATCTGTTGCTCCATCCGTAGTTATGGTGCTCTCGGGGAACACCTACGCTATTTCTTCCTGCCATTCAGTGCTTCTCGGAGATATATTCCTGAGCAGAAACGAGCCATCCATACTATCCTTTTTGGCACAAATCCCCATCCGTAGTTGTAGTTTTAACAGCAGATACCGGAGTTTAAGTCACCGTATCCATACTAACCTTTTTGGCACAAATCCTTTTCCGTAGTTGTAGTTTTAACAGTAGGAACCGGATTTTAAGTCACCGCATTTGCATTTTTACTAAAGATCATTTGAATAAATAGAAAGAATACTTACCAGTTACATCTAACACAATGTTTATTACATTTTGTTTTTAATTTACTAATTAATCATTCTGTTATATTTTACCTGTTGATCTGTACCAATCCAGCTTTTTTCATTGTCGGAAATGATGTCATCAGCCATTGTTGGCGGTAAGCCTTTATAATGTAGTATTCTTATCATATTGTTACGAACCAGATGAAGCGCTCAGCACGAGCGCGAAACGCGTTGTTCTATATGAATATTTTTATTTATGGAAATAAAACTACCTTTTAAGAAAAGAAACGCTCAATTTCAAGTCTAACAGACAAATCCGGGCTGAATATTGGGCATTAGGGGAGGCCACCATATTCCTGGACTAGGACACCTGTGGTGTGGCCTAGATACTCAGTACCAAACAAAGCAAATGGTTTGGTGTAGTGAGATGTGCCTAGGAAGAGAGGATTGCCAGCTTAAGGCTGTGGAATGCATCAATTGCCTCTTGACTAAGAACAAACGGGGAAGAGGCATTACAGTCATAAAGCATCAGACTGGAGGCAGCAGACCTTATCCCAGGCCTGCAGTATCTGGCCAGCCCTGGAAACATGTGAAGAGGCTTAGGGCCTCGGGGCAGTGATATTCTGGACTGCCATTTTTCATTTCTCTGTTAGGCGTCTGCTTGTGGCTGAGAAGCAGTGGCCTAGGAAGATCACCTTCACCTGATAGTACTGGAGGTTTGTCACTGGAAGTTCTGAAACCCTTCTGGAACAGAAAACACATAAGGGCTTATTTACTAAGGGTCCGTGCGTGCACTTTTGGCATTTTTTGGAAAATGCACAGCTTTGACAGGTATTTGACAGGGGTCTGCACTGGCATTGTGTCGGATGCAAAGATTTTGGCGCAGCTGCGCTGGCTTTCATGCATCACTAATTGGGGTGGGGGGGAATGCCGTTGGACGATCCAACTGATTCGGACTGAGCGCAGGATTTAACTTTCAAAATTGTGTTGCAAGACAATGCACTTATATGCACCAGGAAGAAGGTGAACTCCGGTGGACCTGAACAGGGAAGCGACACATGCACGATATCGGGCACACGATCTTGGTGAATCACAGCAGAGTGTATTCTCGTCAGACAATACACTTTCAGGAAACTTCGTCGGACAGATCAGTAAATGTGCCCCATAAGGTCATTAGATGCCTCCTAGCAAACCTGTAAAGTAGAGGCACACAACAGTGGTTTATCCACATACTGTAAAAGAACAACATCAAGTTGGGGGGGAAAGGTTTACCAGTACTTACTGTAGGGCCATGGAGTACTGGGTGGGGGAGTACTGCCCCCCTTGTGGTAGTCTGCACCAGGTGCGCTGGAAGACTAAGTTGGTAAAGGAAAACCGGCACTAGCAAAGAAAGCATTTGCCAAGTCAGTAACAGTGAAGTATGTGGCATTCTCGGGGACTGCTGTCAGTAAGGTGTGTGGGTTAGGGACCACCGGAGTGATCGCCTTGGTGCACTTGTTGACGGCCCTTCATGGACCATCCTGTAGATGTCTGGCTGCCCCTTTTCAGTTTTCTTCCTTACTGGGAACAAAGGAGTGTTTCCTGGGGATTGTAAGTGCCTAATCACCCCTGCCTGCAGGAGGTTTTGTATCTGGGCATTGACAGCATCTTGCTGGGTGGGGGTCGAGGGGTACTGCCTTAGTTTAGGAGGCTTTTTCCTAGTTCTAAGGTTTACCATCACCAGGCAGACTGTTGAAAGTCTAACATCAGTTTTACATCAAAAGGAACTAACCCTGTCTTGGGAAGTGTGTGCTTGCTGACGTTCTCGTCTGTTACCACCCCCGACCCCGAATCCTGCCCTGTTAGGGTGTTTCTGTTTCCTAGAGTGTGGGCAGTCACTTCAGTCACTTTAGAAATATCCCTCCTGTCTGCAATTGAAGCATGCCCCCTTGAGACTGGCTTCCAGTGCTTCTGTAACTGCTGCTCACTTTGGCAGTGGTGGCCTGCTCATGGCTAAGCCTGATCTCTGTCCCCCTTGCTTTCTGTTACAGTCTTGTTGGTCACTCTGTACCCAGTCTAGCAGAGAAGTCTCTAGTCCGTTACGCACCTTTGGTGACAACCCGTTAACAAAACAGCTGGTGAAGTGCACTATATGTTGATCACTAGTCAGGACATACCCTATGTGCCCAAAAGCTGTAAACAGTTCCCCGTAGTACTCTTCCCTGGTTTATCTCATAGGGTTTTCTCTTAACCTGTCTCTAGCCCAGCATTCCATGCCATCTATAAAGAGCTGGTCAGAATTCAACATCTCAACAAAAGGGATCCCGTCTTCAGGGAGATAATCATGCAAGTATGCTGATAGTTGTGGTTTTATCTTCTCTTTGACTAGGTTCCACAATTCCCCAAGGGAAACACGTGCTACTCAAAGCCTCCAAGTCTTTCCAGTTACACTTAGCTGAAGCGTTGGTATTGGTAAAAAAAAGAAAAAAAATTCATAGGCTCTGTCTTAGGGTTGGGGGCTTGGCATTGCTTAGAGTCTAAGTCTATTAAGTTCAACGTGGAGGACAGGGGAGACATCTGCACAGTCTCAGAGTGAAATTAGGTGGCATCAGCAGGCACACTGCATTTTTACATCACAAGCAAAATCATCCCTGCTGTTGTCTCAATAAGGAGAAATACATCCCCCACCTTCCTCTACACTCCAAAGCTGCTCTGTCTGCACTCTGAAATAAGACAAGCATAACACTGCAGCTTCACAACCAACTGACTACTTACAGCCAACCTTCAAGACTTCACTACTACCTTTTTATCCATTCTTTTCCTTTTATGTGAGACACTTTAAAATCACTTCTCCCACAGGCCACTATCTTTTCTGAACAAGTTTCTCAACTACAGGGGTTTCTATAATCAGAATCAAATAAGTTTTAACTGAACCATAAGCAAAACAAACAACAAAACTACACATTCCAAGAATTCTGTCAATAAAAATCTAGAATCAGTGAACATATTTGCCTTTTGCCGGCTTTTATTCCAGACATCTATCATGCTTCTTCGAGGTGTTCAAATACTACAAAAATTCTTCCAATTGACTAATACAATGCTAAATGTTCTATCATCCGTGCACTTTTCCATAATGTGAGACACAATCTGAGTCGCCGTCCTTGATCCGCAGTGCCCTTGATTCAGTTTATTCTGTTCACTACTCATCATAAGTGTCGACAACTACAACACTGCCAGAGAAACCAGTCCCCACAGATTTAGTGGATGCAGACACCTTGATTTACTGACTCCCAAAAAAACTAGACACTTGAGAATTTCACAGAGGGCTCTAAACCAAGTCTCTGACCTTCAGATTCTACTAGTTCCCCACAAGGCCATTGAGACTCCCAAAGGAGTGAAACGCACACCTGGCCAGGGCAGGTCTCAGCTACATGTGCACAAATTTCTGAGCTCTTTATCCCTATGGGCAACCCTAATGACAACCAGTATCCTGGACGCTATGACAATTTGACAATCACCAACAGAAAACCTTTAGCTCTGGAACTGCAGACATCCAAGGGTTACTTCCTCTTTCCCGTTTCACATCTTCAACTAACATCACAGACTGTCAGTCACTGTCACCTTACAAGTGGTTCTTTGCCACAATTATAATGAGCGCACTGTCATATATGGACATTTAAAGGCATAATACAGTATTACACAAGGAAATGACCTTATCCAGTCCATCTAGTTAGTGAAACAGATGGTATGTAACAATTCTTACCTTGGAGCGCTGTCTATCAAAATTCTGATTACTGGTCATTTCGGACTTCTGTGGAGGAGGTCACCTCGACGGTCAAATGTCTACTTTTAGTTGCGCCCACCCAGCCGACACCAGAAAATGTTAGAGATTTTATTCAGGGCTCTAACAATCTTTCTTCACTTGTAAGGTGATCTCCAAATTAGTTGTAAGGGAAAACAAAATGGCTGCCATGGATAATGGAGTATTACAGAAAGACACATAAAGATCATAAGCTGCACTTAATCTCACTTTATTTCAGATGCGCAGCCGTGTATATGAAAAACAGAAATTATTTGCATATGGCATGAAAAAGTTATAAAATAATGAAATACTATATGTTAGCTTGAGGAACTTTGAGGAACTCCCAGAAACTCCCCTTAAGTGTTTTTCCCAAGTGAACTCTAGGTTTTGTTTCTTCTAAAGCGCTTGTTTTCAAGGGAACAGGATCTTACCTCTAAATGTACTGTGAAGGCTCCCCACTGGTCAAAACAAGATAAGCAGGCACTGCAGAGAAGAAGGAAAACAGCAGAAACTATCTCTACAGTAGACAGATTTCACAAAATGATGTCTGAATCATGAGATGGATGACAGTGAACAAGATGACACCTGGGTGAAAAAGATTGTGTCTGGAGAGAAATAATTTATCACACCCTATAAATTAAAGGGGTTGACGACTCTAAAATATATATGCCTTAATAATATTACCTGAATGTTCACCAATTGATTCATATGATGCTTCCTTTAGTGCTGTGTGCACACTTTGTAGGATTTTAGTTTACATGTCTGTGCACTAATAAAAAGAAGGGGCCTGCAGCAGGAGAGTCATAGGACTCATCCTGCTCCCTCACCTCTCCTCTCCCTGTGTATGTCAGTGAGACTGCCAGAAAAAAAAAAAACCCCACACACTGGAGGCTGCTACTGGGACGGACTGAAGGAGTGAGAAACAGGAAGTTCTGTGTATGTGCATAGAGAAGCATGGGGATAACAGGGAAAGGCTTGAGCTCTCACAGGAGGCAAAGACACAGGTACATATACATGCAGAGATATGTCTAATGGAACATATTTATTGAAAAGTGGCCAACCCCTTTAACCCATTTTAGAGACTACATCCTCCAATGTGTGTAGAACAACTTTTATGATGTTTGTTAACCCTTTTTTTGGCTAAATTAATTTTGCGTAAGGGGTTAACACCCAAGATTGCAGGAATCTCTGTTAATAGGTATTTACAGGTGTGTGTCCACTGTATCCACAGCTTCTGGTAGCCGGTGCCACAAGTGGGATGTAATATTACAGCATTGGTTGGGAAGTTATCTTGGCCTGTGCCATACTATTACGTCCCTTGTCGGTAAGGGCAATGTTATAGATTTCAAATAGAATCAAATATCTTTAGCTGACTTTGAAAGGTCTAGACAATAGAAAACCCCATCAATTACACCATTTTAGAAACTACACTTCTTTAAATATTCAGACAGCTTTCCGGAAATTAACCCTTAACGTGTAGAACGGTATTGGCTGAGGAGTTCAGAGATATATGGAGGGGGCAGGATGTGGACGGGTTTGTATGTCATGGTTAGTATTCTTAAATTAAATTTGATGTGCAATGTGTAACCAGTGGATAGACTGGTAGAGAGGAGAGGCAGGGAAGCAATGAGGAGGCACATGGATTATCCGGGCAGCAGAATTAAGTAAAGATTGGAGGGGTGTTTGCAGGGAGACCACAGAGAAGAATGTTGCAGTAGTCAAAGCGGGAGATAAGAACATGGACAGGCTCTGGTGGGGTTCAGAGCTTCAGGCCTTATCCGCAGGCCTTGTCCTCAGACACATCTGCTTCTTGCTTCATCTTAGAAAGAACTCTCTCTGATTTCTGATCTTTCCATCCACCAGGGAAATTATACAGACTTCACCTGGGGCAGATAGTTTAGAGCTTATCCAACCAAGGACCTTCTTACAGATATAATAAACATGACATTCTGTTGTCAGAATGTAAACCTTTCCTTCCCATGCAGATGTGATGCAGCTGCAATACCAAATATGGACAGTAGATGGCAAAGGAATGAATGGATACTAAGGAATTAATATACGGTATCTATCATTGAGTGTAAAGATCATGTTCTTAAAGGCAACTTCCTATAGAACTACACAGATTGTAGGAATACATACATCTCCGACATCTTAAGGACAGTGCAGCAGAATTTTGGAAAGTAACCCATCTGCCAAACTGTTAGCGTGAAATAAAAGCTTTATTTATTAGTTATTTAGTTATGAATGTTTTTACGTGTTATATGCATCTTATTGGACAAGGTCTGGGTTTTGGTGTTATTATGTTGCGAAATTAGGAGCAGAGGATCAAATGTTAATTCTCTTTCTCGTTCTGCAAATAAAAGATGCTCTTGTATTGTTCTGGATATGAAAGTGTTAATAACATGAACATAATTGCTGTCTGCAGCCTATCAGCCCATCGCAGCAACCCCCTGGCCCCCTCCTCAATTATAGATTTTTAAAGCAAACTTTTTAAAGTAGCAGTATTATGTCAGTGAAAAAAAAGTAGTAAGGTAGATTATTGGGGAAAAAAAATATGCCCTTTTACTTCTTTTTTACTTAAATCATAGAAATCTTTGCTTGGATGTAACTGCCGTGTTGTCATTCCTTGCAGTGTACAACCGGTATATTAAAAAATTCTAGAGGCATTTACCCTGCATAGGACTAAACTGTTGCCATAAACATGGGTATTAGTGCAGCTTCAATATATAGAATGCTGGAATTAGAATTTTTTTTTTCTACATAGAACTAAATTTACCTCTTTCGCCTTTTGAATGTTATTTAATAACAAAAGTCATTCATTTTTCTTATTATACTTTATTATTTTCCACAGCTTCCACTTACATATCCAGTGATGTCACTTCTAAGACAGAACACAGTACTGCCGTTATTAGCTCATCAAGTCATCCACAGCAAAATGACACAACACTACTTTCAGGTGAGATTTATCACTTCCTGTTAGTCCCTCAATTGTAACTAAACTAAATACATTAAACATTAAATATGAACAATATTTTTTGTATATTTATAAGAAATGCACCCATGTCGGAAATCTAAAAACTTTGTGAATGGAATAAAGAGCAAAACAAAAATTTGGATGTTGGTTTGGCCAAGTGAACAGCTTATCAGGGCTAGTATAGTAAAACTCAAGGCCTGTTCACATGGTTTCTTTGTTGGCAGCAATAATAATAATAATAATAATTCCTTTATTTAGATTAAGCAGTGCTGCACAGAGCTTTCGGAATCAGTCCCTGTCCCCATGGGGCTCACAGTCTAATCAACCTAACAGTATGTTTTGGAGTGTGGGAGGAAACCGGAGGAGATGTTGATACGCAGACCTTGTTTCCAGGCCCAAATGAGGTGATTTAAATAAGCCCTTACTGAAGTGAATGCATGCACTGATTAGCTGTCTTAGTTGTGCCACTCACTAGTACTCTTGTAAGAGTTGTTTGCTGAAGCTTCAACAAATTTTTGTGAGACTCAACTCTAGATTGAATATAGGGCTGGCTGCGAAAAGGGGACGGTAAACTTGGGGTGCTGGCTGCGTGAGGAGAGGGAGAAACATTGGAAAAATGTCTGGGTAAGGAGACAGAGAAACTCGAGGGAGTTGACCAGTGATGTAACAAGACTGTAATAGGCCCCTGTGCAAACTTTGTGTCGGGGCCCCATATACAAAAACCCTTATCAATGTCCGCATCCAACACATTAAACTTGAGAATAATGTGGGGAATTGGCCCAGTAGAGACTGAGGTAACAGAGATTTGTGGTTCAGTTCAAGACCGTAGCACCAAAGTTCAGTCCAAAACAGATCTCACCTGCATTTATTCAAACAGCAAGAACAAAGTAACAGCCTTCACATTCAGGCATAAAACACAAACAAAAGTCCTACCGGTCTCGGTGCTAGCTTTTCAAAGGTTTCCCCTAACTCACCACTAAAACATATAGTCACTTTGCAGGGATATCATCGTATCAGGCATGGAAGTCAGGGTTGTAGCATACCTTGTCAGCTTCCTTTCAGACTCTCCCTCTGCTGCATTGCTCAGCAGCTTTATGCAGTCTGATTAGGCTGCTACCACCACCTGTGTCCAAAGTGCAGGATGACACAAAACCTGACCTAGCCTAACAGGGAGGTGAAATGGACTGCCCCACTACCAGCCTGCGAAGCTATTCCAAATAAACCCGGCCCAGGAGTTTTAAACAAATACTCCAACAAATAGCTTGTTTGAGCCGTACTTTATGGATTTACAGTGTGAGCAGCTGGACAAACACAAATATCTGTGGTGAATACAAATATACCAGCAATTTATGTACTGCACACATAAATATACACCAGCATATAATAAAAAACGGCAATAAATGCACTATACCAGAAGGCTGAGCAGAGATAGGCGTCACTTTACGCATTAAATCACTCACAGTTGCTTCCTTCTCCCTCTGTGTTGACCTTGTCCATCCTTGTCCATATTCTGTGGGATCTTCACAATTCTTTATCAGATATACAACCTCACAATCACTTTTCACAGCTGTCTCGGCAGGATTTGCCAGCCAGTCAGCTCCGTGCCACACTGTGCCACTAAAAATATATCACAGTTAATAGTGGGGCACATTTACTAAAAACAGTGCAGTCTGTACTAGTGTGCAGAGAGCGCTAGATTCATGATTTGTGGCGCCCATTCTACATGAATTTGGCGCCCTCTGCACTGCAGCGACAAGAGTTCACCACTTTCTTTTGGTGCACCTTTAACATGGTGCGTGCAACACAATTCTGTCGGACTTCGTCGGAACAATCCCTTCAGTGCATAATTTTGTGTCGCATGAAGGCTTGTGCAGCCGTTTCACAAAAGGGTAATGTGTGACACAAGAGTGGCACGGACACTTCATAAATAAATGTACAAGCAGTTTGCACTTAGTAAATGTGCCCCAGTGTCTCCTGGATAACTACTATGTCCCATGCTGCTAAATAACACTCCATAAAACTGATCTACCCCTGACATCCCCGGGTAACACCCACGGTTGGAGTGGACTCTGATTGCGGGTCTTTAACCCATTAAACGGCGCAGCATTTAACATGCCTTTGCGGGGTCTTTCCCCCACGATCGCAAACCCCCCCCTCCCCTGAGCCATTTTCGGGAGGTGCTGATCATTGCTAAGGCAGCACCGAGGTCGGATCAGGACCCCAGAGCTGCCGACAGCCCCCATGTCATAACAAATTCATAACAGCCCCCCATGTCATATCAAATTCATAACAGCAGCCCCCCATGTCATATAAAATTCACACCAGCAGCCCCCCATAATATAAATTAATAACAGCAGCCCCCCCCACGCTTGATAAATTCATAACAGCCCCCCACTCTTGATAAATTCATAACAGCCCCCCTCAGAACAGCGCCCCTTTTATATAAAATTCATAATAAGACCCCCTTATCAGTGCTCATTCTAAAAATAATAAAATCTGTACTTACCCATCTGCTTCCTCTTCTCATCCTGCTGCTACTCGTTCGCCCAGTATACACACATCATGCGCACCTGGGTCATAGAAAGAAGCCCAGCAGAGCTTTTTGAGGCGGCCACTATGGCGAATGCTGGTTGTGTGAAGAGAAGGTGAAACATTTAGGTATATATCTATGTAATTAGAGGGGAAAACATTGCGGGGGGGGGTTGGCTGTGATAGAATAGGGGGAAGATGGGAAACCATTAGGGGGTAGGTTGTGTGTGGAGAAGCTAAATATGTGGACTGGCTGTGTAAGGAGAGGCTAAATATGTGGAAACATGAGATGCTGACACTGTGAGGAGAGGAGGAAACATGGGGGGAAACTGTAAGGAGAGAGGGAAAACTTGAGGACACTCACTGTGAGAAGAGAGGGAAATGTTGGGAATGGGGTAGCCGTTTTAAGCGGCAAACATGGGGGGAGTGACTATGTGAGGAGAAGGGGCAAACCAGGGGGATGACTGTGTCAGGTGAGGTGTAAACATGTAAACACTGACTGTGTGAGGAAAAGTGAGCAGCCATGGAGTGATGACTGGGTATAGAGAAAAGGGGCATAATGAAAAAACTTGGAAAACAGGTATGCACAGGTATGGTAGAGGGTCGCATTGTCCTACTGCTCAACTTTAAAGGACTGCACTAGTAACCAGAACCGTAGATACACCAAAAAAAAACCCCACTAAGGAACAAATGGCACCCAATGGAAACCAAATAGTCCATTTGTACAATAACTAATACAAACCACAAAGCAGACTATAAATACAGTGAACAAACCATATGGTAATCTTTCTGGAGACCGCCCCCTAGAGCAGACATGTAATAGTGGAGACCTCGGAGCAGAGCTGTAATACAGGATACCCCTGGAGCAGAAATATAACAGTGTAGACCCTCAGAGCAGATGTATAATACTGGGATCCCCAGAACAGTCTTATATTACTGGAGACACCCAGACAGACATATAGTAGTGGAGACGCCCTAGAGTAGACCTATCATACTGGAGACCACTGGAGCAAAAATATATTAGTGGAGACCCCTAGAACAGGCTGTAATACTGGAAGCCGCCAGAGCAGGTCTTTAGACACCCCCAGAGCAGACCTATAATACTTTCGAGCCCACGTGCTGACTACAATAAGGAGAACTCCAGAACAGACACAAAAATTTTAAAAACATATACCTTTCCAGGCTCCTCATCTCCTTCCTTCTCAGTGCTCACTTCTTGACTTGATCCATGAATCTATAAAAAGTTGCTATAAAGAACTTCAGGAGGGCAAATTTTCAGCAACTAAGGGAAGACCTTAAAGGCATAGACTGGGATAATGTTCTCAAAGACAAAAGCCCCCCCCAAAAAATGGGACTTTTTCTCATATATTCTGAAAAAGTCCTGTGAGAAACACATACCTTATGGGAAAAAGCATAAAAGGAACAAGAAAAAGCCTATGTGGCTAACTAGTCTTTTAAGGAAAGCAATAAGCGAGAAAGATAAAGCGTTTAAGGTACTAAAACGTGAAGGTAGCGATGAGGCATTACAGGATTATAGAGATAAAAATAAATCCTGTAAAAAGCAGATAAAGGCCGCAAAAATAGAGACTGAGAGAAATATTGCCAGGGAGAGCAAAAATAATCCCAAATTATTTTTCAAGTATATAAATGATAAGAAACTAATAACAGAGAGTGTGGGTCCTCTTAGAAATAACATGGGGGTCATGGTGGAAGGAGATGAGGAAAGGGCCAATCTTCTCAACTGTCTTTACCCAGGAAAATCCCCTGGTGGAAGACACAATGAGGAATAATGTAAATTCTTTTTGGAATGTCAACAGTTTAACCCAGGAAGAGGTACGGCGCCGTCTCGCAACCACTAAGATAGATAAATCACCGGGGCCAGATGGCATACACCCCCGGGTTCTGCATGAATTATGTACGGTGATAGACAGACCGTTATTTTTAATATTTGAAGATTCACTGAGGACTGGTTATGTTCCACAGGACTGGCGCATAGCAAATGTGGTACCAATATACAAAAAAGGATCAAATAGCGATCCTGGAAACTACAGACCTGTGAGTCTAACTGCTGTGGTGGGGAAAATATTTGAGGGGTTTATTAGAGATGCTATCCTGGAGTATCTCAGTGTGTACAACCTTATAACCCAGCGTCAGCATGGGTTTATGAGAGATCGGTCCTGTCAGACTAATCTGATTGGTTTCTACGAGGAGGTAAGTTCAAGACTGGATCTGGGAGACGCTGTGGATGTTGTATATCTGTACTTTTCAAAGGCATTTGACACCGTGCCACATAAAAGGTTGGTATATAAAATGAGACTGCTGGGAATAGGAGAAAATCTGTGTATTTGGGTAAGTAATTGGCTTAGTGATAGAAAACAAAGGTGGTCATTAATGGCACATTCTCAGATTGGGTTGATGTTACCAGTGGAGTGCCACAGGGGTCAGTATTGGGGCCACTTTTTTTTAATATTTTTATTAATGACCTTGTAGTGGGTTTACACAGTCAAGTTTCAATATTTGCAGATGATACTAAGCTGTGTAAAGTAATAAATACTGAGGTCGATAGTTTAGCATTACAGAGGGATTTGTGGAAGCTTGAGGAGTGGGCAGAGAAATGGTTGATGAGGTTTAATGTACATAAATGTAAAGTTATGCACTTGGGCCATGGAAACAAAAAGTATAATTATGTTCTATACGGTCAATTACTTAGTAAAACTGGAGCTGAAAAGGACTTGGGGGTATTGGTGGATGGTAAACGTAATTTTAGTGACCAGAGCCAGGCGGCTGCTGCTAAAGCAAATAAAATTATGGGATGTATCAAGAGAGGAATAGATTCTCATGATAAAGACATAGTTTTGCCCTTATACAAATCCCTGGTCAGACCACACATGGAATATTGTGTACAGTTTTGGGCACCAGTGTATATAAAGGATATAGTAGAGTTGGAACGGGTGCAGAGGAGAGCAATTATTAGGGCAATGGGGGAACTAGAATACACTGACAGATTAAAAATTTGGATTATTCAGTTTAGAAAAAAGACGACTGAGGGGAGACCTCATTACAATGTACAAATACCTGAACGGACAGTACAAGGATCTCTCCAAAGATCTTTTTATACCTAGGCCTGTGACCAGGACAAGGGGGGCATCCTCTACGCCTAGAGGAGAGGCGATTTTACCATCAACATAGACAAAGGTTCTTTACTATAAGAGCAATGAGACTGTGGAACTCTCTGCCGCAGGAGGTTGTAATGGCGGACTCTATGTACATGTTCAAGCCTGGATGCCTTTCTGGAGAGAAAAAATATCACGGGTTATGGGGATAAAACATTTATTTAATTCTTAAAGGTTGGACTTGATGGACTTGCATCTTTTTCCAGCCTTATATACTATGATACTATGAACTAATGCAGAATTTATTCATTTAAAAAAAAATTTGCTACAGACCAGGTAATGTATCACAGAAAGTAAATCCTAGTATATATGCCAACTCACTGGTTGCGACTATTGTGTGGTGGGTCTGTAATTTAATATCCATTTGAATCCTCCACTGTTCCTCAATAGACTCCGTCCACCGATGTGACCATAAAAATGCCATTATTATATTGCTGGCATATTATAGGTATGCTTGGTAACATACTCCAAGGCGTATTTCCATCGTATTTCCATCTGTAGTGAATTCTGTTCCACTTGATATCTAGTCACGCTCTATGTGTACGGTCCGCCAAACATGACCATACATATCAGTTTCAAGTACTGCGCAACCCCTACTGCATACAGTCAACTGTGTGTGTGGCAGCAGGTGCGATATCCGGCTAACTGTCCGGAATCGTCTTCAGTATATATCATACTCTGGAGCAATACGATATGGTTCGAGGTACGTACTTACCTTTGCGTCACCCCGGCCTTTCCAAATATGCTGTTATCATGATGGATATCCTGACACGAGCCCCGCCCAGCCTCCCAAGTCATTGGCTGCTCAGCCCAAACCGAATGGCCAATGGCCTCCCTGCGGAGGCGTGCGAGCGGGGGGGGGGGGGGGGGAGGTAGGGCGATATCTGCCTCCTTTTAAATATGGAGGTCCTTCACGGCTGACCATTCTATCGCCGGCGCCCACCATTAGGATGGCGTTTTGTTTATTATTTTCTGTTAGCTAGTCCTATCATAGACTACATGTCTTATAGCTCTCCTGATGATCCCGAAAAACACGGGTGAAACGCGTTGAGGCTAGACTTTGATAATGTGCATAGGAATCAAGTGTGCATGTGATTAGATTAGACAGAGTGTGCATGAATACCAACGAATGCATGTTACATTTACGTAAATCTGAGATGCATGACAACTGAATGCGCTAAAGAAATGATGTGTGCATTGAAGGGGGATGCATGATGTGTATATCTGTGCGTTTTTCTACCTATCATATCTACTGTTCGGGAGTGTGTCCGCCGAAGTGTGCATGGAAATTAAACGGATGTACATATCGATTTGAGGCAGTACGCGCACCGTACTACCTTTGCACTCTTTGCCGATTTACTATTAGGAACAGTATCATTAATGCTCCTATTCAGTTGACATATGGAAATTATTCATATTTCCGTATCTCTAGAAACGCGGATTTAAGTACAGGGTATAGGTGGTGAAGTGGCACAAGTGACAGTCCTAATCTTGAGGCTATAGAAATACAGGAGTCTGCATCTTTACTTTCGTTTTCATCTAAGTCTCCAAGAGTACCGTATCCCATTTTCAATAGGTGCAAGTGCGACACATGAATGACACCTAGTGGTATGATTAGGTACTAGTCTAATTTTTGTTCCACTTGTGGTAAAGCCATTACATAAACTACATTATGAGGGCTCATCTTTTATAATTGGGCTGTTTCCCCAATTTTTTACCCAGATGTCTTAATAAAAGTTAAGTTTTATCTGTGTTGTCCGTTTGCCCAGTGAATTTACAGACCAGGTAACATTGTTTAAAAATGGTGGAAAGACGACACTGAATTTGGCACAGTTAAGTGTCAACTTTTCATATAATAAAGAAACATTTATTTTATTTATTTTTATGGTACACACAATAGTATATTTTGAAAAGTTACCTAATTGAAAATGATATTATAAACATTTTTAGTTATGTACATTTTTTTTCTTCTTATATGAGACTTCTATATTCTCCACAGGCAGAACAAATGCTACTCAAACAACTGCCACAACATCCAATCACACAACTCTGCACATGGACAGGACAGAAACGCTGAATAGTAAGTTTTTAAAAAAAAAAAAAGCCACACAAAATTGCTGACATTTTCATTTATATGGAATTTAAAGTCACAGTTGAGGTGGGATTTAAGCATGTACTTTTTGAGCCAAGGCCATTGTGCTTACAACAGCCACAGGTGTCTTCAATGTGTGATTATATGCTGTGGCTGCGTTCACATGTTCCATTACCTCTTTCACGCTCTGCACCGTACATGTCTAAAAAAACAGTATATAAAAAGTGTGTCAAAGTTTTAATTATTAAAAAATGTAAAAAAACCTTAAAATTCAAATCACCACCTTTTGCCTAGAACTGACATAAAACATTATAAACAGTAAAAATCACGAACCTATTAGGTATCGCTGCGTCTCTGCACCGGCTGTGAAGCCATTACAAAAAATAGCGCCCAAATACCTGAAACGCTACTTTTACACCCTATTACATCACAAAAAAATGTAATAAAAAGTGATCAAAATGTCACACAATCCTCAAAATGTAAACATCACCGCATTTCGCAAAAAAATAACACTTCGCACAGTTCCATACACCGAAGTATGAAAAAGTTATTAGCTTCAGAAATGACAACATTTTTTATTTTTTCTGCACACATTTGTTTTATTTTTTAAAAATGTATTAAAACAATAAAACCTTTATAAATTTAATATCACAATGATCATACCGGACCAAAGAATAAAGTTGATGTGTTATTTTGAGCGCACAGGCCGACAAAAAAGTGACACAAATGCGTTTTTTGGCCAATTTCACCAGATTTGGATTTTTTCCGGTGTCCCGGTAAACAGCATGGAATAATATATAATGTCACTGAGAAGTAAACTTTGTTATGCAGAAAATAACTCTCACACAGCTTGATAACTATATATATCTGGAATGTCTGCCTTATGTTGGTATGGGTTTCATGGATCATGGATTTTTCTAGGATGTTATTACGCTTAGAATTTTAAGTTCGATTTTTGTAATTTTCATTAAAATCATCAAGACTCATAATTTGTGGGACATCAGCTTTCAAGTGACTCTGAGAGGTCTAAATAATAGAAAAACCCTATTAATAACCAGTATAGAAAAGACATCTTTCATCTTATGTAAAACAAATTTTACGGAGTCTGTTAACCCTTTAAGTGTTTCACATGGGTTAAAACAAAATGTAAGTGCAATTTAACTGTAAATTTTGGGGAACATATGTTCATTTAGGCCAAAAAGTATACTTTCACAATGGATTAATGATGCATAGTCTGGTAACCAATTTCTCCAGCGTATAAAAATCCCCCATATGTGATGGTGAACTGCTGTAAGGGCACGCAGCTGTGCATTGAATGAAAACATTGCAGTTTAGAGCAGATTTGTATTATCACATTGTACAATGTAAATTTAATTTTTTGGAATGCAAACATATAGGGCTTATCTTTTGTGGGATGTGCTGCACTGGACAGATTCTTCTGGGGGGGAGGGGGTCTATAGCTTATTCATAAGATTTTATTAACTATTTTATGGTGGACGCAAAGAAAATCGTCAATTTTTATTTTGGAATTTAAACACTTTGTTTGGTCTTTCACCGTAAGAGAAAAATAACATTTTATAGTTATTCTCTGGTTCTCTACCATTTATATAGTTTTTCTTATCTTTGCTCAGTTTTTCTGAGCCCAACCAATACTGGAGAAAATCTAATTTGTTTTAGTATAAACAGCTTTTCTGAGGCATCACTTTTGTATTTTTCTGTTAACAGAGATAATTGAGGGCTTATTTTTTGTGAAAATTGTTTTTTTTTTAGATTTTTTGTTTTCTTTTACGTGGAGCATTGCTTGGGATTGTGATTGCAGTTATACCAAATGGCTTCTCATGTGGATCAGACCCCCCTTGCGGCACTTACCAGGGGTTGTCCGATCCGCTGATCGGCAGGACCCTTCTGTAATCTGCTGGACATGCACAGAAGATCAGTAGATTGCTTGTTCACCAACCGCAAGTCACCATGTCAGAAAGAAAAATTATTATTATTTTTTTAAAATCTTTTAAATACTTTACATTACAGAAACATTGAAAAAGATAGAAAAAAACACATATCATACAAAACATATCTTCCTATATAACACTTGATGCAAATATACATAAAGGCATCAAATATATAAAAAATACAACAGCTTCTCAGAACCATCCTCTTCCACCCTTCAGAGCCATGCTGGAGATGGTCAGGAACAGAAAAAAAAAATTCTTACATTTTCCATAAATTTCAAAAATTCCATTGGTCCCACAAATCGTTAAGTCTCCTACCCCCTCTATAGCGTTTTTCATAAGCACACTCATATGACCTAATACGCTCTACTAAATTTTGCCAATCCCTTACCGCTGGAGCCTTAACATCTTTCCAATGTTTAATCAACACCAACCTTGCCAGAAACAAGACCTTCAAGACCAGGTCTCGTTTAGATCTCGATCCTATATTGAGAGGGATCAAACCCAAAAGACCAAGGGTAACTATTCGTGGTAGAGAGCAACCGACCCGGGCTTCAATTATATCAAAGATCTCCTGCCAATATTTCCCTATCCCCGGACAATCCCAAAGAACATTGAGGACATCGGCATTAGCTCTATTACATCTCATATAATTAGAGTTTTCCCTTAACCCAATCTTAAACATTAAATATGGTGAAAAATAAGTCCTATATAAAATATTTATTGTGTACATCTGTGATTTAAGTTTATAGTGCTCCTAACAACATTCTTGTAAATCTCCCCACTGTTCTGTAGTGATCACTCCAATCTGATTTGTCCACTTAAGTTGACTAATGTGACAGAATTCTTGATCAATATTATTCCGTAAAAACCAAAACACCCTAGCTAAATTTTTTGGAATCCCGCCTAACTCCAATATATTTGTGAAGTTCACTCCC
Source organism: Engystomops pustulosus (assembly GCF_040894005.1). Classification (NCBI taxonomy): domain Eukaryota; kingdom Metazoa; phylum Chordata; class Amphibia; order Anura; family Leptodactylidae; genus Engystomops; species Engystomops pustulosus. Next base: position 174,855,794 of record NC_092411.1, read on the forward strand.
CTCCACCTTAAAGACGTCCTGATTTTTTCACTTCTATATGCATGAGAGAGCTAACAATACCTACTGTAAGTAAATCCCTATCCTTGAGAATACCATTCTCAACCTAAAATTGAAATGAAGGTAGTTCCCCATTTACACCCAGTTGCTCCAAAGAAATAATACCTTTTCCCAGAATCCAACTTCCTCCATTTTATAAAGCTCTGGCATATTAAGATTGCCCCACAAAGGTGTAAATTTGAATCCCCCCCCCCCCCCCCCACAATCATACTGACTTCCTGTTTGTCAGTGAAATGGCTAAAGGTAATTTCTTTATTTCCCGGCTCCTCAGTCGTCCCGACTCCAATAAGGCAAGGATACTATTAAAATTACTTATTACTAATAATAAAAAAAGGACAGAAAGAAAAAATGTAAACAATAAAGTTTTTTCAAACTAAAATTAAATAATAAAAGAACATGAAAGCCACCTAAATGCCACCATTTTGTATACATAACTAATAAAGTAGAAAAAAAACACTAAATCACCAAAAAAGCCCACATATTTGGTATTGCCGCATCTGTAACAATCTGTACAATAAATCATAATAATGATTGGAAACGCTCTATGAACGCTGTAAAAAAACTGAAAAAAAACAAAAATATAAAGTTTTCATCAAATTGCTTTACAGAAAATGTTTTGAAAAGTGATGGAAAAAAGTTACAAGAACTAAAATAGTACCAATAGTACAATTTGTCACACAAAAAATAAGGCCACTTACCAGCTATGTCAACCAAAAACACTAAAGTTCTGCAGCTGCAAAAATGGCGATCCTAAACCAAATGCAATTTTTTTTCTATTCTAGTTTTTCACTATTAATAATAATAATAATAATTCTTTATATAGTGCACACAGATTACACAGAATTAGCTAAATGAAGTTTTTTTGAAATTGCATCTCGTCTCACATAAAATAAACCCTTATTTGTCATAATTTCCTAAAGAAAATAAATAAAAACCAACACTATTTAGACACATTAATCGTGCAAGATGGCGGCTGTTCCTGACGGCCATCCATCTTGCCCCATGGAGCAGAGGGGTCTCGTCGCTGCTATTGGCTGATCAATGTAGACCAGCCAATAGCAGCAATTTTACTTATGATGTCAGTAATGCCAATCACCATGTCTGTAGACAAGGGGATCAGGAAAGATGGTTTCACTGCCTCCCAGGTCCATGTTTGCAGCTATTGGCTGGTCGCTTCAGAGCAATATTCATCTTAATGGGCATCACAGTGGTTAATGGGAGCAACACATGACGAAAATTGCTGCAGTGGAAGGGGCCATGTCTGGTGGCATCATGCCATCTCCCAGATCTCTCTGACTGATCTGTGCCCCTACTGCTGGAGAAGGGTTACCACCAGTATGTGGCTAACTTTTATGCCAGCATTCTACTATTTCTATCCCTCAGTTCCAGGGGTTCTGTAGTGTGTGGCACTGTACGCAATAGCCAGAGAGGTCTCACTGGATCCCTTGTTTGGCAACCACTTAGAAAGGTGGTACGTCAATTCACTCAGTAATCAGAACATGGTGTTGGTCAAGTATAAGGACAAAAGAGATGTCCTTCTACTGACCACAGTTCATGGGCACTCCAGCACCCTCACCCTTATTCAAGGTACCACAACCACTGCCCCAATCCAGGCGTACAATAAATTCAGGGATGGGTTTGATCTGTTAAATCAGATGCTTAAGCCTCTCACACAGCCAAACCATTTCCCTATGCTATAATGTGGAGACCCAACCAGGTTGAAATAGCACTGTCTACAGTTGGGAATCTGTTCCTTCTGGAATAGATATACTGGTTTGGCTTAATCCCACATCATGTTATTAGATTTATTGTAGTTCATATTTGGTGTTAAGGGGGCTTCAAGTCTCTACACGCCTATAAGGCAGCCTTAGTTGGCAAACTCTCCATAAGGAGAACTCTTAGTTTCTGACTCTAAAAGAAGGACTTAGAAAAGAGTCTGTTCCAAAAGTGGTGTTAGGACACTACAAAACTACTAAGAGACCTGCGAGAACGCCAGAGTGACAACAGTTTAGTAGGTCCCCTACTAAATTCTACTAGCTTATACGCAACGCATTCACAATTTAAGTCCAACCTTTGTTGTGAATTAATTTTAGTAAGAGGAATTACCATATATACTCATGTATAAAACCTCACCTCTTATACACGAGGCAATAAAAAAAAAACTTACATACCTTCCAGCGCCCCAATGCTCGTCGCGGCTTCTCTTCTGTCTTCTCCGTGATGCTCTGTTCCCCATGGCCGGCCAGCGCACAATATGATGTGGCCACTGATGATGTCATAGTATGTGCCGGCCGGATGAGTGCATGGCTACGTCTCAACCGGCTGTTACAGCAGAGAGAAGACAGAAGAGGAGCCGCAGGGATGGGAGCATCGGGGAGCCATGCCAAGCATTGGGACCACCCAAAGGTGAGTATGTAAGTTTATTTTTTTTAAGTGCAAGGGAAACTGGGGGCTCGCTGGCTACTAAAGGGGGATGGCTACTGAAAGGGACTGGCTGATAAAGGGGGTTGGCTGGATGCTAAAGGGGGCTAGCTGGCTACTAAAGGGGGCTGGCTATATAGAAGAGGAGGCTGGCTGTATAGTAAAAGGGGGCTAGCTGGTTTATACTACAGGGGATGGCTATATACTACTGGGGGGCTTGATGGCTATATACTGGGAGGCTGTGACCAATGCATTTCCCACTCTTGGCTTATACTCGAGTCAATAATTTTCCAAGTTTTTGGTGGTAAAATTAGGGGCCTTGGCTTATACTCAGGTCGGCTTATACTTGAGTATATATGGTGTTCTAACAACTGTTAGGTCAAATAAATCCCTTTACCCCTTGATTATTTCCTTGAGGGATGTAGTTTGCAAACTATGGTCACTTGTTGGTTTTAATTTTTTTTAGGTTTTCTATTTCCTATCCAAATAGCACATCCTTTGTAATTCTACAAGTCCTGCCTGTAATATACATGGTGCTTTATCATAATGGAGCCCTGTTGTATTTTCTGGCTAGCGTTTAGGATCACATGTTGGGTCTTTCTCACATCAGGAAACATGACTTCCTTATTAGAGACCTGACATTTCACAGGGCGTCACATAACGGGCACCAAACTTTACAGAAATAATTGCAATTTCCATCCATTGCACATCATATTTGGAAACCTTCTGTATGTTCAAAATGCTCACTACACCACTTGTATTACTATACATCACCTATTACACCTTGCCAAATTCTCCAAGGTGTGTGCGTTCAGAAAAATAGGGGTAAATGTGACTTTTTGGGGAAAATTTTCACCTTTTTTCATTTTGTCAGACTTCAAAGTAAGGGGTTAATAGTGGAAACCCCCAGGGCATATCTATAATACTTTCAATCCCCTTGTGCTGACTACAGTACAGGAGACCTCCAGATCAGACAAAATAAAAAAAAAAAAAAAACCTCTCCAGGCTCCACTTTTCCTTCCTTCTCAGTGCTCACTGCTTAGGGTCCTGACCGGCATCATGGATTTGATCCAAATAATATTTACCGTATATATACTCGAGTATAAGCCGTCCCGAGTATAAGCCGAGACCCCTAATTTTACCACCAAAAACTGGGAAAACCTATTGACTCGAAGTATAAGCCGAGGGTGGGAAATGGATTGGTCACAGACCCCCCCCAGTATATAGCCAGCCAGCCCCCTATAGTATACAGCCTGCCCCCAGTAGTATACAGCCTGCCCCCAGTAGTATACAGCACTGCCCAGCTTGCCCCCAGTAGTATACAGCACTGCCCAGCTTGCCCCCAGTAGTATACAGCACTGCCCAGCTTGCCCCCAGTAGTATACAGCACTGCTCAGCTTGCCTCCAGTAGTATACAGCACTGCCCAGCTTGCCCCCAGTAGTATACAGCACTGCCCAGCTTGCCCCCAGTAGTATACAGCACTGCCCCCAGTAGTATACAGCACTGCCCAGCTTGCCCCCAGTAGTATACAGCACTGCCCAGCTTGCCTCCAGTAGTATACAGCACTACCCAGCTTGCCTCCAGTAGTATACAGCACTGCCCAGCTTGCCCCCAGTAGTATACAGCACTGCCCAGCTTGCCCCCAGTAGTATACAGCACTGCCCAGCTTGCCTCCAGTAGTATACAGCACTGCCCAGCTTGCCCCCAGTAGTATACAGCACTGCCCAGCTTGCCCCCAGTAGTATACAGCACTGCCCAGCTTGCCCCCAGTAGTATACAGCACTGCCCAGCTTGCCCCCAGTAGTATACAGCACTGCCCAGCTTGCCCCCAGTAGTATACAGCACTGCCCAGCTTGCCCCCAGTAGTATACAGCACTGCCCAGCTTGCCCCCAGTAGTATACAGCACTGCCCAGCCTGCCCCCAGCAGTATACAGCCCAGCCCAGCATTAAAAAAAATAATAAACTTATATACTCACCCTCCGGTGTCCCCGATCTGCAGCGCTGCTCCCCCGATGTCCGCGCGGGTCCTCTTCTGGCTTCCGCGCCCGTCTTCTGTACATTGCCCGGGAGACAGCAATGGCGGTGCCCAGCGCGATGTACAGGAGGCAGAAGAGGCGCCGGGAAGCCAGAAGAGGACATCAGGGGAGCAGCGCTGCAGATCGGGGCCACCGGAGGGTGAGTATATAAGTTTATTATTTTTTAAGTATTTTTTAACTCGTTGTGACTCGTGTATAAGTGACTCGAGGGGACGTTTTTCAGCACATTTTTTGTGCTGAAAAACTCGGCTTATACACGAGTATATACGGTATGAATCTACAAAAAGTTGCTAAAAAGAACTAAAACAGAATTAATTTATTTCAAAAAGCTTTGCTACGGTGGAAAAACAAGACTGAATTTTGCACAGTTAAGTGTCAACTTTTCACATAATAAACCTTTATTTTATTGTTTCCAGCCCAGTACTGACAGAGACATGGTCACACATATAGGTGCAGTTTAGTACAAGTTTGTCATGTAACTGAAAATTATAGATAAAACCTGCAAAATGTGGAAAAAATAAAGAATGGACACAATAAAGTTATCATTCTTAGATGCTTCTATTCTTTGCTTTCTTAGCATAATATTTGTTGAATCCATTTTCACCCGTCTACCCTGTCTTTGAATCAAGTCTCACGTTCTGCAATGGTATATATCTGTTAATTGCCTTAGTATTGCATGTGTCTGTTTCTTTCTCTAACATTTGACCCTACCTGATTTAATGTTCATCTATGCCCCTCAATGAGGTTTTTTTTCTCTATTTAGAACTTGATCAACATGTGTTAAGTCTCCTAGATTTATTGTTGTATGAGCTAAATGAGGGCCTGGTCTCTTGTCTTCTATGGGTATAAAGTTAGTGGTAGTAAAAGATGCCTGCATTCTTTGTTTGCTTATCATAATATTCTGCTGAGTTTGATAATATTCTGACAAGTATGAGACTGTAGTTATACATTGAAGTTAGACAGGGCAGGAGACAGGTGAGATGGCAGAGAAAAACAAACAATTATGTTTGTCTAAAAATATTTTCCATTTTCTCTTTGTTTGTTATGGTTGGTTTGCTTTCCTACTGTCCATCTATCCCACCAGTACCAACTATCCATATGAATGCCTCACATTTTCACTCACCTTTCTACACCACTCACACACAATATACGTTATGTAACCATTCTAACTTATCACAGTGTTCTGCTCTGAAGCAAGTATTACCTTCTTATAAATCTCTACAGCATCTTTTGTCTCTTCTCTTTCTCTTTCTGCCTGCTGCAGGGGACATCTCTCCTCTCCTTTCCTCTGCATCAGTGACCCCATCCCCTCACATCTTGTACAGTCTCTCTCCCCAGCAGTCACTTCTCACCTCACTAAAATCTTTAACATCTCTCTCTCTCTTCTGGTTTTGTCCCCTCTTCTTCCAATGCCACTAACTACAGACTGGTTTCTAACCTCCCTTTCATCTCCAAACTCCTGGAAAGCCTGGTCTATTCTCAACTAACCTTTTATCTCTCAGCTAACTCCCTCCTTGACCCCCTAAGCTGGTTTCCGCTCTACGCACTCCCCTGAAACTGCTCTTTCTAGTCCCAAAAGTCTCCAATGATCTCCTCGCTGCTAAATCCAAAAGTGACTATTCACTCCTTATTCTTCTGGATCTATCAGCAGTGTTCGATACTGTGGACCACCAGCTCCTCCTCAGGATGGTTTGTTCCATTGGCCTAAAGGACACTGCACTCTCTTGGTCTTCTTCCTATCTCTCTGACTGCACTTTCAGTGTCTCCTTTTCTGGATCTTTCTCTTCTCATCTTCCTCTATGTTGGTAGTTCCTCAGGGCTCAGTCCTAGGTCCTCTTCTCTTCTCACTCTATGCTGACCCCATTGGACAAACCATCAGCAGATTTGATTTCCAGTATCATCTCTATGCTAATGACACCCAGCTGTATACTACTGCAAGTAACATCACCCCTGCCTTAATCCAGAACACTAGTGAATGTCTCTCTGCCATCTCTAACATCATGTCCTCTCTCTTCTTGAAACTTTCTAAGATCACTATAGCACCAAGGCAATAGGTCCACTGTCTTGGGGTTGTGCTGGACTCTGACCTGGACTCCTTTTCACCATATATTCAATCTCTTGCCCGCTCTTGCCGGATGCATCTCAGAAACATCTCCAGAATCCGACCATTACTGACAATTGAAACTTCTAAAATGCTAATTGTTGTGCTTACTCACTCTCGACTAGACTACTGTAACTCCCTACTAATCGGTCTTACACTCACTAAACTCTCTCCTCTACAATCTATTCTTAGTGCAGCAGCCAGGCTCGTCGTTCAGACCTACACGGATGCCTCCAGTTTGTGCCAATCACTGCACTGGTTGCCCATCTTCTCTGTATTAACTTTAAAATAATAACCCTAATCCACAAAGCTCTGAATAATGCTGCACCTCCCTATCTCTCTTCTCTCATATCATTCTATCGCCCTTCTCGCGCTCTTCGATCTCCCAGTTATACTGTATTAGATCAATCTCTAACTTAATTGGAACCTCTCATGCACGTCTCCAGGACTTCTCCGAAGTTGCTCTAATTCTCTGGAATGCCCATCCCCGGACTCTCAGACTAATACCCACCCTCCAAAGTTTCAAACATGCTCTTAAAACCCATCTATTGAGGCAAGCCTATCGCACTCGCTAACTGCATTAAACGTCAACTCTCACTCTACTAATCCACTAATGTCCTATTAGTAATCCGTAATCAGTAATCCGGCAAACAGCAGATATATACCAAGTTACAGGCTTCTCTGCAGTCTTTTTCACCTTGGATCCTTTAAATAAGATGGCGGCTGATGGCTGGTTCAAGCAGCAGAATTTTTATTTATTAAATTATTTTAATTTAATCTGTAATTCTGTGATCTCTTGTGAGCAGGGCCCTCACTCCTTTGTTCTCACTCCTTTTGTTCCATATGACTGTTTGTACTCTGTAATATAATATTATATTTGTATGTGTCCCCTATGATTTCTAAAGCGCTACGGAATTTGATGGAGCTATATAAATAAAGATTGTTATTATTTTTTATTATTATTATTATTATTATGGTACATACAATGGTATATTTTAAAAAGTTACCTAATTGACAATGATATTATAAACCCTTTTAGTTACCGTATGTACATTTTTTCTTCATATATGAGACTTCTATATTCTCCACAGGCGGAACGAATGCTACTCAAACAACTGCCACAACATCCAATTACACGACTCTGCAGATGGACAGGACAGAAACGCTGAATAGTAAGTTAAAAAAAAATATATATATATATATATATAGAAAAGCAAATGTGGCTATGTTAAAATATAACTTTTAATTTAGATCAAAATATAAAAGATGTGTATACATCCAGATATCACATACAACACACTGAATGACGCCGCTCAGCAAAAAGCCGCTAGTATTCAATAACATATACAAGGATGCAGCCAGGGCAAGTATATCGCGGGCTGCTAGTCATATGTGACAAAATGAAGCTCAATCAACTAATACAATGACCCGATGTTATAACAGAATACTATTGAAGACAAAAGGGTCAATTATTAATGCCTCTTGTACAAAACCGCAGATAAAGAGGGAATAACAAGGAATAATCTCACCCAATCATGCAGCATGGTAAGTGATGGCTCAGTTGATGCGATGGGATGATCCAGGACCTGTTCCCCCGATGTGAAGAAGTGGCCCTAGTCTTCACTTCTCCTATCACCCCGTTGCTCCCGCCCTGACAAGGGCGGTCCCACACTTGCCCTGTGGCTATGCTGTCCCTAGGTGTCCATAGGGTAACAGAGCTTTTCAGGCAGATAAATAACATTCAATCCCAACGCATTTCCCCCCGTTTCTTCCGGGGTTCATCAGGGGATACAAAGCAAACGTAGCTCAGCCTGCTACAGAATTGCCAAGGTCTATGCCCGATAGGTGTTTCCCCAAGTGTAGGAGAAAGCCACAGTGAGGATTGGCAGTGGCCGTACCTCCCGATGACCAGGCCGTGACAGGCGTGCGGGTATCTATGCTGGCGTTCGCGATGTCCTTCTGCGCATGCGCCATTCAAGTGGTGAACTTCCGGTAGCGATGCTACCGGAGGGGTGGGCGGACATTCTCAGACATTGATCGAACACATGAGGGTTTCCCTATGCATGAGGTAACTAGCTCATAGTAACCCCTTGCTGTCCGTATTGTGTGACATATGTGACAGCTGTCACGATAGTTGCATCCATGGAGAGACCAGTACATAAAAACAGAGTTTTAGTAGGACCAAAAAATATGTTACAAATTAGGGCACTTCTTGACTCATATTGTAGCAGTTTTTTATCCCAGTTACTCCCACGCATGGGTCTATTAACCCTCGTGATGCCATGGAATTTTAATACTTTTGCTTCTCCTCCATGTTGATAGTTTACATGTCTTGCTATGGGGGTATCATGATGGTTTCTAATATCAGAGAGATGGGAACCAATTGTCTGCTGAAACTGCATAATCGTTTTGCCCACATATTTAATGCCACAGTCGCAAACAGCCCTGTAAATAACCTTGGATTTACAGTTGATAAACGTGAGAATGTCTATACTTTCAGATGTCACATTGGAGGTAAATGTATTGCAGGTCATAATAAAGGGGCATGCTATGCACGCACTGCAGCGATAAGTTCCTCTAGTGGTATGTGCATCAAGCCAGGTACTGGGTCTATTTGGGACAAAATGGCTATGTACAAGACAATCCTTTAAAGCTTGACCCTTTCGATATGTTATCTTTCGATATGTTACAGACGGGGAGGGTCCTACAACATCCCTAATATCTGGATCCATATATAGTATGTCCCAATATTTGGTTACAATGTCTCGTGCTGCTTGCGCACCATTATCAAAGATCATGATAAGTCTTATGTATCCATCACCCTCTGGGCGTCTCTTGGTGTCTAACAGGTCAGATCGTTTATTTGCCAGAGCAAATTTATATGCATCCCTGAGGACCCAATCTGGATAACCCTGCTCCTGAAACCTAAGTCGTAAGTCATCAGCTTGTTTTCTAAATAGCTGGTCACTGGAGCAGTTGCGTCTAATACATAAATATTGGCCATGTGGGATGGCACGCTTAAGAGGAAATGGGTGGCTGCTTTCCCACCTTAGTAATGAATTATTGGCTGTTTGCTTATGCAACACATCTGTTTCCAATGATCCAGCTGAATTTTTAGAAATGTTCACATCAAGAAAGGAGATACTTTCCCTATGGGTCTCAAAGGTAAAGATAAGGCCAATGGATTTCTGTTTGAGGCCCTGTACAAATTCATGGAAAGTCCCCTCAGTACCACTCCACACGATTAATATATCATCAATGTAGCGTAGCCAGATGTCACTGGCCACGCTACTCAAGTTCAAGACATCCGAAAAAACAATGGTCTCCTCCCACCAGCCCAGGAGCAAGTTGGCATAGGTTGGCGCACAAAGCCAACACATCGCCATGCCCCTGAGCTGGTGGTAGTACCGACCATTGAAGAGGAATACATTTCTCTTTCAGCAAAATTCCAGTATTTTTAGTATGAATTGGTTGTGCCCTTGGTATTGTGTCCCTCTTGACCGCAAAAAGTGGGAGGTAGCTGTGAGGCCTACAGAATATGGTGTTAATGAGTACAGAGCCTCAACATCTATACTAGCCAGAATAGTGTCTTGTTGTAAGTAAATGCCCTCCTTGCGTCGAAGGAGGTCAGGTGTATCCCTAGTGTATGAGGGTAGGGCTGTGACAAAAGGGCGAAGGACTTTGTCTAGATAAATACCTAAATTCTGTGTCAGGTTGTCGACTCCCAACACTATTTGTCGCCCCTTAAGGGGATTAGACACCTTATGCACCTTGGGGAGGGCATAAAACCGGGTTAGATGGTAACAGAAATTTATATTCATCCTCATCTATTATGCCATCATTTTTGGCTGAAGACAGAATTTGATCTAATTCCTTCACAAATCTCGGGTAGGGTCTGTTGAGAGTATCTCATAGGCTGACCTATCCTTCAGTAGGTCAAGGCACTGCTGGCAGTACTCTGAACTTTCTATCACGACTATGTTGCCCCCTTTGTCAGATGGCTTAATGGTGAGGTTTTTATTTCTTCTTTTGACGTCATTTCTTCTTTTGAACAATTAAATGGAACAAAAGGGGCTTTCATAGATCTGATGTCTTCAGTTACTTGCCTCAAAAAAACATCAATCGGTGAGATGTCCATCAGCGGAGGGGATTTGTTACTTTTGGGTCAGTAAAAGGGCCCTTTCCGTTAGCTCCTGGTTGTTCCTCAGACCATATAATAGTCTAACATCTGGTAGGAAATCTACTGGTATCCCAAGATCTCTGCTCTCTTTTTGGGCCTGTATAGAAAAATATTTCTTCCACTTAATTTTTCTGATAAACAGATGAAGATCTTTTATAAAATTAAATTTATCGAAATTTGAGCTTGGCACAAAAGAGAGACCCTTTTGTGAAAGGGTGATCTCTGAGGGGGAAGTAGATGCTGGGACAAATTTATTATCTGGGTGTTGTTTATGTTGGTGGCGGTTGTCCTTTTGCCCTCAGTTGGTAAGGGTGCTCTAAAAAATCTGAGGTGCCAGCCTGTCGACCTCTTGATTGACACCTCCTTCTCCCCCTATTTTTTTCGTGTATTCTGTTTGCCTGTTGTGTCCATGTCAGAATACTCTCTCTCTTGAGGATAGGAAAATAGAAAGAAGAACACAGACGGCGCCCTTAGTGCAATACATTATTTGTGGAGATTACGTTGAGAATGTGATGTCTGCTCACCTTGTGACACCTTGTGTCTATTGAGTTGGAGCAGATATTGAAGATTCGGAGGAGCGGGGGTATGCTGCACTATACTGGATAGTGCCGGATAGAATAGTTGTAGAGGATTGGTAATGGAAATGTCCGGTTAAGTATAAGACGCGCTTCCCAAAAGTAAGGTGATCTGACATATACTGCTTGGGTTTGAAAAGGTTTTTATTCGGGTTATAAAATGGACTACGCGTTTCGGAGGTGGTCCACCCCCTTCATCAGGTCCGAGAAAGAGCAACTGTGCGACAAGAATGGCAGGGGTAGCAAGATGGTTGATAAGTCACCGGACCAAAAAGGGAGTATTTGGTGCAGAGGGAGCTACTGCCTGGCGTGGTTTGCGTGTCTCAAAGGATGAACCAAGAACCAGTGACACTAGTGCAGATCCCAGCCAAGAGTCTAGTGAACCTGCAGGAGAGACCCATGCCTGTGCCAGGCAGAAAGTGTCCAAAACTCCTGCTGTAGAGAGTAAAGTGGAGGATAAAAGCAAAGTGCCCAGAACCCTTGCAACAGAGACTGGCGTCTGATCTGTAGAGGCTGCACCACAGGTACCAGCAGTCACAGAAAAGTCAGCTCCTACCACAACTAAAACATCCAAGTCCTCTGTCCATAACGGATCCAAGCAGCTGCCCACCACTTCTGAAGCTGCTGATCCTGGGGCAGGAACCAGTGTGAAGAGGAAGAATACCGTTGTCCATAGGAGAGGAAGAGGAGACCACAGCAACGGATCAAACCCCTAATCTCTGATGAGGAACTTCAGGAAGATGAACCTCATCTCCCAGTTTCCATCAAAAGATGGGGAACTAATGGTCACAGCAGCGGGAAGATGGAAAAGCTGAAAACACCTACATGACCTGAGTGATGCGGCTGAGGATCCGCTCTGTTAATGTGAACAGTGTAAGGACCAGTAGCCAGCGGCAGGCCATCTAGGTCTGACATCTTCTTCTTACAGGAGACTTACCTGAAGAGTAAGGTGTATGCAGCCAAGAGAGACTGGAGACATGGGCCATCCTTCTGGTCCTTTGGTCTAGAAAGGAATGATGGTGTGGGAGTTCTCTTCACTAACATGGACATTCAGGTGGAGCGAGTCCTGGAGATCTTCCCCGGCCGCTGCCTAATGCTGGACTTTACCTTGGACACTGAAACAACTCCCTTCTATCCTTCAAAGTCTGAGGAGCATATACATTCACAACTCTATAATGTACAGAGTATGAAGCCATATTGCTTTGCATCTAGAGTGTTTACAGCTCAGCCGCCTGTAAAGCAGAATGAATAGTGGTGAGACCGTGGACAGTGAGAATGTCCATCAGGTGAAGCAGAGTATGAGACAACTGCAGTACAATTGCCTCAAATCCCTCAAAGTAGAAAGTCAGTTCGATAATTGGGGGCTCACAACCCAGACCCATTTGTTGCCTGTAAGAACAGGGTCAGTAAGAAGCTGATGATAGCCTTATTAGATTAGAATGGGCTGGAGCAGTCCGAGCAGAGAAGTTTTCAGAAGATCATTGGGGATTATTATGAAGATTTCTTCAGAGATTATCAGATGAGCAGTGAAAATATCTAGAGCTATCTGAATAGTGCGACCCAGTGCAGGGGTATAGTATGGCTGAACCAATAACAGAAGATGAGGTGAAGAGTAGCATTGACTCCTTTAAAGCCAAGAAGAGCCTGGGGTTGGATGGTCTCACTAGTGAATTCTCTAAAAAGTTCAGGAACTTGCTGGCTCCGAACCTGACGCAGGTCTATATTGACTGTCTCTGTGCTGGGAAGCTTCTTCCGTCCCCGTCTAAATCTGTACTTGTTCTCTTGGTATAGAAGGGAAACCTGAAAGACTTAAAGAACTGGCGGCCATTGTCTCTGCTTAATACAGATTATAAAATCCTGGCTAAGATTTTATATTTCCGGTCGAGGGAGGTGGCAGCTGAGCTGATCATTGACAACCAGACATGTTGAATGAGAGGTTGGACTATAGAGGACTCGTTAGGGAAGTGGTGGCCTATGTCAAGCAGCATCATGTTGGGGCATATATTGTCGGCCTATACTCACCGGCCACTTTAATAGGTACACCATGCTAGTAACGGGTTGGACCCCCTTTTGCCTTCAGAACTGCCTCAATTCTTCATGGCATAGATTCAACAAGGTGCTGGAAGCATTCCTCAGAGATTTTGGTCCATATTGACATGATGGCATCACACAGTTGCCGCAGATTTGTTGGCTGCACATCCATGATGCGAATCTCCTGTTCCACCACACACCAAAGATGCTCTATTGGATTGAGATCTGGTGACTGTGGAGGCCATTTGAGTACAGTGAACTCATTGTATGTTCAAGAAACCAGTCTGAGATGATTCCAGCTTTATGACATGGCGCATTATCCTGCTGAAAGTAGCCATCAGACGTTTAGTACATTGTGGTCATAAAGGGATGGAAATGGTCAGCAACAATACTCAGGTAGGCTGTGGCGTTGCAACAATGCTCAATTGGTACCAAGGGGCCCAAAGAGTGCCAAGAAAATATTCCCCACACCAAGACACCACCACCACCAGCCTGAACCGTTGATACAAGGCAGGATGGATCCATGCTTTCATGTTGTTGACGCCAAATTCTGACCCTACCATCCGAATGTCGCAGCAGAAATCGAGACTCATCAGACCAGGCAACGTTTTTCCAATCTTCTACTGTCCAATTTCGATGAGCTTGTGAAAATTGTAGCCTCAGTTTCCTGTTCTTAGCTGAATGGAGTGGCACCCGGTGTGGTCTTCTGCTGCTGTAGCCCATCTGCCTCAAAGTTCGACGTACTGTGCGTTCAGAGATGCTCTTCTGCCTACCTTGGTTGTAACGGGTGGCGATTAGAGTCACTGTTGCCTTTCTATCAGCTCGAACCAGTCTGCCCATTCTCCTCTGACCTCTGGCATCAACATTTCCGCCCACAGAACTGCCGCTCACTGGATGTTTTTTCTTTTTTGGACCATTCTCTGTAAACCCTAGAGATGGTTGTGCGTGAAAATCCCAGTAGATCAGCAGTTTCTGAAATACTCAGACCAGCCCTTCTGGCACCAACAACCATGCCACGTTCAAAGGCACTCAAATCACCTTTCTTCCCCATACCGATGCTCGGTTTGAACTGCAGGAGATTGTCTTGACCATGTCTACATGCCTAAATGCACTGAGTTGCCGCCATGTGATTGGCTGATTAGAAATTAAGTGTTAACTAGCAGTTGGACAGGTGTACCTAATAAAGTGGCCGGTGAGTGTAGACCAGAATAAAGCCTTTGATAGAGTCCACCATGGCTGCTTGAACAAAGTGCTGTTGGAGTATGACCTTCCTCTATGTTTTGTCCAGTGGCTACAGGTCCTCTATAAGGAGACAATGAGCCAGCCTATAGTTATTGGTCACCTGGAGACCCTTTTTATGGATCTTGTCGGGTGTGAGATGAGGCTGCCCCCTCAGCCCCTATCCACATGTCTTTAGTTTAGACCCCTTTTTAAGAAAATTGCTTGGTAATAAGGATTTTACATTTGTCATTTGCAGAGTAAAGTTGAGACGTTATAGTTCTGTGCCTATGCAGATGTTTTCATGTCCTCTAGAAATGACAGTGTGGCTCTACAGCAGGAGATAGCAGCTTTCTCCAGGGTGTCTAACTCAACCATAAACATGGAGAAGAGCAAGGCTCTGTGGCTGGGTGATGAAAATGGGGTCTTCTAAAAACAAAACTTATAAGTATGTTACGGATAATGTCTGTTATATTTATCTTTAATATGAAAATGGGAGTCCGAATTCATTGTGTAGAAACATCGGCAATATGTACAATAATATGATTGTAAATGTACAATTGTGTATTGCGACTCTAATAAAGATAGTTTAAAAAAAGAAAAAATGTAAATAGGGTCTTCTCGGTTCCCTTCAGGACAGTAGAGGAGAAGATAAAGATTCTGGGAATTTTGTTTGGAGCTGTAGATGAAAGGAAAGTAAACTGGGATGAGAAGCTTGCCGTGTATAAGCAGAAGGTGAAGAGCTGGGGGCACTGGAAGCTGACGTACCGGGAGAAGGTCAGCCTGGTGAGAACCTTCCTACTCCCCATCTTCTTGTTTGTCAGTGTGGTGTACCCTGTGCCAGAAAATTTACTTCCCAGGCTGACTCATGTCTTCTTCCACTTTTTGTGGGGCAGTAGAGTCAATATTGTCAGGAGGAATGTTGCCTAGCGTCCTCATAAAAAGGATGGTCTCTCCATGCCATGTCCAGAGCTTTTCTATAATCTAAGGTTTCATTTTGTAAGAGCTCAGAGGTGAAGCTTTGGTGCAGTCTAAGAGCCAGATCCAGAAGTTTGGGTCTGTGTGGTCGGTCGGGGGGCCTTATTAAGAGTTTGACAGCCCCTGTAAAGTGTAACGTTTCCTGGTAAGGAGTCCATCATTGGAAAGATCATTAGATGTAACATCTTATATGAGGATGTTAGACAGCTCTGCAGGAAGCAGCTATAAAATGATCTTCTGAGGTCTGTTTGGTGTCCAAATACAAATATGGATGTGACCTGGCTGGTATTTTACGGGAAAATGTTTGTTAGAGCAAACCTCAAATGCAGGAATGGGCCAGATAGATCCGGTCCTAGGGAAGAGTGCAAGCAGGACCTGGAGCCCAT
This sequence comes from Engystomops pustulosus, assembly GCF_040894005.1. Lineage (NCBI taxonomy): Eukaryota > Metazoa > Chordata > Amphibia > Anura > Leptodactylidae > Engystomops > Engystomops pustulosus. The sequence goes on from NC_092411.1 coordinate 174,871,779, forward strand.
GCAGCATCATCTGCTGGAGTATCATTTCAGTGTGTCAATTTGGGAGGTTGTGTGTCCCAGTCCTTACATTTACCACATCTAGTGGGGCAGCCATACACACAGCTGCTGTATAAGCATTTCCAACCAGAAATTGGCAGATAGAGTAAGAGTACTCTGTACAGTGGTGGCCAAAAGTATTGGCACCCCTGCAATTCTGTCAGATAATACTTATTTTTTTTTCCAAAAAATGATTGCAATCAGAAATTCTTTGGTATTATTATCTTTGTTAAATTTGTCTTCAATGGAAAACCACAAAAAGAAGGGGGTTGGCAAAAGTATTGGCACTGTTTGAAAAATCATGTGATGCTTCTCTAATTTGTGTAATTAACAGCACTTGTAACTTACCTGTGGCACCTAACAGGTAGTGGCAATAACTAAATCACACTTGCAGCAAGTTGAAATGGATTAAAGTTGACTCAATCTTTGTCCTGCATCCTTGTGTGTCATGCATGGAGAAAAGAAGACCTGAATGTTCCTGTGTCTACCGTGTGCAGTGTCATCAAGAAGTTTAAAGCCCATGGTACTGTGGCTAACCTCCCTAGATGTGGAAGGAAAAAAAAAATTGACAAGAGATTTCAACGCAAGATTGTGCGGATGGTGGATAAAGAACCTAGACTAACATCCAAACAAGTTCAAGCTGCCCTGCAGTCCGAGTGTACAACAGCGTCAACCCGTACTATCCGTCAGCATCTGAATGAAAATGGACTGTGTGGTTGGATACCAAGGAAGACCCAGCTTCTTGCAAAGAAACATAAAAAAGCCAGGTTGGAGTTTGCCAATACTTACCTGAGAAAGCCTAAAACGTGTTGGGAAAATGTTCTCCGGTTAGATGAGACAAAAGTAGAGTGTTTTGGGAAACGGCATCAACATAGAGTTTACAGGGGAAAAAAAGTCAAACATGGCTGAGGTTCCCTGATGTTTTGGGGTTACTTTGCTACCTCTGGCACTGGACTGCTTGACTGTGTGCATGGCAGTATGAAGTCGGAAGACTACCAACAAATTTTGCAGCATAATGTAGGCCCCAGTGTGGGAAAGCTTGGTCTCCCTCAGAGGTCATGGGTCTTCCACCAGGACAATGACCCAAAACACACTTCAAAAAGCACTAAAAAATGGATTGAGAGAAAGCACTGGAGACTTCTAAAGTGGGCAATAAGTCCAGACCTGAATCCCATAGAACACCTGTGGAGAGATCTCACAATGGCAGTTTGGAGAATGCACCCTTCAAATCTCAGGGACCTGGAACAGTTTGCCAAAGAAGAATGGGCTAAAATTCCAGCAGAGCATTGTAAGAAACTCATTGGGGGTCATTTACTAAGGGCCCGATTCACGTTTTCCTGACGTGTTACCCGAATATTTCCGATTTGTGCTGATTTTCCCTGTATTGCCCCGGGTTTTTGGCGCACGCGATCAGATTGTGGCGTATCGGCGCCGGCATGCACGCAACAGAAATCGGGGAGCGTGGCCGAATGAAAACCGGACGGAGAAACCGCCGCATTTAAAAAAAAAAGTGTCGCAGGACACGCACTTGCCTTCACCAAGTATAGGATCGTGCACTCCAGCGGGCCTCGGCAGACTTCAGCGCAGCAGCGACACCTGGTGGACGTCGGAGGAACTGCGTTAGTGAATCGCCGGAAGACCCGAATCCACTGCAGAGAACGCGCCAATGGATCGTGAATGGGCCGGGTAAGTAAATCTGCCCCATTGATGGTTACCAGAAGAGGTTGTTCGTAGTTATTTTGTCTAAAGGTTGTGCTACCAAGTATTAGGCTGAGGGTGCCAATATTTTTGTCTGGCCCATTTTTGGAGTTTTGTGTAAAATGATCAATGATTTGACTTTTTTCCATTCACTTTTGTGTTTTTTCATTGCAAGCAAGATAAATGAAGATATTAATACCAAAGAATTAGTGATTACAATCATTTTCTGGAAGAAAACAAGTATTATCTGACAGAATTGCAGGTGTGCCAATACTTTTGGCCACCACTGTATGTGATAAATGTGGTGACCATCTACCATCTGTGGTTTGCCCGCTTCTGTCTGGTCATCAGTAAGGAAGTCCTGACCCTGAAAACAGTAACACGTAACATCATAGATAGTCTGAGGAGCATCTAAAGGAAGGACGTGACATCCAACCCCAGTAATATGTACTGGAGGAACATCCATATGTCAGCAATTGTGTGATGTCTGTTATATTATTCATTTGAAATTATTTTTTACTTGCATTCTTTATTTTATGATTTTATTGGGAATTCATTGTAATATTTTGATGCAAGTTTTTAAATAAAAGGTCATTGTAGTAGTTACATTCCTGTACATAGGGGGCAGTATTATAGTGATTCTATTCTTGTAAATAAAGGGCAGTATTATAATAGTTATGTACAAGAATATACTATAATACTGCCCCCTGTGTACAAGAATATAAAATGCAGTACAGGCGGTCCCCTACTTAAGAACACCCGACTTACAGACGATCCCTAGTTACATACGGACCTCTGGATTTTAGTAATTTACTATACTTTAGTCCCAGGCTAAAATAAACAGCTATAACAGTTATCAAAGGTGTTTGTAATTAAGATTTATTCTTAATCCTGGTTCTTATGACAATCCAACATTTTTAAAACCCAAGAGTCCTAGAGACCAAAAAAAAAATTGCCAGGGGTTACAATTATTGAGTATACAGGTCTGACTTACATACAAATTCAATACTGCTTGTATTCTAATATATTTTACTTAGGGGCAGTATTATAGTAGCTACATTCTTGTTTATAGTAGATGGTATTGTAGTAGTTTTTTTTGTATATAAGGCTATATTAAGTTTTTTTTTTTTTAAAATAAGCTTTGTTACAAGTGTGGCTGTATAAGTCTATTTTTCTGCGCTGTACATGTTTATTTAGACCACCTATCAAAAGTTTGTGTGGAATTTAGTAAATCCACCCACATCACATGGTCACGCCTACTTGTTTTGATCCCACCCACAGAATGTGGCCACTTTTACAGTTGTTTCCAGAGCCACTTTAAGTTTCAAGGCCGGCACTGGTCATGTGTATTATGCATCTCATGGATCTCATCATCTCTGATCTGTCTCATCTCTCTTTTCAAGTGTAAGCTACTAGTGAATGTTCAGAAGCTAAATGAAAGTGTATATAAGCACACAGCATCTCACAGCACTAGAGGAATCATGAAGTGTCTGATGCGGCAGTGAGTGCATGAAGAGGGCTCACAGGTGGAGCCCTATTCATACATATTGGGTGTTTTACTGCATAAAAAAATAATAAAAACCTAAAAGTTCAAATCACTCCCCTTTACTTAGAACTGATATAAAAATAAACAAATTAAATCAAACATGTTAAGTATCACTGTGTCTCAAAATGTCCAATCTATCTAAATATAAAACAGTTATTTCTCTCGATGAACCCCATAACAGAAAATAACACCCAAATGTCAGAGTCACCACTTTTTTCCCTCTTTGCAACAAGTAAAAATTTTAAGAAAAAGTGACCAAAAGGTCACATACAGTCCCCATAAGGGTAGCAATGAAAACGTCATCACATCCAACAAAAAGTGTCACTTTGTACAAAATATTACAATTATAAATATTCTATACATAATAATACTTAGATATTATGTATAGAAATACTTAATGGGTTAAACAGATTCACTAATGGAGTGTTTTCAGCAAAAATTTTCATTTACAGATGGTCTACTAACTCATAGACAACCCCTAGTTACAGATAGACCTCTCTGACCACTGTGACCTCTGTTAAAGCTCTCTGGATGCTTTACTATAGTCCCAGGCTGCAATGATCAGCTGTAAGGTGTCTGTAATGAGGTTTATTGATAATACTTGATCCCATCACAGCACAACATTTTGAAAAATCCAATTGTCACTGGGACAAAAAATTATTTTGTCATGAGATACATTTATAAAATATATAGTCTAGACCAGTGGTGGCGAACCTATGGCACCTACGGCACGCGTGCCACCGACGGCACGTAGAGCTCTCTCTGTCGGCACGCGCATCGCCCATCCCCTGCACAGGTTCAGTTTATAATCAGAGCTCCGGCCAGGCAGGAGCTGCTACAGCACAGCCGGAGCTGCATAGAAGCTAACTGTAATTAATTGTACTGGTGCATACCTCCCAACATTTGTGAAAGGGAAAGAGGGGAAAAAATGGGCGATCCCCCTAAGCCACGCCCCCAATCACTCCCTGGCCATGCCCGAAATTTTAGCCATATTATAATAATAAAAATCATCTCAATTAAAAAAAAAATTATCCTCATTGGGATTTGAACCTAGAACCTGCAGTGTCCATGAACAATAATGACACAACACCCCAACCAACTGAGCTATGACTTCTGTGTTTATCAAGGATTGGAATTTTGGTAACTAAGAACTGTGACTGCTACTGTTACACTGTGACACAGATTTAATGCCTTGGTATATAGGGAGGGATCTTCTCAGAGATTATTGTAATTATTGCGACGATTATTATTATTATTAGAGATGAGCGAACATACTCGTATTTCGGCCGCTCGAGAAAATGGCAGCTCCCGCCGTTTTGCTTTTTGGCGGCCAGAAACAGAGCCAATCACAAGCCAGGAGACTCTGCACTCCACCCAGCATGACGTAGTACCCTTACACGTCGATAGCAGTGGTTGGCTGGCCAGATCAGGTGACCCTGGGATAGACTAGCCGCTGCCCGCGCTGCTCGGATCATTCTCTGTCTGGATGCCGCTAGGGAGAGAGCTGCTGCTGGTCAGGGAAAGCGTTAGGGTGTTCTATTAGCTTACTGTTAGGCAGGAGTGATTCTACAACAACCCAACAGCCCTTCTTAGGGCTACAATAACGTTATACTTTTTTTTTTTATTTGCTTGTGGCTGGGCTTGCTGGCACTAGTAGTGCAGCTAGTACCATATTGTGAGGAATTAGCAGGGGGACTTGCTACCGTTGTGTTTAGCTCTTAGTGACACACATATCCACCTCAAACACCAGGGGTTTGATTTCAATTAGGCACAGTCTGCCAGTTTCTTTTTATTTTACGTTTATTTTTTTAATAACTCAGTGTCATCTCATCTTGCATAGTAGTGTGCTTTAATACTTGGCTAGAAAATAGCCATAGGAGAATCCAAACGGCTTACTTACGCCTACAGTAGCGTTATATATATTTGATTTCTGGTTGATCTGCTGGTGGCTGTAGTTGCTGCAGTGCATCTACTAGCAAATTGTGAGCAATTTGGAGTGAGACTTGCGACCACTGTGTTTTGCGCTTAGTGACGCACATATCCATCGCAAAGACCGAAGTGGGAAAATTTATTAGGGCCCGGGGTTGGATTTCAATTAGGCACAGTCTGCCATTTCCTTTTTTATTTTACGTTTATTTTTTTCATAACTCAGCGTCATCTCATCTGGCATAGTAGTGTGCTTTAATACTTGGCTAGAAAATAGCCATAGCAATAGGATAGCATCGTTTGGTTTTAAAAACTAAAAAACACACAAAAAAAAAAAAACACAAAAAAAAGTTAAAAAAAAATTAAAGTTATAACTCTCATTTTCAAAATGTTTAACCCGAGGGCTAGGGGTAGAGGACGAGGGCGGGGACGTGGGCGTCCAACTACTGCAGGGGTCAGAGGCCGTGGTCCTGGGCGGGGTGAGACACCACCTGCTTATGAGGGAGCAGGGGAACGCCGCAGAGCTACACTCCCTAGGTTCATGTCTGAAGTTACTGGGACTCGTGGTAGAGCACTGTTGTTGCCAGAACAGTGCGAACAGGTGATGTCGTGGATTGCCGACAATGCTTCGAGCAATTTGTCCACCAGTCAGTCTTCCACGCAGTCCACCCATGTCACCGAAATCGGCACTCCTCCAGCTCCTGCACCTCAGCCTCCTCCCCCCCAGTCTGCCCCCTCCTAGCAAAATTTGCCATTTGAACCGGCATACTCTGAGGAACTGTTTTCTGGACCCTTCCCACAGTCACAAACCACTTGTCCGGTTGCTGATGAGCAATTTTCCGATGCCCAGGTTTTCCACCAGTCGCAGTCTATGGGTGATGATGAACTTGTTGACGTACTGGAAGAAGTGTGTAAAGAGGTGTCCGACGATGAGGAGACACGGTTGTCAGACAGTGGAGAAGTTGTTGTCAGGGCAGGAAGTCCGAGGGGGGAGCAGACTGAGGGATCGGAGGATGATGAGGTGACAGATCCAAGCTGGGTTGAGAGGCCGGGTGAACACAGTGCTTCTGAGACTGAGGAGAGTCCTCGACCAGAACAGGTTGGAAGAGGCAGTGGTGGGGCCAGACGGAGAGGTGCATCAGCGCCAAATGTGTCAACTAGTGAAGCTCCCGTGGCGAGGGCTCCTGCGGCGAGGGCTAGATTTTCAGAAGTCTGGAGGTTCTTTAAGGAAACACCGGATGACCGACGGACTGTGGTGTGCCACATTTGCCAAACCAGGATCAGCAGGGGTTCCACCACTTATAGCTTAACTACCACCAGTATGCGCAGGCATATGAATGCTAAACACCCCACTCAGTGGCAACAAGCGCGTTCACCTCCGGCCGTGCACACCACTGCTCCTTCCCCTGTGTCAGCTGATAGTCAGCCCCCTGCCCAGGACCCTGCCACAAAAACCCCATCGTCGCCTCCACGATCCTCCACAGCATCCACCAGCGTTCAGCTCTCCATACCCCAGACGCTGGAGCGGAAACGCAAATATAGTGCAACCCACCCGCACGCCCAAGCCCTTAATGTGCACATCTCCAGATTGCTAAGCCTGGAGATGCTGCCCTATAGGCTAGTAGAGACCGAGGCCTTTCGCAGCCTCATGGCGGCGGCCGCCCCTCGGTATTCGGTCCCCAGCCGCCACTACTTTTCCCGATGTGCCGTCCCAGCCCTGCACCAGCACGTGTCAGACAACATAATCCGTGCCCTGACCAACGCCGTTTCTGACAAGGTCCACCTGACCACGGACACGTGGACGAGTGCTGCCGGGCAGGGCCACTATGTATCGCTGAAGGCACATTGGGTTAACTTGGTGGAGGCTGGGACCGAGTCTGACCCTGCGGCTGGTCATATACTGCCGACGCCGAGGATTGCGGGGCCTACCTCGGTCCAGGTGTTTCAGGCCTACTATGCCTCCTCCTCCTCCCACCCCTCCTCCACCTCCTCCACCGAAAGACCATCCGTGGGCATGGCGCCATCAGTCGGTAGCTCTAGGCACAGCAGCAGTGCCGTCGCTAAGCGACAGCAGGCGGTGCTCAAACTGCTGAGCCTAGGCGATAAAAGGCACACCGCCCAAGAACTATTACAGGGCATCACGGCGCAGACTGATCTGTGGCTGGCACCGCTGAACCTGAAGCCAGGCATGGTTGTGTGTGACAACGGCCGTAACCTGGTGGCGGCTCTGCAACTCGGCAGACTGACACATGTGCCATGCCTGGCCCATGTGTTAAATCTGATAGTTCAGCGTTTCCTCAAGACATACCCCAATCTGTCTGATTTGCTCACAAGGTGCGCCGCATCTGTGCGCATTTCAGGAAGTCCAGCACAGATGCTGCCACTCTCAGGGCAGCGCAGCGCCGCCTCCAACTGCCCGCTCACCGACTGTTGTGCGACGTGCCCACGAGGTGGAATTCAACACTGACCATGTTATCCAGAGTTTACCAGCAGCGCCGAGCGATTGTAGACTGCCAGATGTCAACTTCCACCAGAACTGGTAGTCAGGTCAGTCAGTTCCTCAAGTCTACAATGAGGAGTGGACGTGGATGTCTGATATCTGTCAGGTGCTAAGTAACTTTGAGGAGTCAACACAGATGGTCAGTGGCGATGCCGCCATCATCAGCCTCACCATCCCGCTGCTTGGCCTGTTGAAAAACTCTCTGGTCAGCATGAAGTCGGAAGCTTTGCGCTCCTCACAAGAGACGGGGGAAGAAGATTCCCTTGTTGATAGCCAAAGCACCCTTAGGTCTGTTTCTCAGCGCATATCGGAGGAGGTGGAGGTGGAGGAGGATGAGGAGGAAGAGGAGGAGAATGTTGGCGAGACACAAGAGGGGACCATTGTTGAGTCCTTCACTGTTGAGCGTGTATGGGCAGAAGAAGAGGAGTTGGAGGAGGAGGAAATGGACAGTCAGGCCAGTGAGGGGAGTGAATTCTTACGCGTTGGTACTCTGGCGCATATGGCAGATTTCATGCTAGGCTGCCTATCCCGTGACCCTCGCGTTCAAAGAATTTATTCCAGCACCGATTACTGGGTGTTCACTCTCCTGGACCCACGGTACAAGCAAAATCTTTCCACTCTCATCCCTGGAGAGGAAAGGAGTGTGAGAATGCATGAATACCAGCAGGCCCTGGTGCACAAGCTGAAACAGTATTTCCCTTCTGACAGCGCTAGCGGCAGAGTGCGTAGTTCTGCGGGACAAGTAGCGAGGGAGAGTAGGCGAGCAGGCAGCTTGTCCAGCACTGGCAAGGGTACGCTTTACAAGGCTTTTGCCAGCTTTATGTCACCCCAGCAGGACACTGTCACCTGTCCCCAGTCTCGGCAGAGTAGGGCTGATCTTTACAGAAAGATGGTGAGGGAGTACGTAGCTGACCATACCATCGTCCTAAATGATCACACAGCTCCCTACAACTACTGGGTTTCAAAGCTGGACATGTGGCACGAACTGGCGCTGTACGCCTTGGAGGTTCTTGCCTGCCCTGCCGCTAGCGTCTTGTCCGAGCAGGTTTTTAGTGCAGCTGGTGGCATCATCACCGATAAGCGTACACGCCTGTCGACTGACAGCGCTGACAGGCTGACGCTTATCAAGATGAATAAAGCCTGGATTTCTCCTAATTTCCAATCTCCACCAGGTGAAGGAAGCTCAACCTGAATAATTTATCCACTCCTCCTCCTCCTCATTTTCCTCCTTCTCCTCCTCTTTGTACAGTAAAGCAGAGGAAACTGGCTATTTTTTGACAGGGCCCACTGGCTCTAGCTATAGTACTTTATGCATTTAATTTTTCAGGAGGGCCACCGACCCGGTCCTCTGTTTTAAACAATTTTTGGGAGTGCCACATACAGGCACTCAATCTATTCAATTTTTCTGGAGGGCCACCTACCTGCTCCTCTGGTTTGAAAACTTTTTTGGACTGCCACATACAGGCACTCAATCTATTCCATTTTTCTGGAGGGCCACCTACCTGCTCCTCTGGTTTGAAAACTTTTTTGGACTGCCACATACAGGCACTCAATCTATTAAATTTTTCTGGAGGGCCACCTACCTGCTCCTCTGGTTTGAAAACTTTTTTGGACTGCCACATACAGGCACTATCCAAATTGAATTGTCTCCATAGCAGCCTCCACACGTTGTCTCCATTGCTACCTCCAAAAGTCGTCCATATAGCTGCCTCCATACATCGTCCCTTTATCAAACGAGGTGTGTCAGGCCGAAATTTGGGTTGTTTTCATGGATTCCGCATCAAAGTTGTTAACTTTGTCGCCACCCTGCTGTGTTATCCACAAAATACACTGGCAAACTTTTACCATTTACGGATATTATTTCAGCGCTTCTTGCGCATCTGTTTACATTCCCCTCACCCGCCATATCCTAAACTTATAAGAACGCTACTACACTTGATCTTATACAAAAGGTTCTTAGAAGTGCTGTTTGGGGAGTAGCCTAGAGACAGCGCCTTGGATTAGCGAAAGCTCGCCTGGCAGCGGAGCTTCAGCTCCATGCCAAAAACCAACTAACATAGTTTTAACTGCAGCACCTTTAATCTACTACTAGTTCACTGCCTCCATACATGGCCGCCTTATCAAACGTGCTGTGTCAGGCAGAATTTTGGGTTGTTTTCATGGCTTCCACAACAAACTTGTTAACTTTGTCGCCACCCTGCTGTGTAATCCTCAAAATATACTGGCAAACTTTTACCATTTGCGGATATTATTTCAGCGCTTCTTGCGCATCTGTTTACATTCCCCTCACCCGCCATATTCCAAACTTATAAGAACGCTACTACACTTGGTGGAGGCTGGGACCGAGTCTGACCCTGGGGCTGGTCATATACTGCCGACGCAGAGGATTGCGGGGCCTACCTCGGTCCAGGTGTTTCAGGCCTACTATGCCTCCTCCTCCTCCCACCCCTCCTCCACCTCCTCCTCCTCCGAATTACCATCCGTGGGCATGGCGCCATCAGTCGGTAGCTCTAGGCACAGCAGCAGTGCCGTCGCTAAGCGACAGCAGGCGGTGCTCAAACTGCTGAGCCTAGGTGATAAAAGGCACACCGCCCAAGAGCTATTACAGGGCATTCCACATCAAACTTGTTAACTTTGTCGCCACCGTGCTGTGTAAGCCACAAAATATACTGGAAAACTTTTTTCATTTACGGATATTATTTCAGCGCTTCTTGCGCAGATGTTTACATTTCCCTCACCCGCCATATCCCAAACTTATAAGAACGCTACTACACTTGATCTTATACAAAAGGTTCTTAGAAGTGCTGTTTGGGGAGTAGCCTAGAGACAGGGGCTTGGATTGGCGAAAGCTCGCCTGGCAGCGGAGCGCCAGCTCCATGCCAAGATCCAACTAACATAGTTTTAACTGCAGCACCTTTAATCTACTACTAGTTCACTGTCTCCATACATGGTCCCCTTATCAAACGAGCTGTGTCAGGCAGAATTTTGGATTGTTTTCATGGCTTCCATGTTAACTTTGTCGCCACCCTGCTGTGTAATCCACAAAATATACTGGCAAACTTTTATCATGTACCGATATTATTTGAGCGCTTCTTGCTCACCTCCTTTGGTTCCTCTCTGCCACCCATTGGTTTGAAGCCTGAGTCCATTTAGGGTATGTTGCCATGACACTCTCTAGCCTGCCGCTGCTGCCGCTGCCTCTGCATGCCGTCGCCTATAGTGTCAGGGTCAATTATTTGATGTTTTAGATGCTATCTAGCCTCATTCGGTCACTCTGTCATGGCCATGCTGTTGCCCATAATTTTGGCATAATGGTGCGATTAAGCAGCCTCAGAGGCATCCATGCATGCTGCCCCTGCTGTTTCCTGTCCATTTCCGTGGTGTTTCCATCTTTTTCTGAGGTTCCCAGGTGTTTGGCCAAGCTTCCCTGTGCAGAGCCTTGGTCCCCTTGAAAAATGCTCGAGTCTCCCATTGACTTCAATGGGGCTCGTTACTCGAAACGAGCACTCGAGCATCGGGAAAAGTTCGTCTCGAATAACGAGTACCCGAGCATTTTAGTGCTCGCTCATCTCTAATTATTATTATTATTATGGAGATGATTATTATTATTTTTACTATTATTAATAATAGTCTCCATAATAATAAAAATACATTTTTTTATAATAATAATAGTCTCAATATTTACAATAATAATCTCTGAGAAGATCCCTCTCTATCAGTGCATTAAGTCTGTGTCACAGTGTAACAGTGGCAGATAACACTTCTTAGTTACCAAAAATCCATTGATAAGTATCACTGGGTTTATAGCTGAGTTAGGTAAGACTCCTGTTTTTAGTGCAGAGGGTCCCAGGTTCGGATCTCAGCCTGGGCAAAACTTTATTTAATTAAACTAAATACAGAGCTTGTGTCTGGGGAAGCCCTGGAGACCATATATGGACAGATGCTGATAACGTGGTCCCTGCTCTCCGCTAACCCGACACTTCTCTCAAAAGGATTCCCTGCCCGATGTCTGTACAAGCCATTCTGTACTATGAATTCTGGCTTTCAAAGTATTTACTATGGGGACATGCGGGACCTGGGGGGAAAATCCGTGACAATCTGACAGCTGCCCGTGACGCGGGGCAGAGGTAAAAAAAAAGGGACTTTCCCGGCAAAATCGGGACGGTTGGGAGCTATGCTGGTGCCCTGTGGCATCAATGAACTCAAAACAAGTGGCAGCACATAAAGTTATACACTTTCTCTGCTGCTACTACACACAGCAGCTTATGACAACAAGTAGAGAGAGGGGAGAGGACTTACGGCAGCTCTTCATGATTTCCTCCAGAACCTTCCTTCCTTGCTCAGCATGCCTGCCCATCAAAACATTAATACAGGTATCGTATCGGTGCTGCTCCTGTGACACTGAATATCTGCTCCCAGAGCAGCACTGACAGTGATTTCATCCAGCAGCAGTGGGGTAAGTGCACGCTCTGCCTCAGTGCTGTGCCCTGCCCCCTCATCCTACTAGCAGCAGCCTCCCAGGCTGGAGCGTTACAGCTATACACACAGAAGTTCCCTGGCATCCACCCTCCGCAAAGACTACAGAGAGTGGTAGGGGCATTATAAAGGTGAGGACTGACACTCCATATGTAGTTACTATTCCTCTTTTCCTGTGTGTATCTACAACTCCCAACATGCCCTTAGGGACCTATGGATCTGCTGGGAATTGTAGTTTCCTTTACTGCAGACCACCATGTGAGTGCAGCATTTATGCCCACAACAACACTGGCTGCTGGAAGCTTATTCATACTGGTTTTAGAATTTCATTTAAAATAATTAAAAAACCTACAGTCACTCCACCACTTTCCTGGGCAATCCTGCAGAGATCACCCATTAGCCAGTGGCCCTTTTATACTTGGCAGTGATTGTGGCTAAAAGTAAACAATGACAGTAAGCATGGTTCTGATACTTGGCCTCGCCAATATTTCCAAGAGCCGTTGTGTGTATTGGCAAAGCTGGGAGTGTATTACTCCAGATGATGAAGATCATTCACTGTATGGCAGTAATATTTACCCCTGTATATATGGCCATAACATGTATCCTTGTATACACTCACCGGCCACTTTATTAGGTACACCTGTCCAACTGCTCGTTAACACTTAATTTCTAATCAGCCAATCACATGGCGGCAACTCAGTGCATTTAGGCATGTAGACATGGTCAAGACAATCTACTGCAGTTCAAACCGAGCATCAGTATGGGGAAGAAAGGTGATTTGAGTGCCTTTGAACGTGGCATGGTTGTTGGTGCCAGAAGGGCTGGTCTGAGTATTTCAGAAACTGCTGATCTACTGGGATTTTCACGCACAACCATCTCTAGGGTTTACAGAGAATGGTCCAAAAAAGAAAAAACATTCAGTGAGCGGCAGTTCTGTGGGCGGAAATGCCTTGTTGATGCCAGAGGTCAGAGGAGAATGGGCAGACTGGTTCGAGCTGATAGAAAGGCAACAGTGACTCAAATCGCCACCCGTTACAACCAAGGTAGGCAGAAGAGCATCTCTGAACGCACAGTACATCGAACTTTGAGGCAGATGGGCTACAGCGGCAGAAGACCACACCGGGTGCCACTCCTTTCAGCTAAGAACAGAAAACTGAGGCTACAATTTGCACAAGCTCATCGAAATTGGAAAGTAAAAGATTGGAAAAACGTTGCCTGGTCTGATGAGTCTCGATTTCTGCTGCGACATTCGGATGGTAGGGTCAGAATTTGGCGTCAACAACATGAAAGCATGGATCCATCCTGCCTTGTATCAACGGTTCAGGCTGGTGGTGGTGGTGTCATGGTGTGGGGAATATTTTCTTGGCACTCTTTGGGCCCCTTTGTACCAATTGAGCATCGTTGCAACGCCACAGCCTACCTGAGTATTGTTGCTGACCATGTCCATCCCTTTATGACCACAATGTACCCAACATCTGATGGCTACTTTCAGCAGGATAATGCGCCATGTCATAAAGCTGGAATCATCTCAGACTGGTTTCTTGAACATGACAATGAGTTCACTGTACTCAAATGGCCTCCAAAGTCACCAGATCTCAATCCAATAGAGCATCTTTGGGATGTGGTGGAACGGGAGATTCGCATCATGGATGTGCAGCCGACAAATCTGCGGCAACTGTGTGATGCCATCATGTCAATATGGACCAAAATCTCTGAGGAATGCTTCCAGCACCTTGTTGAATCTATTCCACGAAGAATTGAGGCAGTTCTGAAGGCAAAAGGGGGTCCAACCCGTTACTAGCATGGTGTACCTAATAAAGTGGCCGGTGAGTGTATATGGCGGTAATATTTATCCCTGTGTGTATAGTGGTAATATGTTTCCCTGTATATATGACAGTAATATTTATCCCTGTGTGTATAGCTGTAATTTTAATCCCTACATGTATGGCGGTAATATTTATCCCTGAATGAATGGCTGTAATATTCATCAGTGGTATTATTTATCACTGTATTCCGGTATTATTTATTCTTATATAATGGTAAAATGAATCACTGTTTGCTCTAGGTTAGTGATATTATTTGTCTTTGTATAGTAGTCTTTATTATCAGTATTGTGGTATTTATGTTATTGTAATGGTGGTGGTCATCATGTACAAGTATTATTTGGCCCTTGTATAGTGATATTGATGGCAATATTGGGCTAAATTCCCGTGTTGGCACTTTGTGATAGATGTGTTGACTTTGGTTTGCAATTTGGGCACTCAGTCTCTAAAAGGTTCACCACCACTGGTCTAGACTTACATACAAATTCAACTTAAAAGGCTATTCCCATTACAACAAGTAACTGATATTGTTTGCATAATGAAATGTTCCAATACACTTTCTGAATAAATTCCTCATTGTTTTCTAAATCTCTGCTTACTGTCATCCTGTAGAAGGCTTCATTGTTTATTAACAGTGGACAGAAATCTGACCATGGTCACACAGGTGCGCGGCTCGTTATATCACACAGCTCTGATTACTCTCTATGATACTAACCAACCGTGCACCTGTGTGACCATCGTCAGATTTCTGTCCACTGGAAGTAAACCTAGAAGCTTTCTATAAAATGACAGCGAGGTGAGATCTAGAAAACAGTGATGAATTGATACAGAAAGTGTATTGGAAAATTGTATTATTTATTTCATCATACAAACAATAACATTAATTTGCCGGAGTGGGAATACCCCTTTAAGAACAAACCTAAAGAACCTATCTGGTATGTAACCTGAATCTTTTTTTTTCCTGAAAGACATACCATATTCCAGTGGCATAAATGTGTAATTATCAAGGTTTATGTGTGTATTTATTGTATTTTTTTTTTCTTCTAGGCACTCAGGCTTACAAAGGCTTGTCTGAAAATCCAGGGCTGGTTGCTGTTCTGTGTATATTCATATCTATTCTCTGCATTGCTTTTGTGGTGACTGTTGTTCGGTTCTGCAATAAGCCTGATCCACAATTTGAGAAGCTGGATGAGGTCCCAATGGTAAAAACACATTCTGTTATTTAAAAAAATGGATTAAGATAATGCATTTGCAACTGCAATTTTAATAATAATAAAGCTTTATTTATATAGTGCCAGAATATTCTGCAGTGCTGGAAACATAAAGTACAAATAAAAATAAAAGAGATTACCGAGTAATAACATATTCAGATGAAACTATTGGAGTGAGGGCCCTGCTCATCAGAGCTTACAATCTATGAGGATGGGGTGTCGCAGAAGGTGACTTGTATGATGGTCCAGCCATTCTTTAGTTAATAAAATAATTAAATAAAGAATTAATTCTAAAACACAAACAGATCCAAAATTAGATTGTAGAGCTATCCAAATATACACAATAACACCAAGAAACAGTAGACATAAACCTCAATAAATCTTGAGGTTTATGTCTAGGGGGATTCTGGGAAAATATGCAAAGTTTTCTAGGATGGGATAAGGAAAACCATGCCTCTTATAGCTACCTTGAGAAGCAGCTCCATTGACCCCAAGTATGACCTACAAGAGGCCTTATGTGGATTTAAAACCAAACTGGTATACAGTATCTATTCCAGAAGAAACAGAGACCCAACTATAAACAGCAATGCTTCGACCTGATTGGGTCTCCTCAGTACAGCGTAGGGAACTGGTTTGGCTGAGTGAGTGGCTTGTAACTAGAGTCGGGAAGAAAGAGTTCTCCATACAGAGACTGGCAATTAAGGCATGGTTTTCCTTATTTCATCCTAGAAAACTGCATATTTTCCCAGAACCCCCCTAGTGGAGCATCAATGTCTTTATCTGGAAAGTATGTTTTATTATATTGCATTATTTTAGCTGCATTGATAAAGAATTTGGCTTTTATAGTAATCATGTTTCTCGGGTTATATAAATAATGCTGAATGAACCAGTCGCTATCCATATGCACTGAAACCAGGGTACAGCAGAGAAATCTGTTTAATTGTATCAAGTGATGAAGGGTTACATAGACAGGAGGTTAAGAGAAAAAAAAATGAAAGTTACTGCCACTAGCAAATACAATAGGCCTAGCTGAAAATATTGGTTTTGATGGGTTTTTGAAAATTTGGTAGTTAGGTATTTGCCTGACAGATTGAGGTAGTGCATTTCAGAGAATAAGTGCAGCTTGGGAGAAGTCCTGGAGACATGAGTGGAAGGTTCCAATAAAGGAAAAATGTAATCATAAATCACTGGAGAATTGAAGAGCAGAGGCTGGGCAATAGACTGAGATGAGGACAGAAAGGTAGGGAGGTGGAGAACTGTGCAGAAATTTATGGATGAAGGTAATTAATTTGAATTGAATAAGGAAGGTGATGGACAGCCAGTGCACTGCTGAATTGGAGTTATGATGATTCTCCCCAGAGAAATGGAGGTTTCAGGGTTAGGTTGATTAGCAGACGGTGCAAAGATAAGAAGTTCAGTCTTAGAAAGATTAAGTTTCAGGTAGAAAGTGGTCATGATGTTAGAAATGGCAGAGAGACAATCTCTACTGTTTTGCAGTAAAGTGGATGTGATGTTATGTGCAGAAGTGATGTTATGCGCATTAGTGATGCTAATGGTTTTCCAATAGAAATATAGTGGTATACAGGGAAATGGGAAGAGGACCTAGGACTGAGCCCTGTGGAACCCTAAAAGTAGGAGGGAGAGGCAGGGGTGTTGCTAGGGTGGTAAAAGATCCGGGGCACGGGCCCCAATGCATGTGTATCACACTTTCAGTAATGCCCACTCCTGTACATACCCTCCCTAACATTTGGTTCTGCCAATAATAACATTATTGAGGGTATATACAGCTACAGAAACACAGGAGAAATCCCTACGTGTTACATACAGTGACTGCTGGTGACATGTCCACTTCACTATTAGGCATCATGTCCTTCATTGTCCCAATATCTTGGTTCTCCGAAGGCGCGTTAACATGTTGCAATTAAAAATGCATCGCAATCAGTTTTGAGGTGGTTTTAGGTGCTGTTTTGTTATTTTAAGTGAACAACATTTGTGGAACAGGTTTGCCCTTCAAATTCACCCATTCAGATCAGGTCTTTCACCTGTTAAATTGACAAAACTGCACCTAAAACCACCTCAAAACTGATTGTAACTGTATCATGTGAACACACCCTGACAGTGTTATCCTACTGCTGCCCTAACACTCTCCCAAAATACTGCAAGGCTGCGCTCACACGTTTGCATTTCAACAAATACAAGACACTAGGTGGTCGTTATCCATCACATAACCATCACTGGAAACTCATGTGTGAGCAAACTGAGGCCCCATCCTACTGCCATGTGTGAACATGCCCCAAGAAATGTTCCCACAGTCCCCCAGTAATGTCCCCCACAAATCCCCCCAGTAATGTCTCCCCCACACAGCCCCCCCTGCAATGTCCCCATTTATGTCCCCACAGACAGCCCCCCTGTAAGGTCCCCCAGTAATGTCCCCACACAGCCCCCCCTGTAATGATCCCCAATAATGTCCCCACACACAGCCCTCACCTGTAATATCCCTCAGTAATGTCCCCACACACAGCACCAGTAATGTCCCTCAGTAATGTCCCCACACACAGCCCCCTGTAATGTCCCTCAGTAATGTCCCCACACACAGCACTCCTGTAATGTCCCCACACACAGCACTCCTGTAATGTCCCCACACACAGCACTCCTGTAATGTCCCCACACACAGCACTCCTGTAATGTCCCTCAGTAATGTCCCCACACACAGCACTCCTGTAATGTCCCCACACACAGCACTCCTGTAATGTCCCCACACACAGCACTCCTGTAATGTCCCCACACACAGCACTCCTGTAATGTCCCTCAGTAATGTCCCCACACACAGCCCTCACCTGTAATGTCCCCCAGTAATGTCCCCACAGACAGACCCCCTTTAATGTCCCTCAGTAATGTCCCCACACACAGCCCCAGTAATGTCCCCCAGTAATGTCCCCACACACAGCCCCAGTAATGTCCCCCAGTAATGTCCCCACACACAGCCCCCCTGTAATGTCCCCCAGTAATGTCCCCACACACAGCACTCCTGTAAAGTCCCCACACGCAGCACTCCTGTAATGTCCCTCAGTAATGTCCCCACACACAGCCCTCCTGTAATGTCTCCAGATAATGTCCCCACACACAGCCCTCCTGTAATGTCCTCCTGTAATGTCCCCACAGACAGCCCCCTGTAATGTGTCCCCCACACAGCCCCCCCCTGCAATGTCCCCATTTATGTCCCCACAGACAGCCCCCCTGTAAGGTCCCCCAGTAATGTCCCCACACAGCCCCCCCTGTAATGATCCCCAATAATGTCCCCACACACAGCCCTCACCTGTAATATCCCTCAGTAATGTCCCCACACACAGCACCAGTAATGTCCCTCAGTAATGTCCCCACACACAGCCCCCTGTAATGTCCCTCAGTAATGTCCCCACACACAGCACTCCTGTAATGTCCCCACACACAGCACTCCTGTAATGTCCCTCAGTAATGTCCCCACACACAGCCCTCACCTGTAATGTCCCCCAGTAATGTCCCCACAGACAGACCCCCTTTAATGTCCCTCAGTAATGTCCCCACACACAGCCCCAGTAATGTCCCCCAGTAATGTCCCCACATACAGCACCCCTGTAATGTCCCTCAGTAATGTCCCCACACACAGCACCCCTGTAATGTCCCCCAGTAATGTCCCCACACACAGCCCTCCTTTAATGTCCCCACATACAGCCCCCAGTAATGTCCCCACACACAGCCCCCCTGTAATGTCCCCCAGTAATGTCCCCACACACAGCCCCCCTGTAATGTCCCCACACACAGCCCCCCTGTAATGTTTCTCAGTAATGTTCCCCCACACACAGCCCCCCTGTAATGTCCCTCAGTAATGTCCCCACACACAGCACCAGTAATGTCCCTCAGTAATGTCCCCACACACAGCCCCCCTGTAATGTCCCCACACACAGCCCCCTGTAATGTCCCTCAGTAATGTCCCCATACACAGCACCAGTAATGTCCCTCAGTAATGTCCCCACACACAGCATTCCTGTAATGTCCCCACACACAGCACTCCTGTAGTGTCCCTCAGTAATGTCCCCACACACAGCCCTCCTGTATTGTCTCCAGGTAATGTCCCCACACACAGCCCTCCTGTAATGTCCTCCTGTAATGTCCCCACAGACAGCCCCAGTAATGTCCCCACACACAGCCCCCCTGTAATGTCCCCCACACAGCCCCCCCTGCAATGTCCCCATTTATGTCCCCACAGACAGCCCCCCTGTAATGTCCCCACAGACAGCCCCCCTGTAATGTCCCCACACACAGTTCCCATGTAATGTCCCCATACACAGCACCCCTGTAATGTCCCCCAGTAATGTCCCCACACAGCCCCCCTTGTAATGTCCCCCAGAAATGTCCCCACACACAGCCCTCACCTGTAATGTCCCTCAGTAATGTCCCCACACACAGCACCAGTAATGTCCTTCAGTAATGTCCCCCCACACAGCACTCCTGTAATGTCCCCACACACAGCACTCCTGTAATGTCCCTCAGTAATGTCCCCACACACAGCCCTCACCTGTAATGTCCCCCAGTAATGTCCCCACAGACAGCCCCCCTGTAATGTCCCTCAGTAATGTCCCCATACACAGCCCCAGTAATATCCCCCAGTAATATCCCCACACACAGCCCCCTTGTAATGTCCCCAGTAATGTCCCCACACACAGCACCCCTGTAATGTCCCCCAGTAATGTCCCCACACACAGCACTCCTGTAATGTCCCCACACACAGCACTCCTGTAATGTCTCCAGGTAATATCCCCACATACAGCACCCCTGTAATGTCCCTCAGTAATGTCCCCACACACAGCACCCCTGTAATGTCCCTCAGTAATGTCCCCACACACAGCACCCCTGTAATGTCCCCACACAGCCCTCCTGTAATGTCCCTCAGTAATGTCCCCACACACAGCCCCCCTGTAATGTCCACATTAATGTCCCCACAGACAGCCCCCCTGTAATGTCCTCCAGTAATGTCCCCACACACAGCCCTCACCTGTAATGTCCCTCAGTAATGTCCCCACACACAGCCCCCCTGTAATGTCCCTCAGTAATGTCCCCACACACAGCCCTCCTGTAATGTCCCCCAGTAATGTCCCCAAACACATCCCCCAGTAATGTCCCCACACACAGCCCTCCTGTAATGTCCCCCAGTAATATCCCCACACACAGCCCCCCTGTAATGTCCCCACAGACAGCCCCCCTGTAATGTCCACACACACAGCACCCCTGTAATGTCCCTCAGTAAGGTCCCCACACACAGCCCCCCTGTAATGTCCCTCAGTAAGGTCCCCACACACAGCCCCCCTGTAATGTCCCCCAGTAATGTCCCCACACACAGCCCTCATGTAATGCTCCCACACACAGCCCTCCTGTAATGTCTCTCAGTAATGTCCCCACAGACAGCCCCCCTGTAATGTCCACACACACAGCACCCCTGTAATGTCCCTCAGTAAGGTCCCCACACACAGCCCCCCTGTAATGTCCCCCAGTAATGTCCCCACACACAGCCCTCATGTAATGCTCCCACACACAGCCCTCCTGTAATGTCTCTCAGTAATGTCCCCACACACAGTCCCCCTGTAATGTCCCCACACACAGTCCCCCTGTAATGTCCCCACACACAGTCCCCCTGTAATGTCCCCACACACAGTCCCCCTGTAATGTCCCCACACACAGTCCCCCTGTAATGTCCCCACACACAGTCCCCCTGTAATGTCCCCACACACAGTCCCCCTGTAATGTCCCCACACACAGTCCCCCTGTAATGTCCCCACACACAGTCCCCCTGTAATGTCCCCACACACAGTCCCCCTGTAATGTCCCCACACACAGCACCCCTGTAATGTCCCCCAGTAATGTCCCCACACACAGATCTCCCTGTAATGTCCCCCAGTAATGTCCCCACACACAGATCTCCCTGTAATGTCCCCCAGTAATGTCCCCACACACAGATCTCCCTGTAATGTGCCCATACAGATCTTCCTATGTTCTCCCTCTCACCTCACTCGTGCAGCTCAGTGCACTGCTTCCCCCTGCAGGTCATGTGATCGTGACATCATCACAGGTCCTGTAGAGGAAGCAGTGTACACTATGCACTGTGAAGCTTCTCATCATGATCTATGTCCGGAGGACACGAATCGTGATGAGAGAGGGGAGGATGCCCGGGCAGTGGGATAAATGTCCTGCTGACCCAGGGAGATCCGGGGCACGAGCCCCAGATCATTTGACCAAGTGACGCCCCTGGGGAGAGGAGATGGGAGACATCTAGAGAAGGAGATAGAGAGAGAGAGAGCGCGAGAGAGAGAAAACCAGGGGACACAGGGTCCTTTAGTCCAATGGAGTGAGGCATCCCGAGGAGGTGTGTTAGTGGTCCACAGTGTCAAATGCTGCCAAGAAATCCAGAAGAATGAGGATAGAATAGCCACCTTTGAATTTAGCAGTGAAGAGATCATTTGAGACTTTAGAAATAGCAGTTTCAGTGGAGTGCAGAGTGCGGAAACCAGAGTGTAGGGGTAAAGGAATGAGATAACAAGTTAGTTGAGAATAAAGCGAACGTTCCAAGAGTTTGTAGATGGAGGGGATATTAGAGACCAGTTGGTAGATAACAGCGCTGGATGGATCCAGGGAGGGTGTTTTTTTTAGTGTGTGTTTTATATTTGTGTATAATAAGACACAAACACCACATACACTCACACAGCACATACACACAACTTATACATGCACACACACCATATACACACTTACAGCAAGTGCGCACACATTCTCACAGTGCACACACACCATATACACTCTCAGTGCGTACACAAACAGCATATACTGTACACTCACATAGCACATACACTCACCATATACATACACTCACAGCGTATGCACACACAAGCGCACACATTCTCACAGAGCACACACATACATACATATACACTCACAGTGTACACAAACAGCATATACACTCACACAGCACATACACTCACCATATACATACACACTCACCATATAGATATACTCACACACCTTATACATACACTAACAGCATACACACACTCACAGCGCTTACAAGTGCACACATTCTCACAGCGCACACACCATATACACACAGCATATACATACACTCACAGCGCACACACACCATATACGTACACTCACAGCGCACACACACCATATACACTCAAAGCACACGTGCACACACCATACAGAAACAGAATATACACAGCACATTGGACGGGCGGTGTGTGGTATTGGGCAGGCGGAGAGGAGCGTGGCATCAGGCGGAGTGATTGCAGCGTGGCAGTGGGCGAACAGAGCAGAGCATGGCATCGGACGAGCGGAGCGTGGTATGCGTGGTAGGCGATCAGTCTCAGACAGGCTGGCAGTGGCATCTGGCGGACGGGCCGACAGGACAGGTGTTTGAAGAACATTATACTTCTCAGAATACTCTATGCAAGCAATGAATGCAATCAATTAATGCAAGTATCAAGGAATGCAAGCATCCACAATTTTAGATTTATTCTAGATATGCATATATTAGTATGTAATATATAAAATGTAAAAGTTCCTGAAGTCTTCCACACAATCTATTTTTGTATCCTAGTCAGAGGTGAACCTATTCTCTGCCTTAGGTGTACTACAGAAAGTGGGTTGTCCATAAAGTGTCTTCCACAAAACAACAAGGATTTTGTTTTAACCGCGCTCCTTAAAAGTGTTTAGAATCACAGGTCGCCCTTCTCTCTGTGTTGCCGGGCACCATCTCCTCCATCAAAAAAGGCCGCCTTCACCACTTTCTCACGGCAGCAAGGACAGTGATCCCTCAACACTGGAAGAGCCCTCACCCACCCACTGCTGTAGGGTAGGAAGGGAACTTGTCACAATTCGGCGGACACAGATAGGTCACATACACAAGATGAATCCAAAAAGGGGG
This sequence comes from Engystomops pustulosus, assembly GCF_040894005.1. Lineage (NCBI taxonomy): Eukaryota > Metazoa > Chordata > Amphibia > Anura > Leptodactylidae > Engystomops > Engystomops pustulosus. The sequence continues at coordinate 174,894,949 of NC_092411.1, forward strand.
TATTTTTATTTTGTATCTCTGGAACACAACGCGTTTCGGAGTCTACTATGACTCCTTCATCAAGTGGATAGATACTGGGGGAACATAAAGAAAAAGGTTTTGGGAAGGAGAAAAGTACATATATATAGATGTATACCTATATTGGTCATTGTACTATAAAAAGTCATATGAAAGCAGAAAGTAGAGTGTTTTAAAAGAAATCCATGCAAGCGTAAATGAATAAAAACGGTAATTGGGTAATAGTAATTCGATGAATGCATAAAACTAATTAAAAACACGTAAATTCATATATTGATACATAATTGAATACATGATTGAGTGAATTAATGTATCGATTGTACATGAATAAAATAATGAATAAATAGGTAAATAAATGATTCAATACATAATTCAATACATAGTTCAATACATAGTTCAATACATGGTACATGAAGCAGTTTGTCTATTGTAAATAGTGAAACCTATATGCTCTTAACCCCTTAAGGACGCAGCCTGTTTGCAGGTTAAGGCTCGCAACTTTTTTTTGAAATTTGACCAGTGTCTCTTCCTGTGGTAATAACTTTTGAACACTGTTACTTATCAAAGCGATTCTGAGATTGTTTTTTTCCCCACATGTTGTACTTCATTTTAGTGGTAAATTTTGGCTGATAAGTTTTGCGTTTATTTACAAAAAAAAGAAAAAAATGATGAATTTTTAGAAAAATTTGCCATTTTCGAAATTCAAAATCACCGCGTTTTCAGGCAGATCGATTTACCACCTAAATAACTTGCAGAATAACATTTCCCATTTGTCTACTTTTCATTTTCATAATTGTTGAAATGTTTGGATAATTTATTTTGACGTCACGCGGCCTACAAATCGAATAGCGATTTTCCGTATTTTCGGAATTGACTATTTTGGGGATAAATACTGTTTGAAATCAAATTTTACATATTTAGCAACAAAACCCCCTATATAACCAACCCATTTTCAAATCTGCACCCCACAAACTATCAGAAACAGCATTTACAAAGATTGTTAACCCCTTGAGATCTTCATAGTAATTGAATCAAAATGGCGGTGAAATTTAGAATGGTCAAATTTTGTCGGTTATACGTTCATTTAGCCCTAAAATTTACACATTTCCAAAAGATAAAAAGAGAACTCACCATAAAATTTGTTCTACAATTTCCCCTGAGTGCAGAGACCCCCCACATGTGGCCATTACTTGTGTTATGGGGGCACAGCGAGGCGCAGAAGGGAAGGAGGGCGCTGCAGCTGCCAGGATTTTAGTTTTCTGGTTGCCCCCTTTTGAAGGCTATAAAATGTTCGCTTTTCCGTTATTGGGGCCATGTGACGGCATTTTTTTTGCGGGACGAGATGCTTTTTCCAGTGTTACCATTTTGGGGTTCGTATCACCTATTGTTGAAAATTTTGGAACTTTTTTTTGAGGTCATGAGTAGAAAAGCATCAATTCTGTACTGGATTTTTTACTTTTTTTTTTTTTCGTGTTCACCGTATAGCCTAATAATCCTGTTATCTTTATTCTATGGGTCGATACGATTACGGGGATACCAGACATGAATATTTTTTCTTATGTTTTACTAAATTTGCCAAATAAAACCCTAATGTGGGGAAAAATCTATCATTTTTGCATCGCTGTCTTCCAAGTGGCATAACATTGTTACGTTTTTTGGCTACACAGCTGGTTGATGGCTTGTTTTTTGCGGGACATGTTGTTCTTTGCAACAATATCATTCTGGAGTACATATGTTTTGTTGATCACTTTTTATTGCATTTTTAGTGGGATATAATAGGTAAAAATCATAATTGTTCGCGGGTTTTTGACGTTTTTTTTTTACTGCGTTCATCATATGGGTTCAATAGTTATTTAGTTTTATTCTACGGATTGTTACGGACGCGGTGATACTATATATGTGGGGTTTGTGTTATGATTTAGACTTTTTTGAGCGTTATATGTTTCTTTATATGTTTTGGGGCTTATGGGCATTTTTAGTGATTTATAAAGTAATTTTTTATTGAAAAACATTATTTTGAACATTTTTTACATGATCCACCATGGGATATGAACAAGCAATCATCTGATTGCTTGTTCTTGATAATACTCTGCAATACTAATGTATTGCAGGGTATTATCAGTGCCAGCCTATGCAGATGCATAGGCTGACACTTTGCCTTTAAGATGACGTCACAGACGCCATCTTAAAGGTAAACCCTCCAGGCTTCTCTGGGGTCCCGATCGGACCCCAGAGGAGCCAAAACAGCGATCGCCCCCCCCCCCGAAAACGGTGCGGGGGGGGGGGCGATCGTGGGGTAAAGACCCCCAGAAGGCAAGTTAAATGCCGCGGTCGCGTTGACCGCGGCATTTAACGGGTTAAACACCCGCGATCGGAGCCTACTCCGACCGCGGGTGTTAGCCGGGGATGTCAGCGGTAAATTACCGATGAAATCCCGCGGCTAACGATGCCGGTTCGGCTGCTATGCAGCGCTGAACCGGCATCGGCTCTGCGCCGTAGCTGTACTGCGCTGAGCGCTAATCGTCGGAAGCTGCGCAGTACAGCTACGGCGCGGAGCGCTAAGGGGTTAATGTAAATCAATGAGTAAACCAGCGGGGGTAAGTGGGGAACTCGGGTAATACAATGTAGAATAAATACATAAATAAATGTAGCTATGACACAAATAACACAAATAGATCAATAAACAGTCTATTATTTATAGACTGTAGAGCCTCTATGTAAGTTTAGTATTAGAGATGAGCGAGTATACTCGTCCGAGCTTGATGCTCGTTCGAGTATTAAGGTACTCGAAACGGCTCGTTGCTCGGACGAGTATTTCCCCTGCTCGAGATCGAGCATTTAATTAAAAAAACACAGTGAAGAACAATGAAGAATAGAATAAAAACAGTGAACACTGTGAACACAGGATCATTTAAGTGAAAAACACAGTAAAGAACACAGTGAAGAATAGATTACAGATGTTCGGCACATCTGCTTACTTGTCGGAAGATACGCGCGGAACGGTGCGAACAAAATAGTATGTGAAGAACAATATATATGTGTGAAGAACACATTGAAGAACACGGTGAGCTGGACAGAGACACCGGGGAGCAGCACAGAGACACCGGGGAGCAGCACAGAGACACCGGGGAGCGGCACGGAGACATAGGGGCACGGAGACATAGGGGCACGGAGACATAGGGGCACGGAGACATAGGGGCACGGAGACATAGGGGCACGGAGACATCGGGGAGACTTCAGTGGAAGAAGAGCAGCGGATCCCGGGACAGCGTATCTCCCGACAAGTAAGCAGATGTGCCGAACATCTGCAATCTATTCTTCACTGTGTTTTTCACTTAAATGATCCTGTGTTCACTGTTTTTATTCTATTCTTCACTGTTCTTCACATCTGTTAACTTGTCGGGAGATAATATATGCGCGGAACAGTGAAGAATAGATTGCAGATGTTTGCATACATCTGCTAACTTATCAGAAGACGTTCTTTTTCAATTAATTAACACATTTTATTCCCGAACCATGGTCCCTTTGAAAAATGCTCGAGTCTCCCATTGACTTCAATGGGGCTCGTTATTCGAGACGAGCACTCGAGCATCAGGAAAAGTTCGTCTCGAATAACGAGCACTCGAGCATTTTAGTGCTCGCTCATCTCTATTTAGTATACATTCCATAAATAAGTTAGCGGTGGTAAGTGGGAAACATAGATTAAATAAATAGATAAATAGATAAACGGATATAGTCACCATAGGTTTCGTTGAAGGTGGAGCGGGAGCGCTTACCTGCAGCGCGGGTGAAGGGCCGATTCCCCGAAGCTGTCAGGCAGCATTGACTTGGCTATTAAATAAAGATGCCGACTGGTGGGAGCGGCGCGCGCCACAATAGAACTCTGGCGTATGCGCATGGGGGAATCTGACCAGAAAGATGTCTGCCACCTAGTGGGGCGACATAATTCAGTTGCTGAGTATGTAATGAATAGGTTGGAGTATGGAAAGGATCAGAGAAGGTGTATTGTAAATACAAGACAATGTAGCATAATTACAGTGTGGAGGGGATAAGAGAAGGTTTATTAATAAAAGCAAGACAATACATGGGAGAATAATTCAAATTATAATTAAAAATAAATAAAATAATATAAATAAATATAATAAAAATAAATAAAAATAATAATATTAAAATTAATATCAATTATATTGATGGTGAAGAATAGTATTAATATTAATAATATTGATTTGCTAAAGGGGGGGGACTGTGGGGTGGGTCGGGTTGACCCGGGGGAGGGGGAGGGGGAGGGGGAAGGTGGGGAAGTAATTTCTTTGAATGATGATTAGAAATTAAAAAATGTTTTCTAACGATTCATTTAGGCCACTGGGGGTGAGGCAGTTCATTTTAAAAATCCAGAACATTTCTCTCTTACGCAAAAGATTAAAACGACCATTCCCATCAGGGACATGTTCGATTGGAGTGACTGAGAAGACTGAAAAATCCTTTTGGTGGTGTGTATAACCATGTCTCGAGACACTATGTTTGATGTACCCGTTTGTTGTGTTACACCTATGACTGTTCATTCTTGTCTTAAGTTGTTGAGTTGTGCGGCCCACGTATTGAAGGCCACATGGGCATTCTATTAGATAAATAACAAAGACCGAGGATGCTCCCATGCGCACCATCTCCCAGCGCTTACAACGCTGAGAGATAGGGACGGATGGGAGGAGCCGTCCACATCGCGGACCGGAAGCTCCCTGTGCGCGGCTTCCGTGCCCCTGTAAACAAACAGGGGCACGGATCAAAGGGACCGCGGCGCGGGACATCAGCGGCGCCGGAGGAGGTAAGTCCATGTTTATTATGTTTAACTAGCCCTCCCCATCCCTGCCATAAAATTATTTTTAAACCCGGATAACCCCTTTAATAAACCTTCTCTTATCCCCTCCACACTGTAATTATGCTACATTGTCTTGTATTTACAATACATCTTCTCTGATCCTTTCCATACTCCACCCTATTCATTACATACCCAACAACTGAATTATGTCGCCCCACTAGGTGGCAGACATCTTTCTGGTTAGATTCCCCCATGCGCATGCGCCAGAGTTCTATTGTGGCGCGCGCCGCTCCCACCAGTCGGCATCTTTATTTAATAGCCAAGTCAACGCTGCCTGACAGCTTCGGGGGAATCGGCCCTTCACCCGTGCTGCAGGTAAGCGCTCACGCTCCACCTTCAACGAAACCTATGGTGACTATATCCGTTTATCTATTTATTTAATCTATGTTTCCCACTTACCACCGCTAACTTATTTATGGAATGTATACTAAACTTACATAGAGGCTCTACAGTCTATAAATAATAGACTGTTTATTGATCAATTTGTGTTATTTGTGTCATAGCTACATTTATTTATTTATTTATTCTACATTGTATTACCCGAGTTCCCCACTTACCCCCGCTGGTTTACTCATTGATTTACATATAGGTTTCACTATTTACAATAGACAAACTGCTTCATGTACCATGTATTGAACTATGTATTGAATTATGTATTGAATCATTTATTTACCTATTTATTCATTATTTTATTCATTTACAGTCGATACATTAATTCACTCAATCATGTATTCAATTATGTATCAATATATGAATTTACGTAGTTTTATGCATTCATCGAATTACTATTACCCAATTACCGTTTTTATTCATTTATGCTTGCATGAATTTCTTTTAAAGGACACCTGTCATCAGGTCTGTCTCACTTGTCCTGTCACCTCTACCTGTTGGAGCAGCTCACAAGGATCCCATCCCAGCCATTATCGAGTTATTTCATACATTATTCATTGTAAAATCATCTATTTTTTATTATGTAAATGAGGCTGGTCACATGGTCAGAGGCAGTGATGTCACCCCTGTTACCCCTCCCCTCTCCTCCCCCTGCTCATGTCTGTGTGTAATGTATAGTAAAGCATGGCTAGCGTGTGCTGCATCTGCTGACATGCTGCATCCTCCTAATATACAGAGACACAGACATCAGCTACACATGAATCTGACATGTTCTGCTGTAACATGGCTGCCTGTAGCTGCTGTATCTCTCCTATATACACACACATGCACACACAGGCTGCAGGGGGCGTGGCCACCAGCACCAGGAAGCACATCATTATACATCCTCACATCATAATACAGGCTGTCAGTCATGCATAGAGTGGACAGCTTGAATATGCTAATGCTTCATTGGACATTTCACAGGTCATTTGCATACAGCTTTAGGACATCATTGCTTAGGTTTACAGGCATGTAGAGGGACAATGAAGGGATAGAGGCAATGCTCTCTAATGGCAGTTTATGAAAATATATTTAGTTTAGGGGGGGTTATTTTGCATGACGGGTTCTCTTTAAAACACGCTACTTTCTGTTTTCATATGACTTTTTATAGTACAATGACCAATATAGGTATACATCTATATATATGTACTTTTCTCCTTCCCAAAACCTTTTTCTTTATGTTCCCCCAGTATCTATCCACTTGATGAAGGAGTCATAGTAGACTCCGAAACGCGTTGTGTTCCAGAGATACAAAATAAAAATACCCCCTTTTTGGATTCATCTTGTGTATGTGACCTATCTGTGTGCGCCGAATTGTGACAAGTACCCTTCCTCCCCTACCGACTACGCCTCTAGACCGGTTTGGCAACTGTGTCTCGACGACCCTTGTCCACGGGCAGCACCAGGAGAAACTAACCTTCTATACCCTTATTAGAGTTGTGCCTAAAACAGCACCACCAAATCCGGTGAGCCTCTCTCCATTCTTCCTAGTCAGCACCACAGGCTACTACCATACTACTCTATGAGCGCTTTTATGGTCTTTCCTTGTCCACCTTTCTATACGATACTCCACCCACTGCTGTGGAATGGATACAGGAGCTCCGTCATATACAAAGAATGGAGGAGCTGGTGGCTGACGGCTTGCCAGACCAAAGTAAAACAACCATGGTGTGGATCCCTTGGGAGGAATACCAGCTAACCCCTGCCTTTCATGATCTTTTTGTCCAGGACAACGGCTCTTTATTTGAAATCAGCCTTTCAGGACCTCTTATTAAAAACTATTAGGTCGTATGGACACATTCAGTGAGTACACCCAAAGAGTGACTTGCAAGCCACCTTTAACCCCTGACCCCCCCCCCCCACTGTTTGATTTGTCTTTGTCTTGTGTCGTTTGTCTCCACCGTCTGCTGTTTGTATACTTGTCTCATTCTGTTAGTAGTAATAGGTGGATAGACCCTTGTAGGCGTTATAAATATGATCTTTGCCTCAGCGTGTCTTTGCAGTCTGTCTTTACGCTGCTATATGACGTTGGATGTATTTTACTGCCGGGGTCATGCGAGACCACCCTTCATGCTTTGAGAATTGTGTTTGCACTTGTTGTTCCTCATTTCCGTCAATAAACGTGGATTAAACATAAAAGTGTTTAGAATACCGACAGTGTCCAAGTAGAAAAATTGCAGATACCTGAAACTTCCTCCTTGTTGTGGTATTCTTCAAGGATATTTAGTGAGAGTCCATCCGCAATTTGTAATCCTTCTCATTTTTGCTCCGGTGCAGCCCCGGCCGACGGCTGCTTCCAGATACCAGACAAACGGGGCTGCAGCAGAGCGAAAACGATCAGAGAAGGAGTACAATGGCGGATGGATTCTAAACACTTTTAAGGAGTGCGGTTAAAACAAAATCATTGTTGTTTTATATTTTTAACCAGCACCACATTGGTTTTTGTAACAGAATCAGCGCCAGTGAGTAATTTGCATGTTTTCCACAAAACATGACATCTGTCATGAAGAGATTCAAGACCTGACTACTAACTTTGCTTTGTACAAGCCCTTATGCAGCACAGCTAGCTCCAAACATTTTCTATTGGTTTTCAGTTGGAGGCACAAAATGACTGCATCCCTGATGTTTCCTCCTCTTTTCTCAAGGTGGTGCAACCCTGAGGTGAGAGGCTCCACTCACCTCATGGCAGGTGCACCCCTAATACCAGAGATGTCACTAATTAATTATAGTTTATACTACCTTTAGATATATTTTTTTCAGTGACCTATACCTCGTGAGAAAAGAATTGTTGCATACACCTCTTTTTTTTCTCACACGCAGAGCACATGTGGACAAGAATGTAAAATGGAGGGGGGTTGTGTGGGATTAATAAAACACATATTAGTATAATTCAACTTGAACCTTATATAAAGTATATGTATTAATTGCCATAATATTGTGTCATTATCACCTGTTTAGCATTACTTTAAAAGTCTCTAAACATTTTTTTTACAGAATGGCATGAATGAAGACGCTCCATTTGCCCGATACCCTCCAAAATAATACTACATGACTACAGCAGTTTTTTTTTTTTTAAATCAGTAGATTGAATTTACACAAGAAAGATGTTCAGTATAATTGTATTTATGTCCTGGGTATAAGAAATAAAAGTGCTTTTTTTACTTTTTTTTGGGGTGGAGGAGGTTGTGTATTTCCTATTTCACATTTTAACGTTTATTTAATCAGTCCAGTGTATAGTCTCCTGTGCGCTCATAAGTAATAACACTGTTTCTGGACATTATGGGGGGGTCTTATGCTTAGATAAATTTTGCACTAAATAACAAATCTGACATAGTTTCACTAGTCGTAGTCATACTTTAAACTATTCATTTTTGGCATGGTTTACACAAGAAAACTGAGCTAACTGTACAACGTGTGACGAGAAAACAATCTCAAAATCCCCTGGATGTGTTAAAGCATTCTAAAGGTATAACCACCTATAATGACACATGCCTTGGTCCTACAGCTCTAAAATGGCTTAGACATCAAGGGGTTAAGCTTCTACCTGTCATGTTGCAGGGTGGAACACAGCTGATTTCAGAGAGAAAATCAATTTAGTAGGGAAGGAGGGATTATAATTGTGTACTTGTGTAGCTTGTGTAGCTTTTTACAGCACCTGGGGCCACAGCTTTAAAAAAAAATCCTAGACTGGAAAAACCCTTGAGGGTATATGGAGAGGATTAACTGTGACATGAGCTATATTTTCTAAGAGGTTCAGAGCTGTTACTGATTGTTAACTCATTAGATTCTGTGTTGAAATACCACCACAGCACCTAAGCAGCTGGGTTGGGTGGCACACAGAGAGGTGGGAACCTGTCAAAAATTATAATGTTCACAAATTGCAGATCTATAAAAATATAAACATATTCACCATGTATAATTAATGTTGGGGTTTTAACTGATTTATAAGCATCAATTCCTTAAATTGGTACAGTAACTAAAAGAATCGACAACTCGCATCATGTACAACTTTGTAAATGAGTGTATAAGAGAATTCCAGCTGTCAGGTGATACAGGAAAAAAGAGTTCTAAAGATTATTTTTATAGAGCCATCTAAACATAAAATAAATTATATGAATAAATAAATAAGGTATTGTATTGACTAAATTATATAATATGGTTATTGTGTTGACTCAATCAACTGACCGGTGACTTGTTTTCGTTTAATTTGGACAACACTGTAAAAACAAACCACTTAAGAAAATGCCACAACTGCATTTATTTTTATCCATTAGAAAATGTGTTAAGCTTTCCAGTACATTTCACGGAATATTAAATATGGCTACTAGGAATCAACCCTTTATATGGCTCTTGGCTCTGTAAACCGAAATATAAAAAAGTTGTGGATTTTAGGGTACATTTACACATACCGCTGTGCGCTCGAGAGAAGGAGGTGACCCCTCCATAGAGAAAAGCGGCGCACGGCTGGCACACACAGGGAAAGATAGAGCATGCTCAATCTTTTCCACGTGTACGACGTGGAACGGTGCCACACATGTGCCACACAATTTGCGACCACATGTTCATCCCTGCAGACGGACATCTGAATGTACCCTTATAGTGGGGCAAGTAAAGTAACTGAAAAGGGTGCTAGAATTAAGGGATTATTTCTGTGTGTCAGGATTACATGCCCACGCAGGATAAATGAGAAGAAACAAGAGGGATTGGATACTAGATGGGGGAGATTTACTTACCTGTCTGACGAGTTCACCAAAAGTGCATTGTCCGACGATAATGCACTGTGCCGCGATTCACTAAGATTGTACGTCTGATATCCTGCATGTGTCGCTTCCCTGCTCAGTTCCGCTGGAGTTCACCTTCTTCTTCCTGGTGCATGTAAGTACCTGGTCTTACGACACAATTTTAAAGTTAAATTCCACGCTAAGTCCGAATTGGTCGGATCGTCCAACGGCACGCCCTTTGATTTTTGCTGCATGAAAGCCAGCGCAGCTGCACCACAATCTGATCGCGACGCAATCCCAGTGCAAACCCCTATTAAATACATGTCATAGCTACGCACATCCCGAAAATCCGTGGCCCTTCAGTAAATAAGCCCCAATGCCTCTATAGTATTTAAAAAAAAAAATTGCTACATTATTATAATCATGGTTTCCCGTTTCTCGCTGTTAAAAAAGTGGATTAGTGGAGCGAGTGGATTGAAAACTAATTTTATGATGAATGCAATCAATTTTATCTTTAAAGTAGGTGCCCGATCTTCCACCCCAAGGTCTGTGACAGGTGGCTGCACCTTTGGTGCTGATAAGGAGTGAAGAGTATCAAAGAGCTTTTTGGAATTGTTAGAGAGAGAGGATATTAGATTAATTAAATAAACATATGTTTAGCATGGTGAAGAGCAGAGTTATAGATTTTTAGTATAAATTTGAAGTGTAGAGAGTCTGAAGATGTGCCCAATTTTCTTCACTGATGTTGGGCAATTGCCGAAGGAAATTATTTTTTTCCGTGTGCCAAGGTTGCCTGCGTCTGTGTTGAAAATTTTGGATAGGTGGTGGTGCCATCTCATCTAGGGCGTTTCTGACAGTGTGATTTTAGATCAGTAGCCAGGTTTGGACAGGTGAAAGCGGAAATGGGGGACAGTGCAGACTATAAGTGGAGAGGAACAGTTGGTAAAATAAGAGATTGAATCCCATTGAAATTAATGGTTCAATAAGGCATCAGTGAAAAATTAGTGAAGCCAGAAAGCAAAAACCAATCTGTATGTGTCTATAAGCCAAAATGGGTTCAGCGTGAAATCACTGATGTGGGAAAAATACACCAATGTGAAACCTCCCTTACTCAGATACAGATCTGATCTAGCTGTGTCATTTCGAGTAATATACATTTTTGGGGATAAAAAATCCATATTTATTAATTGAAAGAGTTTATATTTCTTAACTGCACTCTGCCAAATGTTATAGTTTTTTTTCACATTTATATACTAATTCGAATAAATACATCTTTTAAACAAGCATTGTCTAACTCCATTGTGTTCACATTAGATCCAAATTTTTTGGTATATCAGTAGAAGTGATTAATAGTGTTGTAAGGAGAGTTAAGCCATACAAGCAGTCCCCTTCTTAAGGACACCCTAGTTACAGACGACCCCTAGTTACAGACTGACCCCTTAGACCACTGTGACCTCTGGTGAAGCTTTCTGGATACTTTACTCCCAGGCAGCAATGATCAGCTGGAAGGTGTCTGTAATGAAGTTTTATTGATAATCCTTGGTCCAATTACAGCAAAAAATGCTGAAATTCATTTTTTTTTGTTTGTTTGTTGTTCTTATCTTTTACGTAACCCGGGACTGCCTGTACTAAGAAAGGTGGGGTTTTTATGAATGCAATGAGCAATGATTTTTTCATACAAGAAGTTTTCATTAACTGCACTTATTAATTTTGGTAAAGGGGGTGGGAAAGGATTTTTCCAGTATCTTGTTTTCTTGATTCTTGCTTTGATGTCAAAACATTAGAAATCACAATAAGATGAGTATGTGCAAATATTTCCAAGTGCATCAGGAATAGCACTTGAAGGATTAAAATTATCATAGGAAAATAACTGATTTTGGTTAGTAAAGCATTCATTGCTTCCCAATAGTTATTTATAATTTTACAGTTCCACCATATGTGTACCATGTCTGCATTGCTATCTTGGCATTTCCAGCACAACTGAGTGTCATTCTGGTATATTTAGAACAGTATGTGGGGGTATAGTACCACATACACTCACCGGCCACTTTATTAGGTACAACTTGCTAGTAACGGGTTGGACCCCCTTTTGCCTTTAGAACTGCCTCAATTCTTCGTGGCATAGATTCAACAAGGTGCTGGAAGCATTCCTCACAGATTTTGGTCCATATTGACATGATGGCATCACACAGTTGCCGCAGATTTGTCGGCTGCACATCCATGATGCGAATCTCCCGTTCCCCCACATCCCAAAGATGCTCTATTGGATTGAGATCTGGTGACTGTGGAGGCCATTTGAGTACAGTGAACTCATTGTCATGTTCAAGAAACCAGTCTGAGATGATTCCAGCTTTATGACATGGCGCATTATCCTGCTGAAAGTTGCCATCAGATGTTGGGTACATTGTGGTCATAAAGGGATGTGTCACAGTCTATGGGGAATAGTCCCTTAGGACTAAGAGAGTGGACTCCCTGGACCACCGCGGGAGATAACAACCTTAGCCGCACCCGGGAGCGGAGTCTAAGTGAACTCCCGGTCTTCGCCAGAGCCCGCCGCAAAGCGGGATGGTCTTGCTGCGGCGGGAGTCACCAGGTCGCTCCACGGGTGCGACTAGGCCCACGGTGGCAGCCAAGGTAGGGACACGGGGACCACGGGAAGGCAGGCAGGACCACGGGAAGGCAGGCAGGCAGGACCACGGGAAGGCAGGCAGGCAGGACCACGGGAAGGCAGGCAGGACCACGGGAAGGCAGGCAGGCAGGACCACGGGAAGGCAGGCAGGCAGGACCACGGGAAGGCAGGCAGGCAGGACCACGGGACAAGGAAACACAGGAAACCAGGAATACAGGAATCGCAAAATACACAGAGGCGTCTGGAAACGCTCGGGAAACACAGGAACTCAGAGGCGTCTGGGAACGCTCAAGAAGGCTTACTCCTCAGTAGAATGAGCTGAAGATCCGGCAGGGGATGCTGGGAGTCGCCAGGCTTTATAGCCGAGCCTGGAATGCGAGAACCAGTAAGGAGGACGCTGGCCCTTTAAGGCTGGGAGAAGTCCGCGCGCGCTCCCTCTAGTGACAGGAGCACGCGACTGCATGGAAGCAGCATGCGGCCTACACGCTGGGAGCAAGAGTGCAGGCCGGAGCCTGGAGAGGTAAGTGAGAGCTGGGGGAGCGGGGACCGCGGCAGCAGGCACGGGTATACCCTCAATCCGTACCGAGGATCGCGGGTGTAACCGTGACAGTACCCCCCCCCTTAGGGCCCCTCTTCTCTTCTTCTTCAGCCCACTGTTCTTTCTTCGCCTCCTCCAATTCTTCTTGGTGATGAGACACCTTAGGAGGAGAGAAGGCACCGGGAAGACTTGGGAAGCAGGCTGGGTCGGCTCTAGGCACACCGGAGCAGCCTCAGGGGAGGTCAGAGCAGCCGTGGCAAGCTGCGGAGTCTCTGGGGCAGCCGTGGCAAGCTGCTGAGACTGGGGCGCCACTGGAGCAGCCGTGGCAAGCTGCAGAGTCTGGGGCGCCACTGGAGCAGCCGTGGCAAGCTGCGGAGTCTGGGGCGCCTCTGGAGCAGCCGTGGCAAGCTGCGGAGTCTGGGGCGCCACTGGAGCAGCCGTGGCAAGCTGCGGAGGCTGGAGAGCCACTGGAGCAGCTGCGGGGAGCTGCGGAGCAACTGGAGCAGCTGCGGGGAGCTGCGGAGCCACTGGAGCAGCTGCGGGGAGCTGCGGAGCCACTGGAGCAGCTGCGGGGAGCTGCGGAGCCACAGGAGCAGCTGCGGGGAGCTGCGGAGCCACTGGAGCAGCTGCGGGGAGCTGCGGAGCCACCGGAGCAGCTGCGGGGAGCTGCGGAGCCACCGGAGCAGCTGCGGGGAGCTGCGGAGCCACCGGAGCAGCTGCGGGGAGCTGCGGAGCCACGGGAGCAGCTGCGGGGAGCTGCGGAGCCACGGGAGCAGCTGCGGGGAGCTGCGGAGCCACGGGAGCAGCTGCGGGGAGCTGCGGAGCCACGGGAGCAGCTGCGGGGAGCTGCGGAGCCACGGGAGCAGCTGCGGGGAGCTGCGGAGCCACGGGAGCAGCTGCGGGGAGCTGCGGAGCCACGGGAGCAGCTCTGGGAAGCTGCTGAGCCACGGGAGCAGCTCTGGGAAGCTGCGGAGCCACGGGAGCAGCTCTGGGAAGCTGCGGAGCCACGGGTGCAGCTCTGGGAAGCTGCAGAGCCACGGGTGCAGCTCTGGGAAGCTGCGGAGCCACGGGTGCAGCTCTGGGAAGCTGCGGAGCCACGGGTGCAGCTCTGGGAAGCTGCGGAGCCACGGGAGCAGCTCTGGGAAGCTGCGGAGCCACCGGAGCAGCTATGGGAAGCTGCTGAGCCACCGGAGCAGCTATGGGAAGCTGCTGAGCCACCGGAGCAGCTCTGGGAAGCTGCTGAGCCACGGGAGCAGCTCTGGGAAGCTGCGGAGCCACGGGAGCAGCTCTGGGAAGCTGCGGAGCCACGGGTGCAGCTCTGGGAAGCTGCGGAGCCACGGGTGCAGCTCTGGGAAGCTGCGGAGCCACGGGTGCAGCTCTGGGAAGCTGCGGAGCCACGGGTGCAGCTCTGGGAAGCTGCGGAGCCACGGGTGCAGCTCTGGGAAGCTGCGGAGGCTGGAGAGCCACTGGGGCCACCGGAACCACGCAGGACAGATGAGGTGGTAGAACTTGAGGTGGTTCAAACTTGGACTTGATTTTTGCCAGGAATTTGGTATGGGTAACCATGTCCGGGTCACCACTATCCCATAGAGGAGTAGCCCAGTTCAGCGCCTCACCAGAGAGCAAAGAAAAAACACATGCCAACTTAGTGCGTTCGGGGGTGGACTGGGAGGACGTCAGCTTGATGTACAACGAGCACTGGACGACAAAACTCCTGCAAAAATTGGGGTTGCCATCAAATTTGTTTGGCATCAAAAAATCTGATCCAGAGTTTGCTACTGAAAAACATGGCTGGGGGACAGAAACAACAGGAGGAGTCACAGGAGCCTGCTGCTGGGAGGCAATAATCCGCAGGGTGGCAGCAAGTTTATCCAAGAGTTCTTTTTGCGCAGCAATCTCTTGGGCCTGCTGGGCAATAGTGCTGGGAAAGTCACCCAGAAGCTGGTACGGATCCTTGACATTGTTCATGGCTTTGGCAGAGATCATGACCTTGGCGGAGTCCATGGCCGGATCTTACTGTCACAGTCTATGGGGAATAGTCCCTTAGGACTAAGAGAGTGGACTCCCTGGACCACCGCGGGAGATAACAACCTTAGCCGCACCCGGGAGCGGAGTCTAAGTGAACTCCCGGTCTTCGCCAGAGCCCGCCGCAAAGCGGGATGGTCTTGCTGCGGCGGGAGTCACCAGGTCGCTCCACGGGTGCGACTAGGCCCACGGTGGCAGCCAAGGTAGGGACACGGGGACCACGGGAAGGCAGGCAGGACCACGGGAAGGCAGGCAGGACCACGGGAAGGCAGGCAGGCAGGACCACGGGAAGGCAGGCAGGACCACGGGAAGGCAGGCAGGACCACGGGAAGGCAGGCAGGCAGGACCACGGGAAGGCAGGCAGGCAGGACCACGGGAAGGCAGGCAGGCAGGACCACGGGAAGGCAGGCAGGCAGGACCACGGGAAGGCAGGCAGGCAGGACCACAGGAAGGCAGGCAGGCAGGACCACGGGAAGGCAGGCAGGCAGGACCACGGGACAAGGAAACACAGGAAACCAGGAATACAGGAATCGCAAAATACACAGAGGCGTCTGGAAACGCTCGGGAAACACAGGAACTCAGAGGCGTCTGGGAACGCTCAAGAAGGCTTACTCCTCAGTAGAATGAGCTGAAGATCCGGCAGGGGATGCTGGGAGTCGCCAGGCTTTATAGCCGAGCCTGGAATGCGAGAACCAGTAAGGAGGACGCTGGCCCTTTAAGGCTGGGAGAAGTCCGCGCGCGCTCCCTCTAGTGACAGGAGCACGCGACTGCATGGAAGCAGCATGCGGCCTACACGCTGGGAGCAAGAGTGCAGGCCGGAGCCTGGAGAGGTAAGTGAGAGCTGGGGGAGCGGGGACCGCGGCAGCAGGCACGGGTATACCCTCAATCCGTACCGAGGATCGCGGGTGTAACCGTGACAGGATGGACATGGTCAGCAACAATACTCAGGTAGGCTGTGGCGTTGCAACGATGCTCAATTGGTACCAAGGGGCCCAAAGAGTGCCAAGAAAATATTCCCCACACCATGACACCACCACCACCAGCCTGAACCGTTGATACAAGGCAGGATGGATCCATGCTTTCATGTTGTTGACGCCAAATTCTGACCCTACCATCCGAATGTCGCAGCAGAAATTGAGACTCATCAGACCAGGCAACGTTTTTCCAATCTTCTACTGTCCAATTTCGATGAGCTTGTGCAAATTGTAGCCTCAGTTTCCTGTTCTCAGCTGAAAGGAGTGGCACCCGGTGTGGTCTTCTGCTGCTGTAGCCCATCTGCCTCAAAGTTCGACGTACTGTGCGTTCAGAGATGCTCTTCTGCCTACCTTGGTTGTAACGGGTGGCCATTTGAGTCACTATTGCCTTTCTATCAGCTCGAACCAGTCTGCCCATTCTCTGACCTCTGGCATCAACAAGGCATTTCCGCCCACAGACTGCCGCTCACTGGATGTTTTTTCTTTTTCGGACCATTCTCTGTAAACCCTAGAGATGGTTGTGCATGAAAATCCCAGTAGATCAGCAGTTTCTGAAATACTCAGACCAGCCCTTCTGGCACCAACAACCATGCCACGTTCAAAGGCACTTAAATCACCTTTCTTCCCCATACTGATGCTCGGTTTGAACTGCAGGAGATTGTCTTGACCATGTCTACATGCCTAAATGCACTGAGTTGCCGCCATGTGATTGGCTGATTAGAAATTAAGTGTTAACGAGCAGTTGGACAGGTGTACCTAATAAAGTGCCCGGTGAGTATATATATATTATATATATATATATATATATATATATATATATATATATATATATATATATATTGTGTTGATGGAGTTTTAAGTGGTTAACACATCTAGATATTTTTGAAGGCACTCTGAAGGTTAAGAACTGATGTTGTTTGTTTATTTGTTTACCTAGTTTGTTGGACCATTTTTCTAGATGAGTCATGACATTGCTGGAATGTATATCTAGCATTAGTTTGTAGAAGGTAGATAACCTCTTTTGAGAAGTGTTTGAATTAGTTAGGAATTTGGTAATATTAAATTTAGAATTTAGAAGGCTGTTTTGATTTGGTAATATTGTAACAGGTCGTTCCCATTTATTTGGCGGTCTGTAATTAGAGTGTTGAGCGATTTTATATTTTTGTGAGCGCACCATAAACTTACTTCAGAATAGTTAGATGTGCAGTTAAATCTAAATAGTTCAGTTAGTTTTTAATCTTAGTTTAATATATGTTTAGGGTTAAAGATTAGGTAATTGTAAAATCTCCAGATAAATGTTACTAAGTTGAGTAGGAGATTGTAATGGTTACTGGGGCATGATCGGTCCAGATGATTTGCCCTATTGTTAACGATTTTAACTTTTTGTAGCAGCCATTTGTCACTCATAATAAATCTATTCTAGAGTTTGAATTGTGTGGATTAGAATGAAATGTATAATCTTTTTTCAGAAAGTTTAAGATTTTAAAACCTTCTCCTATCAAAAGATGGGCTAGAAGTGGGGCCTGAGGGGGTGATTTGTCTATACTGGAGCAGGGGACTACTGTATATCGCTCTTTGGAGGAAGGGGGTTTGGGGATCCCCTTTTTCAAGGGATATTTTATTGCATCACAAATTAGTAGATTAGTAAAATGGGAAGACAACCAGTCAATTTTGGGGTTGTTAAGGGACACTAGGTATTTAATGGATTCAGTAGTGGAGATGTTAGAGAGTGTTATTTTGTGCACAGAAGAATTTAAGAAATGTGAAGTATCTAAGTTATTATTTAAATGTTGGATAGAGATAAAGAAAATGTTGAACATTCACGGCTTTCTGGAAAAAAAAAATTATGGGAGAACTATCAGATAAAAGAGTATACCACTTAAAAGTGTAGGAACATCTGGGAGATATGGAACCTTATAGACTCCAGATTCCCCCCTTTCCCTCTTCTCTCCCTTCTCTCGACTGTGTTTTTTTTTTTTCTTTCTTCTTTTCTACTTCCATTGGTACTGGGGGTGGGTGGATAGTGGGTGGTAATAAGTATGCATATGCACATATCATTATGGACAACCCTGGGACTGGTGGGTTGGTTTATTCAGACATATCATGTGGAATGTGCCTAAAATATTATCTATGTGAAGATGTGTTAAAACTTTGTGATGTAACTATTGTTTGAAATAAAGTTAATAAAGCTTTTGGGAAATAAAAAAGTAAATAAAAAGTGAATTGCAAAGCAGATCAAAGCCCTTAGTAAATGTGCCCCAATAAGTTAAAGTGTTCTTAAGTAATAACTGCATATCGGGACACATAGCAGATTTTTAAAAACTGGGCTGTTTCCTAAAGGTGAAAATGTGCTGGGTCCATAAGGGGTTAAGGCACTGGGGATCCATACCCTAACTTGCACAAAGGGAAGCTGTTTGTAGTTCACATAAACCACCAATAGATGTCAGTAAAAGTTTGTGTATTGTGGGCAAAATTGTAATATGTCTTGACTTAGTGGCCAGACAGATATTTGTGAATATTAGCAAAGAACAAACAGTGGAGGTTAGGATGAAGACCATTGGGGCTTAGATTCATCATCATATTCTCTTAATGGATCCAGGGTATACTTAATCAGCTAGTCAGATATTTACACTGCACTAACCAAAAATGTTAATATTAATGTCTATATGATCCACTTCCCCCTTTCTCTTTTTCCTTGGTATAATTTTTTTTTCGTTTATGATTATATTGAATTATAGATATTGGTCTAGTCTTCTGATGGATGATGCATTCTGATCTCTCAGCCGCTGGCCCTCTGCTCTATATATGTGTGTGTATTATTTTCTTAGGTGACACACCGCACCATATTAGGATATTCATATCACCTCAATTTTTAAAAATTCTATGATGGTGTACATCTGTAGATTGTGATGTCTTTATAAAAGAATATTACACAATTTGCACCTTACTTTTGTATTAATGGGCTGGATTTATATTTATATACCTTTATTTATATTTCTTTATTTTTACTTTATATATACCTTCTATTCATGTACTTTTTTGTGTGAATGAAATTCACATGGGGTATAGGGGGAGATATATACTTCAGTGGCATGAGTGTGTTTATCTGTATTGTATTGTTTATTTACCGTTTCTATGGTCATTGTCAAGTGGGGTAACTGGACTGCTGGGTCAGCACACACAACTACATGCTGGACTTTCCCTAGAGATGTAATTTTCACCTTTTTAATTGATTTTATTTATCTTGTGCGCAGTCTTTTTGTACTGTTAATGAATAAAAAGAATATCTATTAAATGGCATATTTCTTTGTTTTTTGTTATATATGATCCACTTCTGATGGTGGAGAAGGATGCCTCTATTCCTGAGAGTATTAGCTAACATTGAAGCCCAAATGGTGCATGCTGGTCATAAAGAAAATACCACTGCAGCGGCGTCCATTAGGTCCATTTAAATATATCACTGTAACCCTCTGACACACCCACCTACCGAGATCCACCAATCAGTGTCTCAAACTCAAAAGGAGGCATCACATGGAGACTTCCTATTTTCCTATTATGGGGTCATTTCGTAAAATATACCAATTTTTTTCAATTGCTTTTCTAATGTCTAGTTCTCTCTTGCTGTATTGAGTAATAAAGAAAGGATTTCTTTTAATTTTCATTTTTTTGTTGTGTAGTTTTATTCTTTTCACCTTTCACTATATCTTTATATGCTTTCAATAATTCTCTCTCCATAATTTATTCTCGAAATCCCTAAATAATTACATTCAACTGTTTTTCAATATCTTCTTTTTTGTGCAATATGTATATATTTGTTTAACCCCTACAGGACTCAGCCTCTTTTGGCCTTAAGGACGCAGCCCCATTTTTCAAATCTGCCCTGTGTCACTATAAGTGCTTATAGCTTTGGAACGCTGATAAAGAGATATCCAGGGGATTTTGGAAAAATTCTTTATTTTCAACGTTCTAAATTCTCTACTTTTGATGCAGATAGTCATAGCACCCAAAATAAATTCATAACTTACATTTCCCAAATGTCTGCTTTATGTTGGAATGGTTTTTTAAGATTCCACATATTTTACTAGAATGTTATGAGGCTCAGAATTTAGGTATCATTTTTAAATTTTTTTGTAAAATCACCAAAACCCGTATTTAGATGGACTTGCTCAAATTCTAATTGACATTGAGAGGCCTAAATAATAGCGAGACACATAAATTACCCCATTATGGAAACTACACCCTTCAATGTATGAAAAACGACTTTTAAGAAGTTTGTTAACCCTTTTGCTGTTTTAAAGGGGTTAAAACAAAATGGAGGTGCAGTCTGCAAATTGTAATACTTTTTCACAATACATTCATTTTCGGTGGAAAATTAAACATTTACAATGGATTAAATGAAAAAAGGTTCCACAAAGTTTGATACCCAATTCCTCCCAAGTACACGGATACTCTATATGTCGTGGTAACCTGCTGTATGGGCGCACGGCCGGGCATAGAAGAGAAGGAGGCGCCATCCAGATCAGATTTGCTATGTCACATTGTACAGGCAATAATTTTTTTCTTTTTTTAATGTGGACCTATAGGGGCTTATTTCTTTTGCCACATGAGATGCACTTTTCTGGTACGTAATTTTGGGGCATCTATAGCTAATTGGTGAGATTTTATTAACTCTTTGTTGGTGGAGGAAATGAAAATCATCTATTTTTAGGAAAATGTTTATGTTTTTATTTTGGTCATTAACCATACCATAAAAATAGTATATTATTTTTATTCTATGGGTTGCCACGATTACGAAAAGACCTCATTTATATAGATTTTTTTTTTCCCATTTTTACTGAATGAAAAGTAATTTGGCAAAAATGTTGTTAATTTTAGCATCACCGTCTTTCATATGCATAATTTTTTAATTTTTTGCCTCACAAATCTGTTTAAGGGCTTATTTTTTGCAAGAAGGATTGTTCTTTGTAGTGGTCTTATTTTAGAGTGCATAACATTTTTAAATCACTTTTTAGAGCATTTTTTTATAGGATATTAATTGAAAATTATCTTTTTTTTTGGAGCTTCTTTTTTTTTTTTTTTTTTACGGGGTTCACTTTGCGGTTCTAATAATGATTTTGTTTTATTATGCAGATTTTTACGGACGCAGGGATACCAAATATGTGGGCGTTTTGTGTATTTTATTCAATTGTACTTAATAAAAACTAATTTGGAGAAAATGTTGTTCATTTTAGTATCGCCATCTTTTCATATGCATAACTTTTTTATTTTTCGGCTGACAAATCTGGTTAGGGGCTTATTTTTTGCGAAAACAGTTGTTCTTTTTAGTGGGCTTATTTTAGAGTGCATAAAATTTTTAAATCACTTTTTAGAGCATTTTTTATAGGGTATCAATTCAAAAATCAAAAATTATCTTTTTTCGGAAAGTTTTTGCGTTTTTTTTTCTCCGGCGTTTACCGTCCGGGTCCAGTAATGATAAGTGTTTAATGATAAGTGTTTTTATGGGAAAGTGACAATTTAGGGGCTTATATTTTAATGTATTTATTTTTTATTTATTGTAATGTGTAGTGTTCAGTGTTTTTCCCTTTTTTTTACTTATACATACTTGAACTTGAACAAGTGATGCTCTGATCGCTGGTTCAAGTTCAATACACTGCTCTACAATACCCGGAAGGGGTCTGCCTGCCAGGGAGACCGGGCAGCTCCGGGACACATGCCAGTCCTCAGAGCTGCCCGGAAGTGGATCGGATCCCCTGGTAAGCGGTGTGGATCCGATCCACGCTTGATCCATGCTTGACCGCGGCGTGTAAGGGGTTAACACCCGCGATAGGAGTCGGCTCCGATCGCGGGTGTTAGCGTAGGCTGTCAGCTGTGATAGACAGCTGAAAGCTGCTGCTTCTGGTGCTGGCTCCGTTCGTGAGCTGGTGCCAGAAGCAGGACGTTATAGCACGTCCCGGTGCGCTAAGCATGTAGCCCCGGGGACGTACTATAACGTCCTGGTGCGCCTAGGGGTTAATTTGTCCTTTAGGAATGGTTACAAATCGATGCAGCATTTAGGGAACTATTTTATTCAATATAGCTATTCAAATTGGTGAGGTTAAAATAATTCCTAGAGTGACTCTAGCCTGGTTCTGGAAAAAATTCAAGAAAATGAATCGTCTCAGTGTGACTTTTATAGGTAAATTTAAATTATAAGATAATAATTGTGATTTATGTATTGTATACATTTTTGCAAGTCTCCCTACTTTCCTACCCATGTCAACATGTAATCATCGATATAACGCTTGTATGATTAGATATGGCGAAGAAAGGGATATCTTTGAGACAATCTAAAGTCTTTTTCCCCTTATTGCATGTAGAGGGTTTTTTTTTAATAAAAGTTACCATCATACCTAATATAGTTTTTTTAAAAGACAAAACAACATAATGTCAATTATAAATTGTCTATGGTTGTTTGTCATTTTAGCATCTCTCAATTAACAACATTTAATAATATGTACCCCTTTTTCTTGAGGGATTCAAATCTACAAGGATGCAACATCACAGCAGCACAAATTGTAATTTTCAACAGAAATATGTAAATAGTAATTACAGGCAGTCCCCGGGTTACATACAAGATAGGGCCTGTAGGTTTGTTCTTAAGTTGAATTTGTATGTAAGTCGGAACTGTATACTTTATCATTGTAGTCCCAGCCAGAACTTTTGTGGTCTCTGTGACAATTGGATTTAAAAAATGTTGGATAGTCATAAGAATCAGGATTACCACTAAAGCTTCATTACAGACACCTGTGATAACTGTTATAGATGATTATTGCAGTCTAGGACTAAAGTACAATAAATTACCAATATCCAGTGGTCCGTTTATAACTAGGGGTTGTATGTAAGTCGAGTGTTCTTAAGTAGGGGACTGCCTGTAGTTAAATAGTAATTATAGTTTTCAAAATATCTATTAATTGTTGCGAGTTACATAAATAAGATTCCATTTTAACAACCTGTTTCTGTTGACAAAAGAATTGGTTCCTGAAACAATCTGATATCCAGGAGGCTGATTCTTATCTTTATGGATTTTTAGCAAATAGCACATTACAGGTATTTTTTGTTCAAATAATGGAATTATTTCTTGCAAATGATATTTTTAATTTTTAGCTTTTGTAAGCAGCTCGATGTCGCGGGTGCTCCCCCGATCCCTGTCTCTGATCGCATGCGCACCCGTGTCCCTCTGTGTGCCCTGCTCCAACCGCAGGCCCGAACTCGCCTGTTCCGGCTCCTGCTCTCCAGCTCTGCCATGCACGCCTCTTAGGGCTTGCATGCCAGCTCTCGAAAATTTATTGGGCCAGCACACTGCTGATTGGTGCACTGGCTGCACACCTTATAATCCGGCACCTCCCTTCCTGCCCTGCCGGATCTTTGTGCCTCACAGCCTTCGAAAAAGCTTCCCAGCAATATTCCTGCGTTCCTGTGTTTCCAGCGTTCCTGTGTGTTGCTGTGTATCCTAGGTTCCTGCTCCCGTGTGTTCCTGTGTTCCTGTGTCCTGTGAGCCTATATTCTCATTCTGTTTCTCATCTGCCTGGACCTCCCATTGCTGACCCCAGATTGGACTTTGATGTTGCACCTCTGCCGTCTGCCCTGACCCTGTGCCTGGACCTAACAATGACTCTGTCTTCCACTAAGGTACCTTGACCTCGTCTGCCACTGCAGGCTAGTTGCACCTGTGGAACGACCTGGTGGCACCTTGCCGCAGCAAGACCATCCCGCTTTGTGGCGGGCTCTGGTGAAGACCAGGCGCCACTTAGACTCCGGTCCCAGGTATCGGTTAGTACCACGACACCTGGGGATCCACGCATCTCGAATCCTGACACTATATTTTTCAGTTGGATTTGATCACAATCTTTTTATGGGTTATCTGAATTTAGGTGGTATAGCATCTCTTGGTTGTAGTCTTCATAATTTAGAACTACTATTTCACCCCCCCCCCTTTTCTGATGATTAGGACAACGTTCTTTTTTCTTTTAAGCGTATTATGATACGCTTAAAAGTGTGTATACATTAATTTAAGGCATTTTTAATTTTTTTCTGATATAATATAGTATATAGTAACTTCCTCTTTTTCTGTTGTCATAAATGAAACTTTTAATAGAAAATACTTTTGTACTAACTAATGTACTAGTTTTAGATTCTGAGACAAATTTCAATCCTTTATTTATTATTTTTTTTGCGCTGCTTCATTAGAGGCCTGGGAAAACGCAGGGATCACTGGACTGGAGGTAATAATGAGTTTATTTTTTTTTAAATGGCTGTTACTAGACAGTATATTATTAGGGTGGGGGATCACTCCTGGATGGTATGTTAAGGGGATTCTGGACAGTATATTATTAGAAGGGGTGCGTTTCTGAACAGTATATTATAAAGGGGGGGGGGCTCCTAGACAGCATATTATAAGGGGGACTGCTTGACAGTATCTGAATAGGAGGCAGCTTTACTGTATAATAATAGAAGACTGCTGGATAATTGGTGGCTGCTAGACATTATATTTATAACTGGGGGTTGCTGCATTTATTAATTGAATTAATTTGCAAGCGGGGCTGCTATGCTACATATTAATTAAAAGGAGAACTTCTCACTACATATGGATTGTTTAGGAGGGGCTGCTCTGCTACTTTAATTAATTATGGGGTACAGGGTTACATATAACTTAATGGGGCACTGCTTTGATAAGTATTAACCCCTTAAGTATGCATAGTTTTTTCATTCATTTTTTGCTCTCCACCTTCAAAAATCTATAACTTTTGAATTTTTGCGTATTCATTGTTCACAGTATTACATAGTTAGTACGGTGAAAATGAAAAGACATTTGTCCATGATGTCCAACCAAGGAAAACAAGGGAAGGGACTTAAGAGAAAGTATGTAAGGAAACACAATTGTATATTATAACATAAACATCATGCTATTTTGTTTTAAAAAGACCTCTAGGGCTGTTTGAATCATTCTGAAGTCTCTGCTGTGACCAGCTGTATTCAATTTTCACAGTCATGGTAAAGAAACCTTTTTGCCGCTGGAGTTTAAATCTGTTCTTTTCAGGTGGCGACAGTGCCCTGTTTTCTTTTGATGTGATTTAACCTTCAACAACTTTTCACCGTGTATTTTGTATGAACCATTTATAGATTATTCTCTTCTCAAGACTAAATAAATCTAACTTTTAATCTTTCCTCATAACTGAGACCCTCAGTACCCCTTATCAGTTTGTGTCTCTTTTTTGTTCCTTCTACAGCAACAGGGCATTCTTTTTATGGACTGGTGCCCAGTACGGAAATGCATATTGCAGGTGTAGCCGAACCATTGCCTTGTACAGTGGTAATATTACATCCCTAATAATACATGACAAGATTCTGCTGGCTTTATTCATATGATTGACATTGCATACAATTATTTAATACAGGTCCCCTACTTAAGCACACCCAACCTAAAGACGATCCCTAGTTACAGACGGAACTCTCTATCCACTGTGACCTCTGGTGAGGCTCTCTGGATGCTTTTCTTTAGTCTCAGGCTGCAATGATCAGCTGTAAGGTGTCTGTAATGAAGCTTTATTGATAATCCTTGGTCCCACTACAGTAAAAGAATTTTCACTGGGACAAAAAAAAAATTGTCTAGAGCTACAATTATAAAATATACAGTTCAGACTTGCATACAAATTCAACTCAAGAACAAACCTAAAGAACCTATCCTGTACGTAACCTGGGGACTGCCTGTATAAGATCTATATCTAAGTCCTTCTCAACAAGGGACTCTGCCTGATGTACTCCCTCTATGACATATGTTCCATGCTAGTCCGCAAATACATAATCTTACATTTATCCACATAGAACTACAGCTTAACTATTGTCCGATCTCACTTACTTTTGTTTCAAAACCCCTGGAAACATAGGGATTATTTATCATTGGTACAGTTCTAAGTCTTGGAGCACTGCTGCCTGTCATATTAAAGTGGCTTTGGTCCTTTAATAAATGTTCTTATGCTCTACATTTTATTTTAAAAAGTCACAAAAAAATTAGCTGAATGCATAAAAAGTCCCAGCAAGTTGAATCGCGGCAGAGTTCATCCTCGTCGTTCATTGTAGATCAGGGATCGCGCAGGGACCGGGTAAGTAAATGTGCCTCAGTATGTTCATCTGTAATCGTTCTACCTTTCCTCCACTTTGCTTTTTGACTACAATGTGGTTTCAGACCCAATCACTCCACTGAGGCTGTCTTAACTAAAGTCTCCAATGACTAACTGTCTGCCAAGGTGAAACGCAACTCTGCTCTCCTCCTCCTTGATTCGTCCTCTGCCTTTGACATTTTAGATCATTCTCAGTCTCCTTGCTGCAGATAAGTTGATATCACACATCTAGCTGTCTCCTGGATCTCCTTATACTTGTCCAACAAGACTGTCAGTGTCAATCACTTGGACACCGCTGGGACCCTTCCTCTTCTTAATCACCTCTGGTGTAAGGCAGCTTATTAAGTCTGATGGCTTCTAAAACCACTCCTGTGCAGATGACACACAGATGTATATCTATTGCCATACATTTCCTCTAGCTAGAATTCTCTTTGCTAGCCAGAATCTCTTTGCTAGCGAGAGTGTGTATCAGCCATATCCTCCTTCTTCATAACCTTATGGAATTCATAATCTTGCCTTCACCAAATGTATCCCTCCCTCCCAACTTAACAATTCATGGCTATTACAATCCACTCTTTTAATAACCATTTCCATGACTTCTCCCATGTATCCCCATACTCTGGACCTCTATTTCAAAATGTATCATATTGTCTCCATGAAAACCTCCCCCACAACAAGCAATATCGCCACTGTTATTCTCCCTCCCCCGTCTCTCCATCTATGTAGTGACTAGGCTTTTTATAAACATTAAAAAATAAATAAGTATAAAGAGTATTTTTTTCTCTACATACATCCTATATAGTATAGTATAGTGAAAAAAATTGTACAGGAGACTAGGAGATGGGGGACACGCGCACCGAGCCGCGGGAGCAGCGGAGAGCGCCGATGGAGTCAGGGGAGTTAAGAACCGCCCGGCTCCGAGGGCACACGGAGGGACACAGGTGCACTTGAGATCCAAGACAGGGGTTGCGGGAGTACCCCCCCTTCAGCCTCCCCCTCTTCTTATTGGTCCCAAGAAATCTCTGGAGGAGAGTCTGATCCAAAATGATCTTCTCAGGCTCCCAGGATCTCTCCTCAGGCCAGAACCCCTTCCAGTCTACAAGAAAGAACCACTTACCCCTCACGATCTTCATGTCCAGAACCTTCTTAACTTTAGATACATCTGGAAAATCCGCCTCAGGAGGAGGGGATTGCTGCGAGAAGCGGTTCCAGACAACAGGCTTAAGGAGGGAGACATGGAAGGAGTTTGTGATGCGCATAGATGAAGGTGGAGCTTGTAGGCCACTTGCCAGGGACCAAGTTTGTAGCTGGGTATCTTAAGCCGGAAGAATGTGGAGGACGACCATACCTTGCCGCCAGGAGAGAAGACAGGAGGAGCTCGACGTTTCAGCCTGGGTCTTGGTATGGTCTGAAGCTCGTAGAAGGGACTGGCGGGTCTGGTAGAAGTAGGAAAACCAGCTCACCTTCTGTTCAGGACATGCCGAGCTAGGCACGGGCCTCCCCTCTGCCAGGGTAGAACATCCAGATAGACGAAATAACGGCTCAGCCAGGATCCAGGCAATACGTTTATCGTCCTTTAATCGTGCATTAAAAATACAACATCCACAATGTGGGGAAACAGCAAAGCTGACGCGTTTCGGGCGGATTAACCGTCCTTAGTCATAGCTGACACATTGTATCCTGACAAACAATATATACTAAAACCAACCCCTAAAGCCCCACCGGAAATCGATTGCCGTTCCTAAACGAGATGCGAGCAAAGAACATAGCAATTACATACAATTATGCATTTGTGACAAGGAGGTAAGTGTGCGTCTTCTTAAGTACTGAAATGGCCATCCCAAGACAGCAAGCTGCGTAGTCCATTCCATTACAGAGCGGCGTGTGCAGTAATGCGAGTCACGTGATCGCGGGGTCACGTGACCATGCCGTATCCGTGACAACCGCGTCACGTGATGCGTAGTCATGGAAGCAATACGCCTGTTGAAATTGAAAAGGAAGGATTCGTTCGACATCGCCACGGAGATCAAGGCTGAATACCAATAGTCGTAGGCCGTGTATGCCGAAACAAAGAGATCTAAATTTTTAAGAGACGAATATGACTACAGCCATCAACAGGTCTACAAATGGGGTCGATGGGAAAACCCACCACAAACACCCAGATCGATCTTGAAGAAGACACGTAGACGGCAATATCGAAACAGGCCTCAGAAAGTGGGCTTTATTTCATCCGATCAGGATTCATCGGAAGGTTTGACCCAAGAATCGGAACCTGAGCAAGGAACAAGTACCCCCAAAACGATGTCATATTATAAGAAACAGAAAACCGGCAAAAAACACAGAGGGGGGCGGAAACACCGAAACAACCAGAACAGATGGCATCCCCTCCTGGACACTGAGGAGCCAGAAAACGAAGTAGGGGACCTGGATGTTGTCAACCTGTCTCAACATGAACTTTCTACAGATCAGGTCAGATTATTATCTTTTGGCCTTAATTTTGTCCCTGACAAAAATTTCGATATGTATTCTACAATTTGTAATGTAAACAAATTTGTCAGGGATCTTACTGTTAGACGGCACTTTTTCAATGTTAATGAAGCCCATGTCACGGATCCTGAGATTCTACATACCAATGCAAATGAGTTTAAAACATTAAATTTCACGGATCAGATGACATTAATGAATTTATTGTCTTTGGGTGATGGTGTTGACAGAGATGTTTACACCAACAAAATAGATGGTTTCAGGGTTAAGAACCCAGGTTTTTACCCCGTTAACTCCCGTACGGAGGGTATGGACTTGTTTCAGGAGAGGATTGAAAGAGAAACAACATTGAACCTAGAACCCATAATCTTTCTCCTCCCCTGAGACAAGCTCTACACGAAATAAGAGGCTGGCAGGATGTTATACTTAAAATGTCGGATAAGGGGGGATCAGTAGTTTTGATGGATAAAGACATGTACAAGGAACAGATTATGGTGTTACTTAATGATCGAAGTACATACAGAAAACTCGATGCAAACCCTACCAAATGCTTTAGTGAGGAATTAAGCAAACTACTTGAGGAAGGACTCAATATGGGAGCTTTAACTCCGAGTCAAGTAGACCAAATAAAGGTTACAGATCCAATCATCCCCATCATGCACGCCCTCCCGAAAACCCACAAAGGGTGTACACCTCCCCCAATGCGCCCAATTATTTCGGGCATTGGTTCCCTCAATGAGAACCTCTCTAGTTGGCTTGACTGGGTACTTCAGCCGTTGGTACGCAGAGTCCCAGGTTACTTACAAGACACAAGGGATGTATTAGGCTCATTATATGAGAAGTGCTGGCAAGCCAACTACCATTGGGTCAGCTGTGATGTGGTGTCCCTCTACACCTCCATTCCCCACAATGTAGCAATTACAGCATTACAACATCACCTCAACAAATACACTGATTACAGTATGGAATTTAAAGAATTTACCACAACAGTCTGCCAATATCTCATCACGGGATTTTTTTATTTACAGACACAAGGGGTCAGCATGGGGGCCAAGTTCTCACCCTCCTTGGCCAACTTGACGATGTCATGGTGGGAGGAATACACCATTTTCTCAGAGCACAATTCGTACTTGGCGGATGTAGAGTGGTATGGCAGGTACATTGATGACGTGTTGATCATCTGGCGGGGGGAAGTACCTGCCATACCACTCTTTATCGAACACCTCAATACCAACACCTGCAATCTGAGATTTACCTACACAACTGATCCCAAGGAAATTGTGTTTTTAGATTTACATTTGACATGTACTCCAGGACATATAATAGATTCCACCACACATCGCAAACCCACGGCAGGCAACACCATCTTACATGCCAGTTCACAGCACCCCCTGCATACAATCCAAGCCATTCCGGTTGGTGAACTCACACGTATCAAACGCAATTGCAGTACTGAGGAGTCATTCAACACAGAATCCATGAATGCCTGTAGGAGATTAAAAAACAGGGGCTATCCTGAATGGTCCCTGAAAAGGGCTTACAATAAAGTCAAAAACAAAGACAGAGAAACATTACTCTTCCCCCACAAGGCAGACAAACCCCCTCATAAACATGTTTCCTCATTTTCTGACTTTACCCCTACACTAGTATTACAATACAGTCCACAATTCAAAGCCATCTCAGAAATCATTCACCGGCATATCCCATTGTTAAATTCAGATCCAATTTTGGAACAAATTTTAAAGAAAGGTTGTCGAATTGTGTCAAGAAGGGGCCAAAGTCTGGGCAATATGTTGTCACCATCTCTTTTTGCTCCCAAAACCAACCATACATGGTTATCCACACAAGGCTTCCACAAATGCGGGACAAACAGATGCATGACCTGCAGATTTACCTTGGATAAGAAAAAGTTTTTCACCAGTAGCGATGGTCAAAGACAATATCCGATAAAAGATTTTATCAATTGCAATTCGTACAATGTTGTCTATATTATTTATTGTAATAAGTGCAATCTGATTTATGTGGGACAAACCATGGGCAAATTCAAAACCAGGTTCGTTGAACATCTTTACGACATTTCCAACCCGTTGGGCCGCAACCTGTCGGGTGCTTCCAAGCACTTTGTACAGGTACACAAAGGTGATGTTAGTTCTCTTAGAACATTTGCTTTTGAAAGAATGACCAAAAATATTAGGGGGGGGGCAGTATAACATCTCGGATATTGAACAGAGAGGCTTATTGGATATTTACATTAGAAACATGTTATCCACATGGATTAAATGCCAAACGTGAACATATGTATCATTACTAATTCGTCTCTTTTTTACACCAGAAGATGCCGCTTTGTTTATAAATATTACAAATATTGTTCTATTTCCGTTTCTCTCCTGCTATTCTCTCTGCCCTTACAAGTCCACAGTGATGTTTTTATCCCTTTCATTGTTATTATCCAAAATGTTTTTCAGCCACTAACTTGTGTTTCATCTATTTTTAGATGCACGCCCCACCCACCTTAAGGAGGACGCGCCTTCGGCTCCACCGCGTTGGTCTTCTTCCCAAGGTTTCTTCACGCCACATACACGGCCTACGACTATTTGTATTCAGCCTTGATCTCCGTGGCAATGCCGAACTAATCCTTCCTTTTCAATTTCAACAGGCGTATTGCTTCCATGACTACGCATCACGTGATGCGGTTGCCACGGATACGGCGTAGTCACGTGACCCAGCGATCACGTGACTCGCATTACTGCACACGCCGCTCTGTAATGGAATGGACTATGCAGCTTGCTGTCTTGGGATGGCCATTTCAGTACTTAAGAAGACGCACACTTACCTCCTTGTCACAAATGCATAATTGTATGTAATTGCTATGTTCTTTGCTCGCATCTCGTTTAGGAACGGCAATCGATTTCCGGTGGGGGTGGGGCTTTAGGGGTTGGTTTTAGTATATATTGTTTGTCAGGATACAATGTGTCAGCTATGACTAAGGACGGTTAATCCGCCCGAAACACGTCAGCGTTGCTGTTTCCCCACATTGTGGATGTTGTATTTTTAATGCACGATTAAAGGACGATAAATGTATTGCCTGGATCCTGGCTGAGCCGTTATTTTGTCTAACTGGCGGGTCTGGTCCCAAATAGACTTGAAGTGCTGCAGCAGATTCTCTACCGCAGGAACATCAGAGGGAGTAGACAGCGGAAGAGGAGGGCAAAGAATATGTCCATAGACCACAAAGAATGGAGCCGAGCCAGTAGACCCCGAGTCCAAGGAATTTTAGGAAAACTCAACCTAAGGTAGAAGGTCAGCCCAGTTGTCTTGACGAGCTGAGACGAAGTGGCGTATATAGCAGCCCAAAGTCTGGTTCACCCTCTCCACTTGACCATTCGATTGAGGGTGGTAGGCAGAAGAAAAGTCAAGGTTGATCTGCAGCTGGTTACACAAGAAATGCCATAACTTGGACATAAACTGGACTCCTCGATCGGACACGATGTGTAACGGAAGTCCATGCAGCTGGAAGATTTGTTCGAAGAACAAACTGGCAAACCGTGGGGAAGATGGTAGACCTGGAAGGGAAACAAAATGGGACATCTTGGAAACCGGGCCTTCACCTCCCAGATGACAGTACTGTCTGAAGAGACAGGCAGATCGGTGATAAAATCAATTGCCACGTGGGACCACGGAAGTATCGGCAACGGAAGTAACAGTCCAGCCAGTTTGAGACGAGACGCTTTGTTGCGGGCACAGGAGAAGCACGATCCCACAAACTCCCAAACATCTTTGACCATGTCTGGCCACCAGTAGTAGCGGGAGATGAGGGCCAAGGTGTTGCACCCCAGGGTGCCCAGCCACACAAGAAGAATGTCCCCAAGACAGAATCCACTTCCAGAGAGCAGGTTTAACAAGTCTTGCCGGGAGATAGCTGCCGAAGATCCACCGGAGTTGCTGCAACAAGCTGATCAGGAGAAATTAGGTGCCAAGGACCTGGTTCTTCTCAAACAACATCTGATGCACGGGACAGGTCATCAGCCTTGATATTCTTGTCAGCCGGATGAAAATTAATCAGCAGGTCGAAGCGGGAGAAAAACAATGACCACCGGGCCTGCCTGGAATTCAGGTGCTAGGCTGTCTGAAGGTACAGCAGGTTCTTATGGTCGGTGTACACACTCAAGGGATGGAGAGCTCCCTCCAGAAGATACCGCCATTCATCCAGAGCAAGTTTGATGGCCAACAGCTCTCTGTCTCAATTGAATAATTTCTCTTAGCTGGAGAAAAGGTCTTAGAAAAGAAGCTGCATATGGAAGTTCAGCACTTGGGCCCTTTCTGGGTGAGAACCGCTACAGCTCCTACGGGGGACGCATCCACCTCAAGATGAAAGGGCTTGTTAGTATCAGGCCTGGTGGGTACTGGAGCAAAGGCAAAAGCAGACTTCAACTTGGAGAAGGCCTCTTCAGCTGTAGGAGACCAGGCACGTGGATTAGTACCCTTCTTGGTGAGTGCCACGATGGAAGACACCAGAGTGGTGAAATGTGGAATAAACTGCCGGTAATAGTTCGCAAAACCCAGGAACCTCTTTATGGCTCGGAGGCCTTCTGGGCGGGGACACTGAAGACAGTTTTACGGGCCCATCTGGAGACATCTGTCGGAAATTATATAACCGAGGAATGGAAGGCTATGTTGGTGAAACTGGCATTTCTCCAGCTCGGTGTAGGGATCATCAAGTCGACCAAAAACTTGACGTACTTGTGTCTGGTGGGATTCAAGGTCTGGAGAGTACACCAAGATGTCATTTAGGTAGACCACGACACACATATAGAGAAGGTCCAGGAAAATGTCATTAACAAATTCCTGAAAGACAGCAGGGGCATTACAAAGTCCAAAGGGCATCACTAAATATTCAAAATGCATGTCGCCGGTATTAAACGTCATCTTCCATTTGTCACCTTTGCGGATCCAGATGAAATTATAAGCACCACGGAGATTCAGCTTGAAGAACACCCTGGAACCACGCAAGCGATCAAAGAGTTCCTTAATCAATGGCAGGGTGTAGCAGTTTTTAACTGTGATCTTATTCAGCCCATGATAGTCTATACAGGAATGTAAGGAGCCATTCTTCTTGGTGACAAAGAAGAAACCTGTGCCAGTCAGAGAGGAGGACTTGTGTATTATACCCCTCTGCAGGTTCTCCTTGATGTATTTGGACATGGCAGCCGTCTCGGGAACAGAAAGCGGATAGACACGACCTCTAGGGAAAGTGGCACCTGGAAGAAGATCCACAGGGCAATCATAGAGACGATGCAGTGGCAAAGTCTCCCCTTGTTTTTTAGACAAAACATTTGCAAAGTCCTGGTAACAAGCTGGTAGACCCTCCAGACACTTGAAAGACACAGAAGAGGTCAGGAGCGGAAGTGGTGCCACCATGCATCGAGCTTGGCATTCAGGGCCCGAATGCAGGATCTCACAAGTCTTCCAATTGAGGCCAGAGCATGGAGTTGAAGCCAAGGAAGACCCAAGAGAGGTAGGACATAGAAGACCAATCTTTCTTGATGTAGGACTCTAACTTGATGGCGGATGGGTTCCATGCAGTACTGGATCGGAAAAAAGCTGTCCGCTCATGGAAGAAATGACCAGGGGTGACTTGAGGGGAACTACCGGAATGTGAAGCCAGGAAAGCGGAATCCACAAAGTTCCCCGTGGAACCAGAGGAATGCCGAGACTTGCACAAGGGGGCCGGTACCAACACAGAGAAGAACTGGAATAGTCAGGCGTGGAGAAGCTGAATTCACACCAAAGGAGGCTTCTCCCAGAAGCCCTATGTGTTGGCGTTTCCCAGACGTTGGGGACAGACTGGACAAGTCCCGATGAGGTGCTTTGGACTGGCACAGTACAAGCAGAGGTTTTCTTGGAAACATCTGGATCGTTCCCCAGGCGTAAGACGTGCCCTGTCAACCTCCATAGGATCACCTGCAGATTCATAGTTTATACGGTTGAAAAAAGACACTTGTCCATCAAGTTCAACCAAGATTGTAGGACCGGAGGCTGGAACGGTTTCTGGAAGACCGGGCAGACGTGGAAGCGGGACAAGAGGTCGCTCATGCCGCAACCCTTCAGCTCATTCCAAGAACCGCACGTATATCCGGTTGGCCAAGGTGATAAGACCACTCAGGGTAGCAGGCAGATCAAGGGCAGCTAATGCATCTTTAACCCATGAGGACAGTCCTTTCTTAAAAGTCGCACATAAGGCTGCGTCGTTCCAACAGAGTTCAGACGCCAAGATGCAGAACTAGACAGCGTATTCACCCACAGATGAGTCTCCTTGGCATAGGTTCAGTAGTGCTGTCTCTGTTGAGGAGGCTTGTAATGGGTCCTCAAACAAGGACCAGAACTCTGCCAGGAAAGCGGTATGGGTGGCCGTAACAGGATCATTCCTGTCCAACAGAGGAGTAGCCCAGGCCAGGTGAGGAGGCTGATGATGAACGCCACCTTGGAGCGCTTGCTGACAAACTGAGATGACATTAAGTCTATATGCAGCAAGCACTGGGTGATGAATCCTCTGCACTGTTTGGGGTCACCATCAGATTTAGTAGGCATAGACAGTCTTAGCCTAGCTTCTTGTGTCAGTGGACTAGCCGGAATGACAGGAGAATTCGCAGGGGCAGTCGCTGGAACTGCTACAGGCGTAGTTACAGGGGCCTGATGCTGAGGCTGAGAGTCAAGCAGCAGTTGGAGAGCGGAAGCGACTGTGCCTAAAAGTTCTCCTTGGGCAGCAAACTGCTGTGACTGCCGGGCGACAACACAGGAAAATTCTGTCAGTATCTGACGTGGCTCCTTGACGGGATCCATGGCCAGATCTTACTGTCAGGGCTGGGAGTCTGTGGACCGCGGGAGATGGTACTAGCCGACACCTGGGACTGGAGTCTAAGTGGCACCTGGTCTTCACCAGAGCCCGCCACGAAGCGGGATGGACTTGCTGCAGCAGGGTACAACCAGGTCGTTCCACAGGTGCGACTAACCCGCGGTGGCTGCTAAGGTAGTAATGCAGGAGACACAGGAGAGCTTTCTCTTCAGGGGATGGCTGTAGATCTGGCAAGGGTCACAGGAAGGGGAAGGAATTTATATAAGGCCAGTGCCTATTATCGGCGTGCTGGCCCTTAAAATCATAGCGAGCCGGCGCGCATGCGCCCTAGGAGATGGGGATGTGTGCACCGGGCCGCAGGAGCAGACAGGGATCGCAGGGATCGCAGGGATCGCAGGGATCGCAGGAGCACCCGTGACAGATTACTTGTTCAAACTAACATGTCACTAAATGTAAAAAAAAGTTAAAACAATAAATCAAGTTTTTTTATGCTACAGTGAACGCCCCTTGCCACCCCGTAAAAATGGAAAAAAATATGTAACAAGAATTGATGATTTTATTTTTCTCCACACGTAAAAAGTGAATAAAATGGCATTGATGTAAAGGAAATATAAATCCCTTCCCAACGCACGTGTACAGTGCGGCGGGTAGTGACTTCCCAACACGGTTCAGGCACAGTGATCGGGTCAAGATGGAGGCTGTTCCTGATGGCCATCCATCCTGTCCCGTCAACCAGAGGGGTTTTGTCGCCCCCCATCCAGTTCATGATCGCTGCTATTGGATGATTAATGCAGACCAGTCAATAGCTGGGATTTTACTTATGATGTCAGTAATACCGATCGCCATGTCTGTAGACACGGTGATCAGGGCAAGGTAGCACCTGTTCCTGACAGCCACCAATTTTGCCTTTTGGTCCAGAGGGGTTTCGCTGCTTCCCTCTGTCCATGTTTGCTGCAATTGGATGGTCGATCTGGATCAGCCAACAGCAGCAATATTCATCACAATGGGCATCAATGGGGTGAATAATAGGAACACACTGCGACAATCGTTGCTGTCTAGGACAGCACCAATCATCAGTGGTAGGGGCCATGTCTGGTGGCATCATGCCATCTCTCAGAGAGCTCCGTGTGACCAATCTGTGCACCCACTGCTGGATATGGGCTACCACTTGTGTAACCCCTGCTAAGAGTACAACATGTGAACAGGACAAGTAATTGCTGGGCAGCAGGGGTTAAGACCAGCAGCTAGCAGCACCTACTCCTCAGGAGCCGAGTGGACTACATCTCCCAGCAATCTCTGCTGCTCTGTGCCACTGACACTGATAGGAGGAGTTGCTGGAGAAAGGGCTGATGAAACAAGGGATTGTGGGAAGGAGAAGGGAGAGAGACCTCATGTGCAGCAGAGAGGACTGACAGCACATGGCAGAGTGTAGAGAGTCCTGCACTGAGACTGACACAGCAGAGGACTAGAGACAGGCCAGCAGCTCAGCCCCAAAGGAGAAGAGAACCTGCTGGAGAAGCTCCACCTCTGCACCACAGCCTGATCCCTAGGAGGTCTCCACATCCACCACACAGGAGGTTCCTGCCAGCCCCTCTATTACCATCCAGGTGTCTGAACCCTGCAGCCACAAGCGGAGGACTGGGTGCAGGTACTCAGAGTTGTGAGTAGACTTTATTGTTAGTAAGGAGTTTGCAAGAAAATAATTTCCAAGAGAACTTAGAGTATTAAGTGCACCAACTTTTCAATTCATGGGGACTCCAGCACCCTCACCCCTGTACGAGGTCCCTCCACCGCTGCCCACAAAGCCAAATGGCGTACTGAGTGTAATTTTTTGCAACTTTTGATGACATTTTCACTGCTATCATTTTTAGGACTTTGCTACATTTGATCACTTTTTATTGATTTTTTTATAATTTTCAAAATGGCACAAAAGGGCGCTATTTCCTGTCTCGGGGTTAAAAACCGTTATTATATTTTGACAGATCGGGCATTTTCGCACGCGGAGATACCTAATGTGTTTATGATTTTTACTGTTCATGAATATTTATATCAGTTCTATGGAAAGGGGGGTGATTTGAATTTTTTGTTTTTATATTAATTTTTTAACTTTTTTTATTTTTACTATTTTTCTGACTCCCTAGGGTACTTTAACTCTAGCTTGTCTTATCAATCCTAACATATACTGCCATACTATAGTATGGCAATATATGGGGATTTTCCTCACTCATTACAATGTGCTTATAGCACATTGTAATGATAGGGTTAACACGAGTCAGCCCGAGGTTGTCATGGCGACGGCTCTTCACTTCCCGTGACAGTATTTTTTTTAAGCCGCCCGGCGGGAGAACATCACCGACCGGTGCTAGCACATACGCGTTGATAAGGGGTTAAGGTGTCCTAAGAGAGAATAACTCAGGAGCAGCCCACACTTAGGAATTCCCTAGACTGGTTACAGATAGAATTCTATACAGCTAGCTGAACTTAGACGCTTTGACTCCGGTCTGATGATGTGGCCGGAGTCATATGACAGCAACGAGGGCGGACCTTCGGCTGCCGTAGCGGGGGTGAGTGATAGGTCCTGACCTGAGAGGAGGTTCTCTATGACGGGGACTCGTTGATTTGGTTGATTGATTTAGGCACTCCCAAGGGGAGGGGGCTCTAGTATAAATACCCGGCCTCAAGGCTGTCATGGTAACCGATTGCCGCCCCCCCTCCCCCGATGACTCCTCATTGGTTCTGTGCTGTCACTAAGCTCTCAATGTCAGATGGGATCTCTGCAGTAATGCCTCCATATGGAACAAAGAAAACCAGCTCACTCACGCTATGCATACTGTTCATCAAACAGCATGGAAACAAACCCCTCCTTGAGGGCAATGAGTAGATCAACAAAATAAATGGTCCAACTGTGATAAGATCAGGTGTATTTCCAGCTTTATTCCAGGTTTTTGTCAACAAGTCAACAAGTTTCTGGCATCTAAATGCCCTTAATCCTGACTGACAGTAACACCTCTACCAGGTGTTCTTGTATTCTCTCATTTTCTATCACGATCACAATAACATTGTTTGTCATGGCCAGTAGTATTTATTCTAGCAGACAAAGGATGCGCTGAACATATTGGTAGCATTGGTAGCATATTGGAATCACGTATTGGAATACAAGACATTTTTCTTTCATTGGGGCTCACTCATTGGTGGTGAAGTGCTGCTGGGAAGCAACATAGTGTGAACACAGAAAATGTTCACAGAAAGGCCAGACACTTTATGCAGCAACTCTGGCATGTCTACGTAATTGGCCTGGAATGTGAATTAATTTGGCTCAATATGTCCCATGCCATATGTTCAGTTTGTGTTTTTGTACATAGTTTTGGTTTTTGTAAAAGAAAGTTTTGTGTTTTCCAAAAAAGTATATTTTTTCACAAAGTTTGTTTTTCTAAAAAAAAATGTTTCAAAAAGTGTGTTTTTTTTTTTAAAGTTTCAGTTTCAGCCAGAAATAGTGGAGTAGTGGGAGGAGGCAAACAGAGCCAAACTATAATGTCCGGCAATCCTCAGTGGTGGTATATATGCCACATTGATTCCCTGTCCATGCTTACTTTCCCACATATGAGTTGTGTTGTGCACATTGCACAATGCACACCTTATTTTCTGGCCTGCCCAGAAAAGTAGTGGCTTCTTGGAATTACGTATTGTAGGAAAGCCACCACCATAACTTTTTTAATGCTGTCCAGAACGGAAGTTTTATCAAAGACCAACAATTTTGCAAATGTCCAGGTCAGGGCCAGGGTGGTCGGGTGGGGGTAAGATGGGTAGAACTTCTGGTCTCTCTACATTGTTTGGGGGATAGAAAGCTAAAGACTTTCCTCGGATGGTGTGGACAGGCTTAGTAATGGTGGTATCACATTGTCTCTTTGCGGGGAGACAGCTGACCTTGTCACTCTGGAGGAGGTGGCAGAGGCTTAGACAACAAAAGCAGCATAGGGTATCACCAGTCTTTTCAAGTGTTTTCCTTGATGTGTTATCCACTGCAGCTCATGTTTTGATTGCTGGGCCTGGTAATACATTTGATATTCAGACTGTTGCTTGCTTTAGGGACTGGTGAACAGTGTGCAAATGAAGCGTTTTGTATTCTGCACATTGCTTGAAACAATGCCACACCAGGGAGATCCTCTGGGCTGACCTCTGTGTGCCCAACCTTGGCACAGTGGGGGTAGTAGGCCACTTTGTGGCTATGGGCTGCCCGATGTGCCTTTACACCCTCCTGTATCTTCTGCTGGCTACCTCGGACTACAGCGAGGACAGAATATCATCATCACTCCTCAGATCTTTTTTCATCAAGCCCTCACTGCTGCCCTGCTTGTCAGTTTCCACATTGCAGAAAGCTGGCACTTTGGTATAATCATCATAATGTCCTGCCATGGTCCTCTGTTCACATCCTCATCCTCCTACACAAGT
Source organism: Engystomops pustulosus (assembly GCF_040894005.1). NCBI lineage: Eukaryota > Metazoa > Chordata > Amphibia > Anura > Leptodactylidae > Engystomops > Engystomops pustulosus. Next base: position 174,935,105 of record NC_092411.1, read on the forward strand.
TGTTGGGAATCTTTTAACTAGTGCAGGGTGAGCTGGATGGCCCAGCTAGAAGAGTTATCATAGAGCAGTAATAACTGCTCAATGACCTCTGGCTGAAATGTCCTTACTGTTTTGAATGTGGGTAAGGTGGAGAGATTTGCACAAAAGAGTCAAATTTCAACTTGTAAATTGCTGTAACATGTTGGCATCTATTATGCCTCCATCATGTAGTCTTCATTATGAATTAAATAGTGATTTTTGTATATACCATATGTACCTGCATATAAACCAAGCCAAATATAAGCCAAGACCCCTAATTTTATCACAAAATACTGGGAAAATCTATTGACTGAAGTATAAGCCGAGAGTGGAAAATGCACCCCCACTATATATAGTTAGCTAGCCCACTGCCCAGCAGTACATAGCCAGTCTGTTATATAATGTATTCATTTTTATGTATAAATAGTACAATGTTTAACTATACCAGAGAGCGTGAACTGACAATACTATGTTTTCATGGTAAATACGTCAAAATAGCTTTAAACGGAATAATTTGAAAATTTGCATGACCAGCAGCTATACTGATCGTGGGAAAATAACTTGCCTGTGGTTCACTTTTCAGCAAGTCTCATGGGTTTAAAGACTACAGACTGACAAAAAGCAGGAACACAAAGTTAAACAAACATTTTACAAGCGGCTACATAACGTGCACATATATTAGTCCCTGCTATAGTTCATCAAAGAACCTAGGATGTTTTTCATAAATATAGAAATAATACATTTATATGGTTAGATAAAAACTTACATCACAAAAATTAGTGTAATGGCAACATTTTGGATATATATATAGTTCTCTAAGAAAAATTGGCAACACTCCAAGATTCAAAAAAGTGTGTACCTTTATTTAATGTTTCGACCCCTAGGATTTGGAGTCTTTCTCAAGGCTTGAGGATATGTATATACTTATATACTGAGCAGAATCATATAAATTAAAACAGTTTCCCATTAAGCTATACGAATATTAACCTACCACCTCATTTAGAATGCGGTCTCAGCAAGGTCAATTGGAATACTTCCCAACTTTTGCAATGGTGGCGAACCTATGGCAAGCGTGCCAGAGAGGGCACCCAGAGCCCTCTCTGCAGGCAGGTGTACCATCTCCCCTGCCTTATAAAAGTTTATCATTGAAGCTCCAGACAGGCAGAAAATAGTGTTGCACGCCGAGAGCTCCAATGATCCTAGCCTATTGCGGCCTGAGGCTGATCGGCCCCGCTCTCACTAGTTTTGCCTTAGTGAGATCAGCTGATCTGTGCTCTTCAGCCCGGGGAAACAGTGGAAACAGAGTGAGGAGGGAGGCAGCTCACACAATAGAGCCTACAGCAGCAATGAAGAAGCACACTTACAGAGTTTTGGACACTAAACCAGCTATAAATACTTGTGGTTTAGTACCCAAATCACCCTGTATGCTGATTCACTGACAGCGTCATGCAGGTGATGAGCGCTGTGGACAGAGGCAAGTGTATATGTGGCCACTGACAGCTGTCATATGGGTGTTCCCAAATCCACCTGTGCCTCCACTCCAACAACCACTTTGCCCTACAAACGACCTGCCAAATTGGATTCCCCAATCCTTCACCATGCCCCTTCTTTGTATTTACCACATTGGATTCCCCAATGTCCCTTCTTTGTATTTACCACATATGAGTTAAACCCGTAATGGAAAATAGCATCCAAAGTTGAAAATGCCATTTAGCAATATATAATAAAATGTTATGAAAAGGGGTCAAAAGGCTGTACTGTCCTCAAAATGGTAGCACTGAAAGCGTCATTTCATATCACAAAAAATTACACCACACACAGCTCCGTACACCAAAGTCTGAAAAGGTTAGAGCCAATTAGCACCAGAAGATGGCAAAATGATTTTTTTTTTGTTCAGGAGGTTTTAATTTTTGGAAATGTATACAAACATTATTAAACTTATGTAAATATATTATCCCTGTGATTGTACTGACCCACAGAATAAAGTAGGCATGTCCTTTGGGGTTCTCAGTGGAAGTTGTAAATACCAACTCTACAAGAAAATGTCACAAAGGCATTTTTTCACCAATTTTACTCCATTTGGAATTTTTTACCACTTCCCAGTACAGGGCATTGGATATTAAATACCATCACTATGAAGTGCAATTTGTTATGCAGAAAACAAGCCCTTTGATGGTGGGAAGTAAAAAATGGAAACACAAAAACAAAAAGTGGTTAACTTATCACAGTCTCCTAGTCCCTGTATCTACTCAGGACTACTGTCACTGTATGGGGGTAATGTTAATCAGTATACGGCGGTAATATTCCTCACTGAATGGCAGTAATATGATATTCATCGCTACATTTGTATAGCATAGTATAGCAATATTATTGGTAACATTGGCCTTTCTATAGTCTTTATTACCAGAATGATGCTATTTATGTGGTTGTAAAGGTGGCATCATGATATGGCAGTATTATTTGTCTTATTGTAAGGTGGTATTGTGGCACTATTGGGCTAAATTTCTGTGTTGGCACCTCACGATAGAAACGTTGGCTTTGGTTTGCAGTTTGGGCACTCAGTCTCTCAAAGGTTCGCAATCACTGCCCTAAGCCATACCCTTTGCCCCACTCCAAGTACAATGCCGCTTCAACTGATACCTGACGATATAATGCCCCTTTCCCTGTGGCCCCCACACACTGTAAAATGCCCCCACTCTGTATTATGCCCCATCAATTTTTGTATCCTTTTATTTATTCACTCTGGTTCCTTATCCTACTCACATTGTAGCTGCTCTCAGTGGCGTAACAAGAGAGCAGTGGGCCCCGATGCGAATTTGGTTCAGGGCCCCCATTATTCTGCTACCTCCTTCCCACACATCACACAGCCTTCCCACACTCATACAGATGATCCATGCATCTTTTTGTATCCCAAACGGGAATCACTTGTGAAACATGACGGTCTCAACCGATATTTCTTTTCAAAAATAACATACAAAATATAGCACAGACCATTTACGATTTATTTCTTTTAATAGTTGTATTCAAAAAGATAAACATATAAAGAGGCCTTCAATATAAAATCAGAATGCAAGTCAAAACTAGTTGCCCAACTTTTTTATGGCTTCTTCCAGGGCATTTTTGGCTTCCGGTATCCACCCTCTTTTAACTAATATCTGGCATCCACCCTCTCTTCCCTTCACTAAGGCACCAATACTGCATATAAGAACATATAAATATCCACATCGAAGTACAGACTGTCCCAGAATTAAGAACACCTGACTCACAGACAAGTTCTCAAACAAAGACCTCTCTGCCCACTGTGACCTTTGGTGAAGTTCTCTGGATGCTGGTAATTCACTGAACATTAGTCCCAGGCTACAATGATCAACTGTTCTGTGTTTACAACAAAGCTTTATTTTTAATTCTTGTTCCCCTGAAAACACCAAATTTTCAAAATCCAGTTATAACAGGGACCAAAACTTAAAGAGAACCCGTCAGGCAAAATAACCCCCTAAACTAAATATATTTATAAACTGCCATTAGAAAGCATTGCCTCTATCCCTTCATTGTCCCTCTACATGCCTGTAAACCTAAGCAATGAGGTCCTAAAGCTGTATGCAAATGACCTGTGAGGTGTCCAATGAGTCATTAGCATATTCAAGCTGTCCAGCTTATTCATGAGTGGGAGGTACAGCCACACCCCCAGTGCTTGACTGACAGCCTGTATAATGGTGTGAGGCTGTATAATGATGTGCTTCCTGGCGCTGGCGCCCCCTGCAGCCTGTTTGTGTATAGGAGAGATACAACAGCTCCAGGCAGCCATGTTATAGCAGAACATGTCAGGTACTTGTGTAGCTGATGTCTGTGTATTAGGAGGATGCAGCATGTCAGCAGGGGAAGGAGACACTAGCAGGGGAAGGAGATGGGAGGGGTGACATCACTGCCTCTGACCATGTGACCAGCCTCATTTACATAATAAAGAAAAAGATGATTTTGCAATGATTAACGTATGAATTGACTAGATAAAGGCTTGGATAGGATCCTTGCGAGCTGCTCCAACAGGTAGTAGTGACAGGACTAGTGGCACAGACCTGATGACAGGTGTCCTTTAATTTGTCTGGAGTTACACTTCCTGCCTCTATACCTAAACATCTGCCGCAGCTAACTGCTTTGTAAACAGGTCTTAAAAGGCTTTAATAATGGGTGTCTTTAGCAAATTTTCATACTAATTAGATTAAGGGTGATGTCACATATGGCGTTTTTGGGCCATTTTTAGTTGCGCAAATTCGGAAAACCGGACAAATGCATGCGATTTTAAAAACGGATGCTTTTTTTTATCTTACTATAAACGGCCCAAAAATGGCCTAAAAACGCCATATGTGACGTCACCCTAAGGGCCATAACTTAGTTTTTTTGTACAATACCATAGTTTTTTATTGTGACACATAGAGAGAGTTAACATTGTTTAAACTGGACCTTTTTTCAATTAGGTTTGGGGAATATTTTGAAATTCCATTTTGTATTCTGACCATATCAGGAGGAAAAAATTCCCAGGCCTGATGGGACCACCTTAGTCTTCCTCCTACAAGAAGCCTGGCATCATTGTTCTGTACATATATCTCTTGCGTTTTTGGGATTAACCCTTAAGGACCCCTTTTAAATGCCCTTATTAGCGTTGAGTGTTTGCTACAGTATGCAGCAAACTCCACCTCTGTATGAAAAAGGCTCACCGCGTGAACCCTCTTCATACAACCTCAGCACCTCTGCGCCATACATGTACGGCGCAAAGTGTGAAGAGGTTTAACAGAAATCCTTGACCTGGATCTCTGGAAGCTTTTTTCTGGTGCCCCTATTTTTTATTTTTTTTTTTGGCCTTCAAAAGGACAGGTTTTTTTTTTATTACATTTTTTTTTCCATTGTACAACATAGTATACATAGTATACTCATGTCTTTATACAAATGAATTTTCAAATAAATACAATTCAACAATCCAAATCACTAAACATTGCTAAGGTCCGCTGGCATCAGGAACGAGGAAAGAAGAAAGAGCCAGTTTTCGTGTTCCTGTGAATTTCCATCCATTCTTAATTAATGATCCCTAGAGCCTTTTCCCATCTGTTTCGTGAGTTGTGAGTCTTATTTGAGAAATTATTTCTCAGGTGCTTATATATTATAGAAATAATATTATTGTGATTATCTTCATTTCTAATCAATTCCAAGCAATCATGTGTATTAAAGAAAAGCTTACTCCGAAGCGACTTACTCTTGACTACCTGTGCTAATTGATTGTAATAAATCCAATCTCCTTCTTTCATTCCAAATTGTGATCTTAGTGCCGAGAAAGGCAATAGTTGGCCTTCCTCTATTATCTGAGAAACGTATCTGATACCTAATTTCCACCAAAAAGCTCTATCTGGGATTGTCGACATATCTTTTAGCTTACAGTTAAGCCATATCGGGGTTTCCTGTATATACCCTTGTAACTGTAATATTTCCTTGAAGCCATTCCAGACTTTATCCAGCATTTTACCTATTGTCCAGTTCTTTTATGGCATCCCTTGCAAGAGGGAGCTTTCTAATAGTTCTAATATTGTTTCCGCTCTACCCTCTGTTAACTGGACCATTTTTCTTAAGAAATAATATCCCCGAAAAAATGGCAATCCAAGTCCACCCTCACCAATAGGTCTATATAAATACTCCATTTTCATTCTCACTCTTTTCCTTCCCCATATCAACTTATTTAGAATTGATTCTATTCGTTTAAAGAAGGAAATGTCAATCCAGATTGGTGCCGAAGAAAGGACGTACAGAATCTGAGGTAGGACGACCATCTTAACAAGCCCTATTTTATCCGCTTTATACAAGCGTAGACCATTCCAACAATGTATCCTTCTCCTCAGATTTTCCATTAGGGGGTCAAGGTTTAGGCACTGGAAGTCCCAAATCTTGTTAGAGACCTCAATGCCAAGATATTTAAAATTATCTACACATGACAGACCCCCCCTTTCCATGATCCACTCTCTTGCTTCATTGTCTAGGGGTATTATGTTAGACTTTGACCAATTTACCCTAAAGCCCAAGATATCTCCAAATTCTTCAACCGCTTGAATTGTTCTGGGAATGGTATCATGGGAATTACGGAGATAAAGCACCACATCATCTGCATAAAGACATATTTTGTCCTCCATGCCGCTGCAGCCCCCCCCCCTTCAATGTCCCCGTTATTCCTGATTTTGATCGCCAATGGCCCCATATATAGGGCAAATAGGAGAGGGGACAGGGGGCATCCATGCCTTGTGCCCCGGGTTAGCCTAAAGGGTTCTGATTCTCTATCCCCAGCTCTAATTCTGGCCATCGGGGTATTATACATACATTTAACCATATTAATGAAGTTATCACCGAGCCCGAATTTCCTCATGGCTGCCCATAGGAAGCTCCACTCCACCCTGTCAAATGCCTTTACTGCATAGATCGACAGGATGGAGCGGAGCCCACCCTCACCCAACTCAATGGCCGCATTAAACCTCTGGATACAGTCACACGTCCTCCATCCCGGAATAAAACCATTTTGGTCCCGATGCACCAATTCAGTAATCACTTTTTGCAGCCTCAGAGCCATCAGTTTTGCTAAGATTTTAAGATCTGTATTAAGCAGGGAGAGGTGGACGGTATGAGGCTGCATCCACAGGGTCCCCATTCTTCTTCAATATCAGAACAACCCCTGCCTCTGCCATTGATTTGGTCACCTCACCACATGACAGGAGTTCCATAAGGACCTCTGTTAGTTTTGGGATGAACACTTTACTATATTTTTTATACAGACTGAATGGAAGCCCATCCGGGCCTGGTGATATGTCTCTGCCAAATGTGTCCAAGGCCCCCTGCAACTCCTCTCGGGTGTTCCCTTTTTTGTGTTGTTAGTGTCGGGAACTGAACTCCCGCAAGGTATCTATCCAGCATATTTTTGTCAATTTCCTGTTCCATGTTGTATAATTTGGCATAGAATCATTTTAATATATCAAGTATCTTATCAGGTTCCCTTACCTAGTTTGCCTCCCTCCACAAATTGATTCTGTGCTCGAAAAAATGACCTATGTTGGGCCTTGTTCGTCATAAAAGTTTGTAACTTGTCCTTAGCTAGTAAAACCCCTCCTCTACTTTCTTCTGATGGGAGATCTACAAAGGTATGTTCGGCGATTGAAAGATTTATTTTCAATTGGTTCTCTTCCTGTCTGAACTCAGCTCTAGCCTGCTTAACCCCTTAAAGACGCAGGGTTTTTCGGCTCATTTCTCGCTCTCCAACTTCAAAAATCCATAACTTTTTCATTTTTACGTGTACAGACCTGTGTGAGGGTTTATTTTGTGCGTAACAAATTTTACTTTCCCGTAATGTTATTTATTTTAACATGCCGTGTACTGCAAAGCTGAAAAAAAATTCCAAATGTGGAAAAATTGAAAAAATTGTGGGCTCAGTTTTTACGACTTTCACTCTTCGCTCCAAATAACACGCCTACTTTATTCTTCGGTTTGGTGCGATCGCGGTGATACCAAATTTATATAGGTTTTATTGTGTTTTAATACATTTTCAAAAATTAAACGAATGTGTACAAAAAAGAAAAAAAATTTTTTGCCATTTTCTGACGCTAATAACTTTTTCATACTTTGGCGCACGGAGATGTGTGAGGGGTCATTTTTTGCGAAATGAGGCGACGTTTTCATTGCTACCATTTTCAGGTCTATGCGACATTTTGATCATTTTTTATTTCATTTTTTATGTTATGTTAAAAGGCGTAAAAGTCGCATTTCGGACATTTGGGCGCCATTTCCTGCCTCGGAGGTCACCGCCGCCCGTAACCATTTTTAAATTTTGATAGATCGGGCATTTTGGGACGCAGCGATACCTAATATGTTTGTGATTTTTACTGTTTATTATGTTTTATATCCGTTCTAGGGAAAGGGGGATGATTTGAACTTTTAATATTTTATTAATTTTTTTTATTTTTTAAACTTTTTTTTTTATTTTTTTTTTCACTATTTCTTAGACCATCTAGGGTACATTAACCCTAGATAGTCAGATCGCTCCTACCATATACTGCAATACTTCTGTATTGCAATATATGGCATTTTTGCAGCACATTCATTACAATGAGCCACTGGCTCATTGTAACGAATCTGCACATGCCAGATAGTCTCGGGTCAAACGAAGACCCGAGGCTACCATGGCAACCGATCGCCGCCCCCCGATGACGTTCGGGGGCGCGGCGATCGTAAAAAAGATCTTTGCCGGCGACGTTGAAAGGGTTAATAGCCGCGATCGGTGCTAGCACCGACTGCGGTTATTAGCGGTGGGGGTTTTATGCAAAATGCAAAAACCCCCACCTTTGTATGAAGAGGACTCAGCCCGTGAGCCCTCTTCATACAGCCCTTATACCTCTGCGCCATAGAGCTATGGCGCAGAGCGTTAAGGGGTTAATATTTTGCCTATACAGTGCTCTGATGAATAGCTTAAGGGAATCCCATACTGAACCTAATTTGGCAGAGGGTGAGTTAATATCCCAGAACCATTGAATTTCCTTCTCCATATCCACTTTTGTACGTAGGACTGTGATCCAGTGCGGATTCAACCTAAACCTTCTGCTAATTTTCTCCTCAGACTTTAGTGCAACCATAATTGGAGAGTGGTCCGAAATGGTTATGCTTTCATATTTCATTTTATGAATTAGAACAAAGAAATGGGGGTCTGCCAGGCATAGATCAATCCGATATAGGCTTTGATATGTTTTGCTCATGCAAGAGAACGCTCTCCGATGGCCATATAATTTCCTCCATACATCCACCCATCCCAGGTCATCGCATAATAGTGTGAGTCTCCCCCTTTTCCCTGTTCCATTACCAGTGGCTTGTGACAGCCTAAATCTGTCCTTCCCCTTTTCCATTATCCTATTGAAATCCCCCATAATCAATAAGGGACATTCACCATATTCTTCCACGAAGTGCAATAATAGTCTCAATACTTCAAATGATGCAGGGGGAGGCAAATATACAAAAGCTAAGATGACCTGACGCCCATTTAAGTGGCCATGTAAAAAAATAAATCTACCTACCTTAATTATCATAGATAATCAACCCTAAAGTCAATATCCCTATGGATCAAAACCAATACCCCCTTTGAAAATATATTACCGAATGAATGATATTCTGTTCCTATCCATCTTTTACTGAATCGATGCACTGTTTCCTCCGTCAGATGGGTTTCTATAAGGCATATAATTGCTGGGAGGTGTTTATTAACAACGTCAAATACTTGACAACGTTTAATCCTGTCACTTGAGCCTCTGATGTTCCAAGTTAAAATGCGTATTGGTCGAGAAAGCGAAGAAAAAGAAGAAAAAGAAAAAAAAGAAAGAAAGAAAAAGATCCCTTCCCCCCCATTGCCAGCAAACCCCTTCCCTCCACCTGACCAACTTTACCATCGTAGGTCTCATACCAAAAACCACCTTCGCCTACTCCTCGCCGCCCTTTGCCCAGGGCCCTCCATGACCCTATATCATACAAAGAGCTATATTTTTCAGGCATCCCTTCTTTTCCCCAGTCAGGATAGAGGCCTTGCTGGTCCAGCCAGCTAGTAGCCTCTGTGGCTGAGGAGAAAAACCATGTATTGTCTTTATAAATGATGCGAAGCTATGTCGGAACATTAGCGCGTATTAAATATTAGCCCCCATTAATCTTTTTTTTACCCCTTTGAAGCTTGCTCTCTTTATTTGCGTGTCTTTGGAGAAATCAGGGTAAATCGAGATTTTGGCATCCTTTAATACCTGAGCTGCCGTGGACTGACTTTGTCTCAGTATATAGTCTTGGTCACGCGAGCTGACTAATTTGGCAAGGATAGTTCTAGGCGGGGATCCTGGGGGCAACTTTTTAAATGGAATTCGGTGTGCACGTTCCACCCCAAACGTACTTGAAAACCCCTCGGTGTCAAAGATTTCTATTAGCCATTTCTGTATCTGTCTTCGAGGTCTGTCAGTTTTTCCTGCAGTCTGCGGTTTTCCGCCCTACTGCGTTCTACCTCTTGTTTTATTTCTTTCATGTTTGATGCAAAAAGACAGTTGATTACGATAAAATATTGGCTCTTGCAGGAATCCTTTTTTTCTTGTCCAATGCTTCTTCCAGAATATCATCAAGACCAGAAGCCTTTCAGGTTTCCACTGAAACATTTATGAATAAAGCTTTTTTAATGTCCTCTAAGCCCACAGTCGCACTTAAGTTTTTGAGGAGAGAATCCGTTTCCTCTGTCTTGGTTTCGTGAAATTGGAGACCAAACAAGTAATTGGTTAGGTGGGTGGTGCTGATTAATATCACAAGTTTTTCAATAATGGAGGTGAAAAAAATTAAGCATGGTGATTCCTCCAACAGTTCTTTCTGTACAATTTTCACAGCTCTATTTTATGACCAGGATGAAAAATCTTTCCTAAAAAATTGCACATTTCTTAGAGGATTCAAATGCAACTTCTGTTTTAGGATCTTAGAACAAAGCAAGTTTCAACAAAACATACAATTAAATGCATACCTAGGGAACATAGACTTTTATTCCCAATGCCACTGGAGAAGAGACTCCAGACCCCATACCAGGGGTAGCAACAGGATCTGAAGGTTTAGAGAGCTCCACAGGGTAAACAGGGGCAGACATTACTCAGCAGGAAACACACTGTAAACTGTAATATGCAGAAGTGAATTAAAATTTTGAATTATGCTGCCAACGAAGCTCCGCCTCCTCAGACCAATCCTCCAATAGCTGACCATTAGACCTATGGTCTATGGCAGGAAACTGCAGCAACGCCAAAAGACATCACTGCAGACTAGTGCTAGCTGATGTCTTTTGAAGGTTATGAACATTTAGGATAGCAGATTTTTTTTTATAAACCCATTCACATTCAAATTACACATTTTTTAAATTAATGTACTATATTTTCTTTCTTCTTCTTAATAATACTTTTAAGGGGTTGTCCGAGACTAAGTTAAAAAAAAAAAAACAAGGTGGCTGGTAGAGATGAGCGAGCACTAAAATGCTCGGGTACTCGTTATTCGAGACAAACTTTTCCCGATGCTCGAGTGCTCGTCTCGAATAATGAGCCCCATTGAAGTCAATGGGAGACTCGAGCATTTTTCAAGGTGACCAAGGCTCTGCACAGGGAAGCTTGGCCAAACACCTGGGAACCTCAGAAAAGGATGGAAACACCACGGAAATGGACAGGAAACAGCAGGGGCAGCATGCATGGATGCCTCTGAGGCTGCTTAATCGCACCATTATGCCAAAATTATGGGCAACAGCATGGCCATGACAGAGTGACCGAATGAGGCTAGATAGCATCTAAAACATGCAATAATTGACCCTGACACTATAGGGGACGGCTTGCAGAGGCAGCGGCAGCAGTGGCAGGCTAGAGAGTCTCATGGCGACATACCCTAAATGGACTCAGGTTTCACCAAAGGAGGTGAAATGATTTCCTATGTGAACAAAAGGTTGAAGGTATATTTAGTCGATAACACAGCATGGTGGCGACATAGTGACCAAGTTCCATAACGTATCTGGTGAAACACCCGAAAAATGAGCCTGACACAGCTCTTTTGATAAGGGGACGACATGTGGAGGCAGCCATGGAGACACCTTCCATGATTAAGAGCGACAGTATGGGGCATTCATATTGCGCTGCTATGATTGCAACTTCAGGTCTCCAGCATGGCGGCGACAGATGGGCCGAGTTCCACTATGTATCTGGTGAAACACCTGAAAATTCTGCCTGACACAGCTCGTTTGATAAGGGGACGATGTATGGAGGCAGTGAACTAGTAGTAGATTAAAGGTGCTGCAGTTAAAACTATGTTAGTTGGATCTTGAGATGGAGCTGGCGCTCCGCTGCCAGGCGAGCTTTCGCCAATCCAAGCCCCTGTCTCTAGGCTACTCCCAAACAGCACTTCTAAGAACCTTTTGTATAAGATCAAGTGTAGTAGCGTTCTTATAAGTTTAGGATATGGCGGGTGAGGGGAATGTAAACAGATGCGCAAGAAGCGCTGAAATAGTATTGGTAAATGATAAAAGTTTGCCAGTATATTTTGTGGATTACACAGCAGGGTGGCGACAAAGTTAACAAGTTTGATGTGGAAGCCATGAAAACAACCCAAAATTCTGCCCGACACAGCTCGTTTCATAAGGGGACGATGTATGGAGGCAGTGAACTAGTAGTAGATTAAAGGTGCTGCAGTTAAAACTATGTTAGTTGGATCTTGAGATGGAGCTGGCGCTCTGCAGCCAGGCGAGCTTTCGCCAATCCAAGCCCCTGTCTCTAGGCTACTCCCCAAACAGCACTTCTAAGAACCTTTTGTATAAGATCAAGTGTAGTAGCGTTCTTATAAGTTTAGGATATGGCGGGTGAGGGGAATGTAAACAGATGCGCAAGAAGCGCTGAAATAATATCGGTAAATGATAAAAGTTTGCCAGTATATTTTGTGGATTACACAGCAGGGTGGCGACAAAGTTAACAAGTTTGTTGTGGAAGCCATGAAAACAACCCAAAATTCTGCCTGACACAGCTCGTTTGATAAGGGGACCATGTATGCCTACAGTTCATGCCAGTCGCTGCACTGGCTGCCAGTCTCCTTTCGAATACAGTTTAAAATAATAACCCTCATCCATAAAGCTCTGTATAATGCTGCACCCCCCTACCTCTCCTCTCTTATCTCAGTCTATCGCCCAACCCGTGCTCTTAGATCCGCCAGTGATCTTAGATTAACCTCTACCCTAGTGCGGACCTCCCACTCGCGTCTCCAAGACTTCTCTAGAGCTGCACCAATTCTATGGAATGCTCTGCCCCGGACTATCAGACTAATACCTAACCTCCAAAGTTTCAAACGTGCTCTTAAAACCCATTTCTTTAGGCAAGCCTATAACAATCATTAACTGCATGAAGTTTTAACTCTTCTACTTACCCGTCCTGTGTCGTCCTCCCATCTGTTATCCAGCAACCAACAGGCACCAGACTTCTCTGCAGTCCCATTCACCCTGGACCTGGTATATAAGATGACGGCTGAGTGGTTCAAGCGACAGCAATTCCATTTATTATATTTTTTTCTATTCCCTAAGAAGAATGGCTTGACCATTAAATATTCTTTTACCTCGTGTTACCCCATCATCTTCATAAACCGTAAGCTCTGGCGAGCAGGGACCTCACTCCTGTTGTTCCATACAAATGTTGTGCTCTGTTACATTACATTTGTATTTGTTTCCTATGATTTGTAAAGCGCTATGGAATATGATGGCGCTATATAAATAAAGATTATTATTATTATTATGGAGGCAGTGAACTAGTAGTAGATTAAAGGTGCTGCAGTTAAAACTATGTTAGTTGGATCTTGGGATGGAGCTGGCGCTCCGCTTCCAGGCGAGCTTTCGCCAATCCAAGCCCCTGTCTCTAGGCTACTCCCCAAACAGCACTTCTAAGAACCTTTTGTATAAGATCAAGTGTAGTAGCGTTCTTATAAGTTTGGGATATGGCGGGTGAGGGGAATGTAAACAGATGCGCAAGAAGCGCTGAAATAATATCGGAAAATGATAAAAGTTTGCCAGTATATTTTGTGGATTACACAGCAGGGTGGCGACAAAGTTAACAAGTTTGATGTGGAATGCCCTGTAATAGCTCTTGGGCGGTGTGCCTTTTATCGCCTAGGCTCAGCAGTTTGAGCACCGCCTGCTGTCACTTAGCGACGGCATTGCTGCTGTGCCTAGAGCTACCGACTGATGGCGCCATGCCCACGGATGGTAATTCGGAGGAGGAGGAGGTGGAGGAGGGGTGGGAGGAGGAGGAGGTATAGTAGGCCTTTGAGACCTGGACCGAGGTAGGCCCCGCAATCCTCGGCGTCGGCAGTATATGACCAGCCCCAGGGTCAGACTTGGTCCCAGCCTCCACCAAGTTAAGTGTAGTAGCGTTCTTATAAGTTTGGGATATGGTGGGTGAGGGGAATGTAAACAGATGCGCAAGAAGCGCTGAAATAATATCCATAAATGGTAAAAGTTTGGCAGTATATTTTGTGGATTACACAGCAGTGTAATCAACAGATGCGCAAGAAGCGCTGAAATAATATCGGTAAATGATAAAAGTTTGCCAGTATATTTTGTGGATAACACAGCAGGGTGGCGACAACGTTAACAACTTTGATGTGGAATCCATGAAAACAACCCAAATTTCTGCCTGACACACCTCGTTTTATAAGGGGACGATGTATGGAGGCAGCTATATGGACGACTTTTGGAGGTAGCAATGGAGACAACGTGTGGAGGCTGCTATGGAGACAATTTAATTTGGATAGTGCCTGTATGTGGCAGTCCAAAAAAGTTTTCAAACCAGAGGAGCAGGTAGGTGGCCCTCCAGAAAAATGAAATAGATTGAGTGCCTGTATGTGGCAGTCCAAAAAAGTTTTCAAACCAGAGGAGCAGGTAGGTGGCCCTCCAGAAAAATGAAATAGATTGAGTGCCTGTATGTGGCAGTCCAAAAAAGTTTTCAAACCAGAGGAGCAGGTAGGTGGCCCTCCAGAAAAATGAAATAGATTGAGTGCCTGTATGTGGCAGTCCAAAAAAGTTTTCAAACCAGAGGAGCAGGTAGGTGGCCCTCCAGAAAAATTGAATAGATTGAGTGCCTAGATTGAGTGCCTGTATGTGGCAGTCCCAAAAATTGTTTAAAACAGAGGACCGGGTAGGTGGCCCTCCAGAAAAATTAAATGCATAAAGTACTATAGCTAGAGCCAGTGGGCCCTGTCAAAAAATAGCCAGTTTCCTCTGCTTTAGTGTACAAAGAGGAGGAGAAGGAGGAAAATGAGGAGGAGGAGTGCATAAATTATTCAGGTTGAGCTTCCTTCACCTGGTGGAGATTGGAAATTATGAGAAATCCAGGCTTTATTCATCTTAATAAGCGTCAGCCTGTCAGCGCTGTCAGTCGACAGGCGTGTACGCTTATCGGTGATGATGCCACCAGCTGCACTGAAAACCCGCTCGGACAAGACGCTAGCGGCAGGGCAGGCAAGAACCTCCAAGGCGTACAGCGCCAGTTCGTGCCACATGTCCAGCTTTGAAACCCAGTAGTTGTAGGGAGCTGTGTGATCATTTTGGACGATGGTATGGTCAGCTATGTACTCCCTCACCATCTTTCTGTAAAGATCAGCCCTACTCTGCCGAGACTAGGGACAGGTGACAGTGTCTTGCTGGGGTGACATAAAGCTGGCAAAAGCCTTGTAAAGCGTACCCTTGCCAGTGCTGGACAAGCTGCCAGCTCTATTAGACTCACCCTAAGTTTACTTAATAAGTCAACAAAAACGAAGGGACTGTACCAAACACCTTAATCAATTGAATATATTATAGCAAGGTGAATAAAAATTAACATTTATTAACAAAATATATAAAACCACTATAGTCAAAAATACAGTGCACCAGCACCATACTCCGCGAAGCCTTTAGTCAGGGGTTAATCGATACTAATGAACTAAAATTTCTTGAACCAGTGACCCCCATGATTGCCACCTTCTATGGGCTCCCTAAAGTCCACAAAGGACTAGAGCCATTGAAGGGGAGACCCATTGTATCAGGTACCAATAACATCACTCAAAACTTAGGGATCTACTTAGATAAAATCTTGAGACCCTATGTTGAATCCCTGCCATCATATATACAAGACTCCATGGATCTTTTAAGGAAACTGGAGGGGATTACGATGGATGATGGTCACTTTCTAGCCTCCATTGATGTTGAGGCCCTATACTCCTCCATCCCTCACGATAGAGGGATGGAGGCAGTGGCATTCTTTCTGAGTACAAGAGGGGTACAATTCAGGCAACACGATGAATTTGTATTTAAGGCTCTCAAATTTTGTCTTACACATAACTATTTTCTGTTTAATGGGAAGTACTACCACCAGCTCAGGGGCACGGCGATGGGTTGGCCTTGCGCGCCAACCTATGCCAACTTGCTCCTGGGCTGGTGGGAGGACACCAGGGTCTTTTTACCCGAAGCTGATCTGTACCAGGGACATATAGAGCTATGGCTACGCTTCATTGACGATATTTTGATTATCTGGAGTGGTTCCAAATCAGCCTTTTCTCATTTTATCGAGCAATTGAACCACAACAACATTGGCCTTAAATTCACCTATGAGATCAGTGACAAAAAACTGGCCTTTTTGGACATACTCCTTACTAAAGGAACTGATGGTCTAATACGGACGGAAGTTTTTAGAAAGGCAACTGCAACCAACTCTTTATTGAGGTGGGAGAGCAGCCATCCGGTTCCTCTAAAAAGAGGAATACCTCGGGGTCAATACCTTCGTTTACGTAGGAATTGCTCTGACAGGCAGACATTTCTGAAGCAGGCTGACGAGCTTAGGGCAAGGTTTCTACAGAAAGGCTACCCGGATAAAATACTGAGGAGTGCTTTTCATAACGCCTTGGACAAGGACAGGAAAAATCTGTTGGTTCCTAGGGCCAGAGCCGGTCCCGACAATCTGGTAAGATTCATCACTATGTTCAATAATGGCTCTGACACCATTAGACAGATTATTTCAAGACACTGGTCGACCTTGTTGATGGACACTGACATCGTCGATGTCCTGACGCCACTACCATCTATCACTTACCGGAAGGGTAGGTCCCTAAAGGACCGCCTGGTACACAGCCATTTTGTTATCAATCAAAAGAGTACTTGGCTGGACACGAGGAAACCATTGGGTTCCTTTAAATGTGAGGGATGCATAGCCTGCCCTTTCATCCTAGTGACAAAGAAATTTGTGGCGAATGTCACTGGTGAAGAAATTCAGATAAACTCCTTTATCAACTGCAAAACAAAGGGAGTGATCTACCGGGTTGTCTGTGTCTGTGGTATTGAATATATTGGGAAAACCTTTAGACAATTCCGCAGACGAGTGGGCGAACATTTGGCCGACATTAGACACTCGAGAGACACCCCGATAGCGAAACATGTCCATGAACATCACCAAGGCTGTGCCGACGTTTTGAGATTCCATGGCTTTATCCAGGTACCTCAAAGTGCCAGGGGTGGTGACTGGAATCGAAAGATATTGCAAATCGAGACCCGTTGGATTTTCAGGCTAGCTACTGTGACTCCTAACGGACTAAATGAAACCTTAAGTTTTGTACCATTTATTGATGTGTAGTGGTCCGTATTTCATTCTTTCATTTATTTATTTATTTATTTTTCCTGGATATGGCCGCATTTTTCTGCTCCTTTCCTCGTAGCCACCATGTGTGTATGTTCATATATATCTTATTCAAATACTGCTGGAAATATCATATTAAGTACCATCAAACTATATAGGATACTTATACTTACCGTCCATTAAGCTTGCAGTTTTCTTTGAGCCATTACATAAGTACAAATATGAAAGGCCTTCTGCATGAGTTTAACCATACCAGTCAGCGGTCGAGTATTCTGTATTTGGTGCAACAAATGTATAAGATAGGGGGATGTGTTTTCCCACGGCATTTGTTGTTACGGCACTATGCGCCGCCTATCCGGTATCATGTGACCGATCACGTGACTAGTCACGTGACCGGCATTACCCGGAAGTACGCGATGCGACGGCGCGAATTAGCCGGTTGCTTTAAAAGACAGCTGGCTGAGCGCAGCAAATTGCTGCACACGCCATTTGCCTCGTCTGGGCTTCACTAAGCCGGACGGGTTCGAGATCAATGAAGCCACTGCCTGGTCTCCACCATTATGAAAATTAACAATCACCAACATCTGTGAAATCTATATCCCCTGATGAATCCGCGGGATTGCGGAGGAAACGCGTTGGGACAATTTTTAGCTCCGAAACCATCTGAAAACATGGAGGTCCAAGAGTAAGGGCGAGTTACACGCCAGGGGCAGCTGTGGACCGTCCTTGTTAGGACGGGAGTATATGGATGATAAGGAAATATTGCAGGGTGTGAGGGACATGTAGGTGCTTCAATACCTGTGGGAACCTGACTGTCCGTATTCCATACTCAAGATTGGTAAGAACATTCCTTTCTTTATCCTTTTGCAGATCGATTACTACTGTTATCGCTGTTACAGCATATACTTGCTTTTTCTTCCCACATTGCATTGAATATAGAGTGGCTACCACATGTGTATTGCCTATTATTTTTCTGATGCTGAAAATTAGCGTGTACTACCTTTTATATGTTTGATCCCATTGTTATCGGTGGCAGTGACGATATTTGTTGTGGGCCCTGTGCTTCTGAATTGGCACAACATAGGGGCCGATTAGAGTTTGTGCTGGTGCACTGTATTTTTGACTATAGTGGTTTTATATATTTTGTTAATAAATGACAAGCTGCCAGCTCGCCTACTCTCCCTCGCTACTTGTCCCGCAGAACTACGCACTCTGCCGCTAGCGCTGTCAGAAGGGAAATACTGTTTCAGCTTGTGCACCAGGGCCTGCTGGTATTCATGCATTCTCACACTCCTTTCCTCTCCAGGGATGAGAGTGGAAAGATTTTGCTTGTACCGTGGGTCCAGGAGAGTGAATACCCAGTAATCGGTGCTGGAATAAATTCTTTGAACGCGAGGGTCACGGGATAGGCAGCCTAGCATGAAATCTGCCATATGCGCCAGAGTCCCAACTCGCAAGAATTCACTCCCCTCACTGGCCTGACTGTCCATGTCCTCCTCCTCCAACTCCTCCAACTCCTCTTCTTCTGCCCATACACGCTGAACAGTGAAGGTCTGAGCAATGCTCCCCTCTTGTGTATCGCCAACATTCTCCTCCTCTTCCTCCTCATCCTCCTCCACCTCCTCCGATGTGCGCTGAGAAACAGACCTGAGGGTGCTTTGGCTATCAAAAAGGGAATCTTCTTCCCCCGTCTCTTGTGACGAGCGCAAAGCTTCTGACTTCATGCTGATCAGGGAGTTTTTCAACAGGCCAAGCAGCGGGATGGTGAGGCTGATGATGGCGGCATCGCCACTGACCATCTGTGTTGACTCCTCAAAGTTACTCAGCACCTGACAGATATCAGACATCCACGTCCACTCCTCATTGTAGACTTGAGGAAGCTGACTGACCTGACTACCAGTTCTGGTGGAAGTTGCCATCTGGCAGTCTACAATCGCTCTGCGCTGCTGGTAAACTCTGGATAACATGGTCAGTGTTGAATTCCACCTCGTGGGCACGTCGCACAACAGTCGGTGAGCGGGCAGTTGTAAGGCGGCGCTGCGCTGCCCTGAGAGTGGCAGCATCTGTGCTGGACTTCCTGAAATGCGCACAGATGCGGCGCACCTTCGTGAGCAAATCAGACAGATTGGGGTATGTCTTGAGGAAACGCTGAACTATCAGATTTAACACATGGGCCAGGCATGGCACATGTGTCAGTCTGCCGAGTTGCAGAGCCGCCACCAGGTTACGGCCGTTGTCACACACAACCATGCCTGGCTTCAGGTTCAGCGGTGCCAGCCACAGATCAGTCTGCGCCGTGATGCCCTGTAATAGTTCTTGGGCGGTGTGCCTTTTATCGCCTAGGCTCAACAGTTTGAGCACCGCCTGCTGTCGCTTAGCGACGGCACTGCTGCTGTGCCTAGAGCTAGCGACTGATGGCGCCATGCCCACGGATGGTAGTTCGGAGGAGGAGGTGGAGGAGGGGTGGGAGGAGGAGGAGGCATAGTAGGCCTGAAAGACCTGGACCGAGGTAGGCCCCGCAATCCTCGGCGTCGGCAGTATAAGACCAGCCGCAGGGTCAGACTCGGTCCCAGCCTCCACCAAGTTAACCCAATGTGCCGTCAGTGATATATAGTGGCCCTGCCCGGCAGCACTCGTCCACGTGTCCGTGGTCAGGTGGACCTTGTCAGAAACGGCGTTGGTCAGGGCACGGATGATGTTGTCTGACACGTGCTGGTGCAGGGCTGGGACGGCACATCGGGAAAAGTAGTGGCGGCTGGGGACCGAATACCGAGGGGCGGCCGCCGCCATGAGGTTGCGAAAGGCCTCGGTCTCTACTAGCCTATAGGGCAGCATCTCCAGGCTAAGCAATCTGGAGATGTGGACATTAAGGGCTTGGGCGTGCGGGTGGGTTGCACTATATTTCCGTTTCCGCTCCAGCGTCTGGGGTATGGAGAGCTGAACGCTGGTGGATGCTGTGGAGGATCGTGGAGGCGACAATGGGGTTTTTGTGCCAGGGTCCTGGGCAGGGGGCTGACTATCAGCTGACACAGGGGAAGGAGCAGTGGTGTGCACGGTGGGAGGTGAACGGGCTTGGTGCCACTGAGTGGGGTGTTTAGCATTCATATGCCTGCGCATACTGGTGGTAGTTAAGCTAGTAGTGGTGGAACCCCTGCTGATCCTGGTTTGGCAAAGGTTGCACACCACAGTCCGTCGGTCATCCGGTGTTTCCTTAAAGAACCTCCAGACTTCTGAAAATCTAGCCCTCGCCGCGGGAGCCCTCGCCACGGGAGCTTCACTACGTGACACATTTGGCGCTGATGCACCTGCTCTGGCCCTGCCTCTCCATCTGGCCCCACCACTGCCTCTTCCAACCTGTTCTGGTCGAGGACTCTCCTCCGTCTCAGAAGCACTGTGTTCACCCGGCCTCTCAACCCAGCTTGGGTCTGTCACCTCATCATCCTCCGATCCCTCAGTCTGCTCCCCCCTCGGACTTCCTGCCCTGACAACAACTTCACCACTGTCTGACAACCGTGTCTCCTCATCGTCGGACACCTCTTTACACACTTCTTCCACTACGTCAAGAAGGTCATCATCACCCACAGACTGCGGCTGGAGGAAAACCTGGGCATCGGAAAATTGCTCAGCAGCAACCGGACAAGTGGTTTGTGACTGTGGGAAGGGTCCAGAAAACAGTTCCTCAGAGTATGCCGGTTCAAATGGCAAATTTTCCTGGGAGGGGGCAGACTGGGGGGGAGGAGGCTGAGGTGCAGGAGCTGGAAGAGTGCCGATTTTGGTGACATGGGTGGACTACGTGGAAGACTGACTGGTGGACAAATTGCTCGAAGCATTGTCGGCAATCCACGACATCACCTGTTCGCACTGCTCTGGCCTCAACAGTGCTCTACCACGAGTCCCAGTAACTTCAGACATGAACCTAGGGAGTGTAGCTCTGCGGCGTTCCCCTGCTCCCTCATCAGCAGGTGGTGTCTCACCCCGCCCAGGACCACGGCCTCTGACCCCTGCAGTAGTTGGACGCCCACGTCCCCGCCCTCGTCCTCTACCCCTAGCCCCCGGGTTAAACATTTCGAAAATGAAAGTTATAACTTTAATTTTTTTTTTACTTTTTTTTGTGTTTTTTTGTGTTTTTTAGTTTTTAAAACCAAACGATGCTATCCTATTGCTATGGCTATTTTCTAGCCAAGTATGAAAGCACACTGCTATGCCAGATGAGATGACGCTGAGTTATGAAAAAATAAACGTAAAATAAAAAATAAATGGCAGACTGTGCCTAATTGAAATCAAACCCCTAATAAATTTTCCCGTCTTTGCGATGGATATGTGCGTCACTAAGCGCTAAACACAACGGTCGCAAGTCTCACTACAAATTCCTCACAATATGGTAGTAGATGCACTGCAGCAAGGACAGCCACCAGCAGATCAACCAGAAATAAAATATATAACGCTATTGTAGGCCTAAGTAAGCCGTTTGGATTCTCCTATGGCTATTTTCTAGCCAAGAATGAAAGCACACTGCTATGCCAGATGAGCTGACGCTGAGTTAAAAAAAATAAACGTAAAATAAAAAGTAAATGGCAGACTGTGCCTAATTGAAATCAAACCCCTAATAAATTTTCCCACTTTGGTGTTTGAGGTGGATATGTGTGTCACTAAGAGCTAAACACAACGGTAGCAAGTCCCCCCTTCAAATTCCTCACAATATGGTACTAGCTGCAAATAAAAAAAAAAAAAAGTATAACGTTATTGTAGCCCTAAGAAGGGCTGTTGGGTTCTTGTAGAATCACTCCTGCCTAACACTATTCTAATAGAACTGCCTAACGCTTTCCCTGACCAGCAGCAGCTCTCTCCCTAGCGGCATCCAGACACAGAATGATCCGAGCAGCGCAGGCAGGGGCTAGTCTATTCCAGGGTCACCTGATCTGGCCAGCGAACCACTGCTATCGACGTGTAAGGGTACCACGTCATGCTGGGTGGAGTGCAGAGTCTCCTGGCTTGTGATTGGCTCTGTTTCTGGCCGCCAAAAAGCAAAACGGCGGGAGCTGCCATTTTCTCGAGCGGGCGAAGTATTCGTCCGAGCAACGAGCAGTTTCAAGTACGCTAATGCTCGAACGAGCATCAAGCTCGGACGAGTATGTTCGCTCATCTCTAGTGGCTGGGGATGGTCTGCTGAAAAAAAAAAAATAGTACCTTGTTTGGCACTCCCAGTGTCCTGCGCCACGCTCTCCTTAGCCTGTGCCTCTCTTTGTTTACAAGGGCACGGAAGCTCTGTTCTTGCAACTTCAGGCAATCTGGGCCCGCACACTCGTCACCATGTCTCAGGCATGATACAGCACTGGGATAATGAGACTAGTGGGTAATGCCGGACAGAAGGTGCAAGAGTGGAGCTTTCGTGCCCCTATAAACAAAGATGGGTGAGGGTTGTGGAGAGCGCAACGCAGGACACTGGGAGCATAGGACAAGGTAAGTAATAGATTTTTTTTTATAGAGCCCACCTCTGGCCTCCTTATTTTTTATTTACTTAGACTCGGGCAGCTTTGGGGAAAGTTAGAGGGGGGAAAAATTATTATCTAAAATATATAAATTTATTATAAATAATATAAGGGAACCAGACACACATATAAGTAAAAGAAAATGGGAAAGAGATATTGGAGTGCTATCGGATAAACATTGGACGAACATCTTCCAAAATATGAACATTGTATGCTCAGAAGCAATCAGTCTGATTCAGTTAAAAATTATATATAGATTGTACCACGCCCCG
Organism: Engystomops pustulosus; assembly: GCF_040894005.1. Lineage (NCBI taxonomy): Eukaryota > Metazoa > Chordata > Amphibia > Anura > Leptodactylidae > Engystomops > Engystomops pustulosus. The sequence goes on from NC_092411.1 coordinate 174,958,079, forward strand.
GCTATGATCAATCGGTTTAAGAGAACAAAGAACGTAAAATGCCGAAGTGCCAGGAACAAAATGCAGATTTCCTCCACATGATGGGGAACTGTATTGTGGTACTGGAATTCTGGGAGGATATACATATAGAGGTAAGCTGTGTACCAGGACTGACGGTTCCTAAGACACCAGATGTCTTTGTGCTGGGAAATATGTGTGAAATCGCTGGTACCTCACATCAGGTTAGATGGTTGGGAATGGCACTACAGGTGGCTCGCTGTATACTGATTTATAATTGGATATCCCCTAAAAGACCATCCATGGCAGAATGGCATAAGAGACTAGATAGAATAAAAATTTTTGAAAAAAATAAATATATAGAATTAGGAAAGGTGGCAAAAAAGATGGCTAGACGATAATGTAGAGAACTAACTGTGAGGAGGAATTATGTATATATATATACGTATATGTATTTATGTATGTGTATGTATATTTTTTTATTTATTTATTTAATTTTTTTTTTCTTTTTTTCCCCCGCTGACTGGGAGGGGTGGGGAGCTCGGGAAAGGAATAGATTAGGAGGAAAGAAAAAGTAAAAGGGAATCTGAGGATAAAGAATAGCACTATGATATCAAATATTTATTGTTGTAGTTAAGGTGATTATAAACAAGATGTATAAGTGAAAGTGTTATTGTTATTTCTGATTATTGAGATGTACAGATATTAATAATATATAGTGGATTATTGGAGACGTATAGCGTATTTCTAATGTACTAAAAGGTTATTTAACACTGTATTGATATCTTGTGATTGTTAAAACTATCCCTCGCTTTTGATTAACACCTTGCCGACCGAGGACGAACTATATCGTCCTTGCGCGGCAAGGGGTGTATGGAGAGAGTTCACGAGCTGAGGTCTCTCCATACACAGCGGGTAACGGCTGTATAAAACAGCCAACACCCGCCTGTCACTGCCGCGGTCGGTGCTGGCACTGAGATTGCTAGGGGCTTGAATAGCCCAGGGAAAAGGGGGCAACTATTATACAGATTCCATAAGAAACGTGTGCAAATAGTCATGTTCCAGGAAACTCATTTTAAGGCCTCTTGTATACCTACATGTCGTAACAAATTCTATAACGTATAGTTTCATGCATCAAACCCAGAGCAGAAGTCCAAAGGGCTCTCCGTGGCGTTTCACTCCTCCTTCTCACCACAGGTCTTGGACTCTAAGGTAGACCAGGAAGGCAGATTTCTTTTTCTCAAACTTTCCGTTGCAGGCTCTATTTACACCTTGGCTAATGTCTATTTTCCCAATGTAGGACAAATTGCATACGGTATTCGTATTCTGGAAGACTTGGCAGGTTTTGCTGGGGGTTCGGACATCATATTTGGCGGCGATCTGAATGTACCACTTGATCCAGACCTGGACACCTCTGTAGGTAAGTCCTCAATCTCTTTTGCGGCCACCCGTAGACTAAGGCAGGAGATCGCTAAATTAAACCTTGTGGACCTTTGGAGGATCTTACACCCAGCACAAAGGGATTACAGCCACTACTCTAGCGTCCACAACACATATAGTCGTATTGATGTACTATTGGTCTCTCATCCCCTTCTTGATCTCGGCCCTACATGCTCTGTTGATTCTATAATCTGGTCTGACCACGCTCCTGTGCTGGGCGCTATAAGACCCTACCCTCAGAAGAGGAGGACTTTCTCCTGGAGGCTCAATGATCACTTATTAAATGATGCTCTATGTATGGCTGAGATCAAGGCGGCTATAGAGAATTTTAAGTCAGGCAACACAATAGATCATACTAATGCCCCGATTATGTGGGAGGGACTAAAATGCGACCTACGAAGAACATACATGTCCCACGGGGCCAGACATAAGAGGCAGAATGCTTCTAAACTTAAGACCTTCTAAACTTGACCCCCTTCTGGCTTCCTATAATGCGATTGCGAGAGGGGCTACTTTCCCCAAACAATCTTTAATGGCACATATTTCTGTGATTCCAAAACCTGGGAAAGACACCACCCATTGTGCCAACTTTAGACCCATTTCCCTCATAAACATAGACATAAAAATATACTCTAAAATGGTGGCGCAGCATCTGCAAACACTGATCCCGGGGCTCATACATAAAGAGCAGGTGGGTTTTGTCCCATGTAGGGAGGCCAGGGACAATACAATTAAGACAATGTCTCTGATGCACGCCGCTCGAAGGCAAAAGATCCCTATGTGCCTACTGTCTGTCGATGCCGAAAAGGCATTCGACAGAGTGAGTTGGAGCTTCATGGAACAGACCCTTAGACATATAGGTCTTGGCCCCCTTATGCTAGCACGTATAATGACCCTTTATCAACACCCGACGGCGATGGTAAGGGTGAATGGAGATCTTACTGCCCCGTTTGATATAAGTAATGGAACTCGTCAGGGATGCCCCCTCTCACCTCTGCTCTACATCCTAATGATGGAATCATTAGCAAATGCCATTAGAGATAATGAATCTATTAAGGGTTTGCATATAGGCGGGTTCCACCACAAAATGGCCATCTTTGATGATGATTTATTACTATTTATTACACAACCACGAACAACACTCCCAGCAGTAATGGCTGAATTCAGAATATTCACTGAACTCTCCAACTTTAAAGTAAACCTTACCAAATCAGAACTGCTTAATGTAAACTTACCTGACACTTTGATAGGAGATATTAAGAACGAGTTTCCCTTTCGTTGGGCTGAAAATGCCATCACGTACCTGGGGATAAAAATCCCAACAGACCTGTCTAGTCTCTTCCAGGTTAATTATCAGCCCCTCTTGATGTCAATAGAGAAGGAGCTCCTAGCCTGGAAGCGGTTGCCGCTCTCCTGGTTTGGGAGGATAAGTGTAATTAAAATGGACATACTACCGAAACTGCTATATTTCTTCCAAACAATCCCCTTACTAGTAGCTACTTCTTATTTTAATAGACTTAAAAGGGTAATCTCGGGCTTTGTATGGGGCTCCCCCAGACCCTGGATGGCACTCAGCCTTCTCACCAGGCCTAAAGAGCTAGGGGGGGCAGGTCTGCCCGATATGGGTCTGTATCACGAGGCCTCTATGCTGGCTTGCTTGGTAGATGCAGTTTTGAGCTTGTTCTCTAAGCTTTGGGTGTCATTAGAAGCTTCTCTAAATCCTGCACCCTTGTTGGCATCCCTTGGGCTTCCCGCAGCAAATCGTGACACATCCTCTCCTCGCTCACCCTTATATAAAACACTCCTTGGTAGCTGGGACAAATCGAGGAAACAGCATAACGTGACCTCCATCCCGGGTCCCCTGTCACCAATCTTTCTAGACCCTAGGTGCCCCCTCCGAGACTTTAATCCTAGTTTATTCGGACTTCTGTCGACCACAGTGGTACAGGTACGACACGCACTAGACGGCCGTGACATACACTCCCTGGAAGGATGGTTCCCTGCAGGCATGAGAAGTAGTAGGTGGTTTATGACTAGTCAATTAAGCAGTTTCTTACTATCATTGGGCCCCACACAAAACCTTACAAGGGAACTAACATTTATAGAGCAAATTCTTACGGGCAAAGATGCTCCTAGACATCTGATATCTGCATTATACGGGTGGCTGCTGAGAGAGAGGACTAAAAAAGAGCCAGTCCTATACAGACAGGCTTGGGAGAAAGCATTAAGTAAAACATTTACTGAAGAAGACTGGGATAAGGCGGCTGTCCTGACCCATAAACTCTGTCTCGTCACAGTTACAGGAGACAAATTTTAAAATTATGGCCAGGTGGTACCGAACTCCAGCAAAATTACACAAGATGTTCTCAGCAGTGCCTGACACCTGCTGGAGATGCAATAGGGAACATGGATCTATGTTACATATTTGGTGGTCTTGCGCTGCGGTTAGAGAATTGTGGGAAGCGGTTTTTACACTCTACAACAAATTATGGTCAGACACAATTACACCGTTACCAGAGATTGGGCTTTTATCTATGATACCCGGCTCTATTTCTGCAACAAAAAAAGGCTTCCTAAGACATTGCATTTCTGCCACTCGTCAGATTATTCCCAGACTCTGGAAGTCAAATGTATGTCCATCAAGGGCCCAATGGGCAGAAGCCTTGAACCATATAATGAGAATGGAGGAGATGAGGGCCATGGAGGGACTGGCGGATTCCCAGATGGATAAATACACTAAGGTATGGTCCCCGTGACTTCCGTAGCTCGGCGGAATTTGCTCTCTGGATAACAGGCAATGGGGCTACACCTTGACACATATTCATGCACTGTTCAGGTGCTACAGGCAATGAAGAACTTGGTGTGAGCTGGTTTCTTTTTTGTTTTTTTTTCTTCTAATACTCCTCTTCCTCTTTCCTTGTGTGCTACCCGTTTAGTAGTGGCTTAGATTCTTTTCATAACTTCTCCAGGTAGTCCATTAAGGAATTAATCCTCATATTGGAATTACTATTGTGGTACATACTGAGCGAAGATATTTATTTGCAGATAAATACTGGATCCGCTATATTTGTACTTGACTACTTTACAGTCTGTATACTGCTTTATTTTACACTGACTCATTGACAATGCCTTGAATATTGTTTTTCGTTGATTTCAATAAAAGCTTATTGAACAGAAAAAAAAACAAGGTGGCTGGGGATGGTCTGCTGAAAAGAAATAAATAGTATCTTGTTTGGCACTCCCAGTATCCTGCGCTTCGCTCTCCTTAGCTTGTGCCTCTCTTTGTTTACAAGGACACGGAAGCTCTGCTCTTGCAACTTCAGGCAATCTGGGCCCACACACCCGTCACCATGCCTCAGGCATGATACAGCACTGGGATAATGAGACTAGTCGATAATGCCGGACAGAAGCTGCAAGAGTGGAGCTTTCGTGCCCCTATAAACAAAGATGGGTGAGGGTTGTGGAGAATGCAACGCAGGACACCGGGAGCATTGGACAAGGTAAGCAATAGATTTTTTTTTATAGAGCCCACCTCTGGCCTCCTCATTTTTTATTTACTTAGACTCGGGCAGCTCCTTTCAAGGGCATCTACCACCAGCATAAAGGACTGTATGAAAAGCCTGAGGGGCTCATTTGCATACAGTCTTTCATTCTGGTGGCAGATGTCCTTTAAGGAAAATCTACCATCAAAATCAAGCATGGTAATCCAGGGACACTTAACAGATACAGGCACCATGATGGTAGTAATCTTCTCATAAAATAATATTTTAAATTATGCTTATGAGTCTGCAGGGCTCTGGGGTATTACCAGACTGACCAATCAGTGGACAGATTACCTTCTTTAAGTACTCTCTGATTTTTTTATTTCTATTCAACCAACTATTTAGAAAAGGCTCTTTTGTGACCGGAGCTCTTTTGTTTCTTCTACTGGATTATTGAATAGTGGATGTTTGCTGGATCCATCTAGGACCGTTAAGGACAGCTATTAAGAGGGAAGGTGCAGCACCACGCAATTTTTGTTAGTATTTAGAAAAGGAGCTACTTTTTCATTTTTCACAGTAATTACGTATACCATTATCTCACCCTTCTTCAGCCAATGGGTAACGATCTGTAGCCTTAAATCATCTCTTTTTCAATAATAAAGCCAGGAAATGCTGGATTACACTTTCCATATCATTGATAACTTGCTTGGTTCTATTCATATTTTCACTAAAATCTACAAAATATCTTGGAAAGTAAAGAAACGAAATATAAATAAAAGTAACAATCCACCCTTATTATAGAATTACTTAGTACATACTGTATAACATCGTAAATGTAATATTTTGTTGACTTCAGTTTTTTATTCTCCATCCTTCAAACTACAAACAGTGGTAAACATTGAACATATATGAGTTTCTTTAAATCTTTTAAAAAACATTTTAGTTTAAAACCTATGTTCATACCACCAGGTGCAAAAATGCCTAATAATGTATTTCCATATACTTTCTTTCTAATTAAGTTTTTCAACTCCCCAATGTCTTTCTATTTTTTCTATCTAACAAAAAATATAGAAAATGCAAAGTCCAAAGCAGCACAAGCCAATGGTTGATAGTTGGTGCAGCAGCCGATGATCCCTTGGCATGGGTCCTCGATATAAGTAGTGAAGAGGCAGCACTCAATAAGTTGTGGAAAAGTGGTGAACTTTTATTCCATCACACAGCGACTTTTCGGTGCTAAACCGCACCTTTCTCACGCATGCTTGAGAAAGGTGCGGTTTAGCACCGAAACGTCGCTGTGTGATGGAATAAAAGTTCACCACTTTTCCACAACTTATTGAGTGCTGCCTCTTCACTACTTATAACAAAAAATATAGATTCACAGGGTCTGAATTGTGTTTTAGTAGGAAATGTGCTGACACATTGGGGTAGATTTATCAAGTGTCTGAAAGTCAGACCATTTTTAGTTGCCCATGGCAACTAATCACAGCTCAGCTTTCATTTTACCAGTGCTCATAAAGTGGAGCTGTGATTGGTTGCCATGGGCAATTAGTGCTCCCTAATTCTTGTTTTTAATTTCCTTCCTCTATGACCCACATAAGGTAATTCAAACGGATATTACTTTTCATTTCAATGTTTTATATCTTATTGATTTTATTTTACCTCTTTATATTGTTTTCGGTGCATGCTCTGCAGAAGAAATGCTATTATCTGTTATTATATAACTACCAGTTCTGTGTTTTTCTTAAGACAACTTTTGTTTTATTAGTCCCTAGTCCCTTGTAATTTCTGCTTGTATTAGAAATTCACTGGTCCACATTTACTAGAACATGCACCTTGTAGAGTGAACAGGGTGCACCAGATTCATGAATTTGGCACTCCCTACACTGCTCAGACAGACAGTTGCCAATTGGGAGGGGCTGGAAAGGAGCAGTTCCCCCCCACCCTTGGGAAACATGTGACCTTTTCAAATATATGAATAACTCCCCACACTGGGGATTGGCTGTAGAGGAGCAGGGGGCGTCGCTAAGCCCAGTGATGGGTGTTTTCATATATTTGAAAAGGTCACATGGATTAGCTGTTCCCTAAGGGTGGGGGGAACTGCTCCTTTCCAGCCCCTCCCAAAAGGCAACTGCCTAGTCACACAGCAGATGCTAATGAAAGGTACAATATAACATATCTTTTTTTTCTGTAAAACCTATTTTTTTTATACAAAAACACTTTGGCAGTGTATGTACTATGCTCTGTGGGGGGAGGGGGGAGTGCTAAAAATGAGTCTCCTGGTGACAGGTTCCCTTTAAGTCCACTTGGAGTCATGAAATCCAGGCACTGTATCCAGAAAACCATGTTTTTTAAGTTGTTTGATTGTGGCAACTCCTTGTCTCGGAGATTTAACCTGTTCCACAACTTAATACTTTAATTGTGCTATAGTATGTTTGGCTTGATGAAAATGATGGGGTAGTGATAGAAGCAGTTTTTTAAAATGTTTATTTGGGCCCTCATCTGCTTTCACCAATTTATTTGAAGCATGCTCGTAATCTTTGAGCAATTTCTGGTATGTTGAGGTAGCTATTCTTAAGTATGTAGCAGTGCCTATAAATGGACTTATGTAGTCTATAAATCAATGGATGGTATTGTTATATAGCATTCATACAGTAATGTCAATGTATAGTCAGGGTGGAATCCGGACGGCTCTCTCCTGCTTTCTCAAAACGTTTGTTAAATATAAAGCTGGCACAGACCCTCAATCACAGGTATATGCGCCTTTAAGATGTGAGTCATGCGGCGCCTTTGACGAAACTGTGAGGTTGGCCGCGCTGCATTTGTCATAGAGAGGAGACCAGCAGCAGTGTCATCATGCTGCTGCTGGCATCTTGGAGAAGAAGCAGCATGGGGATGAGGAGGAAGCTGCAGGGGGCATAGGTAGGCTTGTAAACATTTTTTTAAATTTTCTGCTGTGAAAGAACGTGGAAACTGCTTACATATGTATTTATAAAGTGTTTGCATCAATTTTGTGTAGCAGTTGCACTATGTTTGACAAGACAGAAAAAATGTACACCAGAAGGGGTGTTCCAAAGCACAGTTGGATCTTCTTTACATATATACTGGGAACATGATATATACTAGGGGCATGTGGTGGCTTACATATATTATGGGGCATTGGCAGGGACGTAAATATACCGGGGTCATGTGCTGGTTTACATATATACTTGGGGCATGTGATCTCTTACATATATACTGGGGCGTATGCTTGGCTACATCTATACTGGGAACATGTGCTGAGCTCCCTATATACTGGGTGCATGTACTGGGCTACCTTTTAACTAGGTGCATGTGCTGACCATCATGATCATTATACAGGAATGAGAAAAAAGAGTTACACAGCGCAGGCAATGTGATAATTGGTAGTCATAGAATAGTAGGGTGACAAGGTACCATTGTATAGATAAATTAAAACATAGATAGAGCTGCTGCAGGACGCCCGATGACCATTGTCAAGAGGAGACAACGGACATAGTGCAATCGGGAAAAGGTTGAAAAAATACTCAGGCTGTTGTCGCGCTGCTCTAGTTCAGTAAAACGTTTATTTTGATAGTGGTGGACAACGCGTTTCGGAGGTGAACTACCTCCTTCGTCAGGTCCAAAGGTACAAGGTCTGTGTATTCTCCTGTGGCAAGTACGTCCTGAGGGTGAACTTGGATGGTATTAGGGGATACAGACAGGTGGGGGTCACAACGGGTAGACCTCGGGGTTCGAGGACCGGAGCAGACTTGCGAGTAATTTGGTCTTGGGACGTGAGTCGGCACGGGCGATGTGTGTCGCCCGTGCCGACTCGCGTCCCAAGACCAAATTACTCGCAAGTCTGCTCCGGTCCTCGAACCCCGAGGTCTACCCGTTGTGACCCCCACCTGTCTGTATCCCCTAATACCATCCAAGTTCACCCTCAGGACGTACTTGCCACAGGAGAATACACAGACCTTGTACCTTTGGACCTGACGAAGGAGGTAGTTCACCTCCGAAACGCGTTGTCCACCACTATCAAAATAAACGTTTTACTGAACTAGAGCAGCGCGACAACAGCCTGAGTATTTTTTCAACCTTTTCCCGATGATCATTATACATCGCCTGCGTTAAATCAATGAGAAAATGCACAGGTGGTAAGAGCAGAAAGCAAGGTAAGTATATGCTGCCCCCAGTGACCATTGCTGCCCCATTAGTCACAGAGCTGCCCCCATTAGTCACAGAGCTGCCCCCATTAGTCACAGAGCTGCCCCCAGTAGTCACAGGGCTGCCACCAGTAGTGCTAGCACTATCCCCAATAGTCTCAGGGCTAGCCCCAGTAGTCAATTCTACCCCCAGTAGTCACATTGCTGCACCAAGTAGTCACAGTAGTATTGGCTACTAGGAGCAGCACTGGCTACTGGGGGCAGTACTGTGAGTACTGGGGGAAGTACCGTGGCTAATTCAGGCAGGACCATGACTACTGAGGGCATTACTGTGCCTACTGGGGAAGCAATGGCTACTAGGGGTAGCCCTGTGACTACTAGGGGGTAGCCCTGTGACTACTGTGGGCAGCATTGACACTTCTGGGGGCAGCACTGACACTACCGAGGACAGCTCTGTGACTACTGGGGCAGCAATGTTCACTGTGGGTAGCCCTCTGACTGGGGACAATGTTGGCACTATTAAGGAGAGCACTGGCACTACTGGGAACAGCCCTTTGACTATGGCGATTGGCTACTCATGCAGGAACAGTGACTATTGCCACTGTAGGGGCATAACTTTGATCTTCAGGGGAACAACAGAAGACTTAAACTGGCTGCCATATCCTCCAAATAGAAGAAGAATTCTCCAATCAAAGACGTCACGTATGAGTTTCTGGATTTACTGTAAGTGCTGGTATTACATATTGGGCCACATTTATTAAAGTGTTTGCTCCAGTTTTCTGTCTGACACTGCTTGCATACATATTTATAAAGTGTTTGCACCAGTTTTGTGTTGCAGCTGCACTATGTCCGACAAGACAGAAAAAATGCACAATTCGATCACGCGTCACATTTCTGTCCAATGTGCGCCACAATTCTAATACATAAACAGAGTGAACCAGAAAAGAAATGGTGCATTCTGCCGGAGAAGTGCAGCAGGTGCCAGATTCATTAAGAATGTGTAATACATTTCATGAATATGTCACACACTGCTCCCTCTACAGCTCGGGTGTCAAACACAAGGCCCCCTGGCCAAATCCAGGCAGCTGCCTTGTGTTATCTGGCCCAGCTCTTGTTTCCCTGTGCTATTCTGCGCTCAACCGAATAGAGGCAGAATCTTATACTCCTCTGGCTTTGCTCCTATGAAGTGGCACCAGCAGCCATCTTCTTACTTCAGCTTGTATCGGCTGAACACGCCACTCTGAAGCAGGCACAGGGGATGATTTCGTCATATCCCATGTGCCAAGTTACCAATTGTGCAAGTTCTCCCACTTAAAAAGATGCCTGTAATTGACACCATAACTATGAGAGACTAAATGAGAAAACAAAAGCAGAAAATCACATTGTCAGTCTGTTTCTACCAAAGTTCTATTTCATCTGACCATGTAACATTCTGCAAATACTCTTCTGGAGCATCCAAAAACTTCAGACAGGCCCAGATATGTACTGGCTTAAGTAGGGAGGCATGTCTAACAGTGTAATGTGTTACTGATGGTAGCCTTTATTATGTTTGTCCCGGCTTTCCGCAGCTCATTCACTAGGTCCCCCTGTGCGATTTTGGCATTTTTGCTTACCATTCTTGTGATCATTTTGACTCCACATGGAGACATGATGCCTGATGCCCCTGATCGATAGAAATGATAGGTTGTCTTGTATTTTTTACATTTTCTAATTATTGCTCCCACAGATGATTAATTCACAACAAGCTGCTTGCTTATTGTAGATTTAGTCTTCTTACCTGGTGCAGAGCTCAATGCACATGACAGGAAGTGGAGGAAGGGCGAGGAAGCTGGATGCGTTTGGAGGAGAGAAGTTAGGCGCATGCACACAGAGGCTGCAGGTGCACCCCACCCCAGGACTCACCACATGCTGCTGTCAGACATCCAGGTATTGTGAATTAAAGGTATATAAACTACTGAAATGATTCAGAATGCTGACTAAGACATTCTTAAAATCAGCATAGCGTAGACCAGCGATGGCGGACCTATAGCACGGGTGCCAGAGGCGGCACTCAGAGCCCTTTCTGTGGGCACCCGGGCCATCGCCCCAGCACAACAGACAGGACTCAAAGAATCTTCCTGCAGTTCCAAGCCACTTAAAAGATGCTGCTTTCAGACATATTTTGATACTTACTTCTCTACTTAGAACTGTAGGAAGAGGGAGAGTTGAGTAGACAGGGCCGAATTATCTTTGGGGGACCTCCTGCTGGACCCATGTTTCTCTGTTTACAGAGGGACAATAGATAGAAGCTAAAATGAAGCAAATTTTTCATCTTTCTACTGTGTTGCTGTCCTCAGGAGGCCAATAAGATTGAAAGTTGTTGAAGAACAGGGAACAACAACTTACTGCTTTAACTTTTGGTTGGCACCTCACAATAAATAAGGTTGTCGTTTGGGCACTCAGTCGCTAAAAGGTTCGCCATCACTGGCGTAGACTATTGGAAGTTGTCACCAGCTAAGAATCACATTCCCAGTGACAGGTTTTAATGGGAGGGAGCAATTTTAATTTGGCCCTGATTCTGCCACATTTTTACTTTAATGTAGAGGGAGAACTGACTCCCTCTACATTAATCTGAATCTCTGTATCCTTATTCTATTAGCCTCACACATAAGCATCCCTGTCACAACCTGTCTTAGTCCCTGTCAAAGCCTGTCTGTCAGTCAATCCCTGTCTGTCTCTCTCCATCTTACCTCACACATAAGCTGACTTATACTTGCAACATCCCCCACCGGGGCCTAGCCTTTTCTTCGGGCCTGGAGGCAGCCGGGGCCCAGAATACCAAAGTGGCTGGTGGTTGTGGCCTAGGCATGCTGTTTCACGGTGCTTGGTATGGGTACTGGAGGGATGTTCTACAGCCTAACAGGTCTCCAGCAGGTGGTGTGTGCATGAAATATGGAGGGAGATGCTGAGGTACTGGTTCTCCCTGGGGCAACCCCTTAGTGTCTGTAATATACACTCACCGGCCACTTTATTAGGTACACCATGCTAGTAACGGGTTGGAGCCCCTTTTGCCTTCAGAACTGCCTCAATTCTTCGTGGCATAGATTCAACAAGGTGCTGGAAGCATTCCTCAGAGATTTTGGTCCATATTGACATGATGGCATCACACAGTTGCCGCAGATTTGTCAGCTGCACATCCATGATGCGAATCTCCCGTTCCACCACATCCCAAATATGCTCTATTGGATTGAGATCTGGTGACTGTGGAGGCCATTTGAGTACAGTGAACTCATTGTCATGTTCAAGAAACCAGTCTGAGATGATTCCAGCTTTATGACATGACATCCTGCTGAAAGTTGCCATCAGATGTTGGGTACATTGTGGTCATAAAGGGATGTACATGGTCAGCAACAATACTCAGGTAGGCTGTGGCGTTGCAACGATGCTCAATTGCTACCAAGGGGCCCAAAGAGTGCCAAGAAAATATTCCCCACACCAAGGCAGGATGGATCCATGCTTTCATGTTGTTGACGCCAAATTCTGACCCTACCATCCGAATGTCGCAGCAGAAATCGAGACTCATCAGACCAGGCCTTCTACTGTCCAATTTCGATGAGCTTGTGCAAATTGTAGCCTCAGTTTCCTGTTCTTAGTTGAAAGGAGTGGCACCCGATGTGGTCTTCTGCTGCTGTAGCCCATCTGCCTCAAAGTTCGACGTACTGTGCGTTCAGAGATGGTTGTAACGGGTGGTGATTTGAGTCACTGTTGCCTTTCTATCAGCTCGAACCAGTCTGCCCATTCTCCTCTGACCACTGGCATCAACAAGGCATTTCCGCCCACAGAACTGCCACTCACTGGATGCTTTTTCTTTTTCGGACCATTCTCTGTAAACCCTAGAGATGTTTGTGCGTGAAAATCCCAGTAGATCAGCAGTTTCTGAAATGCCACGTTCAAAGGCACTCAAATCACCTTTCTTCCCCATACTGATGCTCGGCTTGAACTGCAGGAGATTGTCTTGACCATGTCTAAATGCATGCCGCCATGTGATTGGCTGATTAGAAATTAAGTGTTAACGAGCAGTTGGACAGGTGCACCTAATAAAGTGGCCGGTGAGTGTATGTCCCTGGGAAATGGATGGGGAGCCCGTGATGGTGATACAGCCGTATCCAGGGAACAGACGGTGGCAACGTTGTGCAAAATAACTCACAGTTCTTTATTAGAACAACTGCAGGCAACGGGCCAAAACAATCTTGAAACAGATGCCGGATTACTGGAGTGGTCATGGAGAGTGTCCTCAGGGATAGATTAACCAGCCTGGAAGTAGATGCAAATCAATTAAAACAAAAATTAGAGACCAGAGATACACAAGGACAAATCTATACATATAGACCAGTACCAAGTAGCTGATTATAAGTCCTGTGCAGGTTATCACACCCAGACTAATGCCTCACAAAATCCATGGAATAAATACTACCTATTATACCTCTCAAAATGAGAAGAAGAAAGTGAGGCAATACAGCAGTACCAGTATAATAAAGCCAAATGCCTGTGTAATAAAAGTAGCGAAACAATTAAAGGTATTAGAGCCAGTCCTTATCAAGTATAGGTGATAATACTGCTGTGCATATTGACTAAATGAATACTGTTGTTTGCCCTATGCTTGTTTAGACCAGTCCTTCCTCACATCTAATGTTGTCTTTGTACAATTTTTATATCAGGGCTTGACTGCCCTTCTCTCCTGTAAATCAGCTTTATAACCCTGTCATGTATCTTTCAGCAATTTTTAAATTGTGTCTGTTTGTGTATATGTTTGATAATTTATTACCCTTCCATCGATATTATTGTATTGCCTCACTTTCTTCTTCTCATTTTGAGAGGTATAATAGGTAATAGGTAGTATGTAGGTGTAGATGAAGCTGTGTCCAGATGTGGATGCTGCAGCTTGTCCTGGGATTAACTGTGTGTCTGTGCTAGTAGTGCACAGACACTCTCTCTTTCTCTGTGTGTGCTCTGGAAGATGTGCTCTCTAGGAGTGCTGGGGCCTAGGAGCTGCTTATGTGGTGAGAGCATGTGCTCAGAAGCAAGGCTCAGGCCTAAGAGACTTTGCCCCTTCCTGTCCAGGGGTTTTGTTAAACCCTGGTCAGGTGGTGGCTCACTCTCCAATCACACTCCAGTTCACATGAAGAAATACAATTGGACAATAACTTTAGTAAACTTAACCCTTGCCTGTCCAGGCAGTATCTATTGCTGATAATTAAGTCCTACGGAATTCCCTCCTTATGAGTTGATCAGACTGACTGGATGGGTTCTATCAGGCTGAGGGCCTCATTCGCAACTACTCCTCTGCCCATGTATTGGCAGGGGTGTTGCATACTCATTGCCTACAGTAACCAATCACAGCCCAGAGCTCATATTAATTACCTGTTGCAGAATAGCAACCAATCATGGCTCAGCTTCCAACTGCCACAGCAGCAGCAGACAATGGCTCTTGTATATGGTGGTTATGATAATGCCTCATATTACCTCACATACTGTATTACTTCACATCTTACCTCACACATAAGCTGTATTATACACATTGCCTATAGTAACCAATAACAGCTCAGAGCCCATATCAATGACCTGTGGCAGAATAGAAACTGAGCTGTGAAGGGAACTCCAGGTCCTCTAGACTGTAGATCGATTTGAGTAAAATTTGGTGAATCTAGATATTATTTGCTCTGTTTCTGGCGGGCTTCTCCAGTCAACGATCTGATCCCTGTATAGGTGGGGAGGAGCAGGACTGCTTGGCTATATGAACTAGGTGTGTGACAGAATAATTCCTTCAATGGCCGCTAATTTTTAAAAGAATAATTTATAGTTGCCTTTCTTTGTAAGGACAGTGAAGTACAAGCATCCAGTATTCAGCCAGAGAGATCTGTTAACATCAGAGGAGTCCGCTATATATTGCTGTTCTTAGGTGGTGCACAGTGTGTCAAGTTCTATCACCTTGCAGTTGAATTCTTTCTTAACCCCTTATCACCAATGCTACCATAGCTACCATAATGACCAGTTTCTATTTTTAGAATCTGACATGTGTCATGAACACTTTAACATAAACAGGTAATTTTTAGCTGGTTTTCTTGTGGCATATTGCGTTTCATGTTAGCTGAAAAATATAAGCAATACGTTTTGCGTTATATTCTGAAAACAGTGGAAATTTGGTAAAAATTCTTAAAATTTTTTATTTTGAAATGTTTTTCTTTCCAGATAGTCAGACCACTCAAATAGCTTGATAACTAACATTTCCAGAATGTGTCCTCACATATTTCTTGGATGTTAGAAGGTTTCAAATTTTAGGTACAGTTTTTCTCATTTTCATGAAAATCACCACATGACTCACATTTTTAAGAGACAACTGAGCTTTTAAGTGATTTTGAGAGGCGTAAATAATAGTAAATCCCTATAAACTGACTCTAGAAGCTACACCCCTCAATGCATGTAAAACAACTTTTACAAAATCTGTTAAGGGATTATGATAGAATAACAAGGGGCAATATCAAAATTTCCTGCATGTGGAAAACATATATAGTATATATGGGCTTTTTTGTATATACAGCTTTTGGCACTTTGTAGTGAGGGTGCACTAACTAGTAATACAGTTTAAAACATCTTTGTCTTTATTTCTTCTTTAAAAAGAACACATACAAGCAACACTGGGAGGGATATTCTTTGCAGGACAAACAAAAGTCTGTCTGCTGTGAGGTGCATTTCTTGCAGGAAAACAATGAGGAGGTTAAGGGATTTTGATCCCATATCATGAGTTGTTTTCTTGGGGTTCCTAGGCAGTGGACATTCCAAAAAATAAGAATTTAATTGGCAAAGAGTATAAGCTCCTCTTCCCCACAGTAAAAACAATATAATAAGGTACACCATAAACCCTAAAGGTGGGTACAAAAACATGTATATGTTCAGGAATAAGAATGCTTCCAGATAACAAAGACAGCTCATGTATTCCAGAACTGTAATATTACAGTTATATACACTTATATAAGCAACACAACTGTTAACTATAGTAATCAGACCTGACAGGAAGTACCCTAAAGCAGATGGCCAGCATACCCTTCAAAGTCCAAGATTAACGAAGCGAAGCTCTGAGTTGAGTTCATAACCATTCTTCCACCTCTCCAGAAGTAGAGAAAACATTGTTCTTTCACTGTTCACTACCAGCAGACAGGCCATATGTCATGTAGTAGGGATAGTGTCTGTTCCCGAGTCTCTTCTTGATGTCTGCTAATGTAAGTCTGCGTTTTTTTTGCAATCTCTCCTATTCATGAAACTTGCAAGCATGGGGTGCGTTGGCTCTCAGGGTCGTGGTGGACAAGCAGGGACTCTGTGAGCCCTCTTCACTGAGAATATTGAGGAAAACTCAGCTTCTGGAAACAGGGTTTTGACCCATCTTTCGAGGAAGACTTTAGGGTAATGCAATTTGGCCTTCTCAGGCAGCCCAACAATACAAATGTTATTGCGCCGCAGGCTGTTTTTCAGGCCAACTTTTGTCTTAGCTGTTTTGTAGTCAAGTTAAGATCTGAGATGGCCCTTGGCAACTGGGTCTTGCGGTCCTCCACTTGACAGATCCTTTCCTCATTATGTTGACCGTCTCCTGCAGGTTTTGTAGGCCTCGGTGTAGAAAGCTTACATCTACTCTGACCTCGTCTAGCTTGCCAGTCAAAGAACTTTTATATGCAGCTGTTGTAGATAAAATTTGCTTCAAAGTAAGTTTCTCTATCGATTCTATCATGTCTGAGGATGTGCTAGGCTGGTCTGTATTAGGGTGCATTCACACTACCGCAAGGGGGACGTATATACGGCCGACGTATATACGGCCGATATACATCCCCCATAGACGGCAATGGGTGCGCAGCGCTCTACGGGAGCGGTACATGTCCTATTTTTCCAGGGCATACGGCGCCGTGCGCCATATATCCCTATGGAGAGGGGCGGGGGTGAGCAGCACTCTCCCCCTCCTCCTCTCCCCGCGCTGCCGTGTGCCCGCTGTGCTACGGTACAGCGGGCACCAGTCGTGTGAATCCAGCCTTAGAAGTGGCACTGGTCTGGACTGAGCTCTTGGGAAGAGGAGAGTGTGCACTTTCCACAGGGTAAATTCTGGCTCATTCAATTTCTCTGCTGCATTAGATTTTTGAGGGATCATTGTCCAGGTGGAGAACCTGAGTAAGTTTGTGGAAGGGTAAAGTAGATTGTCGCTGATCTGCTGCACAGGTGTATCGATGAGGTGAGGAGACAGACCTGGATGTTAAACATTATTACCTCCTTGACCACAAAGAACTAATAGCTTCTGACACGCACAGTGGTACGGGAATAGTCTCTGAGGCTAAAGTATTTGGACTCCCAGGACCACCGCGGGGGATAAAGATGCTAGCCGCAACCCGGGAGCGGAGTCTAAGTGGACTCCTGGTCTTCGGCAGAGCCAGCCGCAAAGCGGGATGGTCTTGCTGCGACAGGGAGCCACCAGGTCATTCCACGGGTGCGACTAGGCTCGCAGTGGCAGCCAAGGTAGGACACGGGAAGGCAGGACCACGGGATGGCAGGACCACGGAAGGATGGCTGGCAGGACCTCGGAAGAATGGCTGACCGGACCGCCACAGGATTACAGGACCGCCACAGGATTACACCACAGGAAGACGGGAACACCACAGAACACGGAGGCGTCTGGAAATTCTCAGGAGGCTTTCTCTTCAGCAGAATGACCTGAAGATCCGGCAGGGGATGCTGAGAGTCGCCAGGCTATATAGCAGAGCCGGGATGCCAACGCCAATAAGGAGGACGCTGGACCTTTAAATACTTAGAGAGTCGGGCGTGTGCGTGCCCTAGAGAGCGGGGGTGCACGTGGCCTAGTCCGCGAGCAGGAGCCAGGAACACAGAAAGGTAAGCATCATCCTGGGGGAGCGGGGGCAGCGGCAGCACACAGCGGAGCACGGGTGCTCCCGTGATCCGCAACATGGATCGCAGGGGCACCCATGCCATGACTCCAGACCGGGGCCAGGCAGCGCACTGGTTCACCCGCGATCCGAGTTGTGGATCACGAGGTCACCCGTGACAGCTCCCATTAAGTATCTCGGGTTGCGTCAGTGCTTTGACTCAGATAACTCCTTCCGCCATCTCCACTTGTCCGGAGTGTAGTTGAGCTGTCTAGGTACTTTGAGTGGCGGGCAGCGGCGTATAGTAAGTCTTAGTTGCTGTATGACTTAATGGGAGTACATTTCTTTCCCGACAATGTAGATGGCTGTAAGTGTCCAAGGGTTTCACAATGTCCCTCACCGACACTGAATGGTTTCTTGCAGTGTTGCCGAGTCAATTGGAAGTGTAACGCAAATGATGAGAGTTCTTCTGGTGCCTGCACAGAGGCGACAGTGGAGTGAAGCACCCTGGACCTCCTTGTGGCTGTGTACCACTGCATCTATGGGGGTCCTCTGCACGGATCGCTGATAAAGCACATGTGTGTCCAGCATGTAGAGCAGGACTCACTGAGCATCAGGGGACAGCAGTCTAGATCACTGGATGTCCCTGATGGATGGTATGGATTTGTCTGCCATTGCCACATGGAGGTTAGCTACACCACACGCCTGTCCAGAGTATGCAAGGCAGACAGGTATTGCCGGCCACACCAAATGGTGAACTCAGTCTGCGTGTGGTTGCTTATTGGCACAGGATGGGTGCATGATTCTGTGGGTGAACAGGGAATGCAGGTGTATCCTGCCATATTGGCTGCTGGCCATACCCCACACTGTTACTATTTTAACTACTGTGGGAGATCTGTTACTATGAAGGCTCCTGTGAGGCACTGTGACTTTATTGGGGTATTAGTCTTTGACTATTTTGTCTACTGTGGGATCACTGTTACGATATTGGCTAAAGACGGGGTGTTTCTACGACACTGGCTACTGTGGAACCCTGTTTCTATATTGTGTAATTATTAGAGGGGGGTTAGGTAAGTAGGAAAGCGGACAAGGTAAAATAAAACTTTTATTAAATCCTTGTTAAAATCTGTTTAGGAAATACACTGAAATAGAATTAAAGTGCTCTAAGGATATATTCTTTTCTGATCCTATATAGGCACAGGGTGACCCCTGATTTATGTCCCTGTGCTAATAATTAAATGGATCAAAGGACAGAAATTAGCTAAGAATTATAATGTGTTATGGACTGCACCATTCACATTATGCTCTGACTGCTCCTAGGGACATACATTGTTGCTGTATCTGAATAGATGCAGTCTTTTACATAGAAAGTAGACTGAAACAATAATGAAACACTGTAGTTTTTGTGTCAGTTAAAGTATCAGTCTCCTACACATAATTGTCAGCCACTGTAAAGACTGATGCGCTGTAAGATCGGCACAATCTTTCCCCGATTATGTCATTTGACCATATGCACAGATATTTCAGTTTGTGCACTTTTGCCCTGTTGCTTTCCTACTTGCCTAACCCTCTCTAATAATTGCATAATATTGATGGGATACACCAGGGCAAGATCTCCAATTCACTTCTGTGAATATACTGTGGAACTGTGTTACTATATTTGGTACTGTGGAGCTACAGTGGGGCTCCTGTTTCTATATTGGCCACAGTGGGACCCTGTTATAATATTGGTACTGTGGTCGCACTGTTACTGTTTTGGTTACTAGGCTGGTCCTGTAACTATGACTACTGTGGGGGCACTGTTACTATAAGACTACTTTGGGGGCATCATAATGATCTCTAGTAGAGCAAAACAACAGTATTAGTTTGTGACAAGAAGGTGGAGAGATGTTTATTTTAAATTCTACACTAGAAGACTATAACGTTGAAAAATAACAATCAAATTGCTTTTAGATACAAAATATTTTTGCATGCCACTCGACTGACTGACTTCTTGCTACTAAAGTAGGGAGCTTTTTAATAATAATTTTAACCACACCATTGTGTATAGTGTATTTTTACACTTGTTATTTTTTTTTACCCAATTTAATATCAGTTGAAGCAAGACAAGCCAAGTGTATGTATAAAAGCCACTTCCTTAACAATAAATAACCAGGACAAGCAGAAGGTGCCAAGGCAGTGTCTCCTCTCCTAACAATTATTTAGCTGTTGGCAAAAGGTCAAAAGGTAGAACAGGCTTCAAACTAATGAGGTGGAAAATGTCATAATGTTCACTGCCCTGAGGATAATATACTGCAGTATATTGGGATATTTACTTTAAAATGTTCTCTCTTCTGTTTCTGTAATATTTTAACTCCTTCAGCATTCTGTTTTCCTACAAACTGCTGAAAAAACACAAAAAAACACATACAATGAAGGAAATGATTACCTGGCTGATTTTGTAAGTTTGTAAGATTTTGCAGGCTGTGCACTGTATGTTGCCGTATACACATGAAGTATTCAACGAGAACAGAACCAGTGGGAGGTGCATTCTGCCAGCCAGCCAATAGTTAGCCATCCCACTGTTTGCTCTATCTTTTTACCCTGTACAGAGGGGTACAGTGCCACACACGTATGGCACCGTACTGCAGCCATGTTGCTATATCCGCCTATGAGTACATTTATACGGCCGCAAATTTGCGGCTGGATATACATCCTCCTAATGGTCAGGTGTATGCGACCTTATACGTTTCATACAGAACAGAAATAAAAGACCACTTAGAGGCTCTTAATCAACCCATTACCTGAATTAAAGATAGCTGTCTTATATTGTCAGATTTCTAAGGACAAGATCTCAGGCAATAGATCATAGACCTGTACAAAGAATGGGTTTTTTTTTTGCTTATTTGAACACTTTTCACCCCATCTTGACTGAAGAAAACATAAATGTAGTTATTTTTGCTAATTGATTAAACAAAAAAATACTGAAATATCACATGGTCATAAATATTCAGACTCTTTGCTCAGTATTGAATAGAAGCACCTTTTGAGCTAGTACAGCCATGAGTTGTGTCTCCAGAGATGCTTAATTGGGTTCAGGTCAGGGTTCTGGCTGGGCCAGGTAAGAATGGTCACAGCTGTTCTGAAGCCACTGGTTTGTTATTTTAGCTGTGTGCTTAGGGTCATTGTCTTGTTTTAGGTGACTCTTTGGTCCAGTCTAAGGTCCAGAGAACTCTGGAAGAGATTTTTCATACATGATATCTTTGTACTTGGCCACATTCATCTTTCTTTCAATTGCAAACAGTCGTCCTGTCCATGCAGCTGAAAAAGAAAAACCCATAGCATGATGTTGCCACCACAATGTTTCACTGTTGGGATTGTATTTGGCAGGTGAGGAGCAGTGCTTGGTTTCTTGTTTGTTTTTTGCAAACTATATGCCCACTTTCATATGTCTTGAACTGAGGAGAGGCTTCCGTCAGCACACTCTGCCTTTAACCCCCGACTGGGGCAGCAATCATAGTCAAATTTGTTTGTGGGGGTGGTCTAATTGAATGGTGCACTTTGAGGTACAGGTTAAGAGATTTTTATTTGTTATAATGGGTCTTCAAATCACAAAGCGTTTCGGGGAAAAGAACCCCTTTCTCAAGTGAAAAAGACTGAGTACAATAAAGGGAATGAAAGGGTAAAAAGTTTGTCCCATGGACAGGAGAGAGAACATAAAAATATAGTAGTCCATTTAAATCGATGCATGCCAATCTCAGTCTGAATATATGTATTGACTCTTTACATTTGCTTAGCGAACCCCACATCTCTATATATATGCCGCAGCGAGTTATTTTTCTTACACATGAGAATATTTGATTATATGAATCACTTTTTCCATCAGTTTATTTATTTATTTATTTTACATGAATTACAAGAATCAGGTTTTTTTATTTATTATTTATTTATTTATTCATACCATATGAACTATTATTTAATTATTCTTAATCATTTGAATTGTTGTTTGTTTATGTTGAGCATATGGATTCATATTATAATGTGAAAAATCACCATTACCTTTATCGATGCATAGATACCATAGATCAGTGATGGCGAACCTTTTAGAGCCTGAGTGCCCAAACTTCAACCAAAAGCCACTTATTTATCGCAAAGTGCCAGCGCAGCAATTTAAGCAGTAATGTATTTCTCCTTGTTCATTGGCAATGTTCAATCATTCAGCCTCCCAAGGACACCAACCCATTTGAAAGGAGGAGGGCAAATTCATCTATCATTGTAGGAAGATTCTGCAGGCAGATTCTTTGAGTTCTGTCTGGTGAACTTCATTTTGGGGTGATGGCCTGAGTGCCCACAGAAAGGGCCCACAGAAAGGGCTCAGAGTGCCGCCTCTGGCACCCGTGCCATAGGTTTGCCACCCCTGCCATAGATTATCATCAATACCTCTAACAGTTTACATAGTGTTGAACTTTTTAATCCCTTGTGTAACAATATAATTATATATTGTATATATTATATAATTATATAGCAAAAGTATTATCTATTGTTTTTAGTTCACATTGTCAAACCCCTCGTAACGTTTTATTTTCCTCAAAAGAGGTATATTTGTTGTTCAATTTCTGTATGCTTTGTTTTACACAATCTTTTCCTGATGTTAATACGGACTTCTATATTTGTATGTTCTCTCTCCTGTCCATAGCACAAACCTTTTAATCTTTTATTCCCTTTGTTGTACTTTTCCCCGAAAAGCATTGTAATTTGAAGACCCATTATAACAAATAAAAATCTCTTAACCTGTACCCCAGAGTGCACCATTCAATTAGAGCACCCCCACAAATATTATCCATATATATATAGTGTGGCGACGTTACACAGGAGATTTCTAGTTGGAGGCAGCACCTGAAAAAATTTACCTGAAGCTCAAAAATAGCGTTGTGCCTATCCTAAGCACAACAGGATACAGTGAGCACTTAATCTCAAAGATGTCACCCTATTAGCGCTTTCTCCCTTTCCTTTCTTGCCACTTTCTACTACCATAGTTGAATTTGTGGACTTTCTCCCATCTCCCTACTGCATCATATTAACCACCATATACAGGAGCCCTGATTGGTTGCTTTTCTGCCACAGGTCATTAATATGAGTTCTGGACTTTGGTTACTATAGGAAATAAACATTAAACAGCTCATGTGTAAGGTAATATGGATTTTGATACAGAGATAGGGGGAGATTTATCATAAATGTCTGAGGTAAAACTGTTCGAGTTGTCCATGGAAACCAGTGAGAGATCAGCTGTAATTTTATAAACAACTGCGGGAAAATGAAACATGAGCTCTGATTGGTTGCCATGGGCAACTAGAACAGTTCTGCTCTGACACTTCTGATAAATCTCCCCATAGACAAAAAGACAGTCAGAGACAGAGACAAAAACAGGGACAGTCAGAAAAAGACAGTCTGAGACAGAGGGAGATGGAGAAAACCGGAGCCAGAGACAATCACAGTCAGAGACAGATAGTTGGAGACAGACAGTAAAAACTAGAGACTGAGACAGTCAGACAGTCAGAGACAGACAGAAATAGGCAGAAACAGATAGAGAGAGTCAGTGACAAAGGAAGTTGGAGACAGAGATATAGATAGTCAGAGACAATCGGAGATGGAAACAGTTAGAGACAAAGAAAGTTGGAGACGGAAACAGATGACGACAAAGACAGGCAGAGACACTCAAACCGAGATAGTCAGAGACAGTCGGAGATGACGACTGTTGGAGACAGAAATGGTCACAGACAAAAATGTTCAGAGACAGAGATAGACAGAGACTGCCAAAGTTGAATGGGCCTTTATCTGTCTGGGAGGATCTAGATTGGAGACCCTGCAACACATCTCTATAGCTAGTCTGATCCATCCGGCAATGGATGCTTTCCCTGCCACTTTACCTACACTTTACCCTGGAACTGCAGAAAGAGATATTCTGAGTTTCTAAATTGTTCAGTGGCCTAGAGATATGAAATTAAGCACCTTCAGACATCTAGGCCATGAAGCTTTTCTTCTTTAGCATTTTATGGATTGTAACAGAAGGAGGGAAGTGTGACAGACTGTTCTCTGTGGAAAGAGACAACTTTGGGTAGAGAACATGGATGTAAAGTTAAAGAAATTCTATCTTCCTTAATCTCCAGGTATGGGGCTTTGCCTGTATCTCACCCACTTTCCTAGCTGTTGGCAAGTAGGAACACTAATTTGAAAGTTAGGAGTCGTATGGAAATGTCCTCAATAGGTTCAAACAGGGCGTTTGATAACACAGACAAGACCAGAGACAAATCCCATGGAGGGATTCCTCAACGCAAGAAGGGTCTCATTCTGTCAGAAGCTTTTACTATAAGAATTTTCTGACAGTTAAGTGTCCAAAAAGGCACTTAATGCCTCAACCTGAACATTGAGGGTAGTATTCTTGAGGCCTTTATCCAAACCTTTTTGCAGAAAGTCCAAGATTAAGGAGATACTTGTTTGAATAGAGGATGAGTCTTTTCCAGGTAGATATATCTGGAAGGCTTTCCAGATTCTGGTGTATATCTTGGATGTCACCTTCCTGCTTCATAACAGAAATCACATGGTTTGAAAACCCCTTCTCTTTCAATAGTTTCCTCTCAATCTCTAAGCCATCAACTGAAGTTGAGAGAGGGATGGATAGAGGATTGGCCACTGAGATAACAGGTCTGGAACTTCCGAAAGATTTAAAATGTTATCCTTTTGACTTTCCAATAACAGGGGAAACCATGATTTCCTGGTTCAAAAAGGTATTATGAAGATTACTGATGCCCTTTGTTGTAGAATAAAAAAGGAGGAAAAGTGTATAGTAAGAAAGGAGGCCAGTCTTGAAATACAGCATCTATCATAGAAGATGAGTATGAGGGCTGGATGGAAAAATAATGAGGTACCTGACTGTTTTCTTTTGTTGCAAACAAGTCCAGGACTGGAATTCCCCATCTGTTAGTAGTCTGTTGGAAGACTGTTGGTGAAAGTCTCCATTTTCTTGGAAGCGGCTTAGGTAATCTGCTTGGATGTTTAACGTCCCCTACAGGTGGACTGCTGAAACAGAAAGCACATTTGGTTCTGCCCACTGAAAAATCAGTTGTGAAATTTTGCAAAGATTCGAACTATTGGTACCAACCTGTTTGTTGAGATAAGCTACTGTTGTAACATTGTTGGACTAGATCCGGAGATGTGTGCTTTGCAACTGAGGGCTGAAGAATTTTAAAGCCTCACAAACTGCTGAAAGTTCTCTTACATTTGAAGATGATCTTGCTTTGGAGCTCAAAGACCCTGTGAAAAAGAAGAGGAATAATGAGCACCCCACCTACACTGAACTGGCATCGGTGGTAATAATGTAAGGAATTTCTATCTTCCAACACACCCCTTTTAACAGGTTACTCTTTAAAAACCACCAATTTAGTGATGTCTGTACCTGCCGAGGGATCATGACTTTCTTTTCCAGATGAACCAGATCTTGATCCCATACTGATAAGAAGAAACTTTGCGGCACTCTGGAATGGGCGTGAGCCCACATAACCGCCAGAATCATTGAGGTCATCACACCTAGGACTTTCATAATCTGCCAAATCGGGACTAGAGTACTTGCCTTTAAGGAATAAATTCTTTAGGCAATGGAGATGATTTTGTCCTCAGGTAGAGTGGATAACATCCAGTAACACTCCTAGAAAACATTTCTGTGTAGAGGGGAGAAAATTAGATTTTAAATGATTTACTTTCCATCCTAACAGAGAAAGCATTTTGAGGAACAAATTCAAATCCATAAGAAACTGGGATGGCGAGTCTGCCCAGATAAGAAAATCTAATACAGAATTATTAGATGAAGAAACCACCACTTTTGTAAAGACTTTCCACTGACAGACCAAAGGGAAGTGCCTGGAATTGAAGATGAGTCAAACTGCCTTTTAAGAATACTGCCACTATTAGATATTTCTGGGAGGTAGGATGAATAGATATGTGGTATTA
Organism: Engystomops pustulosus; assembly: GCF_040894005.1. Lineage (NCBI taxonomy): Eukaryota > Metazoa > Chordata > Amphibia > Anura > Leptodactylidae > Engystomops > Engystomops pustulosus. Next base: position 174,984,041 of record NC_092411.1, read on the forward strand.
TGCATCCTCCAAATCTAAAGTTACCATCTGTGCATCCTGTGTCAGAAGATTGGTGGCCATTTTGACAGTTTCCATCTTGAATTTTTAGTTGAGCCAATTATTAGTTGAGTTATTAGTAGTTTTGCTTGTATAAAGTGAGGGGGACAATATATTTCCCAAACTTCTGCACTTACGTGATACCACGTAAGGGCAGTCTAAGGCTACATGCACACTGCCGTGTGCCCGCCGCACCGTAGCACAGCGGGCACACAGCAGCGCGGTATATGCCTGCGGCGCCGTAATACGGGTAAAGATAGGACAGGCACATGTGCGGCACTGTACCGCTCCTGTAGGGCTTCGTGAGCCCATAGAAGTGTATGGGGGACGTATATCGGCTGTATATACGTCCCCCATACATGTGTGTGAATGCAGCCTAAGTGCCAATATTTTTGAGTATATTTTTAAGTCACAATTCATCAGGGCAATAGGTCTGTAGTTTTCAGGGCATGGTTCAATATTTGACTGTTTCAGTATTACCCTAATTATTGCTTCCAAACTAGTTTTCGCGATCTTACCCTGAGACTGCCAAAAATGAAACACCCTTAACAAGAAAAGGGCACAACTTACTCCCAAAATTTGAATAATGCATATTTGTTAAGCCATTGGGGCCAGGGGCAAAGTTTAGTTTGAGTTTCTTAAGTACTGCACTAAGTTCTTCTTGTATAATGGGGGCCGATAGTAGAGTGACTTGAGCTGCTGATATTTGAGGGAGTGAGAATGAAAGTAAAAATTGTTTAATTTTTTCTATTGTTGGTCGGGGACTATATGTATCATCCTTCACATAATATAGACTAGAGTAATATCTTATGAATATTTCTGCAATTTTTCTTGGGTCTCTAACACAGTTCTCCTTCTGCATTACTTTATTCTTTCTTTACAATTACAATTTAAGCAGTAACTTATTGATCCCTTGCTGTATCACAGGTTGTAATCGTGTTGATGTCCCGAGTTCACCAATACAATATACAATAGAAAGATGGAGACATTTGGATTGTAGCATCCCTCCAGGGTCCCCTGAAGAAGAAGAATCAGGGGACCCAGTGCAGGAGCTCCAATGACAATCCATCTCTATCCACACCTTCTCGCTCCTCCTGTAGTCCTGGCAGCCAAAGATTTAACTTTAAAATAGCGCTGAGCATGGCACGTCCTGGGATGTATTGGACCCCAGGAAAAGGCCTTGAGTCCTATCTGACAAACTATGTGTTGATGTGAAGGCCTGGGTGCCCACAGAAAGGGCTCTGATTGCCACTTCTGGCACCCGTGCCATAGGTTCGCCACCACTGCCCTAGAGGGTCTAAGAAACTGTGAAAAAAAAGAAAAAAAAGTTAAAAAAATTTAAAAAATGAATAAAATATTAAAAATTAAAATCACCCCCCTTTCCCTAGAACTGATATAAAACATAATAAACAGTAAAAAAAATCACAAAACATAGGTATCGCCGCGTCTCAAAATGCCCGATCAAAATATAAAAACGGTTATAACCAGCGGTGACCCCCGAAACGGGAAATGCAACTTTTATACCTTTTTACATGACATATAAAATGTAATAAAAAGTGATCAAAATATTGCACAGTCCTCAAAATGGTAGCAATGAAATGTCGGCTCATTTCGCAAAAAAATGACACATCACACAGCTCTGTACACCAAAGTATGAAAAAGTTCTTAGCATCAGAAGATTTTTTTTTTACATTTTTTTTTACTTTTTCATACACATTCATTTAATTTTTGAAAATTTATTAAAGCGCAATAAAACCTGTATAAATCTGGTATCACTGTGATCGTACCATACCAAAGAATACAGTAGAGGTGTTATTTGGAGTGCAGAGTGAAAGTCGTTAAAACGGAGCCCACAAGAACGTTACTTTTTTTTTTTCAATTTTTCCACATTTGGGATTTTTTTTCCTGCTTCCCAGTACACGGCATGTTATAATAAATAACATCACTGAAAAGTAAAAATTTGTTACGCACAAAATAAGCTCTCACACAGCTCTGTACACGGAATAATGAAAAGTTATGGATTTTTGAAGGTGGAGAGCAAGAAATGAGCAAAAAAACCGTGCGTCCTTAAGGGGTTTTAAGATGGAGTCATAATCTCCACGGTAGATTTCCAGATGGCACTATGCTTTCTTTCAATGTTAAATAAATTGGGGCATGATCTGTCCATGTAATTTGACCTATCCTGGATTCAAGACAGGATACCAATGCTGCGTTATTGACCAGGAAGAAATACAATACAAAGCATGAGAGTTGTCTTGGGGAGAAATAGGTATAATCCTTTTCTTCTGCATGGTGATATTACCATACATCATGCAATTTTTCTTCTGCTATTATCTGAGCTATATCTCTCTTATCACCTCTCACAACCTTAGAGCATTCCCATTCCTGTTCAGGGGGGATATTCTCCCTATAGCTTGTTTTTCCAGTAGCCCACATATGTTCCTAACAAAGAATTTTTGGCCTCTGTTTGGGGCATAGCTTACCACAATAGTATACGGAATATCATTAATTTCTCCTAATACTATAATGTATCTAACTTCTTTATCAAATATCAGTGTTTCTAACATACAAACTCCCGCTTTTTTAGTAGGTGCTGAAGCTTGGATGACTAACGGGAAATTTTGCTGATATAATCGAATAACATCTTTTTTAAGGTGTGTTTCCTGTAAAGGCGCTCCCGACTAGTCTCATTCTGCGACTCACAGCACACCCGCGGTCAAACACCATCGGACATCTGATTTGCCCAGACGTGCCCCTATGTGAGGGCCTTACCATCAGAAGACGGTAGGGGGCCAAGGCTCCATGTGTCCCGCCCCCGGCATCAGCCCTCCAGCACGGCTGGGATCCCCTAACTCCTGAGGTAAGCTACGCGAGACCTGGCACTAGCCAGAGAAGATTCCAGGTGTCCATAGGACAGGAAACAACTGAGGATAAGGGGGAAGGACCTACTTTTAAAGATTCCATTTTGTTTCCTGTCCCTGGGGGGAGACAATCCCTCCGGTCAGTGGCCTTGTGGAGGTGTGGGGAACTTTGGACAAGTTCTGGGTTGCGGATTTAATGTAGCCACATTAAAGTGTAAACATCATTCTGAGCAAAAAAAAATAAAAAACGTAGTTCTGCTCCAGGTGTCCTTGGGAATCATTCCTCAAAGTATTTTGCCTCTCTGTCTTCATTTAGATGGAGCGGGGGACCTGCCTCCTGTCACCTCATCACAAGCGCCTGCTGCTGACCAGTGACACTCTAGCTATCTCTCATATATACGCAAAGAAAGATCCAGCGGCACTATCTAATAAGGCTCAGGTGGGTGCAGGCGTCCTAAGATCAGGCCTCCCATCTTCCAATAATAGTATTCCAAAAAACGGGCAGCACTCCCAATTGTGGATGAATGAGTTTCTTTTATTCCGTAGTGAGCAACAACAGCAACGTTTCGGCTCAAAAGAGCCTTTTTCAAGCAATTTTTTTAGTGAACATGGTGAATATATATACCCAAACATGTGGTCACATGACCGCCTGTTACCAGCCCACCTAATTTGCATATTCTCGTTAAAATTACATATATGAGAGATAGCTAGAGTGTCACTGGTCAGCAGCAGGCGCTTGTGATGAGGTGACAGGAGGCAGGTCCCCCGCTCCATCTAAATGAAGACAGAGAGGCAAAATACTTTGAGGAATGATTCCCAAGGACACCTGGAGCAGAACTACGTTTTTTATTTTTTGTGTTTACTTTAGCAGCTCCTAGTGCCGTTTTTAAGGGTGACAGGTCCTCTTTAAACGGTTAAATTGAAAACAAATAGTCCAGATTTTATGGCATTAACCCAGGGACAATGATTAGTGGAGAAAGATTATAGACTTACGCTGGACTAATATGTACTGACAATGTTGTGCTTTTAACAAAATCCCACAGCACTCCATTGTTTATTAAAGAATCATTTTAATATAATATCCATTAAAAGCTATATTTTATCTATCATCTATCTATCTACAAATGGAAAGTCTATCTATCTATTGCAACACAACTGACCACACTGATGTATATTTTACCGACTAAATTGTTGCATAGTTCCCCACTACTTGCATTGTAAAACATATATTAAATGCATGCAGCCCCCAAATTAAATTCAGTACCCCAAATTATATTATATATTTTCCCCTTCAAGTTATAATTAGTAGCTCCCTCTTGCCCTTACCTTTCGCCCAATGGACCATTGGTTTCTAGAAACTCCAACCTACCTATAACTTTGTCATTGGTGCCAACATGCACCATGACTGCTGGATGCTCCCCAGCACCTGCCAATTATCTGTCAACCCGATCTGCAAAATGCTGAACCTCATCCCCAGACTGTCTTCTATGAACCACTTTTAATATAATCTTCCTCTACCAGAACATGTTTGACATTTCCTGTTCTCTCATTTCCCTTCTTACTGTGCCAAAGCTATACTTACTTCTAGAGATGAGCGAGCACTAAAATGCTCGGGTGCTCGTTATTCGAGACGAACTTTTCCCGATGCTCGAGTGCTCGTCTCGAATAACGAACCCCATTGAAGTCAATGGGAGACTCGAGAATTTTTCAAGGGGACCAAGGGTCTGCACAGGGAAGCTTGGCCAAACACCTGGAAACCTCAGAAAATGATGGAAACACCACAGAAATGGACAGGAAACAGCAGGGGCAGCATACATGCCTCTGAGGCTGCTTAATCGCACCATTATGCCAAAATTATGGGCAACAGCATGGCGATGACAGAGTGACCGAATGAGGCTAGATAGCATCTTAAACATCCAATAATTGACCCTGACACTATAGAAGACGGCATGCAGAGGTAGCAGCAGCAGGCTAGAGAGTGGCATGGCGACATACCCCAAATGGACTCAGGCTTCCTTTTGACAAGGATAACGTGTAGCACTGTATGTATCAGTATTTTGCCTGGTTAAGGCGGCAGAGAGGAACTAAAGGAGGTGAGCAAGAAGCGTTGAAATGATTTCCTACGATATATTTAGTCGATAACACAGCATGGTGGCGACATAGTGACCAAGTTCCATAACGTATCTGGTGAAACACCCGAAAAATGAGCCTGACAGCTCGTTTGATAAGGGGAGGACATGGGGAGGCAGCCATGAAGACGACTTCCATGATTAAGAGCGAAGGTATGTGACATCCATATTGCGCTGCTATGATTGCAACTTCATGTTTCCAGCATGTATCTTGGGATGGAGCTGGCGGTCCGCTGCCAGGTGAGCTTTCGCCTGTCCAAGCCCCTGTCTCTCGGCTCCTCCCCACCCAAAATGGGCCTGGGGGCCAGAAGCATTTGCTTTGGAAAAATTATAATTTTCAAAGCAGGCCGGGTCGTTTGAATATTTCACCTAGGAATAATGGAATAGCATAGTGGTTCTATTTTTAATTGTTTTTTCGGAAATGGTTCCATGATTAAGAGCGACAGTATGGGGCTGCTATGATTGCAACTTCAGGTCTCCAGCATGGCGGCGACAGATGGGCCGAGTTCCATTATGTATCTGGTGAAACACCTGAAAATTCTGCCTGACACAGCTCGTTTGATAAGGGTATGATGTGGTGTATATCCTCTCGCGCTCCAGCGTCTGCGTTATAGACAGTTTAAAGTTGCGCATGGAGACATTGGTGGATGCTGTGGAGGATCGTGGAGGTGAAATGGACAGGAAACAGCAGGGGCAGTATGCATGGATGCCTCTGAGGCTGCCTAATCTTGGGATGGAGCTGGCAATCCGCTGCACAGCGGATAACACCGCAGGGTGGCGACAAAGTTAACAAGTTTGATGTGGAAGCCATGAAAACAACCCAAAATTCTGCCTGACACAGCTCGTTTGCTAAGGGGACGATGTATGGAGGCAGTAAGGAAGTAATAGATTAAAGGTGCTGCAGTTAAAACTATGCTAGTTGGATCTTGGGATGGAGCTGGCGGTCCACTGCCAGGCGAGATTTCGCCTGTCCAAGCTCCTGTCTCTCGGCTCCTCCCCACCCAAAATGGGCCTGGGGGCCAGAAGCGTTTACTTTGAAAAAAGTATAATTTTCAAAGCAGGCGGGGGCTACAAACAGCACTTCTAAGAACCTTTTGTATGAGATCAAGTGTAGTACTGTTCTTATAAGTAATTGGCTTGGTTATGGCGGGTGAGGGGAATTTAAACAGATGCGCAAGAAGCGCTGAAATAATATCGGTAAATGATAAAAGTTTGGCAGTATATTTTGTGGATAACACAGCAGGGTGGTGACAAAGTTAACAAGTTTGATGTGGAAGCCATGAAAACAACCCAAATTTCTGCCTGACACAGCTCGTTTGGTAAGGGGACAATGTATGAAGGCAGCTATATGGACGACTTTGAGAGGCAGCTATGGAGATGATGTGTGGAGGTAGCAATGGAGACAACGTGTGGAGGCAGCTATAAAGACGACGTGTGGAAGCTGCTATGGAGACAATTAAATTTGGATAGTGCCTGTATGTGGCAGTCCAAAAAAGTTTTCAAACCAAAGGAGCAGGTAGGTGGTCCTCCAGAAAAACTAAATAGATTTAGTGCCTGTATGTGGCAGTCCAAAAAATTGTTTAAAACAGAGGACCGGGTAGGTGGCCCTCCAGAAAAATTAAATACATAGAGTACTATAGCTAGAGCCAGTTGGCCCTGGCAAAAAATAGCCAGATTCCTCTTCTTTAGTGTACAAAGAGGAGGAGAAGGAGGAAAATGAGGAGGAGGAGTGCATACATTATTCAGGTTGAGCTTCTTTCACCTGGTGGAGAATGGAAATCCTGAGAAATCCAGGCTTTATTCATCTTGATAAGCGTCAGCCTGTCAGCACTGTCAGTCGACAGGCGTGTACGCTTATCGGTGATGATGCCACCAGCTGCACTGAAAACCCGCTCAGACAACACGCTAGCGGCAGGGCAGGCAAGAACCTCCAAGGCGTACAGCGCCAGTTCGTGCCACATGTCCAGCTTTGAAACCCAGTAGTTGTAGGGAGCTGTGTGATCATTTAGGACGATGGTATGGTCAGCTACGTACTCCCTCACCATCTTCCTGTAAAGATCAGCCCTACTCTGCCGAGACTGGGGACAGGTGACAGTGTCTTGCTGGGGTGACATAAAACTGGCAAAGGCCTTGTAAAGCGTACCCCTGCCAGTGCTGGACAAGCTGCCTGCTCGCCTACTCTCCCTCGCTACTTGTCCCGCAGAAGTACGCCCTCTGCCGCTAGCGCTGTCAGAAGGGAAATACTGTTTCAGCTTGTGCACCAGGGCCTGCTGGTATTCATGCATTCTCATACTCCTTTCCTCTCCAGGGATGAGAATGGAAAGATTTTGCTTGTACCGTGGGTGAAAACCCAGTAATCGGTGCTGGAATAAATTCTTTGAACGCGAGGGTCACGGGATAGGCAGCCTAGCATGAAATCTGCCATATGTGCCAGAGTCCCAACTCGCAAGAATTCACTCCCCTCACTGGCCTGACTGTCCATTTCCTCCTCCAACTCCTCTTCCTCTGCCCATACACGCTGAACAGTGAGGGACTGAGCAATGCTCCCCTCTTCTGTCTCGCCAACATTCTCCTCCTCTTCCTCCTCATCCTCCTCCACCTCCTCCGATATGCGCTGAGAAACAGACCTGAGGGTGCTTTGGCTATCAACAAGGGAATCTTCTTCCCCCCGTCTCTTGTGACGAGCGCAAAGCTTTTGACTTCATGCTGACCAGAGTTTTTCAACAGGCCAAGCAGCGGGATGGTGAGGCTGATGATGGCGGCATCCCCACTGACCATCTATGTTGACTCCTCAAAGTTACTCAGCATCTGACAGATAGCAGACATCCACGTCCACTCCTCATTGTAGACTTGAGGAAGCTGACTGACCTGACTACCAGTTCTGGTGGAAGTTGACATCTGGCAGTCTACAATCGCTCTGCGCTGCTGGTAAACTCTGGATAACATGGTTAATGTTGAATTCCACCTCGTGGGCACGTCGCACAACAGTCGGTGAGCGGGCAGTTGGAGGAAATCTCTTGTGGAAATCAAGGAACATATTAAAAGTAATGAGTCCAAACTATCACAATTTGATCAGGAGAATGTGGTGGCCCCATTTCGGGCCAATCTCAAGGAAACCATTGAAAAGTATGAAAAAGAGGTGGTATCCAAGAAGAGGGTTAAGTTCACAAGGGGCCGTGGTGATTTTGAAAAGAAACAAGCATTTAAATGGACACATAATGGCAACAGGAGGAAGTTTCCAGCGCAAAATAACAACTTGGCAGCTAACGAGGTAGTGTCTACAGACACCAGCGACCAAGAAGGCGAACCAGGAGGGGACACCAACGGACCGCCCAATCTACGCAAGAGGGCGCCCAAATACAGGGATTGGTCTCCAACACACAAACGGGGGAGACAACGCAGGAGGAATTGAGCAGGACGAATGGTGAGTCTAACTTACAGGTTATTAACCTATCCTCTTATCCCCTATCTGAAGCTGAAAGTAAGCTACTGTCTAAAGGGTTGAACTTTTCCCCTATGCAAAGGTTGGACAAGTTTTTGCTGACTAAAGACATATATTTGTATTGTAGACAACTCTCTTTTAAGCTACTATATCAGCAACCTTCCCTGATTGATGTTATGCCAGAAACGGACCGGCAAGTGTTTTCTGATCTGTTGGATTTGCTGCAAGAAAATGAGAACGTATCAGGTAGGAGACCCTTCACTTTAAGGAACTCCTCACAAGCTACACCAAACTTGAAACTTTTTCCAGCCATTCAAATATTTTTTGATTGTATGGTACAAGATATTCAATCTCTACGCCTTGACCCCAACAGACATGAAAATTTGTCCCGTGACGAACGACGCACCCTACTTGAGCTACAAAAGAACAACATTTTTACAATTAAGGAGGCAGACAAAGGAGGGTGCATCGTCCTTTGGCCAATTGACTCCTACATTGGTGAAGCAAAAAGACAGCTGTCTAACCACAAATATTATGCGATTCTACCGGCGGACCCCACTGATGTCTTCAAGAAGAAAATGGACCAACTTCTGGACTCTGCATTACGTCAGGGGATTATCACCAAAAAGGAAAAAACATATATGACAGTCAAGACCCCTGTCACCCCCACATTCTATATGCTTCTGAAAGTGCACAAGTCCCTGGACAACCCACCATGTAGGCCCATTGTGGCGGGCATTGGTGGGTTGTGTGAGAGGGCTTGTGTATATATCGACTTTTTGCAGACTCTTGGCATGAAGCTTCCATCATACATACGGGATTCATCACATCTTATTACACGAATCAAGGAACTGAGCCTCCCTACCAAGAATCTATGGATCGTCTCAATGGACGTTGAATCATTATATACAAACATCATTCATCAGGTAGGATTGGAGGCAGTAAACTTCTTCTTGCAGAATATGGATGGTGCTGATGCCCAACATAATGGGTTTCTGATTGAACTACTCAGCTTCGTCTTAAAACACAACTTTTTCATCTTTGATAGGGTGTTCTATCGTCAGATTTCGGGCACGGCGAAGGGTGCGCGTTGTGCCCCTTCCTCCTCCTCCAAAACCGTTTTTTGGGTTGGTGGGAGGGGAACACCGTGTACCCATCATCGGCCTTTAGGGAGCATGTTTTGGGGTGGTTTTGCTTTATAGACGATATTCTCTTTTTTGGAAGGGCCCCTTTGAGGACCTGCAGAACTTTGTAAAGGACTTAAACAGCAACCCATGGCAGATCAGACTTACACCGGTAACATCAGTGTCAACTGTGGACTTCTTGGACTTGCGGATCTCAGTCTGGGAAGGTAAAATTCATACTACACTGTATCGCAAGGAAACGGCCAACAATAGTCTTCTGCATTATTCGAGCTTCCACCCCCAACATATGAGGAATGCCATTCCAGTAGGGCAATTCTTGAGGATAAAAAGGAACTGTAGTGAACAGGAGCAATTTGCTAGCCATTCTAGGGAACTGACACAGAGATTTAAGGATCGGGGTTATCCCCACAAGGTGATATCTAAGGCCTACCAGAGAGCACGGGCAAGAAAGATCTACAACATTCCAACCAAAGATTAAACATACAGATGGTAAACCGGTGTTGGTTGCCAATTACAACAACCAATGGCATGACGTGTACAACCTACTCCTAAAAAATTGGGGGATTCTTAAGAGTGATAGCAGACTCTTACCCCACATTCCTGACAAGCCACGCATGGTAGCCAGGAGAGCGAAAAATCTTTGTGATTCTTTGACACGTAGCCACTTTCAGAGACCTTCTACACCACTGGGACATGGCCAACGTCTATTGGGAACATACCCTTGCGGGGATTGTAATGTGTGTCCTCAAATTTTGCGAGGTCAGAATTTTCTCAATCCTTCCAATCAGGAACAACATGGACTATACTCCTACATTAACTGCCACTCCAGAAATGTAGTTTACTGCTTACAATGCCCGTGTCAGTTGTTATACATGGGCCAAACAACACAAGAACTGAGGAAGCGGGTCCAAAAACACGTTTTCACCATTATGAATGCAGACCAAGACTCCAGACAAGGGAAGACTCTAGCAACAGTGGCAAAACATTTCTTGTCTCGACACCGGGGTAGTTCACGTGGTCTTCAGGTGGTTGGACTTGAGAAAATACAAACAACTATCTGAGGTGGAGATGTTATACCGGCCCTTCTACGGGCAGAATCAAAATGGATTTATCGCCTGGACTGCAAGGCCCCTCGGGGGATGAATGAGGATTTGTTCTTTACAGGCTTTTACAAACGGTAGGTACACAATTCTTTATAACCCCTACACATATTTCAGTTTCTATTCCAGCACTTTTGAGGTTTGTTTTCACACTGCATGGGCCTCTTCTTTTCCTCCTTTTTAGTTTGGTGCTGGCCCCTTCTCTCACTTTTTGTTCATGGGGATCACTTGGGTCAGGGAGCCATCTCACTTTCATTCACTACAACATGATAAGTCAGGGCAGGTAGGTATTCATGTCACGTTTGTTTTCTCACTGGGCCATCACCCTCACTTGAATCACACATCATTTCCACTCTTCTGCGAGCACCTGTATAATATATTAATCCATTCAGGTGAGTATACTTTCCACTCACATGACACTACTCGTGTTCTGCACGGGACATCCACCATGGCCACATAAACAAGTTCTTGTGTACTTACCCCTCTCATTCTTAGATTCCTCCAAAATTCTTCTGGACACCCACCTATTTGATACATTCCTGAACAGCCATCCCAGAAATGGATTCATCCCATCAGTTTGCTTCGTTTACCACGTAATCCACCAGGCTCTACTTGCTCACGACCACCATAGTCGTTCTTTTGTGGACTCTCTCCCTCTCCTGCTGGCCCTCTGTGGCTGGCCCCTCCCTTCCATGTCCTATTGTATCTCATTGCGCACTCTGGACTCAAATATACCTTTTTATTGATACCGTATATACTATAAGTATCCATGTATATTTTATTTAATCTTCGATTTGAATAATGTTCTTGAATGTCTCATCCGCTTTTTATATTCTGTTGATCCCTATGAGCATCATACCATGGGTGGGTATCCTACCTGGCATTGACTATTTCACCCTCATCCATCCATTTTACTTCACTGTAGTACAATTTAGCATTTAAATTGTTGCACACGCACTTGCACTTTATGGGCACGTAGTCCATGCAACCACTCAGTTTATATTGACATCATCTAGTCACACATAATGTTGTTCATTCTGCATATGCTGGTTGTTTGGTTGAATGTATGATGCATGGGCCCATGATAGTATGTATGTGTTGATATAGTATTTTAAGTATATCACATGCTATAGGTTAGTTCACTATTTAATATTCATTTATTTATTTATTTTTTATACAATATTGTGTGTCACATATACTGATTTTTATCTTACACTATTTTCACTGTACAACTTTTCTATGTACATTCCCCCCTTTTTTGCATGTATATTTTCTCATGTATACTCTATACAATTTTGTGCCTTTTTGATACATATGATCTGCACAATTTTATAGATACCACTTTTGTAATCTATTTATTTGCAATGTCGGTTTTTATGCGATCCCCCGTTTTGTGCGTGCATTTAGTGTACCAGTTTCTGGTTTTACTTTTTAGAACACAGGGACACATTTCTATGTTGCACCACATTGAGAACACGGGGACACTTTTCTCTGTTGAACCACATTGAGTGCTTGATGCTGGAAGTGAGCTAATTAAGCTCACTACCAACACATGGGATCTTCCTTTATAAATGGACGCTCCACACCATACAGATACCCCTGAAGAAAGCCACAGCAGGTGGCGATTCGCGTGGGGCGGTTATCCCCAGCTCCCTCTCGTGTGTATGTTTGCCGCACAGGTAATACTTGCTTATCTCTTGATTTAGGTTAGCAGTGTGGTACCATCTATTTATTGACTTTTGCTTGCATACACTTATGCTCTATACAAAAAATACCCCCCTTTTTTCTTGTGACTTTTTTGCAATCCGCTTACATTATATATTGGTACCGCATTTTCCCTAGCCCAATGTGTAATCCCTTATAGCATAATATTGTTGTATCTCTTTTTGTGTTACATAAGGCTTCAGTCTCCAGGGGGAGCTGGTGGTCCCAGGATCACTAACACTATCACATGTTTGATTTTCCTGTGGTTGATTATTCTGTGATTGTTCACATTTTTTAATGGTTTTTATTCTCTTCTTGTGTTGTGGTGTTTTTTTGATTATATTAATAAAGAATGTATTGTATTGGTCACTTGGCATGTATGCTTTCTTTGTCTTGTGGTTTTGCATTGACCTTTAGACTCTTTACCTGACTTCATTTTGTGCAGTGCTGGTCCCATTTTTTGTATTCTGAATTCCACCTTGTGGGCACGTCGCACAACAGTCAGTGAGTAAGCAGTTGGAGGCGGCGCTGCGCTGCCCTGAGAGTGGCAGCATCTGTGCTGGACTTCCTGAAATGCGCACAGATGCGGCGCACCTTCGTGAGCAAATCAGACAGATTGGGGTATGTCTTGAGGAAACGCTGAACTATGAGATTTAACACATGGGCCAGGCATGGCACATGTGTCAGGCTGCCGAGTTGCAGAGCCGCCACCAGGTT